>NW_027518693.1:12957500-13577500 GCF_043159265.1 Tasmannia lanceolata
TAGCAATTCCCTACTTATTGTTCTATGATATAGTGTGGCCCAGTGCACGAGGCTCCTGCTATTGCGGGGTCTGGGGAGGGTTAGATGTACACAGCCTTACCCCCGCTTTGCAGAGAGGCTGGTTCCGTGACTCAAACTCATGACCACTAGGTCACAATGGAGCAACCTTACCGTTGCGCCAAGGCTCGCCCTCACTTATTGTTCTATGATATAATATAAGTTTAACATCATACTGTCTTATTTATGAAAATTTATTCGAGACTAGTTGAGCTCAAGGAGAACTTTGGGATGATTGAGATACAGTCAATCTCTATGACTTCTCTTGTCTTACTCTTAATGAAAGGTAAGATATATCTGTATCACTAAAAAACTACAGATCCAAGCCAAGGCTAGGACATGCCAAAGCAAAGCTGGGCTCATGGTTTTAATTTCCACCGAAACCGACACAAAACAACCGAAATGTTTATGTTTCCATTCTTACCGAGAAAAAAGGGCGGCCCAGTGCACGAGGCTCCTGCCATTGCGGGGAGAGGGAGGGCTAGATGTACGCAGCCTTACCCCTGCTTTGCAGAGAGGCTGTTTCCGTGACTCGAACCCGTGACCACCAAGTCACAATGGATCAACCTTACCGTTGCGCCAAGGCTCGCCCTAACTTATTGTTCTATGATATAATATAAGTTTAACATCATACTGTCTTATTTATGAAAATTTATTCAAGACTAGTTGAGCTCAAGGAGATGTGTTACTCTTAATGAAAGGTAAGATATATCTGTATCACTAAAAAACTACAGATCCAAACCTAGGCCAGGACATGCCAAAGCAAAGCTGGGCTCGTGGTTTTAAATTTCCACCGAAACCGACACGAAACAACCGAACTGTTTATGTTTCCATTCTTACCGAGAAAAGAGGGCGGCCCAGTGCACAAGGCTCCCGCCATTGTGGGGTCTGGGGAGGGCTAGATGTACGCAGCCTCACCCCTGCTTTGCAGAGAAGGCTGTTTTCGTGACTCGAACCCGTGACCACCAGGTCACAATAGAGCAACCTTGCCGTTGCGCCAAGTCTGTTTCCATTCTTACTGAAATGATACCAAAATAAAAAAACATAACTGAAACCAAAATCGTAAGTGCTTTAGTGGTATATTATATCAGTATGATTTACATAATTATAATTATATGAATTTCATGTGAACTATGCTGTATATCTTATTTATAAATATTATTTATATGAATTTCATGTGAAATGTGGTATGTACTGAATTATCAAATATGTATGACAGCACATGTCACTTTGTGTTTGATGTTACTAACCATTATATGGATGGTCTTCTTGCTTATTGATACTTTCCAAGTGTGTATTTGTATGCTTATTCTTGTATTTTCTTAAGATTCATTTTAAAATTCTACCATTTGCATATGTTTACGTACATTTCCATGATTTTACAAGATTTATACCGAAATTTCCATCTGAAACCAAAACATTTCCATTTCTCCGGTGACCGCAAACGAAACTGAAATCGAAATTTTAAACCTTGATTAAATATCAATATCCCTCTCCTCTTTTTCTTCTCTCCTCACTTTCTGATTTTTGAGACTCTGTTTAAGTTGAAGATTCTAGTTACAACTTGGCTTGATTGTCTATCGAAGCAAAATTGTAGCGGAGCTCTACCAACTGAGCTATACCCCCCCAAGCCAAGTGGAGCACGCATGAAAGAGTCAGATGCTTCTTCGATTCTTTTCCCTGGCGCGAAAAGCCATCCTGGACTTGAACCAGAGACCTCGCCCTTGAAGTAAATGATCGCACCTACGATCCAACCAATTGGGAGATAATCAATATCTTCTGTTTCGGGAGCGATTCATCCTACCTGAACGCAGCATACAACTCTCCGTTGTACTCCGCTCTCCAAGTGTGCTTGTTCCCCGGATTTTGGATTCACTCCACTCTTCTATTTTTGATCTGAATCGAAGAATAAGAAAAGAAGGAAAAATAAATAGAAGTGCTTAGATAAATCTTAATATCTCTCCCCTCTTTTTCTTTTGCTCTCCTCTCTTCTCTCTCTTTCCCTCTCTCACATATGGGTTCTTGCATCCGTCCGTCCTTTCTTTTTTCTCCAATTTGCGATAGAAAACACACTGTGAGAGGACATTTTTGTCCTTTGAGAAATAAAATTTTTAAATCATGTAAAAATAAACAAATGGTTTGAGAAGCTAGAAAAGGGGATGGAAAGGATCATGAGGGTTTTAAAGGTATATCAAGAGGAGTTTGCCACTTGAAGACGCAATTGTTTTCGACGGTTGTCCAATGGGCATCTATCCTTCCTGCATTTGAGGAATCTCAATGAATTCTTCGTACATATCTTGGGAGGGGATAGGTCAAGCCATAGTTTTAAAATTCCATTGCTTCATTGTGGACTCCCCCGAGGCTACTCCTCTTTCCCTTGGCCATGTTCCGCATTTTGCCACCGTGTTCCGTGTTTGTCCTACATAGTCGACAAAAACTTCTTTTCACTCTCCCGAGTTATGACCGCGTCAACCGAGTACTCAGTCGTGTCAACCACGTTCTTGGCGGCATCCGCACTGAGTCGACAAGGATTTTTCTTGGCTGCATTTTAACCTGCATCCACGTTTTTAAACACTGTGTCAAGCAGTTGTTATAAGGAGGGTCCACAACCTATATGGGAGCTTCCTCCTCTTGGGAAGCTAAAATTGAACTTATACGGCTCGTGTATTGGTAAACCTAGACCCATAAGGTATTGGTGGCTTGTTAAGAAATACACACAAAAAAAACCCTATTTGGGTCTATTCAGGACAAATAGGAGTTACAAATGCGAATGAGGGTAGAGGTTCAGGTGCTGCTTCATGGGATTAGGCTGTTGGAGCAGGATCAGCCGAGTCATATTATCATTGACAGGGATTGCTTCACTGTGATCTGGTGGGTTAGAAATTGTAGCAGTTACTCATAGAGATTTGCGAATGCTATTGAGGAGATCCTGGAAGCATAGGAGGCTCATTCCATTGTGTTTCGGCATGTCTGGCGGCTGACCAACTGTGATGCCGATCGACTCACTTGTTCGGACATGGATAGATTGTCGATAATTTTACTTGATAATTCCCTCCTTGAGTGTTAGCTCATAGTTTTGCCTGTTCTTGTCGCTTTTATTGTTTATGTCATGCTCTCTTTTTTCTTTGTATTAATTTGCTTTGACCATCTCGGTCATTGTTTTCGTTTTTTAATAAAATTCTAGCATCATTAATAAGAAGGCGGGAATATAACACCCCATATTTATATTCTTTTCCATACCTCTAATTCATTACAGAAATTGTATACAACATCACCTTTCAAATCTAATAATTACTTGAAGAAAAAATGAATTGGCCAGTAGGTGGTCAAATATGCAATCGTTTGATTTGAAAATACTGATGCAAGGCATGAAGATATGGGAAGGATAGAAGCACATTGGCAATAGTTGAAGTCATAAGTTCTTGGATGTTGTAAACAAAAGCTTGGTCTTCTCAACCTTTGCATGGACTTGATGCGATGTGGCTATTTGTTAACCAATTGCGAATCAGGACCTTATATTTTCTTTGAATGATACTGGTCATCTTCTCCTTAATGGTACAGAATCACAATCATGCAATCCATTTATACATGCTTTGGTTTTTTCCTTTGTGATTTTTTTTTGATGTGCCGTTTTCTTAGTTTTTTTATAGTTTGTTTTCTTAGTTTTTTTTTACTGTACACTGAACTTGTCTGCTTAATTCTGTGTTTCTAATCTTTTACCCAATATTATATTCTCTTATAGGTGTACATGCTGAAGGTCGAAGGAATTGCATTCCGGTTTTTGCCTGATCCTACTCAAATAAAAAATGCATTAGAGGTTAGATCTGCTTATGTGCTAGACTTGTTCCTTTACTTGTAGGCTGTATTCTTTACACTGTAAAGGTCACTTGTTCTAGTGAAGCAAGGATCAAAAGCATCCGTTGAACACTTGGAACTTATGGCATTGAGGGAAAAAAAATGAGAGATTCTCTTGAGATACTTACATTGCCATCATTATCTTATTGTTATCTGCAGCGAGAAATGATTTTGGGCGTTCAGCTACCCAAAATATTCTGGTTGCGTTGACCTGCCAATCAGTGTGTGGCATCCTTGCGACCATGAGATCCAACAACCTCAATTACCATGCATGCATGGCATGCCCCCACAATTTCGCTAATTTTAAGAAGTCCAAGTATTACTAGAAATTGTGTGCTACCACAATTTTGCTAATTATAAAAATTCCAAGTATTACTAGAAGTGGACAATTTGTTTCTATTTTCACGATGTTTTTCATTGGTTTCATTTTCAGCTGGAATAATTGTTTTTTTTCTTTGATAAAGGTAACATTTATTGATATTCAAAAGGTAAGTACATCTTTAATGTTACGGGAGCGAGCGACAAGGTGTCAGCCGGCTTCCTACAAGTCCAGTACTACCTATCCCTGTTCCTTAAACACCGATACAGCCTCTTTCCATATTATTTCAGCTGGAATAATTGTTAGTATTTTGTTGTGATAAATTTAGCGAAATAGATTTTATCAAAAACAAAACCTAAGTGTTAGTATTGTCCAAAATGCTTCTCAATTCATGATTTGCATGTCATTTTATGAGAATATTAAATTTAGCATCCCCCACTACTATAGACTTTTCTCATCTTTACAGGTTGTGTTGGTTTCTTGCAGTGGTTATGCCACTGTTGTCCTTTTATTTTGATGTTGAGATTTATGGCTGTCGACTTCTTGATCCATTCACATGCTCACAAGACCTTTTGACCAGATTACAGGCCTCAGTTTATTTTTTGCTTAGTATGACATCATTGCGTGATTTCAAGTTACAGATGGCTAACGAATGTAGCTTGACACCTCTTTATAAATTGAACAGAAGACTCACCTCTCTCAGAAGATTCATTAACATTATGATCCTTGATGGGTTCTCTTTTTTCTGCACTCTGCAGTTTTTCTCACCTAAGAACTGAGTATTTCATGACCTTTAAAAAAAAAACAAGAACTGATTATTTCATGAATGTATGGTACTGTATGAGTTACTGACGAGTTTTGCAAGGTCTCAGGTGTTTATTTTCTATTTCAGTAATTATTGAATGGAGTAACTCTATTTATTTCAAGGCTTGCTCATAGCTTTCCTGATTTCTAGCTAAAAGCTGCTGATCGTACAAAAGGCTTCGATGGTGTTCCTGTTTTCCAGGTAAGCTTAATGTGTTCCTTTCTATTCAGATACTTGGGAACCCTATGTCTAATCATATTTTATGGCAGCAATTAAATATAATTGTTAAATAAGTTTGTTTTGATGCTTATGAAATTTTGATTATACAATTATCTATCAGTAATGCACTCTAATTAGTTGTGTGTATGTCCAGTCGGATCTTCTGGTTATAAAGAAAAAAGACAAACGTTATTGCCCCATATATTTCCAAAAGGTTGGTTTGACCTGGTTTCTTTCCCAGCAGATATTATTCAAAGTAGTTGTACACACTAAGATACAATGTAGATTTTCAATTTTCTTCCTTCATTTTCATACAACAGGAAGATATAGAGAGAGAACTATCAAAGGTCTCGAGGGCATCAAGAGGACCGGGTTTCTCTCAACACATCATGGTACCACTGACATTTTTTATTTTTTTTTTGAATGGCTCACAGGCATATAATTTGTGGCCTCCGACCTTCCATTTCTTGACTGCTCAGTTATGCATATTTGTTCTTTCCACAGGTGGGATGTTTGGAAGATGTTCTGAAAAAGATGGAGGTAAGTGATCAGATTCGCCAAAGATCCTAAACCAAACTTCTAATGTACTTTTGTGAATTTTGCGCTGTTTTTTTATCATCACAGGTGAATAATAAGAACTCTGGCTGGGAAGATCTGATATTCATCCCACCGGGTAAAAGTTACTCCCAACATATTAAGGAAGTGGCAGCATGAAACATAGGATATGTGGCTTCAATTGACCATCTGGAAGGATCAATAGATGAGCAAGTATGTGCTCGTTTTTAGGTTCCTTGTGAAAGCGGGTCAACAATCAACACTAATTAATGAACTATTAGTTCTTGATTTTTGTCTCATATGTGACGAATATTTCGCGTAAAAGTATCTGAGTTCAGTGTTAAGGTAAAGGAAATGGATTCCTTGTCATTCAGATTGTTCACCAGAGTAGCTAGAAGATACTGTGAAGAAACACTTCTAAGAAATTGCTCAGCTAACATCCGACACACAGAAAGAGGTCAGTAACTGTCAATGCTCCACTCTTAGGAGGTCGGCAATACCGTTTCTGTACAGTTAATTGATTGAGTTCTGTTTGCTCCATAAAGACATCACCTCTGTTATTTCATTTTAGACACTCGAAAAGCTATGATTATATAATTATTTATTTTAACATCTTTAGTTTGAAACAATGAAATCAAATAGTGTTTGATGCACTTATGTGAACTTGCTTAATCCATGGAAAGGACACAATCTTTGGCAGATCTATCAAAGTTACCAGAAGCATCTTCCAATGGTTGCTTTCTTATTTTTGACTATCATCTTCATTTCCATATTGTGTGTCCTCCATTGCCTTCTGGGTCTCTCTAATGTGATTAACATGTCTTCTTTCATTCATTTTTTTCTCCTTGTCTGGGTCTGGATATCAATATTTTACCCTTTGCTTTGGCCAACACAAAGTTTGCTTCACATATTTTCAAAATAAATGGTGCATGTAACTTGTCTTTATGCATCTCTTGTGAATTGGCTTACATTGATCTTTATCATTAAAATTTTTTATTTATTTTTCTTACATGATTGAATGGTCAGATCTAGGATTGTTTGATATCCCATTTGCAACCCACATACTGGGTCCCTCCTGTTGATGTGTTCTCTCTTGAAAACCCTAACAAACCAGATATTTTAAAATTATTATATAAATGAATACATGGATAGGAAGAAAATTCAAGAGAGTTGGGTGTGGAGAGAAAGAAGGAAGAGAGATAGGAGTTTTTGTTACTATTCAAAAAAAGAAAAAAAAAATGAGTTTTTATATGTTGTTGCATGTATCTTTTCTAAAATGCAATGGGCCCACATGGTTGGATGATCCAAACCAATCATTGGTTGGGCCCCAACTTAAATATGCCCTACCTAGAAAATCATCTTCATGAAATGATCCTAACCCTCCAATCTGTTGAGGGTTAGGATGGAGTAGGGCCAAAAATTGCAAACTGTTGGATTCCCTGTCGTGACTTGAATGGTTAAAAAGTTCATCAATCAAATTGCCAAACCATCTCGCAATCTTAGTCGTCCAAGGCGATAAACAGATGATTTACAGTCATTGAAATTTTCATCCAAGGTTGGCCCCACCAGATGAAGTGTCATTCTATTCAATGGAAATTGCAAAAATAAAAACTATAAAAAAATCCCGCGCCAGGTAGGGGTCGAACCTACGACTTTCTGCTTAGGAAACAGACGCTCTATCCACTGAGCTACAGGCGCCTTTTAGTAGTGATTGTACAATATTTAATATATTATCAACCATCAAGATGTTACGTCCTCTCTTGGAGGGGTTGCAGCCCGAAGAGGCAAAGAATAGTTGGTTAGATGATCTTAAATCAAATGGGTAAAACAAGATTCCGACAGAGAATGAATGGTTTGCCATTTTGCCTGAGCCCAACTGTTATTAACTTTGCCTACTAACACATATGGTTTCAAAGCAAGAGAGCAGAGTGAGTTTCTTAGCTCTCTGTTGTGTCAATGGAAGGAGGAGGAACACCAAAAGAGAAAGCAAGCGTGAAAATAGGTCTAACCTCAGTATCAGCCATGGTGGCAGAGTGCACCACATTCCCTATTGACATCATCAAAACAAGACTCCAACTCTCTTCTTCTTCTTCTTCTTCTTCTTCTATCCGAGTGGCCTCGCAAATATTCAGAAACCAGGGCTTATTGGGTCTGTACCAGGGTCTCTCTCCTGCCATCCTTCGCCATCTCTTTTACACCCCAATCCGAATAGTCGCCTACGAGCATCTCCGGACCGTCGTCCCTGCCGATTCTCTCTCCGGCAAGGCGTTTGCCGGAGGTCTATCCGGCGTCCTCGCACAGGTATAATAAACTTTTAATATCTTCATTTCTTGAATGGGTTTTGAATTGACTGAAAATTGGATGTTAAAAGAGTGTCTGAAGATACTATAGTACATGATTCTGATTTTTCCAATTTCTTATTCTTTTAGTTTTATCTTCTTGTAGCCAACTTACATTTATTTATAACAATAAATAGTAGTGGAGTTTAATTAACATAAGCTATTTAGAAGAATAATTGAAAATGGAACCCTCTATTCTATGATTTCAAATGTGGGATCTGTTGGGTATATGAACAAAAGGGATTGAACAAAGATCGAATATTTAAAACTGTGGGGGAGATGGGGTTAAAGTCTGTATAGGCAGGACTTAACCTACATCCATGTTATTTTGAATCTTCGAATCTACCTTTAGGCCAAGATAAGCACTTGATATGTTTCGATGATGTTTACAGTTGTTGTGTCATTCCACATTTGATGACATGCCCTTTTTGGGAAATGTTGTACATTCCAAACTTGATGATACAGCTTAACTCAAATATGAATAAGATGACTGTAACATTCCAAAAAGAAACATGAAATGGTTCTTTGCAAAAGAAACTATTTGGTCTTGTTCTTTATTGAAACTTGACAATTAGGAATGGTTCTTTGCAAAAGAAGCTATTTAGGTCTTGTTCTTTATTGAAATTTGACAATGATGCTTATGGTGGGAGTGATACTGATACTTTTTCAGCCATTTTTGAATTGTACTAAGTTCTTTTTCAGGTAGAACTAGATACTTTCGTGAATTATGGAATTGTACTAAGTTCTTCTTCAGGTAGAACTAGATACTTTAATGTTTTACACAAATGATTGGATTCATTTTCATGAAATCTATATTTGGTAATTCACAAGAATTGGCGAAAAAGAAGGAGCTTGTCCTGATTTGGATTTTGATGAAGATGACTTATTTGATGAGTAAATCTTCTAAAGTCATAAAGACTATGCTTTCATTTCAGTATGTATAGAGTTCACTTTTTTGTGGAACTTTATTTTGGATCTCAATGAGAATCATACCCCATGAATGAATTCATCTAAGATCAGTGGGGTTCACTTATATGTGAAACTACCTTTGGTTGAGTTTAGATTGTATCTCAAACTCTTGGTTAATCATAAAGTATTCCTGTTTTCAGTTGGATTACAGATCTTTATTGATATGGTGCTATGGATGATTCAATATTTATTTGGACATCACATTATCTATCTATTGGATTGTGCTATATGTAGAACATAGGAGGAGATTGTTGGGTATATGATATAACCCATGTATGTTCTAATATAAGCCCAATAAGATAATGGACCGGTGTAGTGGGCCTACATGGGCTAGAGTCCATTAACCAGTCATTAACCCTAGTGTATCTCTATATATAGGGGCTGGGGGCAACAAACTTGGTATTCCAAATTAGATACCTTGGGTGTAATGCTTCAAGCAACCTCTTGCTTGACCTAATTCCTCTAACAGGATCTTCATAAGTTGGTGGCATCTTTTCCATGAATTGATTGATATTTGCATTGTTAAATTCGTATAGGGTTCTGAGTTAGTGACCCAACAGGAAGACGGGGATGAGGAAGTGGCAACAAAGGCAGATTTAACTGAAGTACATGGAAGCTCAACAACTGTAGAAGAGGAATGTCCCGATGGATTGATGGTATGAGATTGAGAGCGCAACTCGACACGGATTATCTCTACCATCTCAACCCTTAAGGAAACTAAGTGAGTCAAATGATGAATTGGTGGCAACTTTGTGAGTAGATGAACGATTAGGCATGGGGAGCAATACGAAAAGTGAGTTGGATAACCCCACGAGAGAACAGGTAATAGAAGACCTGGCACAACCAAGACCTGGCATGCTCACGACCAGTACTGGCAGCACAACTACCGTGGCTTCTATCAGTCCCTATAACATGACCAATTGAGCGGGCCAAGAATCAGATGCAAAGGCAGCACTATCCTGAGGAACAGCTAGAGAGCTAGGGATTAGAGACTCTCACTCCTCTTCAGCAAAGACAATGCCATAGATAGTGCTGAGAGGAGAAAGAGGATGAGTAGCATGTACAAGATTCTTGGTTTGTTCAAACTCATGTAAGTCCACAAAACCTTATAAATGTGATGGCTTTCTTCATGTTTAGCAAGCTTAGCAGCTTTTTCCCTAAAGTCAGTTAGCAGCTCATAATAATTGAGCTCCTCTCACATGCTTTCCAAAGAACTAAAATACTCCCTAGAGATCGATTCCCATGCTCACAGCTGCTATTTCTTGGGTCAGTTGATAAATATGGTTATCATGTTCACCAGACCCCGTGCTCTGGTGAGCCTTGGCACAACGGTAAGGTTGCTCCATTGTGGCCTGGTGGTCACGGGTTCGAATCACGGAAACAGCCTCTCTGCAAAGCAGAGGAAAGGCTGCGTACATCTAGCCCTCCCCAGATCTCACAATGGCGAGCCCCGTGCACTGGGCCGCCCCCATGTTCATCAGAGACAACTTGTTCCATAGATTTGAGGCAGAATCATAGAACATGTATACCCGAGCAATAGATGGATACATAGAGTTAAATAGCCACCAAGGATAATAGAATTATCAACATCGTATTTTTCGGCATCAGAAGAGCCTGTCTTGCCGAGGTGTAGTTCCAGTAAGAAGCCTCATCTTCATGCGATCTTGCATGTAAATGTGATATCATGAGCCCATTGCAAGTAATCCGATGAAGTAAACCTAATGGTAGTGATACAAGTGGGAATATTGTTCTTTTCCCATTGGTCTATAGCTATCAATAGGAATTATATTGTTGATAGGAGGCACACTAAGTAGGTAAGCAACAGATTGATAACAATCTTCCGAAAGAATAGTCCAACTGATAGGAGCAAAGAGACTAATAACAGCCAAGAGCACGGAAGACAGATAGCAGGAGCAATCCCACTAATAATGACTAATAACAAGAAAAATATATAGGTTCTATAAGTAAAAAAATTGTGATCGCAAAACCGTGAATTTTCGACCGCATCATATTTTACGACCACAAATCACCACGAATAGTGAAGGTTGCTTTCAGTGCTAAAATCACTATATCTTAGATACTCCATGGATGCTCAACGGACAGATGCCAGCAGCTGCATGAGTAAAAAAAGACCCAAATCAATGATGCAAACCTCGACAAATCAATCCAAAACAAGATCAATCAACAAAATCACTGAAATTTAGTTGTACGAATGAAAAATCCCAACAATGTGAAAACTTAAACTCGGAGTATGTGATTGATAAACCGATTGCAGATCTGATTTCTTAAGGGGAAATGGCCTTGATAGGTAAGAAAGACCCTTCCAAAAGCCCACGAAATAAGGATTGGTGTTCGCAAAGCTTCAGACTGATGACATCAGTGAAATGGTGGTGAAGCAGAAAAAGAAGATAAAAAACAGCCAAGGAACTTGGCTCTGATACCATTTTGCTTACATTGACCTATGATGATGATGATGAGAAGAAATGGAGAGAAGGACAAGAGCTGGAGGCGAAGAAGAATAGAGAAATTTGTGTGAAATGCTTAAGTAGACAGAGATTTCCTGTGCCTTATATTAATATCGACAACATATTACAATGACCATAATACCCTTAATGAGGGTGAAATAAATAAAGAGGATATACCAACATACATCACTACTATCTACATACACCTAACAACACATAGGAATACTGTTAAACATCGTATTCCCTTCCAGACGATACAAACCACCACCTTTCTCTCGCTTCATTAAGCCATGCAATCGTGTGTGATTTTCATGGATATGTCTGTCTGTTGAGTACATGCAACCCATGATGTCCAGTTAGCTAACTGATATCAGATTTCTTTTTAATTATAGGATATATGTCACACTGCCCAAAGTGCAAACCACTATATAAAACCTTGATCTTCACCTTTCCAACACTATGACATCACAAGTAGACCCTTCCCCCAAGGACATTCCATCGACCCTCCTCTTTTGGAACTTGTCAAGATTTTCCTTGAGCACACATAGCCAGAACAACCAGAATCCACAATCCAATCATCATGAAGAGTAGTGTTTTTACCTGTGGAGATTGTGAAGACCTCTCCATTAAACTCGTTATGCTCATCCATGCCACAGCAGTACTAACCCGAACTATCATTCGTCTCCTTGTCAGCACATATTGGATAATCTCTTTGCAGGTTGCTGAACTCCTTGTAATGAAAGCATTGCATGTCTTTCCCACTGACCCTAGACTTTCATTTCCGAGATCCCATGTAGACTATCTTCTTATTTGATTCTCATCTCGAGTAATCAACCTATTCTATTGACTTCCCTGAAAATTGGGCTCCCTCCTATTCTCGTTAGATACAAGCGACATCATATTCTCTTATAGCTTTACTGTCTCTTTCCAAAACAAGAACGTATGAAACTGGGAGTGAGGTAAGAAGCAATATGGCATTGTCTTCTTGCTCGTCTTCAGATCAATTTTGTGGAGTTGACCGAAGATCACACTAAATGCATTCATGTGTTCTAGAAGATTTATCCCTTCCTACATTTTTAGAATGTACAACTTCTGCTTTAGATACAATTTGTTGGTCAAACTCTTGACATATAGAACTTCTCCAAATTCTCCCATAGATAACGTTACCAGAAAGAGAGAATCAAATTATGCTTACAACCATCAACTCAATGTCTTCCCATTCATGTATCTTCTCCGCCTTTCCATCCTTTCCCTTCAATGCCTTAGACAAGCCCTACTCAATTAAGGATGGCCTTCACTCTTTGTCCTAGAGTGAAATTACCATTTCCATCAAACTTCTCAGTATGGAATTGGGTATTTGATGTCTTTGCTACAATTGCGAATGTCCACTCCAACTAATCAAATCAGTCAAGAGAGAATAAAATTCTATCTAGGGAATCCACCGCCTTGTGTCTGGCCAACGTCGACTGACACACAGATCAGAACTGCTGATTGCAACCGACACGAGCAAATGATCCACCTGCAATCAAACACCACCTACGTATCATATCTTAAAAAATATCTGGTTCTTCTTCCTTTGCCCAAGCCGCCAACCTTGGCTCTGATACTGATTGTTGTTATTTATAGCAAATTCCACACATACACACTCTGCAGTAAGTAAAACAAGAAAATATGAAGAATACTGCAACAGAGTTACAAACACACAAGAGCACAGGGATATAAGTGGTTTGGCAACGATGCCTACGTTCACAGGGGGAGAACCGATTCCACTATATGAGAAATTACAAGTAGTACAAGGAGAAGTAACCGAGATCTCATAACAAATTCTCACAGAACTGTAAACCCTTACCTCTCTTTACTGTGGACAATCCATTTTGTCCCAACCTTTTCTCTGTTACATGAGATTTCTTGTATTGTATACTTTAGGTTATAGAAGAGACCTTTTATTTGAAGGTTCTCCCCTAAAACCCTAATGTCACAACGCTTCTCTCTCCTAGTCAAACTAGGAAAAAATAAGAGCGCCAGACAACCTTTGTATCTGATTTTCCTAGTTAAACCAGGAATCAGTGAGAAACAAGACACAAAACCCAATATCAGCTGGCTTTCAATTTCTTTTTTCTTCTTTTAGTTATTGCTTTTATGGTTGTCTTTATAAACCATGACTTTCCCACAAAACAGCATTGACTTCTGTGATAGTTTATAGCACCCAAGCCTGGATTTGGTTCTTGAAGCCCAGGCAACCTAACTAAGCTTGATGACTTCCTAGTCTATCAACGAGTATGTGAACATTGAAAACCAAAACATCTTGCATTTTGTAATGAATCAGCGGCACTTTTTAACTTCCCCAATACAGGTTGTCGCAAGCCCTGCCGATCTTGTTAAGGTGAGGATGCAGGCAGATGGTCGCCTGGCGAGCCAAGGTCTCTCACCCAGATACAAAGGGATCACTGATGCTTTTACAAAGATTGTGCAAACAGAAGGTTATAGGGGACTTTGGAGAGGTGTTTTTCCCAATGTTCAGAGAGCATTTCTGGTAAACATGGGAGAGTTAGCATGCTATGACCAAGCTAAGCGTTTCATTATTGGAACCCAGGTTTGCGACGATAATATATATGCTCATACCTTGGCGTCTATCATGTCTGGTCTATCGGCGACCACTTTGAGTTGTCCGGCAGATGTGGTAAAGACAAGAATGATGAATCAAGCAGTGGGCAAAGAAACTGAACTCATATACAGGAATTCTTTTGATTGTTTGGTGAAGACTGTGAGACTCGAAGGTGCAAAAGCCTTGTGGAAGGGGTTCTTTCCTACATGGGCAAGGCTTGGCCCTTGGCAGTTTGTATTCTGGGTCTCTTATGAAAAGTTTCGGCATTTAGCAGGGCTATCATCTTTCTAACTATTATATTCTTCGCCCTTTATAATCCATCCTGCTTCAGAAATGATTGGATTCGTTGCCTTTTGATGTTTTTTAATTAAAAAGGAAATGATTAGATTCATGGAGGATTCTGTGGAGGCTCAGTTGAAGTTAGCTACAATGAAATTTCACTAGCGAATTCCATCGATGCAGTGACAATAGCAGGAGCCGTTTGTAGTAGAGTGATCAAATAAAACTATATGCTCAATACTTAAAACTCTTTGGAATGGGAATTTTATGGTAACAATTTTTTTCCACTCATTTAAAAAGGAAAAAAGAGGAAGAAGAAGAAGCTGTGATCAGACCCCCCCACCCTCATTGAGGGCAGGCTTGAAATAGTAAATCATGGTTATG
This sequence comes from Tasmannia lanceolata, assembly GCF_043159265.1. Taxonomy (NCBI): domain Eukaryota; kingdom Viridiplantae; phylum Streptophyta; class Magnoliopsida; order Canellales; family Winteraceae; genus Tasmannia; species Tasmannia lanceolata. The sequence goes on from NW_027518693.1 coordinate 12,972,352, forward strand.
ATGGTGAGTAGCAATTAAATCATGTGAGTGGTTTACCCAGAGTACCTCTTTGGTAGCTAATCTTGTAGACATTTTCAGTTTGACGTTTCGTGTGTCTATAATGAAGTGTTTGAATTTGAACTGACATGTAACTGTTCTGACTCAATAAATAGGTATATTATTATTATTTTCCAGGAAATGTGCTACAAAGTTTACATCATTCATCTCCACTGTACACACTGCGCACAGTTATGTTGATCAGGGCCATCGATTTGGTGGGCTACCATGTGGATAGGAATCGCCCAAATATCAGGATGAGGGAATTATCTTAGCCATCCAATCAATGGCTTGTAAATGGATAGTTAAAGAATTTTGAGCAGCGGTTAACCCAAATGGAAAATCTCACACTGATTAAGTGATCAGGATTGCCAAAATTGTTATCATTTTTTTTGCGCTTGGGTTCATTGTTTGCGCTTGGATGGTAGAGCTAAACGACTTCTTGAAACTAGGAGTTGGTTCCTGGGATGTTCATTCATTTTGAGCGAAGGATTGCGTTGTGGTTCCAGGCGGACTGATATTTCTTGTCCATATCGATTTTCAGGATTTGATGAGCTAAACTATCCAAAGTCTTCAGCCACGAGCCCTAATTTTGTTCTCTTTCAACTTTTTACTTGTCTTGCATCATTCTATTCGTTAAGTCCATGCATTGTACAGAATCTAAAGGTCAATATTTGATCATCACTTAGACCAAAGTAGAGACTACGTTTGACATGGGGTGGGGGTAGCAACATCCTTCCCAACTTGTAGTATCATACTTGATCAGAATTCCTGATCTTTTTCGTTTGTCTTGTTAGCTTTCTAAGACTAGAGAGCAATCCTCTGTAGATTCTTATACTGATTTACCAAAAATATATTAATAGTTATTATTGCTTCTTAAAATAAATGTGTGGAATTGTTGGAGCTTTGAATACCTATTAAATCTATTTATAAACATCATGAATAAGTAATAGATGCTTAGTCAGAAGCAGCCCCTTTTCTAAATTACATTTTAAGTGTGAAATTATAAGAGGCTTTGATTGCCTTCTCTGTTTATTTTCTGAATTCATTACAGATAATCAGAAAGAAAAATCCTCTGATATTCCAAGGAATTTCAGTTTTAAGTGAAGACAGAAATAGGACGCAATCCTTGCATAGAATTTCAGGTTGCTATTGGGTTTTCTTGGGGTAGCTTTTCTTTCCCCTGAGATAACATTTGTGTGGATTTATATATCATGCATATTTGTATATTTCTGAGCATTTTTCACTCAAAGGTTGAGTTGTCATTACTTTGTTTGCTTATGTGTGCCCATGGGCAATTCTGCATCCATGTTCCATGTTTATTCACAATAATATTTCTGGGTGTTCACTTGCCAATGTGCCTGCTGAGGGAACATCGGCGCATGCATGTCCTGCTTCTAAAGAATTTACATTAGGCCCTTGTAATATTTGCTTTAAGAGTACCGAAGTTATGAATTTCAGTCTCAGGTACAGAGAGTTTTAAGTTTAAACCAAGGTGGAAAGGTCAGATTTGTATTTGTGGAGTATATTGCTTTGGTCATTTTAGGGTGGCTCTACCCCATGATTCTGTTCCATGTATTCTTATTCTTGATTTTTTCATCACTACCATTTTGGAAAAAAATGATGAATGACCTCTAATCTTTGCTATATTTTTTAACGACCAACAGTCAAGATTGCCTGCAGTAACTTTTTGCACTATCAGGTTAGTTGGGTTAGATCTTTTACCTTGTTTTGGGTCCAATTCAATTCTTTTAGGAAAAACTCAACCCAATCCCCAAGTTGCAGATCCACTGTTTTGAGACAACGTAGGCTTTCATGCAAACAAAAATGCCTACAAAACTCTGAGCTGAACCTCCAGTAGCCCAAAAATCATGTTATTTGTATAATCTAACTATCCAATTAGGTGCATTTTTTGGCCATTGAATATGGACTATTGCCTATGTACAGTTCCATGGCCCTTGTTCTGATAGCCAGGATTATCCGATCAGCACGCTTTTTAACCCATTATAAATCTAAGATTGGGGCCACCACATAGACAGTCTGGATCACCTGTGATAGTGAGCGAGCCTTGTTAGGTTACAGTGACTATCGTCGGCCTTACTGGAGCATTCCCTCTTTGATTAAGAGTTGCTCTATGTTGTTTGGTTCTTGGTTTGTCCAAGTCCTCTTGACTATTTGATTCAGAGGAAAACAGAGAAGGATGTTTAAGAAACACCATTTGAAGTATCAAATAGTGATCTTTCTGCCCTTTGCCAACCTTTTTTTTATATGGGAAGTAGTCTATAGTTGTGAAGAAGAAACAGACTGGGTTCTGCCTAGACCGGGCAAACAGGCGGGTTGGGTTGTACAGTCCATTTTGAAAAATAGGGGGTGTATTCAATTTAATTCCACTATTCCAGCCACTAAAAAAAAAAGAAAAAAGAAAAACAAAATTGCGGGTACCCTTCGGGTTCACCCGACCCAGCCCCTGTTTTGGAGGGTTGGGTGACCTGCAGGTCAATTTTAACGGGTCACTCAAATGTCAACCCGTACCTGCGAATTTGCGGGTGGGTTGGGTCGACCTGTGGGCATGGGTCGATTTTGCCAGGTCTAGTTCTGCCCATATTTTATCTGCATTTCGCCTCTGCTAGATGATATCGGTTCCTTCATTTCATAGCCCGTAAGGTTTACTGTCGGCGAGTGACTCAATCTGCCCATTGATCCTGATTATGACCAAGTTAACCCAATATACATCTCCAAATACTACTTACAAATTAGCTGTTGATCAAAGTGGACTGGAACAACTTCAAACTATTCTGCTGCCTTACATGTCTAAATTAACAATCTGAGATGTGATCAGAAGCAAACTCAAGTACTCAACCACAACAATTACACAATTACAACTGAAAGCAAGATTTTATTAAAACTGAAAGCTCATTGCTGATTAAAACTCACTGAGGAGATAAAAGCATGGCATTCTTGATAGACAAGGGATGGACCCCTTGCTTTAAATACACATGAAACCACCTCCCCATATTAACTTCTATGCATCAAATGTCTATTTCTTAGGAAACCATCTCATAATGGAAATTAAGAGTAGGAATCTCTTTGGCTTTCTATTGTATGGGTGTGGACCTAAAAGGCTTACGGAAGCATTGTGTATGACACTGTTGGACCACTTCAAGATGAAATGGAGGCCTTTTCAAGGCGATTACTCAAAGCAAGAGTACCTTAAAGAGAAGTTAAGAGAGAGAGGACCACAAGATTTTAAGTAGTTCTAGCATTTTCCCCTTTCCTAAGTCTAAGAGAAAGTCCCTTCCACATGTCTTAAGAGGGGTGCTCTCTTTGAGTTTGAATAATTAATGCCTTTTGCTACTATTTACTGTGGGTTTTGATAATTAATGTTTTTTGCTTTTATTTACTGAGAAAAAGAATCTCTGGATTCTGATAGTTAATGCTTTTTGCTTGTATTTACTGATTGAAGGTATATAATTAGTTTTGTCAAGGTAATGGAAGCTTAATATTATGGACTCATGATTCCTGATGGGACTATTCACCACAGGAATAGAAATCCTTGGATAAGCTGTTCTTGGGAGTGGTTGCCCTAATCTTGAATAAACCCTTGGGACTGACTGACTTGTTTGTAACTTTGTATAGTATGCCCCATGTTCTCGATGTGAATGGAGGGTAGTTATCCAAGGATAGATTAAACCCTTGGCTTGCTATCCCAAAAAAATCATTACATTTGCTGTTTCTGTGATTGGCTATCCTCCTTATATCTTCTGCTCACCAACTTGGTTTTGGTATATTTTATCCAAAAACAAAGGTCAGTGTGAATAGAAGACATAATCTATCCAAGGATAAAATAAGCCCAGACTTAGGTGAATAGGTGACTTATTTTCTCTATTCTCCCTCCACTCCTTCCCACTCAATTCTCTCCTATTTCACAACTGGTCCAGCCCCCTCTAGTGTATTTATGACAACACTTTTAAACAAAAGTGGTTGGCCTGATGTTGAATATATAATTTCCCTTGTCAATGTATATAATGGCTACTGATGTTGGCACTACCATGTTTTGATAATTGCACTGACTCAGGTTGTCCTTTATTAGTTAAACAGATGTCAAAGGTAATTACAGTTCTCAAAAAGCTCTCAGATGACAATTAAAAAAGAACAGGCAAGCTAAATTTGTGCAATTATCAAAACATGCTGGTGCCAATAACTGTAGCCTGTATAAGTCCAGCTTTGTTTCTTTTCGTAGAAAAATGGGCATGGCACAATTTGTATGCCCATTTTAGGTCGAAATAAACAGAGCCTAAATGAGGTTTAAAGGAAAAAGAAACAAAAGAAGGGTGCGACTGAGTCGGGTTCAACCCGAAAAAAAAGAGTAGAGTTCGGGTTCAGGTTGAGTTTTCCCAACCCGGGTTGAGTTCGGGTAGGGTTCGGATTGAGGTTTGGGCAACCTGACTCTAGTGAAACCTCACATTTTTTTTTTCCTTTTTTTTTTTTTTTTTTTTTTTGGTGAGCTTAAAAATTCAGGTTGGGACGGGTTGAACTCCAGTCAGGTTGGGTTGGAAAAAGGGTTCCTCAGGTCAGGTCGGGTTGGAAAAAATGGTTCCTCAAGTCGGGTCGGGTTGGCCTCAACCCGGCCCGAATTGCACCCCGTGTTACACGCCTAGAAAGGGGGTGTAAATATCTTTTTTATCCCCCGATTACACTATCATAACTTATAACAAAAAAAAGGCCGTACAAACCCACATGGAGACAACAAGCGGGCATTGAAGGAATGTGTAAATGATGTGGGCCAATGAGATTCGATTTTGTTCTCGTATAGCCACTCTAAGAAACGTGGTCACCCACCCCCAAAGCTATGCTTATCCCAAAATTCCCAAATTGCCCTCGAACCTTACGGCTTAAATCTGAAAATGCCCATCTAAACCAAGATGTTTGTAGGACCCACTTACATACAATTTAAATCACTCCATTGGATCATAGAACTTGAACACGGATTGTTCACTTTTCATCTTAGCCATCCATCTGCAAGCCAACTAAAATCAAACGCTTGGGATTAATCAATGTATGATATTTCTCACCATGTCATCTCTTCCATACACTCACAGTATCTTTCACTTAAAAATAGGGTGTGATATACAAATCTCCAAACGGATTTCAAGGGTAAGTTCATAACTCCAGATGCTCTTCTCTTTCTAGCTTTAATTTCCCTTTTTCACCATGACAGTGTGTATTAATGTTACCATCTTTTTTCTTTTATCAATGAACTAGTACAGTCGTGGTCCTCACTACCCTAGTAATGCCTACCCAAAAGAAAGAAGTGAAGAAAAAAAAACAGCTTGCAATCAATAGATAGAGAACTCTAGAGCTGTAATGGGTATTTTCCAAGTGTAGCAATAAAGCTGCAATATCTAGGCCCCATTTAGACTCACGAGCAAGTGAGATATAAGGTAAAAGATTTGACATCCAAACGGTAGAAATTGGTCGTTTGATTGGGAAATTGGCCAAGTGAAACCTAATTTTGCCAAGTCTCCTTGTTGGTAAAATTTCGGTTTCGGTAACCGTTTCGGACCCCACCAAAAACCGAAATTTCGGATTTCACCGAAATTTGGTAATTTGGTTCCAAATTTCGGACCCAAATTTCGAAATTTCGGCTGAAATTTTGTAACATTTTTTTTTTTAATAAATAATGTCTTTAAACCGAAATTTCGGGCCGAAATCCGAAATTTGGTAAATGGCGAAAAATTGAATTTTAGAAATTTTTGGTTTCGGTCCCCACCGGTATCCGAAATTTTGGATTTCAGTCGAAATTTTAAACCATGGTTTTGGTGATATAAAATCACCAATTCCTCTTTTGGGAAACTTTTCTCAAGTTGACGGTGGTATGGGTACGTCAAAAGGAGGGTTAGGATGGTGATTATGGTCCACTAAAGAGTGATTTATTAACTTACTATGACTATTCAATTCATTTTTAAGCCAATGCTTGTAGAGTCTTACAATTCATTTAGGTTTATGATATCCACACGACCATATTTTGATAATGGTGCTAACTCACCTTTTTTTTTAATTGTTTAACCAGCTTTCAACGTCTAAGCAGCCAATTAAATAATGTAAGACAAGGCAAGTTCTCTCCATTATCAAAATAGGATTATGCAATGTCAGTAGCCTTCATTTATATCACACTTTGTTTTGTTTTGTTTTGTTTTGTTTTGTTTTGGAGGTCAACAACTTTTGATTTGAGAGTTTGATGGGACCTATGAAAGTAAATTGGGACTGCAATATAACTCTGGGTGGATCCCATTGCTCTCATCATGTACTTGTTACATAGGAAAATACTAATAACACCGTGGCTATTAATTAGCTCGCTCCTACAGACTCTGTCTGGGCCTTTGCGTGTGCCACTTCTATGTGATCGGATCGGTTAGTTCAATCAGAGACCACGATACACCTTGACTAGATGATCCTAGGGCCTTGATCCATCAAGCCTCTTTTTATGGTTTCGTCGATATAATCAAAATTGTTGGTATTTGCAGTGCTTTATCCTACGTCATGAGATGTCTCCTATAGAGTAACTGGTAGTTTCACATGGTATCAAAGCCAAAGGTCCTGAGTTCAAACCTTCCAAATAGCAAAATTTCACATGCAATGGCCAAACCCAAAAGATGGGCCACATGTGCCACATGTAGGGCAACCCAAGAAAGAGGGGCCACACCTGAGGGGGAGTGTCAAAGTATAAAAGATTAAAAACGCCTTTCTCCATCTCCAACCGCTTAAGCTTATGGAGTAATTGAGAGTTTCACAAAGACCACTTGAATCGCCATATGAAATTCTACAAGATCAACTATCTTGATTAATTGCACATACATGTCCCTATTAAGGACCCTAGATCTGCTTAGTCGTTCTCTGTAACAAATACAGGTTAGTCCCATCACTCTCACTAATGCCTAGTCGAAGCCACTCATAATCAAAAGGCCAAGTTGTGAAACTTTAAACAATTGAAGGACCACTATTTAGAAAGTCATAGGCATACAGGAAATCGTCCAAGGCTAAACAAGATTGGCTTAGATGAGTTAATCACTATCTAACAAATTTTAGATTAACTTGGGCGAGTTAGACGAGCTTTTGATTCACTTGATAGCGTAAAACCTAGTAAACCAACATAATGAGCTCCTTTATTCATCTTTTGGTAATGTAAATTGAGTCAGTCGATCGAAACCATAGTTTTAAAAATCCCAATATAATGACTAATGTACCCATCAGTGCTGGCACCATTCTGATATGTCAATGTTGGGAAAGTTGCTTAGTTACCTAGGTTACAAATTTTGGTGGGAAACAAAATAAGAAAGGATTCTTTCTTTAGGTTTTGGTTAAGGGAAATTATATGAACACAACCGTGTTTTAATAATTGCACGAACCCAGCTTGTCTTTTCCTTTTTAAATTGGCTTGTGAGAGCTTTTTGGGAACTCTAATGACCTTTTGACAGCTCTTTAAATACTAAAAGACAAGATGCATTAGTGAAAACGGCAAAACATGGTTGCACTGATATAATTTCCTTCAGTAAAAACGAGAAATTATATAAGGAATAGGCGTATAAACATGTATTCATCATCCCATCCTTGTTATTTGATCCAACAACAGCTCACTTTTTAAGAAGCTTCTGTTGGATCAAATATCAAGGGTGGCACTTCCATTGTACCACCTTGACGTGTTTATATGCCCATTAATCATGTAATTCTTCCATAAAGCCTACATAAGAGGAAAACATGAGAGGTGTCTTTTTTGCTTTCTTTGAGGAGAGAGAGAGAGAGAGAGAGAGAGAGTTTTCTCTTGGGTTTTTTTTTTCCGGATTTCTATTGTGTACAGTCTTAGTAAAAAGGAAAGGGTTGCAGTTTGCCGGTTTACAAGTTAATACTGTTGTAATCCTTGTAATTTTGTTTTCTCATAGTAGAAGAAGATCGTGTTCTCAAACGTGGCTATAGGCATCTTGGCCGAATCATGTATCTTACTCTTTGTTTTTATTTTTACTTTTTCATCTCTTTTCATACGATTGGATCATATTTGTCCGGCAGATTTTCTCAAGAGTAGAAATATCTACAATGGGAATATTTCAAAATATAAATTTTACAATATTCCCAATACACGGCCGATATCAGTATTAGAGGGTCTAATAGACATATGATGACCATCAAAGCTTGATTGAAACATGACAACAATGGGACTATAACCACGAGACGCCCTCAACGCCATGAATTTTTAAACATTGGCTAATGATCTTTAAAAGCAGTAGTTTTCATGGTCAAAACGTGAGATTAAAGAGATAAATGTACAAACCCTTTATAGAGGCCTTTGTCCCCGTCGGTCTATCTGGTTCACTCATTCTTATATATGGAGTTTGCTAGGGAATTTCAAGGAAACCCATTTTGTTGATGACTTCTGCAGGATATAACAGCTACTGCTGATGAATCAAATGAATAAGACAAAATCTGCTAAAGAGTGATCCTGTGCTCCTGTTCTTTACTGCAAAAGTGAGCTGCGAAAAGGCTTTATGAGAAATTGCCTAGCAAATCCCCTTATATTTTTTAATCTTAAGGGGGAAACAATATTTCCAGCATTTATTGAATTGAGTTGCTGCTTGTTTACGCATTGAGAGGCCGACCCTTGTTTTGGCACAAAGCAGCATTAACTTGTGAAGTTTGACTTCACAAAGATTGTACATCAATGATATTTCCACTCTTCTTTTTATCATCTCCATTATTTTCTTAGAAATGGATGCATTTCTGTCATTTTTCTTTGTCGTTTTTTCAGAAGCAACGTCAATGTCAAGAGCTTCCTAACAACCTTCCCTAATAAGTAGTTACACCAATGCATTAATCACAAAAATATTATGAAGAAAACACCCAGTCTCTTTTCTTGATGACATAAGGTATCCCCACGCCAATTTTTAGGAAGGGACTATTCCCTACATATGCACGATTACGCTCTGTTTCTTTCGACGTAAAAATGGACGTAAAATTTGTTTTATGTTGTAAAAAACGAACATAAAACGAATTTTACGTCGAATTTTACATAGAAAGAAACGGAGCCTTAGTGAAAATGGTTGATCTAAAATGAAATACAACTGTGAATATCGTGAATAGAACAAGTCGGTCAATGTAGGCTCCATGTGAATAATATGGCCAGGGAGCATGGCAATTCAATGGATAAAGAATAGGTGTGAAGCTACAAAATGTCCTTTTCTGGTGAAGGTGACTATCTGCTCATAGTCAAGATTATAGGGCCAGTTTTTATAAGATATTAAAGAAGATTGGTTAGAGATTAGGATAATGAATTGTTTCTATATATATATATATATATATATATATATATATCTTCCACTGAATAGTTTGTGTCCTGGATTCTGAATCGCGTTAAAACTTAAAAATAATCAGGTCACGTATACAAAACAAAATTAACAAACATTTAGGTCATATTTGGAAATCATGATTTTTTTTTCCATGGAATATTAGTTTACCTAAGGCCCTGTTTGGATTGCAAGAAAAACATTTTGAAGGAAAAAAAATTCCTCTAAGTAAAAATTGAAAAGGTTGGTTCACGTTATCCTTTTTTTGTGGGTAAAATAAGAAGGAAATTTTAGAAATATTTTTCTTTCCAAACTTTTCTAAAAAAATCTTGCTGATGGTGAAAGCAGGCGAGGAATACCCTGAGATGGACTGAGTCAAGAAATGGTGAGAAAATGCTAAAAACAAGGAAAAGAAAAAGTCCACTCAAAATATAAACTCAACTCAACTCAAATAAGCCTCTGTCCCAGACTAGTTTTGAGTTGAGGTGAGAAACTCAACTCATCTCAACTCAACTCAAACTCGAAATATAAAATATTTATTTTCATGTTTTTTTAGCTATTTCTCACCATCTCCTCACTCATGGCCTCACAATTAAGTCTATCCCTCCAACCTCCTGAGCCCTCTTTCTCACCACTTGATAAATTAATATTCCATGGAAAAAAAATCATGATTGCCAAACATAGCCTTAGAGTAATTTAGTGTTTACCTTATTTATGAAAGTGGTTGTTGCCAAGCTTTACTTGTTTTTAATAACGAAGATTGCTAGTTAGGGCACGCCCACTAGTACATAGTGAGTGCCACCTATAAGAGAATGATGTGGGCGGAGCCAGGAATTTACCCTTGGGGGGCCGGACTATTTACACTTGCTAAGCATTGGTCATGAGAGGGGCCGTGGCCGTTAGACTAGCCAAGCATGCATGTACAACCATGCAGCATAAAGGGATTTTGCAAGTCATTGGGGGACCATGGCTCCCCTCATGCTATATGTGCCTCCACCCCCTGTTTCATATGTGTACTTATTTGTAATGACTTGTGAAGATAACATTGGTGTACTTGCGATAATGCAATATGAGAAATTATATGGTGTAAGCGCGTACATGCACACGTAATTAGATAGACAATTAATGAGTAGGAAAGAAGTGCAGCCCTTGATATTTGATCCAACGTTTGGCATCTTTTAAGGTGGGCTTTTGTTGGATCAACTAATTACTGTGACCCACTCCCCAAAACGCATGACCTATTCTCTTTTTATACACTGGTAAAGCTTTGGAGGAAAGACAAATTATATGATGAGTGGGCGGGCATGCTCATATTGATGGTAGGATGGAAGTACCACCCTTGATATTTGATCCAACAGCAGCTTCTTAAAAACTAAGCTGCTGTTGGGTCAAATATCAAGGGTGGTACCTCCAACAAGAGTATTTCCACCCACTCAGCATTTAGTCTATGTAGAAAATATGCTAACAGCGCATCAACACGTGTTCATTGGATCAATTCGTGCCACTTGAAGGAAGTACATGTAGATGTCAATGCAGTTGATATGTTGACTAAGCCAACATCACTAGACACTGATGAATGGTAGGGCACCCCTGGAGTGAGGAGTGATCCTCATGTGCACGAGATGCGTAGCTGTATTCTTGATCGTGCACAGTACAGTTGATCTTCAAATGGCCGTGAAACTAGTCAAGGTGGAGATTGCTAGAAGGTTGCCTTGTTTCCATGCCACCAAGGGATTCTTCTAGTTCTTCGATGGAGGCGAGAAAGCTTTATATTCCCTTGCGTTTTCTACAAGAAAGGAAGTCAAGAAGGAGTTTTGTAAAGGGGATTTGTGAATTGATCAAGCGTTGGAGCGATTGAGAAATCTATTGTAATCTTTTGTTACTTCTTGATTAGTGAAATATTTCTCTTGGGCCACCTGTAAAGGTAGGCTTTTTGCCGAACCACGTAAAACGTACGAGTGTGCTCTTTGTGGGTTGCAATTGTGGCTTCTTTTATCTTGCTTTTGTTCGTGAATTTTGACCGAACTTTTGTCTTGGGGTAAAATAACAATTGCACCATTTTTCCGGTTAAAACAGGTGTAAAACTTTTATACTAATCTTACTTCGAAAGAAAAGGAAAACAATCATGTACGAATAGACATAACCACATGTATCGTGATCTGTTCATAGATATTGTTGGGCATCACAAATCTGGCCTAATAGCTTTAGTCTCCTTTTAATTGGATAATCTTAGACCTTTGATTAAGCATGATGAAAAAGCCTTTAAGATGTCTTTAAACAGTTGATTCGCCGTTCAAATTTTCGAATGAGATCCCCGTCTCAGCTCCAGATATGATGTGGACAAACTGGGTGTGCCTGTGATGTACTATCAGATCAACGGTCACATCTGCAGTGGGTCTCGATCATTTTTGTTTATCAGGATGAGATCTTTTTACTAGCCGAATGCCTATGATAATCAAGGCTAATCAGACCCACTTATTCTGAAATCAGAAAATCGAAACAAAACATACCACGACCACATGTCTAAATGCTGCACTAATTAAGCAACTGTAAAGCAGAGGTTAGAGAGAGACAATTTAAACAGGGTATGAACAGTTTGTCTTCCAATTCAGGCAAGACATCTCTATTCATATATATTTAGAAGAAATGGCGGTGGGTTTTCATTGAAGAAGAGAAAAAAGGACTGGCGGGAGAATAGAAGACTCAGAGCTGGCATGGATCAATGGATTTAAGAAGGTGACCCCCTATGTCCTTTTGTAGCAGTGCAACATGGGGCCTCTAGTCTTTTTCTTGGCTGACCGCCATTACAAATTACACTTGGGTTGTCTGTTTTGAACCCTTTTTTTTTTTTTCTCTATGGTCCCACTTCTCTTTTATAATTTTTTTTGTCTTTTATTGGGTATAGCCCACAAAGAAAACCACTCATTTATTTCTCTCAAGCCCTCAATAACCGTAAAAGAAGCTCCACTTCTCATTAAATACATTAAATACACGCTACTTTAATTTATATACTTCTGCATAACTTCTTTTTTCTATACTTTAAGGGAAATGATATTTCCACACCCATATGTTTGCATTTCCACCCTCTTGAGTTTGTTTTTTTTTCTTTCCCCCCCCCCCCCCCGGAAAGGCAATTTTTCATAAGGTATGGAATAAGGGTGTCAATTTTGGCTCGGGCTCGGAAGCTCGCTCGAGCTCGGCTCGAATCCTTAACGAGCCGAGCCCGAGTTAGGCCAGGCTCGGCTCGGCTCGGCTCGTTAGGCTCGTTAAGAATTTAATATATTTAAATATATATATTATATATTAATATATACACTAAAAGGGTTCTCTAGGGAGTGAAAGGGGGAGGCAAAATATGTCAATTTTTTTTTGGAACCCCATTTGTTACTTGGACCACCCCCCTAGTGTAAAAAGAGTAGTAAAAAAATACTAGATAGGGCTGTCCAGGGAAGATGAGGGGTGTAAAATTAATATAATTCAAGCTCGATAAGCCGCTCGCGAGCCTGACTGAGCCGAGCCTGGTTCAAGCCCGAGCCGAGCCGAGCCTGGCCAAGCTCGGCTCGGCTCGTTTACACCCCTAGTGTGGAAGTCTATTTTAGTAAAAGACAAAAAAAGAAAAGAAAAGGGGGGGGGGGGGGGGTGGAAATATCATTTCCCTTGATTTAATAAATGGGGGTATTGTATAAAGTATACCGACACTCTCATGATTAAACCTTGCATTAATCTATTCTTGAGAAGCTCTTAATACAGGAAGCAGCATGAGAAATTCGAAGCTTGAGTTGTCCTACTCATATGATGCCGACAAGATCGAGAGATCCTCTGTCGATGGCCATACAACTTGAATGTGGATTGTTGCTTATTGGTGGTTCCTATTAACCATTTGCAAGTCATTGATTGAACGGTTGAGATCAGAGGGTTCGATATTTTGATCCTAAGGATCAGTAGGTCCCACATGGCACACTTAGGTGTGATTGGAACTATTGATCTGGTGGAGGATCATCCCATTTTGGATGCTCATCACGTCTATAGATTAATGCCCAAATCGACAACTAATGGATCGAAGGGCTAGGATCATCCAATCAAGGTGGGACCCAAAAGAAAAGACAGGGTTTGTGATGGCCCACCGAATCAACGGACCCAATCACATAAATGTAGCACATGTGGGGCCCTAGGATATTCTTGAATAATTAAAAAAAGAAAAGAAAATCCATACAGTTATCATTATTCTTATATTTAATAGTTCTCTCTAGTTCAGCCCGTGGAATCCGGAGGTGCGTTAATGAGCTGGGATACTCTTCAATGAGCTCATGGCGACCGAAAAGACATTTTTGCCCATAGAAGTAATGAGATTATCAAGAATTTATATGGTGAGTGTTACATGGGTAAAATGGACTTTCTCTCTCTTTATTTTGAACTCTTTCACTGGCTCGTCACACTGTGCGAACAATCAAAGATCGTAGATTATATAATCGGGTGGGAATACCGAAACAAAGGGATGAGATTTTTTAAATTTTTTGAATGGAAGAAGGGATGGAAAAGTTAGAAATTTTAAAAGAAAAACAAGAAAAAAAAGGAAAAGAGAAGCAAAAGAAAACTCCTCTACATCACATCACATGGCTTCAAAATTCTGATTTAAGCGCAAATTATATTGTTTGCACTAAAAATTGGCTCATTAATATTTTATTTTGATAAATGATCTTTATAATCATATATCTTGACTTGGTTTGACTTGCTATGATTTCTAGTCTATCACTAGGGCATCAACTTGGGTTCCGACCTGAAAATAACATGGGTCGGATTTAGATATCATGGGTCTCTTAGGTAGGGTAGGGTAGGGTTTTAAATTGGAAAACCCAACTCAATCTTGGGTAGGACTTGGTTTTAAGGAAAAAATTTTGAAACCCAAAACTCGACCCGACTCATATGAGTGTGCTGTGATTTTCTTAATTATCTCTTGAATAACATAACAAATTATTTTTCAATATATTGATACAATTGTTTTCATTGAGGAGAAAATAGTGTCCTTAAATTTATACACTTGATGACATAAATTTAGAGATTTTTGGTGTGAAGATTTTGTTTTCTACAATCTTTAAAATTAGTTACTATCCTATGCTAAAAAATGAAAATCCGACCGAAGAAACTATCTTCGGTAGGATCGGGTTTACAAATCTCGGGTTTTCCCATAAAAAATTAGACCTGACCCGAGCCAAGATAATTCTTAGGTAGGGTAGGGTTTTGGAAAGCCCGGCCCGAGTTACACCCCTACTATACACTAATTTTCAAACCATGTGTTATATCATACAAGATTTCAATATCCTTATAAACTAAATTTACGAAAATTATGTGTGATTCAGTGCAGAAGTTTTGAATCATAGCTAATATTTAGGTCAAATATGGCTGCCATGAAAGTTTTTCCCATGAAATTTTAGTTTGTCAAGCAGTGAGAGACTGGCTAGGAGGATAGGAGATGGAGGGACTGGAGAGGGCATGAGTAAGGAGTGTTGGGACCCAGATAGAATTCACCCTTAAAAGCTATCAATTAAGGAGAGGGTGCCAGGTCCTTATAAGCCCATTCACATCTCTCTCACTTTTCTCGAGATCTTTGCTTTTGCGTGGAACCTCCAACAATTTCTCCCTCCACAGCTTAAGCAACGTGGATAATCTCGCCCCTTGATGCGGTGACAATGTGGAAACTATATATGATCGAGATCTTCTCCGAGGGAATTTCACTGTCCTCGTAGGTACACCTGGGTTACTGAGATCTTCTATGAGGAATTTTCTCCATCCTCGAGGGGTACACCAGGGTTACCATGCTTCGGCTCTGATACCACTTGCTGGGACGTGGGTAGAACTCACCCTTAAAAGCTAGCCATTAAGGGGAGGGTGTGCAAGTCCTTATAAGCCCATCCACATCTCTCACACTTGAAAACGCACTTTGTAAATAACTTGAAAACGCACTCTGTAAATAATGTGAACACACTTTAATAAATCGTGTAAGCTCTCGGTAACCCCAGTGTACCTTCGAGAACGGTGAAATTCCGTCGGAGAAGATCTCGTAGTTCCCACATTGTTGCCCCGTAGAGGGGCGAGATTATCCGCATTACTTCCGCGTGGAAGGGGAGATTGTTGGGGTTCCACGCAAAAGCAAAGATCCCGGAAAAAGTGAGAGATGTGGATGGGCTTATAAGGACTTGGGCATCCTCCCCTTAACGGCTAGCTTTTAAGGGTAAGTTCTACCCGCATCCCAACAAGTCGTATCAGAGGCAGGGTGTGGTAATTAACCCTGAGGACCCTCGAGGATGGAGAAAATCCATAAGGGAAGATATCGTAGTTCCCACGTTGATCCCATGTGGAGAGGCGAGATTATCCACGTTGCTTCCACGAGTAATGATCCGAGTCGAAAATTAATTTTTTCCCCGTAATTGTTATAACTTTGAACTTTTTTGGTATTTTTTTATTAATTGTCATAACTTACTATATTTTCTTGGTAATTTTTCATTTTAAACTTTATAAAATCAGCCATTTTGCTTTTTGTTTGTAATGATTACGATTTTTGTTTATTTGGTTTTGCTAATGTGAGAAACTTTATAACCCACGGCTCGATAAAGCTCGCGAGCCTGGCCGAGCCTGACCGAGCCGAGCCGAGCCCGAGCCTGGTTCGAGCCCGAGCCTAGTTCGAGCCCGAGCCTAGCCAAGCTCGGCTCGGCTAGGCTCGTTTACACCCCTACCTCCCATTCTATTATTATTAACTTGATGAGGCCCCCTGCCAAATAGGACCTTAATTATGGAAAAAGAAGTTTCAAAGCTTATACTTGACAGAGTCAACTCACCCAAGCAGTGAATGTGACTTTTTGAGCCCGGGATTGGTCGTTGGTTGTAAACCGAGCACTGAAGAGATAATAAGGTCGAATGCATCAATCTCAGATTCTGGACACCCAACCTTGACTACTTAGGCAAGCTGATAATCAATCCCCATCTCGCAACATGCCCCCTGACATTGATATTTCCAACCCAATACTGCTGAATGGATGATGTTGTTTTGAAATGGTATTGTGTTCGGGTGTTTATATAGAAGGGAAATGTTATCAGCGCTACTGTATTTTGATGAGGGCACTCTCACTTTATTAAAAGTACGGTACGGCCCGCACCATAGGATGATCCAAACCGTCCATTAGATGGGCCATAGTCTAAATAGGTTGTGCCCCAAAAGTTATTTCCATAGGTTGATTCTAACCCTCGATCTATAGAGGGTTAGGATGAACACTCTAACATTCATATCGGAGGGGTACCCTAATCAAATTACAGTAGTCCCCTCCCTAATCAAATTACAGTAGTGCTGGTAACATTTCCCATAGAATAATTGGGTTAAATCCCTACAAACTTTATACAAGGAAACATAATTACCAAAAGACAACTGTAAAAAGAAGCATTGCCGTAGAACATTCTGGCAATGGGAGATTTTTGCAGGAACCACATTTAATTGGGTCAATTGAAACAGGAATATCAAGAATTATTTTCATGGGAAGGGTATTTTTGTCATTTCAGTATATTTTCATAAATTCAGCCATTTATTACAAATCCCATATAAGTCGCTGACCTTTCTTCCCCACCCATCTCTCTCTCTCTCTCTAATTTTCGACACTTCTTTCTCCTCTTACTCTCTTTTTATTTTCTTCAAAACCACCTCGTTTTTATGCAGTTACAAGGTGCTTAAACCACTATTATCTTCCTCTGGGTTGGTGTGAAAATGGGCCGATCTCCTTGCTGTGAAAAGGTGGGCCTTAAGAAAGGCCCATGGACTCCTGAAGAAGACCAAAAGCTCTTAGCTTACATAGATGAACATGGCCATGGGAGTTGGCGTGCTTTGCCAGGGAAAGCAGGTGATTTTTTCTTGAATCTTTAGTGGGTTCTGTGGATTCTCTCTTCTCTCTCTATAATTTGACTCCTTTGTTGTGTCTAGGCCTTCAAAGGTGTGGAAAGAGTTGTAGATTAAGGTGGACTAATTATCTTAGACCTGATATTAAGAGAGGAAAATTCACTTTACAAGAAGAACAGACCATCATTCAACTTCATGCTCTCCTTGGAAACAGGTAATTCTTGTTTTTTGTTATTCTACTTTGTTTCCAAAACACTCAAACTAATTCTTAGTCTTGTTATTTGCTTAATTTTGAAATGGGAACTACCAGTCTTTCCTATCATTTGTTCCTATTCTTGGAAATCTCTCTCTGTCTTTATTATTGATTTTTCCACCTCTGGCCTTTCTGCCTTGTAATTTTTTTTTTCAGTGAATTTTCTTTCTTTCACTGACTACAACAAGAAAATTCAGACAGAAAAGTGAGTGACGCTCAAAGTACTGTAAACATGACTTACGAATTTCTTGTCAACACGACTGGAATGTCTAAGACATAAAAAGCTCTGAGCGAGATATGAATTTCTTTATGACATGGGTTAATTTCCTTAATTTTTCTTCAACAACTTGTCAGCATTAATTGATTCTCACTTTTTTACAAGAAAATGAGGTTATCAGAAAGTGGGTCTTTTGGGATGATCATGTTTAATTAGTCTCGATCCCCGAGAATTCTTGTTCTTTGCTTTAACATTGTTAATGGGTTTTCTTTAATTTCTTTTGGAGGGCTACTAGCAAAACGGGATTTCGTTCGAGCTTCTAATTGTATTAATTCCCATCTTTAGGTAATAATTAAAAAATTGGCATCTTTCATTTGCCATGATCTGGTGACTTTAGATAATCAGGATGTAAAAATACTTCTCTAATTCCCTCTAGAGAAATTGATCAATTGTTTCTCTAATATGATGTCCTATATGGCCTCAAATTCTAACAACCCAATAAGGAAAGAAAGAAGGGATCTTGAAGCACTTCTCTGACTGATTCATCTTCTTCAGGCTGAACTTTCTTACTAGTCTTTCTACAAACTTCTTTCCAGCACCAATTATAAGCACTAAATGACATATACCCTCTTATTTAGCTAAGATTAAATTTTAATGGCATGAGGTACATTTTGGCAAAGTTAAAAAATGGGTTCTTTCATTTCCAATGATTTATTTTCTCTCTCTTTCAATTAGCATTCTCCAAATTTTTGTCAGTTACTAATTGAAAAATATCTGCTTTCATTTACCATGATCTAGTGGTTATGGTGAAATAAATACTTGTCTAAAATGAGTTACTTTTCTTAGTTGTCATGATTTAGAACATGGGTTTTTGTAGATGATTATGATGTTAGTTCCTTCTATGTGATCGGAATTACTTGTCAAAGTTTCCATGATTCGGAAAGGAAAATGGGTTCCTTTCATTTACCATGAAAATGTGTCTATTTCCATTGTTATAATGTCGAGATAGTGATGCGTGTTCTATCAGGAAATGGGATTACTTAGGTGGTTAACATGTGGAGATAATTCTCATGAAAAACTTAGATGGTTAATATATGGACATAATTTTCAAGTTTACATGATTAAGGAAATGGGTTTCTTTTAATTTGTCATGCAAAGATGATTTCTAGGGTTTTTATACGTCTTTTTCTCTATTGGTTTGGAATCAGGTGGTCGGCTATAGCGACCCATTTGCCAAAGAGAACTGATAATGAGATCAAGAATTATTGGAATACTCATCTTAAAAAAAGATTAGCCAAGATGGGAATTGATCCAGTCACCCACAAGCCAAAGAGCGACGCCCTCGGCTCAGTCGAGGCTCAAACAAAAAACTTAGCCAATATCAGCCACATGGCTCAGTGGGAGAGCGCCCGGCTCGAAGCAGAAGCCAGGCTCGTCAGAGAATCAAAGCTCCGCTCATCCTCTTTCCAGTCTCTGCTCGGCTCCTCGGCTTCTTCGGCTTCTTCGGCTTCGGCTCTACTCAAGCCGCCCCAATTGGGGGCTCCACTTTGTCTTGACATACTGAAGGCCTGGGAGGGGGTTTGGTCAAAGTCAACAAGAAGTGGCATTGCCGGAATTGGTGCCAGCGGCGGCCCTGATATTGACTCGCCCACGTCGACTTTGAGTTTCTCCGATAACTCGCTACCGATCCCAACGGTCGGATTTGGTGAGAATCCGACGGCCACGGTCGAATTCATCAACGGTTTGGCTCTATGCAAGGAAGAAGAGGAATGGAAAGGCTTACATAAGCCAACACAATGGTTGGATGGAAAATCAGGGATTGACAATTCCATGGAATTTTCAACTGTAGGCCTCCATGATGTGGGGTTTGTGACAGATGGGCCGTCCGATTTCGCTGAAGGGTACAAAGATTTGATCTTAGAGAATTCCGATGATCAGAACTCATCCGACGGTGGTCGTGACTCGGATCATGCGGAGGGTGATGCCGATGAAAAGAATTACTGGAACAACATACTCAACTTGGTGAATAGCTCTCCTTCGAGTCCGCCCTTGTTTTAGGATCGCCGGAATTCAATTCCATATCGTCGGGAAAGAACATAAATAGTTAGTTGTCCTGAGCAATTTGCAGTTAAAAGTGGAAATTAAGAACTCATTTTTCTCTTTGTCAAAGATGGACTCAGAACTCAAACGAGTTGACTCACTCATTAAGCGAGTTTTGATAATTAATCTCTCTAGTTTTTTTTTTTTTCCTCTGGTTTAGGTTTATGTAACGGGCAGTGAATGGTGGGAAGAGAAGTGTAAGAATGGAAGGGAATGAATAACTGAATAAGGTGTCCCTTTGATTGGATCTTTATCAAGTATAGTTGAAAAATAATGCATGATATGTAATTGTCTTGTATGACTTTTCCACCCGGAGGTTTCAATGAATCCACATTACTTTACTGTTTTGATGTTGGTTCCTGATCACCTCTCTTAACCTTTAGTAAATCTTCTCCTCTCTATTCTCACGGGAGAGAAATCAATCACTAGTTTAATACTCTTTCTCTCTCCAACAACAATATGTTATGGAAGTGGGAGCTGACAATGATATTTAAGGAACTTCGTTTCCTATTATTAAACTCCTTTTATTGGTTTGTACAACTCATTGAGAGTTGTGAAATAAATTTAAATTAAGAAGAGTGTAACCATTCCCCCTAGTTACTTAGTTAGATTAAGTTGGAAGCACATTTGAGAAATTGAAACTTGAAATGCCAAAATAAAGGCCTTCAAGTATGAGCTCCCATGTAGTAAATATGTGGGCTTTGAGTCGTGCACTAGATCTCTTTAATGGTAGAAAACTGCATTAAACCCAAGCAGAGAAACTAGAATTCGGTGTAGGTTTCTGATAGATGTAAGTGGCCGCGGAAGCAATTTTGCAGGCGAGCTTATAGATCGACCTTCGGTTGCGCCGGAATGAAGTCTTAGACCAGATCTTCAAATTTTTGTATATTTTTTTTTTTTAGATGATTTTCTTCAAAGAATTAACTTCGATTCTTGGACGGCTAGGATTAGCTTATGGAAATGATTTTTGGGGCACAACTTATTTATGTTGTGTTCTATCACATGGACAGTTTGGGTCAACCTATGACGTGGTCCGTACAGTTCTTTGTCGGCCCTCGCACGGGGTTTTTTACTAGTGTGTATATATATATATATATATATATATATATATATATATATATATATATATATATATATATATATATATATATATATATGCTACTTATTTCGCGAATATGACCTTACTACAACAAAGAATAGGGTTTTATTGGGGTCAAGACCACATAGACTCACTTTTTAGCAGATTTTTTCTTATTCATTTAATTCCTATGAGGTGGATGTTCCCTTATGCAAAATTGAGCCACGAAATGGATTTCAATGAAATTACCTAGCAAATCCCATATAATGTGTCATGTGTGTATAGAGAAAGAGACTAATACTAATACTAATGATAGTAGTTTAACCCTAAAGAGTGCTAAAAGTATACATAAAAAAAAATGCTTTACTTAAAAAACGTGGGCAAGTG
This sequence comes from Tasmannia lanceolata, assembly GCF_043159265.1. Lineage (NCBI taxonomy): Eukaryota > Viridiplantae > Streptophyta > Magnoliopsida > Canellales > Winteraceae > Tasmannia > Tasmannia lanceolata. Next base: position 12,993,634 of record NW_027518693.1, read on the forward strand.
CATACCATGACAAATACGCACAACATTAAATGAGATGATGATATTTTTTCATTACTTATTATTTAGTTGGCAACCCTAGAAAATAAACAACTCATATTCTATGTGCCAACATGTATAAGACATCCTGCCGCAATTTTTGTTACATTAGAATTCTCTGTTGCAGTAGCATTTGCACTGATCTATTTGAAATTGAGGAAGAGACCGAAGCATGTTTTTCTTGTGAACAAGCTTCTGAAGAAAAAAAAAACATTGTCCCTCTAGTTCTTCTCATTTTCTAGGTTTTTCATATTTAAAATTTTTTTTATAATAAAAAACATCATCAGCGGTCAAGATTAAAAAAAATGAATTTTACATTTACTGAGGCCAAAACCGCCAGTAAAGATATCAACCGCCAGTAAAGATATCAAACTATATTGTCGGTTATAACTGTTGCAAATTAATAATTGGGATTTGCTAGGCAATTTCGCAGAAACCCATTTCGCAGCTGGCTTTTGCATGTGAGAACATCCCCACAGGTTGACTTTTTCACAGATTTTGTCTTATTCATTTGATTCATCTGAGGTGGCTGTTTTCACATGCAAAAGCCAACCGTGAAATTGCCTGGCAAATCCCTTATTAATTATTACCCACGGTTATAATGGTAGGTAAAACCCTTTAACAACACAGAGAAATAGAGAATGATCATGTGCGTCACTGTGCTGCCCTTTTAGTAGGATTGTATTATAGAATATTTAACAGACTATATTAGTAACTAAATACCCTTTTGGGTGTATTTACATGAATGATCATGACCGAGTTATGACTTATGAAGCCACCTTGATTCTAATCAGTGTATAATGGTGATTAGAAAGGATGATGAGACGAGTTGAATAAGCGACAAAATGTACTTTCTAAAATATCTATTGTGATTAGACGGCGTAATAGAAGTGATTAGATGGGGTGAGTAGCAGATGCAATGAACTTAATTTGTATACACAATAGTACTGTATACCAAATCCTCATCCTTTTGTATAGAGAGAGAGAGAGAGAGAGAGAAAGAATTACTAATACCAACTCTGGTAGCTTAACCCTAAAGACTACTTAAATTATACATGAAAAACAAAAGCAAAAACAAAATGCAAGTTTACAAGAGAACATTGGTATCAAAGATAAATTTCTAGGGTTTTATTAAAAAAAAAACGTGGCCAAGTACCCCATGGATTTAAATTTCGACGAAATTTCAGATTTTGGTGGAGACCGACACCGAAATCACCCAAAACCGAAACGGTCATTTATTTCAGCCGAAATTTCGGAATTTCAATCGTAATTTCGGTTTTTCCGAAATTTTCCCCAAAAAATCTGTTTTTTTTAATATTAATTTAATATTTCACAGAAATTTCGACCGAAATTTAATATTGAATAAAATATTAAATTCGGGTTTTGTACCAGATTTCGACCTAAACTTGGAAATTTCAGTCAAAATTTTGAAATTTCAAGGTCCGAAACCGAAATTTTAAACCTTGCCAAGTACATACCATAACAAACACTCATAGCTTTAAAGGAGTTGATGTTTTTTTTTTTTTTGATTCATTATTAATTTGTTGGTGGACTGGAGACCCTAGAAAATGAACAAGTGATATGAATCATATGATCCTTCATCATTGTGATGTTGCAGTTTTTGTAACACTCGAATATTCTGTTGGGGTAACAGTAGAATTTAAAATTTCCACTATTGAAGTAGAGAGTATGACTTGAAAAGGTGTGTAAAATACACCCATCGTGTAGGTTATATTGTAAGTAATTGGGCGTTACAAGTCCCCATCACTTCATTTATTTTGCTGTGGAAAAGTACTCAGCTAACAGTAGTTAAAGTGGCTTTCAGCTGCAAACCTCGCTTTAGAAGTCAGATCTCCCAACTCCTAAATAAATTTCTCCTTTAAATGCTTGGATAGGTACCACACTAGTCTAAAACCAATGCTTTATTTCACATCTGATTAAATGATTTTCGCCCTAATACACGATCTTAGCCTTGCTTCACTTAAATTATTCATGGCTACACGCAAAGATGAAAACCCATTGCCATTCCAAAAAATAGATGAAAACCCATTTAGGCTTGCACATGCATACACTCATTCTTTTTAACACCTGCAACTGCTATTTTTCTACATTCTTTTTTGGCAACAATAGGAAAAGGGAAATGATTTTTCCACCCCTTTTTGTTTGTCTTTTCCTAAAAAAAAGGGGTGCAACTAGGGTCGGCGCGGGTTGAGCTTTAGCTAAAAAATGAATTGGAATCAACCCGAATTTATGGTAAAAGCTCAACCTGATCGAATTCCTAAAATCGACCAGAGCTGCAACCCTACATAAAAATGACTATCTTGATAGAAGTTTTTATATGATAGACGAACTTGCGTGTGTCAAGAAAAATGCAGGGCACACATTATTGGGTGTTGTAAATGTTAAAGTATAAAAGATTAAATAACGCCATCTCCAATAAGTTGTTTTCACATGGTATCAAGAGCAAAGGTCTTGAGTTCAAAACTTCTTGATATTAAAAAATCCACATGTAATGGCCAAGCCAAAAGGAGTGGCCACGTGTAGGCCAACCCTAAAAAGAGGGGCCACACGTGAGGGAGAGTGTTAAAGTATAAAAAGATTAAATAAAGCCATCTCCAATAGCTTTAGCTTTTGGAGTAATTGGTTGTTTCACGGTTAACAATTCATTTGTTGGGCCTCATACATTATTTGGTATTTTAAACCATTCAGTTTTTTTTTTTTTTTTTAATGGCAAAAATGGTGCCAATATATCACATTTTTAAAACCATTCAGTTCTTGAGCCCTCGACACATTATTTGGTGTTTTAAACCATTCAATTATTGGGCCGGACAAATTAGTTAGGGGTCGTTTGGATACGCAGATATTAGAATCCAGGATTTCTTCAAAATTGTAGCTAAGAGACAAGAGAAGAAGCGGACCAACCGTCGTTTTTGACTCGTTTTTTACTTCTCGCCCTTCTTCCCGTCAGCAAGAGAGTAGCAGATCCTCCCACATTTTTAGGTTTTAGAAATCTCAGGATGCGGGAGAGATTTTTAAAACCTGAATTTCTCACTTAAAATCCAAGAAACGCTATGAGGACAGAATACAGCTACTTGATCATGAACCCTCTTTTACACTATTTTCAAACTAAAAACCTGGATTCTAAAATCCACGTATGTAAGGGGCCATTTGGATACGCGGATTTTAGGATCCATGATTTCTTCAAAATTGTAGCTAACAGACAAGAGAAGAAGCGTACCAGCCGTTGTTTTTTACTTCTCGCCCTTCTTTCTGACAGCAAGAGAGTAGTAGATCCTCCCATATTTCAAGGCTTTAGAAATCTCGGGATGCAGGAGAGATTTTTAAAACCTGATTTTAGGACTTAAAATCCAAGAAACGCTGTCAGGACAGCATACTGCTGCTTGATCATGAACCCTCTTTTACACTGTTTTCAAACTAAAAGCCTGGTTTCTAAATTTTCAATCATTCATGACTTGTTGGGCTCAACTTAGATGGGCCTGTTAAATGATTAAATAACCCCAATTCTAACATCTTAAGCTTTTGAAGTAATTGGTTGTTTCACATGGTCAACAACTCCTTAATATTACATGTGCTACTATCAAGGATCCATTGAAGCATCCACATATGGATTCTTCTCCATCCACTAACTCCTCGATTGTAGACTTGAATTATGGTAAGGACCATCCTTTGGTTGCTCTTATCCATCCGGATGGTCCAATGGTTATCACTAGGGGAACCAATGCATCTTAGATCCATACACGTGCAGATGCTATTTTACTTTCTTATATGGTGACTATTTAGTGAGTATAGATTCATGATGGCCCAGATTCATAGATGTGATCATAATACACACGGTAGTCAATATATGGAACATTTAAAATTAGGCATGGCACCTATCTCCATGTGTTTTATATGTGAAAAAAGAAAAAGGAAATGAAACTGTCAAAGGTGTCATGAATAATTTTAAGGGTGTTGATACCAGCCCATAAGTAAATTAACTCTCAATTAAGCACCTTCAACCTCAATTTCTGCTGATTTTTAACAGAAACATCAGCAGATCTAAGCCTATCCCACAAGCTTCATACTGATCAAAGCTTCCACAAGAATGGCACAAATCTCTAAGCTTCCAAAATTGGAGGAGCCACAACAGAGAACGATTAATCCAATCGATGGCAGTCTTCAATATATATTTTTTTAATTTTTTTTTAATTTTTTTTTAATTTTTTTTGGAGAGTTTTTGGTTTCAGTTTGTTTTTAGTTGAATCAGTTTTTTTTTTTTTTTTGGCAAAGAGTACATGTATATGCTGTTTTCTCCACAACCACCTTATGCAAACGAACAACAAAATATATTGAAAAGGTAAGAGTAGACTGTAGAAGAACCAATTACTAAAAAGCTTAAGCTGTTGGAGAAGGTGTTATTTGATCTTTTATGCTTTAACACTCCCCTCACGTGTTGCTCCTCTTTTTAGGGTTGGCCTACACATGGCACATGTGGCTCCTCTTTTCGGTTAGCCCCATACGTGGAAACTCTAGAAACCCTAGATCATAACTTCAAAGTCAATCTTGAAAATCTACCATTTAGGGGAACAACTGTCAGAGATAAACTTGGAAACCCAATATTCCAGGAAACTGACTCAATCTAAGATAGAAATAAGGAAATCTATCAAATATGGGAATGGAATCCGCCAATCAGGGAAGAGCTCTCAAGAGGCAACTTTCCCTCCAATTTTAAGACTCTTTCCCTACATAAACCATTCTAAGGCTCAAAGGTATGGGTTTTTTTTTTTTTGATTTTTTAATTATTTGTTGTCGCAATGCTCACATATGATCTTCATACGACTCATTTTTTTCCGATAAAGACAATACATCAAAACATTTTTGGCCACTCCTAAACCGGCCGATCGTCCTTCTCCCAATATGCAAAAGCGTAAAACTTAACTCTTACCAAGCTCCATATCACCTCATCAATATAAGAAGCTAGCCTCCTCTATAACTTAAGGTACACTACAAGAAAAATCCCTCATAGCAAGGAAAAAAACCATGTGAGTATAACATGAAATGATAAACTCTACTATTCTTTTATCATTCGACACAAGCAAGGCATTAATCATGACAATTCCCTAACCACGTGGTCTTAGTCTAGCCTCAGAACACATATAAATAGTTAGATTTTTTTTTTTTTGGTGGCCTATGGTACAGATCCTTTTATTTGGAAGAGACAGATTCCTATGCATCTAAATGTAATTATGTGCCGCTAACCTATGAATTTGATACATAACACCACTTTACTTCATTACAATGGATTACGTCTTAATCATTAATCAACAAGAAACCAGTCTTAGTTATTGTCACTCTTCCTAAAATCTAAATTCATTTATGCAAGATGGTTTAGGTGTATCTCTTGATTACCTTTTTTCTTGAAATGACATCCTTGCTATATCTTAAGGCCACGTTTGGATACCCATAAGATTTAGATTTGTATTTAGTGATATTTTGAACTTATTAGATCGTTAGATTTCCAAATCAGCTACAACCGTGGGAAAAAAAAATAGAAATCTGTCTAATGTAATGACTAGAACATTCATTTTTCATTGGAAAAGTGTAAATAAAGAGAGCAATTTCTATTTTTTTTAAATATATTATCTTTTCTTAATGATTTCTTAGGGTGATGATATATTCGCACCCCCTGCAGGATGATTCCCACCCCTTATAACGTGATTTGACGTCAAAAAGCGTTAAAAATCAGCCGCAATTCACGTTATAAGGGTGCGAATCATCCTACATGAGGTGCGAATTTATCATGTCCCTATTTTTATCTGCTTACTTTTTAGTTTAATTTAATTTTAATTAATTTTTTGTTCTCCTTCCTCGATAGTGGAGATGGAGAGATACTGATTGGGAAAAATGTGGCAAGGCAGTATGAGAGTGGAAATGGAGTGCAAATGTGAGCTCACTTTCTTATATATTACTCAGTTATTTAATGCCTACACTTGGTCAAAATATCTGTAGTGTCTACTGTTGCTACTCTGGCAAGTCTTTTCTTAGATGACTCTTGTCACGTTGATATCACTGCTTGTCGCAAATGGAACAACAAGATAAACAACCAAAATTAAAAGGAAGGGAAGGTGATTTTGACACTTGTGTACACACACAAATAGCACGAGTGTGTCCCTAATAGCTACCATCACTTCAATCACAGGGCAATAGTTTTTCCTTAAAGTAGTTTTAGTTGTCAATTGAAGTAGTTTCATGGTTCAGAGTGTCATTACCAAAATAAGGAGGTTGTAGGGGGTGTCATTACCAATACAGAGAGAAGGGAGAAAAAGCAGTAGTTTGCTAGTATGCCACGTAAGAAGACAATGAGGAGGCAAGCAGAATGGTCTCCTAAAAGTTTGAAATTTTAGTTGCAACCAAACACTGATAGTAGATTAAGTGACACCCTCAAAACCTGTCGAAACACCTAGCAAACCCACAATATTGTGCAACTAAACAGACCCTAAAAAAAGGCTACGGTTCACATTCTACTTTCAAAACTTCTTTAGTAGCTTAGACTAGGTAACTTTTCATGCCATGAATCATATCCAATATAAGAGCCCATTTGGGTAAAATAGTTACAGTCATCATTCATGGCCATGTATAAGGTAGAGATATCATAGTTGGGTAATCAGAGCTCACTTTTTTGAATTGACTGGGAAACGATGAAGTCCATTAGTGATGGGGGAGACTATGTGTTGTATAAATAGACCACGGTAGCAAACCAGAAGTGTTGAGTGTCTAGCTTTTTCATTTAATTGAAGGTGTGAAGATATCAAATCTCTTGACAATGATTTTGTAGCCCTGCCAGTCTCATATTGGCTTTCTCATTTCTGAAATACATAAAAAAAAGAATGAGATCGAATGTGTGGCATTAATTGCTTTAGCTGTGTTAGACCTCACAAGGTCAGTTTTTGGCCACATACATTCATTACAGTTCTCTCTCACTCTCGGTGCTTGAGTTGATATATTGATATAGGTTAAACAAGAGGCAACACTGTATTGCCTCTCACATGGGGCTCTTAAATGTGAACCCAACAGTATCTATTTAAAATTTAAAGCTTCCATGCCTTTTTTTTAGCACATGGAGAGATACATTAAAGCAAAAAGCCTAGACCAGCTAAGTCACAGACTCACTTGTAGGACATGAATATAAACATTAGCACATCCATCACTTAATGCTATTGCCCCTGGATTTTTTTTAATGATATTTGCACATAAAAGATGGGATATTAATATTCAAGCGATTATCATTACATGGGCTGTCCTTACAATATTATAGGCAGAAATAAATTAGGACTTATACATTTACGTGGGAAAATAATAGAAACTTGAGATATATGGAGTGATAAATCAACGCCCATATAGTTCTTCACGTTTTCTCCCCCCTACATGTTTTTTCCCCTCACACCAACCTCTTCACGGTCTTCCCTTTCTCCGCGGCAATGGGTGAGGTTTTAAAGATTTGACTCCATCGTCTTCATCTCCCTTCTCTACAAATCCCTCCTCAACTCACAGATCCAGATCTCAAACTCATTTTTCATCAACAATGGTTGTGGTCCTGAAACAAAAAATCCGATTCGTGCTGATTCTTCCCCCAACTAATGAAGAGATCTTGGCGGAATTGTTTCACTAATATGAATTGAAATTCATATTAGTGAAAATGGATATTATTCATATTCATCAAAAATGAATAAAATAATTAATTCAATATTAATTATATTATCTATAATTATGTGAAAATAAATTGGAAATATTCCATTTTCAATGAATATAATATAATAAAATCAAAGAAGAGTGGCGGTTCCAAAGAAACTACTTCTATGTCAAAAAAACGTATTCGCAAAAATATTTGGAAGAGAACGGGATATTGGGCAACAATAAAACTGAGAGAAGAGTGTGCCTGGAATGCAAAGCTATATATTAGTTGGGCAGGGAATGGTCTCCAGGTGTAACTAAACATCAATATCTGAGAGCAATTGGGTAAAAGAATTGTAATCTTCCGATTGTGAAGAAGAACTGATCTGTAACTTTTATTCCTACTCGGGTAGATATTTTCCCTCAACAATGTGCAGCCAAACTTTTCATTTTTTATAATTGTTTTCACAGAGAAACTGAAAGAGATCAATTTCCCTTTCCACTTTCCTCAGGCCAGAAATTATCACTCACCTATTTGCAGGAGTTCAGGCTTTGAAACCAGATTAATAGAATATTAGAATTATGTATAAAGAGGACACTAATCCACGATTCCCGTCAGGTATTAGGTTAACTCCTCCAAAGTACAATCTTTAAGAATCTCAACCTTCGAAATGGGCTATCAAGTGCTGAATTCCAGTTCTACAAATGGATGTTGCAATTTTATAATAGTGTTCGATACAATATGAACACCGGCAACGGATCTTAGCGATTCAACATTGAGAAAATCACAGATAAAATTATGGAATAAATTGAAATGAGAAAAAGACATACCGGAAGCCATGAATCTTGTTTTTCTTTCTCTTAAGGTTTCTCTTTGCTAAACAATAGTCGGTGATGGGGACCGGTTTCCTTTCTCTTCAAGTGTGGATTCTCAAAGTTTGGAAACAAATTCGTTGTGAGCAAATATGACCCAAGAGTTCCTTTTTATAAGCGTTTGTGGGGAAGAGATGCGACTCCTCATCGCGCCGATCCCTCTCCCCAAACGTCTCTTTTTTTAAACTTTTATACCTTTTCACACCAAATGATCTTGACCGTCGTTCTTGCAACAGCCATATCCACCGTTAGGATTATTTCCTAATATTCTCCCACTTGGCTAGCAAGATCTTTGAGCCAAACATAAGGATCATAACTTTAAATTAGTTAGATAATAAACACAACATTCCGTTTAGCAAAAACTACCAACAATAAACCATGTAACCATTGGGTCACCAACTCTACCCAATAGCCTACCCCATGATTATATTATTAGTAATTCTTACTAACATGAATGTAAAAGCATACATGTATAAGATGTAAACATGGTCCAAAATAGTCATACAGACACATTCTACCTCTTATTTACACCATTTACAAATTGTGCACGAAATGGAGCGGTAGAAAATAATCATAATATATATCAGAATCATAAAATACAATGTGATCACAACAGTGTATCTCAATACCAAATGCAGACTCCCGCTATCATAGGCTATCAAAAGTGTCAACCAATCCCATGCGCACTACATGCTCTCTGAAGAGCTTTGGTGACAAGCCTTTAGTCAAGGGATCCGCCAACATAAGTGCGGTGCTTATGTATTCCACAGATACATGCTAATTCTGAACTATTTTCCTCAGAACAAGATACTTTAGATCTATATGCTTCGAGCTGTTTCCAGACTTGTTGTTCTTGGAAAAGAAAACCGCAGCGGAATTATCACAGAGAAGTTTCAGTGGCCTCTCAATAGAATCAATCAAATGAAGCCCTGAAATAAAATTTCGCAGCCATAAGGCGTGAGCCAAAGCCTCCGAACATGAAATAAACTCTGCCTCCATAGTGGATGAAGCCGTCATTCTCTGTTTGACGCTTCTCTAAGAACTAGGTCCTCCTAAAAGCATAAAAATATAACCAGAAGTGGACCGATGGGTGTCCCTACAACCAGCGAAGTCGGAATCAGAATAGCCAATCACCTCAAGGCTATCTGATCTCCTAAATGTGAGCATGTAATCTGAAGTCCCTCGCAGGTAACGCATAACCTTTTTGGCTGCCTTCCAGTGATCCAAACCTGGGTCACTCTGGTACCTCCCAAACATGTCAACTGCAAATGCAATATCTGGACGGGTACAAACTTGAGCATACATGAGACTACCAACAGCGGAAGCATAAGGAATATGTCTCATCTCATCCCGTTCCAGTGCGTTCCTGGGACATTGTAACTGATATCGCCCTTAACTATAGGAGCAGGACTAGGGGAGCATTTATCCATGCTGAATCTCTTAAGGACTTTCTTTATATAGGTCTTCTGAGATAATCTCAGCAATCCTCGAGTCCTATCTCGATGAATCTCAACTCCTATGACATAGGAAGCTTCACCAAGATCTTTCATATCAAAATTCCTTGAGAGAAATTATTTTGTTTCTTCCAGCATGCCCAGGTCACTACTGGCAAGTAGTATATCATCAACATATAACACTAGGATGATGAATCGACTCCCACTAACCTTAAGATATATGCATTGATCTACAGCATTTTCCTTGAACCCAAAACTAAACACTACCTCATGAAATTTTAGATACGACTGCCTAAAAGCCTGCTTAAGTCCTTAAATTGACTTTTTAAGCCTACAGACTAGGTGCTCTTCGCTCTCAGCCTTAAAACCTTCAGGCTGAATCATATAGACATCCTCATGAAGGTCACCATTTAAAAATGCAGTCTTCACATCCATCTGGTGTAACTCTAAGTTATAATGAGTCACCAAAGCCATAACTATCCTTAAAGAGTCTTTCCTTGATACTGGAGAGAAAGTCTCTTTGTGGTTTATTCCCTCTTTCTGAGTGAACCCCTTAGCGATTAGTCTGGCCTTATATATTTCAATCCCGCCCTTAGAGTCTCTTTTGGTCTTAAAGACCCATTTATAGCCTCCTACAGGCTTGACCCCTTTAGGTAACTGTAGACACCCACATTTTGCCTTACTTTAACCAACAATAACCTAATATATTGATCCGTAGAATTTCATTGGTAAAGTATGCATCATCAAATTTTTTGAAAAAAACAAAATGATAAAGAGATGTACCTGGTGAGATGATTAGACCCGAAAAATTGAAAAATACCCTGATTGGTGAATTTAGTGTGTTAAATCCATGTGAGAACCCCCTCTATCATTGATTTATATGTTTTAGGTCATTAATATCTTGATCTGACTTTACGGATCATCAATCGGGACAAAATAAGCTAGGGTCACTTCATAGCCCGGACCCTGATTCCATTCCGAGACCCGATTTCCGTAAATCGTTAGATCAATGGCAGATCTCGACCTAGGTCTAACCATCCAAAATCACCTAACCTCTCCTCTCATCCTAACCATCCAAACCTCACCTAACCTCACCTAACCTCTCCTCTCATCCTAACCATCCAAACCTCACCTAACCTCACCTAACCTCACCTAACCACCTAACCTCACCTAACCTTACCTAACCTCACCTAACCTCACCTAACCTCACCTAACCTCCTATCCCATTCTCCTATAAATACCCTCTCATCCCACCATCCAAATGAGGAGGAGGAAGAAGAGAAGAAAAAAAGAACCCCTCTCTTAGAAAATTCATCCCTCTCCCTCATCTCTTCAAGGGTTCGGCCATCCTTGCCGGATCGGGTGATTTTATACGTTGGGTGATATATATCAAAAGCGGTCATTATCAAGCAAGGAATCATCTTCAAGGAATTAACATCAAAGAAAAATCAAACACAAAGTGGGTTTTCAAAGAGGTAGACATTTATTTCAATTTTATGTAGGGTCTGTTTTCATGCATATCTTTTACTTTAAAAGAAAAACCATGTTAGGAAGCATCTAGGATCAATCTTTACTCATATTCTTCTTGATGGTAGACTTTGAAGTTATACATGTTTCCCTCTTCTCTTAACCCATCTGATCTTCATTTTTATTTTTCCCTAATGGTTCACACCATGGTTCCCCCTGGTTGTACTCTGGTTAGCTCCTGGTTGCACCCAGGTTCGCTGCTGGTTGCACCCAGGTTCGATACTGGTTGCACCCTGGTTCCCTGCTGGTTCGCACTCTGGTTCCCTACTAATTCGCACCCTGGTTCGCATCCTGGCCAGCCCCTGGTTGTACTCTGGTTCGTACCCTGGTTCACACCATGGTTCCCCCTGGTTAGCCTCTGGTTAGACCCTGGTTGCACCCAGGTTCGTTGCTGGTTGCACCCAGGTTCGATACTGGTTCGCACCCTGGTTCCCTGCTGGTTCGCACTCTGGTTAGACCCTGGTTGCACCCAGGTTCGCTGCTGGTTGCACCCAGGTTCCCTGCTGGTTGCACCCTGGTTCCCCTGCTGGTTCGCACCCTGGTTCCCTGCTGGTTCGCACCCTGGTGCACCCTGGTTTGTACCCTGCCTCCTCCTGGTTAGACCATGGCTAGTCTCGGGTTTGCTCCTAACTTAGACCCAACTCACTAAACCCCATACCCATAAGCCTTAAACCCTATAACCGAGTCACATCAACCCAAGCCATACCTTTGTCCACTCACTGAGGCACACCATTTATCCATAAATCTGGTTACATTAAATCTAACCCAGCCAGGCCACCTGCAGCTTAAGTCAAATCGCCCCAATACAATCCAACCAAGTGGGATCCCAACCCAGCTCAACTGAGTCAACTCTAGCCAACCTCCCTAGTCGAGTTGACCCAACTCTCTAGTCGAGTATGCTCAACCTCTTTAACCGATTGGACTCTCCCCTTAGTTGACTCAATCCAATTCCTTAATCAACCCATCCCAATGCAACCGAGTCGCATTCGACCAAGTGGCGGCCTTCCATGTCACAACCGAGTCATTCCCCTATTCTACTAATGCCCGTTTATACCTAATAGAACTTCCTCCCTTTTGCCTAACCAAGTCATATCCCAACACAATCTGAGTCGAATGTCTGAATCCATTTGGCCGAATCTCATAATCCCGCCCATTTTGAATTCCCAAAATTCAAACCCTTGATGATTCCTATATGCTCAATTCTTTGATGCAAATTCCTAATTCCAAAATCCCATTGCTAAATCAATGTTTCTGAATCTCAAGTCCAATGCTGAAATAAAAACCCGATTCCTGATCCAAATACCAATTCTGTTTTCCAAAATCCAAGTAACCTCCCCAGCGGAACTACGTGTGGCTTGATCCCCATCGCGGGGTACGTAGGCAATTTGGCACTCCCAAGTTCAGTCGCACCTTTCTCTATCTTTCTCATTCCCTCACACTATTTCATCATCTCTTCCATCCCTTTTTTCACTAACCTCAAGAACTGAAATCGATTCACCTCGTGTCTCTCGGAACCGTTGGATTACGGTTTCCGTCGTAAGGACCCTTAGAGCCTAATTTAGGAACACCGGTGTCGTGTCGTGTCCTAAGTTTTAGGGAGTCTTAGGTTTTAGGGAGTCCTAGAGTTAGGAGTCCAGCCTCATCACGGACGTTTGCTATGTATAGCAACCGTGCCATAGGTCTAGTTACACTAGTCACCCAATCTTTCCCTAGGACAAGCCTAGTAAACTAGGATGTAGGCAAACCTGCATTAGTCTAAGGGACCATTTGCATTTAGATGAGAATCATATAGCATCTTAGATGAAATCCTAAGATAATAAAATCCTCAACTTGAATTAAATAACTTCTCCTAAAACTGTTGAAACAGTCAATCCCGTCTAGGTTGGTGTCCTAGTTGAGTTAGGCATAAGTAGCTTAGCTTAGGTGCACCGAACTACGTCGACTCTGATCCCAGTGAGGCTTGGGTACGTAGGCAGCTTGGATGTCTGATGGCATACCACCCGCGAGTCGGCACCACAACAAATTGTGGTGTTTTGTATATTAATTTTCTTGTAAATACTTAATCAAATCACTTAGGACTTTCCATGAAATTAGAATTCTAGGAGAACTTTCACTTAGATTGAATCCAGACAAATTAATAAATCAAGATACACATTTAGGATTCTCATTGAAATTAGATCATAGGATGCATGTCACTTAGTTCGCACATTAACATAGAGTTGAATGAGCCATTTAAAATAAATTTAAAAGAGTTAGCTTTTGGAATCGAAGACCGATTATCGGGCAGGAATGGTGCATGTGGCGGATAACTCCCCATACCTTCCATTCTCGTAACCAGGTAGCGAGTCTAGATTTCTGGTTAATTTCGGGTCCTAGATCCCACATCTAGGTGGCGACTCTGTCAGTCTCTTTCGTGTGGAATTCGGATTGCCTTAGTGATCCCAAGTTCACATGAAAGACGAATTCAAATCAATAATTAAATACACACGCCAATCGCGTGGGTACGGGAGACCAAGAGAGAGCGCGCGGCGGCTCGCGTCCCACCCCTCTCGCGGGATCGGGTCCCACAGTTTGGCGACTCTGCTGGGGATCACCTAACTTCATTAAAATTTCAAAAGATAATTCATTTGAATTTAATTTAACTGGCTCATAAAAACTCTATACTTGATAGATTACTTTGTCTTGTTTTATTTTCTCATCACATTTTACTTGAACTTAATCTAACAAAACCTGAAGGCATCGTAGATTGCGCAAACATATTGCATACACTTACATCACTTGCATCTAAACCCTTGCATCTCACGTGCACACACATCCTATTTTAGGAACCCGGAGTGTTATCTAGCATGGTTGACTGGGATTTCATCACCTGGTGCCTCTGTGCTAGAGAAGCATTCCACCCTTAGCCTAGTACCTTTATGGTACGTAAACGGATCTCTTGTTCACGTACTGATACGCCGGACACTGGTACAGTATATCGAATATGGATTCGCGCTAAGGGAACTCTTGGCCTTACCCCTAGATTAACCCACACATGCATGTAGTATACGAACACATGTGCATCACGTGTGTGAGCCTAGTTTAGGATATCCTACCTATTTGTGTCTAGATTAGGCCGTAGTCCATCTTCCAATGGCTACGATCGGTCCTTAGATACACGAACAAAGTCATGAGTCGAGATCCTCTCTCCACTCCGCTAGACTAGGATTAGGGTTGATTCTGTAGACACCCCATTTTGACCGGACCCAAGTTCGCTATGCTTGGGAGAAACCCCATCCGATCATTTCCGCCATGTTTCGCATTTTTCCGTGAGAGGTTGAGAGAGATTATTCATAAGAATCCAAGCGAGGGAGAATTTAGACCCGTTTGGTGGGCCCGCATTGAACATTTGTTTAAAATTCGAATCAACCGAGGGCCCACATTGTGGGGCCCACGTTGTGGGGCCGGCGTTGTGGGGCCCACATTGTGGGGCCTCAGTAGGGCCTCTTGTGAGGCCTCTTATGAAGAACAATAATGATGGATTCTCCACTAAAGAAACATGATGGGCCCTCCACTAAGAACAATAATGATGGATTCTCCACTAAGAAACATGATGGGCCCTCCACTAAGAAGAATGATGATGGATTCTCCACTAAGAAACATGATGGGCCCTCCACTAAGAAGAATGATGATGGATTCTCCACTAAGAAACATGATGGGCCCTCCACTAAGAAGAATGATGATGGATTCTCCACTAAGAAACATGATGGGCCCTCCACTAAGAAGAATGATGATGGATTCTCCACTAAGAAACATGATGGGCCCTCCACTAAGAAGAATGATGATGGATTCTCCACTAAGAGGGACAACATGATGAGCTCTCCACCAACACATCTCTCTCTCTCTTTCTCTCCCTATATATATCTTCCTTCCCATCCATAAAAAAGAGGAGAAAAAAAGGAGATTTACCTTCCATTATCTCTTTCTCTTCCATTATCTCTTCCAATCACTCCCTCAAATCCCTTTCCCTATATTCTTCTTCCATTATCTCTCCCAATCACCTCCCAATCCTTCCCTCTAAGAGAAAGCGAAAGACGGCGGATCGGATCGGCGGCGGCAAGATCTTCACCACAGGTAGGTGCATTTTTCTCAAAATATTTCTGTATTTTTCCGAATTTTTCTGATTTTTTCCGCAAATTGTGTTTTAAAAATAGAAAACTCTTCAAAAAAAACATCTTTTGACGAAGAAAAATTAAATTATATACCAAACAGATTCCAAATTTAATGCAATTTCGTGGGAAATTAATATGGTACTGATTCATTTTACCATGAATTTTTAAGGATTTTTGGAGTTTATTTGGTATATTATTTAATGCTTTCTTTGAAAATTATCAGATTTTGTGAGACTTGTTACTGACATCAAATCACCCTTAAAATTCTTAAAATTTTTACAGTAGTCTTATCTTCCATATTTCTTGTTACTGTAAACTTTTCGAGTGATTTGGATCTGTTTTCATATGGGATGTAGTGTTAATTCTTAATCTGGTCTGAAAATTGTAAAATCCGAAATCGGTAGTAAATAGTCTTTATAATTTATGAAATTCTCACCGTATGCTCATTTTATTGATATCTTATTTCTGTAGAAATTTCATAGAATTTATATGTCTATTTCTTGTAGTTTCTGTGTTAATTTGGCAATCTGGTCATTTAATTGTTAAATCAAGATTAAATATGAATTTAATGTAAAAATCTGCAAAACTCATCTATTAAGCTACATACATTCCCATCTTGCTGCTGTAGAAATTTCAACTCATTTCGAATTCGTTTGCAATAATTTCACTTGTAAAATCATTCATATGCTTAAAATTGATACAATCCATTGAAAATTTGAAATTAATTACTACCAAGTGATTTTCAACATTCGAAATTCGAAATTAAAATTGATAAAATCCATTGATAAAATCACATTTACTCAAACTTAATCTAACAAAACCTGAAGGTATCATAGATTGCGCGAACTTATTGCACACACTTACATCACTTGCATCTAAACCCCTGCATCTCACATGCACACACGTCCTATTTTAGGAACCCGGAGTGTTATCTAGCATGGTTGACTGGGATTTCATCACCTGGTGCCTCTGTGCTAGAGAAGCATTCCACCCTTAGCCTAGTACCTTTATGGTACGTAAACGGATCTCTTGTTCACGTACTGATACGCCGGACACTGGTACAGTATATCGAACATGGATTCGCGCTAAGGGAACTCTTGGCCTTACCCCTAGATTAACCCACACATGCATGTAGTATACGAACACATGTGCATCACGTGTGTGAGCCTAGTTTAGGATATCCTACCCATTTGTGTCTAGATTAGGCCGTAGTCCATCTTCCAATGGCTACGATCGGTCCTAGGTACACAAACAAAGTCATGAGTCGAGATCCTTTCTCCACTCCGCTAGATTAGGGTTAGGGTTGATGCCTTCAGGTAACACTGATAAAATGTGCGAAGATTAAAAAACTTTTCCTTTGGGGTTAGGATGTAAATCCCATTCATTTCCAAAGATCTCATAGGATTAGTCATTCATGATCCATCCGTTGAAAGCAATCTTATGCTATCTCATTTCATCTTGATCACAGATTTTCAATCTTATATTATCTGATTTGACTCGTGTTTTCATCTCTTTTAGAGAGTCTTTGACTCATTTATCCTTTAGTTGGTGTTAGTGGAGTCTTTGACTCGTGTTTCTTTTCCTTTAGAGAGTCTTTGACTCGTATATCCTTTAGTTGGTGTTAGTAGAGTCTTTGACTCGTGTTTTCACCTCTTTTAGAGAGTCTTTGACTCATTTATCCTTTAGTTGGTGTTAGTAGAGTCTTTGACTCATGTTTCTTTTCCTTTAGAGAGTCTTTGACTCATTTAGCCTTTAGTTGGTGTTAGTAGAGTCTTTGACTCGTGTTTCTTTTCCTTTAGAGAGTCTTTGACTCATATATCCTTTAGTTGGTGTTAGTGGAGTCTTTGACTCGTATTTTCATCTCTTTTAGAGAGTCTTTGAATCATTTATCCTTTAGTTGGTGTTAGTGGAGTCTTTGACTCGTATTTCTTTTCCTTTAGAGAGTCTTTGACTCATATATCATTTAGTTGGTGTTAGTGGAGTCTTTGACTCGTATTTTCATCTCTTTTAGAGAGTCTTTGACTCATTTATCCTTTAGTTGGTGTTAGTGGAGTCTTTGACTCGTATTTCTTTTCCTTTAGAGAGTCTTTGACTCATATATCCTTTAGTTGGTGTTAGTGGAGTCTTTGACTCGTGTTTTTCATCTCTTTTAGAGAGTCTTTACTCATTAATCCTTTAGTTAATGTTAGTGGAGTCTTTGACTCGTGTTTCTTTTCCTTTAGAGAGTCTTTGACTCATTTATCTTTTAGTTGGTGTCATTGGAGTCTTTGACTCGTGTTTCCGTTTTTAGAGAGTCTTTGACTCATCTGTTTTATTTGCAGTATTATTAGAGAGTCTTTGACTTCGTTATCTCATTTCAGTGTTATCAGTTGCTCTTATTAGAGAGTCTTTGACTCGTTTATCCTTTAGTCGCTTTTATTAGAGAGTCTTTGACTCATTTATTCTCCAGTTACTGTCATTAGAGAGTCTTTGACTCATTTGCTCTTATAATAGTATTATTAGAGCATAGTTGATTTGCCGTAAGTGTTTGATAGGTAGAGAGTTCGTTTCGAACTACGTTGGCTTGATCCTCTTCCACGAGGTACGTAGTGCAGCTTGGGATCCACATCCCAAGTCCAGCCAAACCTTTAAAAATAAAAATTTTAAATTTTTCAAAGTTACAAAAATATTCAAACCATTTTCAAAAAGATCTTCCTCTAGAGTTAGGAGTATGTCCTAGCTGTTTAGGTTGTGTTCTAGAGTTAGGAGTTTGTCTTGATTTGTATTGATATGGTATGTCCTGTCGTGTGAGTGTCCCTAGAGTTAGGAGGCCTCGAGTCGATCGGTTAGACATTTAGTCGAACCGATGGCTAGACTAGGCATATAGTCAGCCCGTGGTTTTCATTAGGTTGCACAGCCTAGTTACACATAGGATTGTAGGAACCACCTGCATTAGCCTAAGGCTAATCAACTTGCATTAGTTAGGGCATATAGGGTGTCCTAAAATCCACAATTCACTGGAATTTTAATAATCATACAAGAACCTTTAATAACTGGTTCGGTCTTTTAGATCGAGTCTAGGATAGAGGGCTAGATGTCTTAGGCATCATAATTTAGAATAGGGCATCGAACTACGTGGGCTCCGATTCTTCCCGAGGCCGGGATACGTAGCGCAGCTAGGATGGATGGCCATTCTGGTCCGAGTCCAGTCCTGCATTAGAGTTAGGACTTGTCTTGTCCCGTCATACATAGCATAGATTTGTGTCTCATGTTTTGATATGTTTTCTTACTTTCTTGTACTGATACTATACCTTTGGTTGTAGCTTGCATGTGCGTGTCCACCAGAAACTTAGACACCCATTAGGCATGTCACTCATAACCTAGCTTTGCTTAGGTGACACATTTTTCATTTCATTTTACGTGTTTATTTCTCCATTCTCAGGAAATGCATGCTTAGGTAGACGATTCCTGAGGATTGTTCCCATTTCACATGATTTTTACTCAAACTTCTTTGGAATTAATGAAAATGGCATAAGAGACCAAGTGCTTGCACTCGGGCGAATTGGGGGTGCTCTCAGACCTTCCCCATTCGTAACCAGGCACGAACCCATATATATTTCTGGTTATCCATTGCACAGAGGATTTGATTTTAGGGTTCCATGGCCTATCCATGGATGGCGACTCTGAGTTCTTTTTAGGTACATCTCGGTTTCGAGCCCTGGCTCCTGATCAGGATGTATCTCATTCGTTTTGTATCGCCACTCGTGCTATGCTGTGAGGGTGGCATCCGTTTCGAGAGTTCCTTGGCAGAGCTCTCCTTCACATTGTGGAGATCTTAGAGGATTGCTGTGGGGACCTCGCGTCCCTCGCCGCACTCGTCGTCCTCTCCGGATCGGGGTCCACAGGCTGGCGACTCTGCTGGGGAGTTCTTGAAACATTGCCTAACTCTATAAAAATGCCATTTTTGCTAACTTTGGAGAAATTTGAGCTAAAATCATTTTAAATGGGAACTCTATCGTTAGAATCCAGGGGCGCCAGGCAGGTGCGTAATTAAAACAAGGGATTCACACACTACACATCATGCATTATCATATTTGTTTTTCCTTGTTTTTCCTTCTTGGCTCCACGGGATAGATTCAATGCGTGCCCGACTGGGATGTCTTCACCCTGATGGTACTGTTGAATCTATTTCCAAGCTATGCGCCAACGCTGCAGCCGTAAACACTCGGTGCACTTGTGTTTACAGCAGCCGATGAGCAATGAAGCATTCTATGTATAACACTCGGTGCACTTGAGTTATACATGTTAAGTATGTTTCATACGCATGGTACCCATTAGATTGAGTCCGGAGCCCTACTTTGTTTTATATATTATATATATACTTACTGACCTAGTGAAGCCCAACTAGGAAGTACCCGTGTTTATATAAGGATATTGCATTCATATAGGGTCGAACATGTGTTGCTCACACATGTGGAGCCTAGAGTTAGGAGCTTTGCCCCATTTGTAGACTAGGGTAGCTCATTTTATATGGCTACAACATGGTCCTAGCACACTCATCAGTCTGTCTTGAGTCGAGATTTTCTCGACTCCGCTAGATTAGAATTAGGGCTGGTGCCCCTGGTTAGGATTTGTGTGTATGTGTATTTACTTATATATACTGATTATGTATATTATGGTTCTCCTCTTAGTCAGAGATTCCTTATTCCTTTCAGTCGGTTATATCCATTCCGAATTTAGATCTAGATCTAGTCAGTGGATTTTGACCGTCATTACCTTGGCCGAGTTTAGCCCTTGATCTGTTGATTATAGGGTTTGACCCATTGTTGTATATTCTCACCTTTGGTTAGTCCATCTGTTGATCACCCTTCTCTAGTAACCGTTATTCATACCTTTCGATTGAGCTAGGGTGATCCCTTGTATAGTTGTTATGCTGCCGGATTTTATCCAGAACATTTTGAGCATGACGGCTACTCTTTAGAGTCAGTTTACTTAGTCTGGACCTTGACCTCCTCATATAGCCGTTATGCTGCTGGATTTTATCCAAAAGTATGTTAAGCATGATTGCTATCCTTTGGAGTCAGTCTGCCTTGTCTTGATTCTCATGTATACATCATTTAGTAGGATTAGATCCTTATTTGTCAACCTGTTTGTCTTGAGATCTGGCCGATAGCTCGTTTGCTGTCCTTATGACCATGGTCTATCATTTCATCTCATATTGATCGTACAGTTGTTGATATCCATCATTCAGATTTTAGATCTGGTCTTTGACCCTACTTTTGTCATTCTTATGGCCATGGTCTATTATCTGAGCCATTGATTTTTTGATCCATGTTTACCTATCATATATCTTTTACCCTTGGATCATATCAAAATCATTAATGGAAAAGTTTGATCTTACCTGTATTCTTTGAGTGCATGATCATTGCTGAGATCGAAATTTATTTTGATTATGGATGTTTATCGTTCCTGACTCTTTCATTCCCAAAAAGAAGAGCAGTTATACTCAAATGAGACTTCAAGGTGTGGATTGAGAATTCATTGAAACCCTGTTGATGTAGGTCATAATATCACTGTCTATTTCGCTTTGACCTTCATAGACAATATTTCTTTGATTTTTAGAATAAAATACCCTTTGGTGTATTTCAAGATTACTCTTTTCTCTGTTTGTTCAGAATCTTTATCCCATGACTATTGATCTAGTGTGTGTGCTTCCAAGTCAAGAGTCTATGTTTAGCGAAAGACCATTTTTTCTAAAGACTGACTATTTCTAATCATACTTGATCCAGGCAGTCTATTGTTTTACCCACATTGTCAACATAAGCCTTTTGTTGCCCCATTTAACCTAGACCTTGTGGAGTTGTCTTTTCTGTGATTTCTACTCCGGGATTGAACTTTATAGTTATCATTATCATGAGGAAAGGTGTATCACCTATAAGCTTTCAGTGTCAGTTCACTACCTTTGAAGAAGTGTCCTGTATCTTTAGATTTGTCTTTCATTGAGTGTACATCAACTTTCTTCTCTCTAAGTTGAAAAAGTTCAGTTACGTAGATGTTAAAAAAAAAAATGAAGTCATGTCTGTCAATCTTTCTTATACAGAGTCAGTATTCTGTTTTCTATCAGAACTGTTGAAGAGCCCATTGAGGTGTGTCAAAAATCATCAATGTACTTACAGTCCTCAATTCAATAAAATTGTTGATTTCGTATCTTTGATACTCTATGATTCACTCTTAGATCTAATGTTTAAACAACTAAAGACCCCCTTCTCGGATGAGAATGCAGACGAAATTCACCTCGAGATCTGAAAGATGGTCGAACGAGAGGAAGAGCGTCGAGCATAGCCACTTAAAGAAGAAATCAAAGCCATTGATAGTGGTATCGAAATCCGAAACTCGGGATGGATGGATTGGAAAAACTTTATCTCCTAAGGAGCGCAAAGAATTGATAAACCTGTTTAGAGGGGTTTGAGGTAGTTTTGCTTGATCCTATAAGGATAAACCAGGGGAATGCCCTGTCGTTGATCAAAGCAAGACTTCATCTGCTTTAGACATCCAGTTGAGGAATAAAATTTTAAAGAGATAAGCGTCAGGCATCCTGTGGAGCTGATGAGATATTGAGAGAAGATTTTCAGACAGAGTTGTGGAATCTTGAGCATAAATTCAAGATCTTTGAGACGGGAGTGGAGCACAGTGGTTGAAGTTTTGCCAGAAAACCGCCAGACTCCTAAAAAAAAAAAAATTTCAAAGGCTTTGAACCTTAAACAAAAGGGCTTGTACATCAAATACATCAGGAGGCCATCCTTGATCGTTTGAGCTTTTATAGCCAAAATCCTAATGTTTTAAAATCCATTTGTAAACCCTTTGGGCCAAAAGCAAAATTAAAACAACTTCTTTTCAAACACATTATAAACCCGGGGCATTTATGCACCCGAACTACGTCGGACCTGATCCCCACCTCTTCAGGGGTACGTAGGCAACTTGATTAATTCAAGTTCGGTCAAACCTTGGGATAAAATCCCCTTTGAAAATTTTGAAGCTAAATGCTAAACCATTCTTTGAAAAATCCCAAAGCGAACTATGCGGATCTGATCCTCCATCTTTGGGGTATGTAGGTAGTCTGGCTAGACCAGATTCGGTTCAAATCTTTAGAACCTTAGGTATTCAACCCTTTCGAACCCAAGTCCACCTAGAAAGTCCTTCTGGTGAAACAAGCAAAGGTTCGAGGCGAATGAAAAGAAAAACAGAAAGAAAAGAATGAGAGTCTGAAGACCCACTAGGTTGAAAACCCGAAAGGGCGGCCTAGAGATATACATTTGCTAAGTTAACAGCCAAAAGAGTTAGCTTATGCAAAAAGTCAGGGTAGTGGTCTGCTGGATTGAAAACTTGAAGAGGTAATCCAGTCAAGGGCAAAGACTTCCCATGAACAGTTGAGTTGAATAGAAGCAGAAGGAGTTCCTCAGTTACGTAGAATTCCCAAGTTTGAGTACAAGCAAAAGTTGAGATAAGTGGTCTTTCAGACTGAAAGCTTGGAAAGCAAAAGTTATGACTTCTTTTGAAGAGAGAAATCAGGGAGACGGAGAAGCCACCTCTGCACAGGGCAGAATCCTGGAATCCGAGTAGTGTCAGCGAGACTTATTTTGACACCTTTTTAAACTAGGGGCATTAAGACCGAGCAATCCGAAAGGGGTAACAACCATGACGGAGATCCCGATGGAGGAAATTAGGTCATCTTGACATAGTTTTTGAGAGTGCTCTAAGAGTGGCTAACCTTACCATAACAAAATAACACATTTTATCTAAGGGTGAATCAAAATTTAGTCAAGTCCCTTGAATATTGTAAGTCTTCTTTGAAAGAGTCATCAGAAGTCTGTTTCTGGTTTATCATTGTTTTTCTTTTAGAATCAAAAGTGTTTGGCACTGGAGAGAATGGGTGTATACCTTCCAAAGTGAAAAGAAAATTCAAAGTAGATCCTGGTTTAAGAATCAAAGAAGGGCAAGAGATTTTTTATTCTGACCTGCCTGAAACATCAAAGCCTCAAACACTGAGCAAAATGAAGAATTCTTACGTTCAGCCTTTGTAGAGTTGGTTTTACCACTATACCAAAGAAAGAACCCATGCAAACTCAAATTTTTTCTACTTACCTTGGTTCTGCCTTCTTAAGACTTTGTCATGGAAGCACATCATACTAGGGGCATCTTTTATGACTTGCGTCATAAAAGATATTACACAATGATAACTGGGATATCTATTCTTAGCAAATAGAAACCAGAGAAGCTTGACCATACTCTTTGAGTTGAATTCCTTGATCAAATTGTTTCTTTTGGAGTCAGTTTCAGAAACTTTAATTCCCAGCGGAGTATAAAATCTACTCCTGCATCCTTCAAACCTCATCAGAATGCTTCTCACCTGTTAAAGAGAGTCAGCACCTGAAAATCTCATCAATCTATTTGAGTTTTGCTTTCAGCAAAGATCATGCGCTCCTAGTTATTCTTGGTAAGAGATGACTGGCCCATTAGTGAAATTGATCAAAGATGGTAAATTCTTCATTCCTTTTGAAAGATTTTAACAGAGTTTGAAATTACCGAACTTGCGTTACGCGGTTTGGTCTTTTTGAAAGATTTTAACAGAGTTTGAAATTACCGAACCTGTGTTACACAGTTTGGTCGTTTTGAAAGTTTTTAACAGAGATAGAAATTACCGAACCTGTGTTACACGGTTTGGTCCTTTTGAAAGATTTTAATAGAGATGGAAATTATCGAACCTGTGTTACACGGTTTGGTCTTTTTGAAATGTTTTAATAAGGAAAATATTTCCGATCCTGTGTTACACGGATTGGTCTTTTCTTCCTTCTCCCGGGTATTTAGTACCCCGATGATTAGTAGTGTAATGTCAAGTAGTGACTTACCTAATCATCGTTCCGCAATGTGCAGCTTCTTAACGAGTTAGGAGTCATGTGTATCTGCGAAGAGGTTTGTAGGGGACTGTTTAGCAGGACCTACGAATTTGGGTTTATGTGAAACTGTTTAGCAGAACCGCGTGATCCAGAGTGATTCGCTACCTTGAAAGAGAGGAGTCAGAGTTACTCGGATAGTTAAACAGATTTATTTTCAGTAATGATCTGTATAACTATCGTAGGCTTGAGACTTAGTCTCGCCTCTGGTACTTAGTACCCAGATGATTAGTAGTGTAATGTCAAGTGGTGACTTACCTAATCATCGTCCCGCAATGTGCAGCTTCCTAACGTGTTAGGAGTCATGTGTATCTGCGAAGAGGTTTGTAGGGGACTGTTTAGCAGGACCTACGAATTTGGATTTACGTGGAACTGTTTAGCAGAACCGCATGATCCGAAGTGATTCGCTACCTTGAAAGAGAGGAGTCAGAGTTACTCGGATAGTTACACAGATTTATTTTCAGCAATGATCTGTATAACTATCGCTGGGCTTGAGACTTAGTCTCGCCTCGGGTATTAGAAGTTTGAGTTTAGCTTGAATATTCGATTACCCTAATAATTGGTCGAGTCTTTGACTGATCGGCATGATTTAAAAAAAAAAAAAAAAACTCTTTGAGTGTTTGGTTTTGAACTTGTTTTGGACGAGTTTCAATACATTGGTCTTTGGCCTATTTTTGCAGGTTTCTAAAAAGAAAAAAACTCTTTGAGTGTTTGGTTTTGAACTTGTTTTGGACGAGTTTCAATACATTGGTCTTTGGCCTATTTTTGCAGGTTTCTAAAAAGGAAAAACTCTTCGAGTGTTTGGTTTTGGACGAGTTTCAATACATTGGTCTTTGGCCTATTTTTGCAGGTTTCTAAAAAAGAAAAACTCTTTGAGTGTTTGGTTTTGAACTTGTTTTGGACGAGTTTCAATACATTGGTCTTTGGCCTATTTTTGCAGGTTTCTAAAAAGGAAAAACTCTTTAAGTGTTTGAGTTTGTGCTTGTCTTAGACAAATTGCAACGTGGTTTCTAAGAAAAAAAAAATGAAAGCTCTTTGAGTAATTGAAGTGATTGGTTTGTTTGTTTGGTTTGTGCTCTTTGAGCAATTGTTATGTGTACTTTGGCTTAGCCTGATATATAAAAAAAAAGAAAAAGAAAAAATGTTTGTGTTTTTGTAATCGTTCGTTCGTTTTTTATTAATTAGTCGAGTCATGAGTATTAGGGAGAGACTATCTCTTTGAGATGTCTTAGTTGCCGAGTTAAGAGTCGGTGAGAGACTATCTCCCTATTGTTAGTAGAGTTTTATCTTTGTGAATATCGTTTTAAAACTGAAAACCCAAAAATTTGCTTTGTTTTGGTTTCGGGTCAGTCAAAATGTGTCGTCTGTTCAGCTTTGCCATTCGCGTGTTACACACGCTCTGCCAAAGAGGAGCATCTGTAGACACCCCATTTTGACCGGACCCAAGTTCGCTATGCTTGGGAGAAACCCCATCCGATCATTTCCGCCATGTTTCGCATTTTTCCGTGAGAGGTTGAGAGAGATTATTCATAAGAATCCAAGCGAGGGAGAATTTAGACCCGTTTGGTGGGCCCGCATTGAACATTTGTTTAAAATTCGAATCAACCGAGGGCCCACATTGTGGGGCCCACGTTGTGGGGCCGGCGTTGTGGGGCCCACATTGTGGGGCCTCAGTAGGGCCTCTTGTGAGGCCTCTTATGAAGAACAATAATGATGGATTCTCCACTAAAGAAACATGATGGGCCCTCCACTAAGAACAATAATGATGGATTCTCCACTAAGAAACATGATGGGCCCTCCACTAAGAAGAATGATGATGGATTCTCCACTAAGAAACATGATGGGCCCTCCACTAAGAAGAATGATGATGGATTCTCCACTAAGAAACATGATGGGCCCTCCACTAAGAAGAATGATGATGGATTCTCCACTAAGAAACATGATGGGCCCTCCACTAAGAAGAATGATGATGGATTCTCCACTAAGAAACATGATGGGCCCTCCACTAAGAAGAATGATGATGGATTCTCCACTAAGAGGGACAACATGATGAGCTCTCCACCAACACATCTCTCTCTCTCTTTCTCTCCCTATATATATCTTCCTTCCCATCCATAAAAAAGAGGAGAAAAAAAGGAGATTTACCTTCCATTATCTCTTTCTCTTCCATTATCTCTTCCAATCACTCCCTCAAATCCCTTTCCCTATATTCTTCTTCCATTATCTCTCCCAATCACCTCCCAATCCTTCCCTCTAAGAGAAAGCGAAAGACGGCGGATCGGATCGGCGGCGGCAAGATCTTCACCACAGGTAGGTGCATTTTTCTCAAAATATTTCTGTATTTTTCCGAATTTTTCTGATTTTTTCCGCAAATTGTGTTTTAAAAATAGAAAACTCTTCAAAAAAAACATC
This sequence comes from Tasmannia lanceolata, assembly GCF_043159265.1. Taxonomy (NCBI): domain Eukaryota; kingdom Viridiplantae; phylum Streptophyta; class Magnoliopsida; order Canellales; family Winteraceae; genus Tasmannia; species Tasmannia lanceolata. The sequence continues at coordinate 13,020,688 of NW_027518693.1, forward strand.
TTTTGACGAAGAAAAATTAAATTATATACCAAACAGATTCCAAATTTAATGCAATTTCGTGGGAAATTAATATGGTACTGATTCATTTTACCATGAATTTTTAAGGATTTTTGGAGTTTATTTGGTATATTATTTAATGCTTTCTTTGAAAATTATCAGATTTTGTGAGACTTGTTACTGACATCAAATCACCCTTAAAATTCTTAAAATTTTTACAGTAGTCTTATCTTCCATATTTCTTGTTACTGTAAACTTTTCGAGTGATTTGGATCTGTTTTCATATGGGATGTAGTGTTAATTCTTAATCTGGTCTGAAAATTGTAAAATCCGAAATCGGTAGTAAATAGTCTTTATAATTTATGAAATTCTCACCGTATGCTCATTTTATTGATATCTTATTTCTGTAGAAATTTCATAGAATTTATATGTCTATTTCTTGTAGTTTCTGTGTTAATTTGGCAATCTGGTCATTTAATTGTTAAATCAAGATTAAATATGAATTTAATGTAAAAATCTGCAAAACTCATCTATTAAGCTACATACATTCCCATCTTGCTGCTGTAGAAATTTCAACTCATTTCGAATTCGTTTGCAATAATTTCACTTGTAAAATCATTCATATGCTTAAAATTGATACAATCCATTGAAAATTTGAAATTAATTACTACCAAGTGATTTTCAACATTCGAAATTCGAAATTAAAATTGATAAAATCCATTGATAAAATCACATTTACTCAAACTTAATCTAACAAAACCTGAAGGTATCATAGATTGCGCGAACTTATTGCACACACTTACATCACTTGCATCTAAACCCCTGCATCTCACATGCACACACGTCCTATTTTAGGAACCCGGAGTGTTATCTAGCATGGTTGACTGGGATTTCATCACCTGGTGCCTCTGTGCTAGAGAAGCATTCCACCCTTAGCCTAGTACCTTTATGGTACGTAAACGGATCTCTTGTTCACGTACTGATACGCCGGACACTGGTACAGTATATCGAACATGGATTCGCGCTAAGGGAACTCTTGGCCTTACCCCTAGATTAACCCACACATGCATGTAGTATACGAACACATGTGCATCACGTGTGTGAGCCTAGTTTAGGATATCCTACCCATTTGTGTCTAGATTAGGCCGTAGTCCATCTTCCAATGGCTACGATCGGTCCTAGGTACACAAACAAAGTCATGAGTCGAGATCCTTTCTCCACTCCGCTAGATTAGGGTTAGGGTTGATGCCTTCAGGTAACACTGATAAAATGTGCGAAGATTAAAAAACTTTTCCTTTGGGGTTAGGATGTAAATCCCATTCATTTCCAAAGATCTCATAGGATTAGTCATTCATGATCCATCCGTTGAAAGCAATCTTATGCTATCTCATTTCATCTTGATCACAGATTTTCAATCTTATATTATCTGATTTGACTCGTGTTTTCATCTCTTTTAGAGAGTCTTTGACTCATTTATCCTTTAGTTGGTGTTAGTGGAGTCTTTGACTCGTGTTTCTTTTCCTTTAGAGAGTCTTTGACTCGTATATCCTTTAGTTGGTGTTAGTAGAGTCTTTGACTCGTGTTTTCACCTCTTTTAGAGAGTCTTTGACTCATTTATCCTTTAGTTGGTGTTAGTAGAGTCTTTGACTCATGTTTCTTTTCCTTTAGAGAGTCTTTGACTCATTTAGCCTTTAGTTGGTGTTAGTAGAGTCTTTGACTCGTGTTTCTTTTCCTTTAGAGAGTCTTTGACTCATATATCCTTTAGTTGGTGTTAGTGGAGTCTTTGACTCGTATTTTCATCTCTTTTAGAGAGTCTTTGAATCATTTATCCTTTAGTTGGTGTTAGTGGAGTCTTTGACTCGTATTTCTTTTCCTTTAGAGAGTCTTTGACTCATATATCATTTAGTTGGTGTTAGTGGAGTCTTTGACTCGTATTTTCATCTCTTTTAGAGAGTCTTTGACTCATTTATCCTTTAGTTGGTGTTAGTGGAGTCTTTGACTCGTATTTCTTTTCCTTTAGAGAGTCTTTGACTCATATATCCTTTAGTTGGTGTTAGTGGAGTCTTTGACTCGTGTTTTTCATCTCTTTTAGAGAGTCTTTACTCATTAATCCTTTAGTTAATGTTAGTGGAGTCTTTGACTCGTGTTTCTTTTCCTTTAGAGAGTCTTTGACTCATTTATCTTTTAGTTGGTGTCATTGGAGTCTTTGACTCGTGTTTCCGTTTTTAGAGAGTCTTTGACTCATCTGTTTTATTTGCAGTATTATTAGAGAGTCTTTGACTTCGTTATCTCATTTCAGTGTTATCAGTTGCTCTTATTAGAGAGTCTTTGACTCGTTTATCCTTTAGTCGCTTTTATTAGAGAGTCTTTGACTCATTTATTCTCCAGTTACTGTCATTAGAGAGTCTTTGACTCATTTGCTCTTATAATAGTATTATTAGAGCATAGTTGATTTGCCGTAAGTGTTTGATAGGTAGAGAGTTCGTTTCGAACTACGTTGGCTTGATCCTCTTCCACGAGGTACGTAGTGCAGCTTGGGATCCACATCCCAAGTCCAGCCAAACCTTTAAAAATAAAAATTTTAAATTTTTCAAAGTTACAAAAATATTCAAACCATTTTCAAAAAGATCTTCCTCTAGAGTTAGGAGTATGTCCTAGCTGTTTAGGTTGTGTTCTAGAGTTAGGAGTTTGTCTTGATTTGTATTGATATGGTATGTCCTGTCGTGTGAGTGTCCCTAGAGTTAGGAGGCCTCGAGTCGATCGGTTAGACATTTAGTCGAACCGATGGCTAGACTAGGCATATAGTCAGCCCGTGGTTTTCATTAGGTTGCACAGCCTAGTTACACATAGGATTGTAGGAACCACCTGCATTAGCCTAAGGCTAATCAACTTGCATTAGTTAGGGCATATAGGGTGTCCTAAAATCCACAATTCACTGGAATTTTAATAATCATACAAGAACCTTTAATAACTGGTTCGGTCTTTTAGATCGAGTCTAGGATAGAGGGCTAGATGTCTTAGGCATCATAATTTAGAATAGGGCATCGAACTACGTGGGCTCCGATTCTTCCCGAGGCCGGGATACGTAGCGCAGCTAGGATGGATGGCCATTCTGGTCCGAGTCCAGTCCTGCATTAGAGTTAGGACTTGTCTTGTCCCGTCATACATAGCATAGATTTGTGTCTCATGTTTTGATATGTTTTCTTACTTTCTTGTACTGATACTATACCTTTGGTTGTAGCTTGCATGTGCGTGTCCACCAGAAACTTAGACACCCATTAGGCATGTCACTCATAACCTAGCTTTGCTTAGGTGACACATTTTTCATTTCATTTTACGTGTTTATTTCTCCATTCTCAGGAAATGCATGCTTAGGTAGACGATTCCTGAGGATTGTTCCCATTTCACATGATTTTTACTCAAACTTCTTTGGAATTAATGAAAATGGCATAAGAGACCAAGTGCTTGCACTCGGGCGAATTGGGGGTGCTCTCAGACCTTCCCCATTCGTAACCAGGCACGAACCCATATATATTTCTGGTTATCCATTGCACAGAGGATTTGATTTTAGGGTTCCATGGCCTATCCATGGATGGCGACTCTGAGTTCTTTTTAGGTACATCTCGGTTTCGAGCCCTGGCTCCTGATCAGGATGTATCTCATTCGTTTTGTATCGCCACTCGTGCTATGCTGTGAGGGTGGCATCCGTTTCGAGAGTTCCTTGGCAGAGCTCTCCTTCACATTGTGGAGATCTTAGAGGATTGCTGTGGGGACCTCGCGTCCCTCGCCGCACTCGTCGTCCTCTCAGGATCGGGGTCCACAGATTCCCTCAGGTAACACTGTTAAAATGTGTGAAGATTAAAAACTTTCCCTTTGGGGTTAGGATATAAATCCCATCATTTTCAAAGATCTCATAGGATTAGTCATTCATGATCTATCCGTTGAAAGCAATCTTATGCTATCTCATCTAATCTCTTGATCGTGCGTCTTTCATTCTTCTGTCATACAATTCGATCGTATCTTCATGCCATCCCCTAACTGGCAGGAGCAGAATCTCACAATCTTTCGATTATGCAATCTCATGATCTGATCATGCCTGGTCCAGATGATCCAATCTTACTTGTACCCTTAGTCCTTTCTTACTCTAAGGGCAACCTTTTTCAAGAATATTTTGCTAAGTCCTTCAGAGTTCACTATCATAATCCTTGAACTAGGGGCATTCCCCTATGCGAATCAGTCATCATGGTCAGTACAATTGTTGAGTCCGGTCTTACATTTCAAGGTCAATGCCTAGTCCAGGCAAATCATCTCTCTTTTTTATTTAGAGTTGTGAATCCTGAGCACGTTCAGGATAGGTCGTGTCCAATAATTCACTTGTGTTTGTTTCTTAAGTGTGCTTCTGATCTTAAAATAAGACTCCCTCCTCAAATGAGGACAAAATTGACGAAACTCCACTTGAGTCACAGCAATTACTTGAACAAGAGGAGGAGCGCCAATCCCAGCTTTTCAAAAATGAAATTGAAGTGGTAAACGCTGGCACTGAAACTTTGATTCAGTAAATGCCGATTGAAAATACATTACCCTCTGAAGAGTGTGAAGAATTGATAAAATTATTTCAAGAATAAGATGATTGTCTAGAAAAGCTACAACCGATACCAGGGGCAAGACATAGTTGGAAAGCTCAAAGAAAATGAAGAAAGTGAGAAGATATATGCTATACAAGGGGCATAGAGTGGAAACAACTTTCATATTTCCAATTAATGACCTTGGTTCTCAAATTCATAACATAAAGCCAACAAATTCAAGATAAGAAGTTCAAGAGCAAGCATTGAAAAGTGATCATTAGAACGAATCCATAGATGGAGGATGTCAAAGAACAAGTTTCGCTCTATGAAAGTCGAAAGCACACTTTAGAATCTTGGAAGAAGAAGATCCATTATCTCTTACCTGGAAATGCCGTCAAACTCCGTAAAAAAAAAACAAAACAAAACAAAAAAGAAAAAAATAATCAGTACCAGACGGACTCTAGCCAATCTGAACATCGGAAGGCCCCCTTTGGCCGAATAAATCCCAAAATCAGAACCAATGTCAAAAGAATACCGGTTTGCAAACCCTTCGAGCCTGAATAAAATTTTCTTGAAAACCCATCAAACCAGGGGCATTTCCCCAAACTACGCGAGACCTGATCCCTATACTGGGGTACGTAGGCAACTCGGTTGAACCGAGTTCGGTCGATTCAAAAAGGAAAAGAAATTCAATCATTTCAAAAAAAAAAAAAGAGGGACAAGTTCCAGTAGAAGAGAGGTCAATTATTCCAGAAAGAAAGAAAAAAAAAAGGAAAAAATCAATTAACCTTCAAACAATTTATCTTCAAACTAGGGGCATTCGCCCTGAACTACACACGACCTGATTCCTACCTTGGGATATGTAGGCGACCTGTTCACAGGTTCGGTCGAAATCTTTGTTGAGCCTTAAGCCATTCTTTGAAAAGCCCTATCCTACCTATAAAAGTCCTTCTGGTGTTCAGAACTAATGAGCTAGATCCCGAGACACAATAAAAAAAAAAATGATGAATAAGAAAAAGAGCGGAGTTTGAAGATCTGCTAGACTGAAAACCTGAAAGGGCGGTCTAGGCAAAATTTAAGATCATTCCCCTGCTAAGTTGAAAACCCGAAAGGGCGGCTTAGGCAGAAGCTAAGGAGATAGCCTGCTGGATCAAAAACCTAGAAAGGTGGTTCAGGCAAAAGTTAAGGCTAGCACGGTCCGCCAAGTTAAAAACCCCGAAGAGGTGACTTGGTCACGGTAAGAGAATCAGTATAAGAAGGCTACAGCCGGTATCAAGACTGAAGATCAACTGAAGTTCAAGCAAATTCAAGTGACATCCTCAAAACTGGGTGCATTGAAGCTAAGCAATCTTAGAGGTCGTAATTAAATTCTTGAGGCATTACTGTTTCAAGGAAGAAGTCCAGTGTTTACGATTTAAAAAAAAAAGCATTCCTCGAAAGGATAGACTTACCAAATAAAACGTTAACTAAGTCAGAAGCATTACTGTGTCTGTCAGTGTAGTTAGTCAATCTTTGTCATTCTAAGTTCACTCATTCAGGGCTGCTCAATCCTTTGAGTAGTGCCTTTCATCTAAGTTTTCTCTTTAGAAAGAGTCAATCGTCGTTCCTATGTCCAAATGATGTAACTGTCTTGGTAAAGGAGGCCCGGCCTAGGCAGCTCCCTGCAATTATACCTGAAAGGGTTCGAGAATCTAGTCAAACAGCTACATTTCAAAGAAGATCAACTCAGAAGAGTTCAGAAGTAGAAACATCAAAAAGCCCAGCTTCCGTAAAAAGATCATACCCCAGGAAGGCACCTTAAGCTTGGAAGAGCCCCAGATGCAATGGTGGTTGAGCCAATTTCTCAGAAAGATGAACCATTAAAATTCGGAATCTCCTTCCAGTTAGTTAAATACTATCCTGGTCAAGAAATGTTTATCTAAACACCTGTCAAGAGGCAAATCCCACTTTTTCATGATTATATCCAAGAGAGCCATTGTTCTAAATTACCAATCTCAAATGTCTTGTTCAAGGTTTCAGTTATCAAAATCCCAAGAAGACAAGACCAACAGTCTCATTGAGAAAAATCTTGTTGAAGTTTCATAAAAGTGTTCCTAATCCATTCTTGTTACTAATGGTTCTTCGTTCATAAGGTTGGTCGTCTCATCATTCGTCAAAGTCTTGGTTTCCAATATCTTTACTGGGCACGATCTATAATGTCCCCGATTTCATTAAGTTCAAATCCAAAATTCATCAAATCCAATTCTACGTCAAATTCAAATTCATGAAAACCTCTAAATTCCTTGAGCCCGTTTGTGAACGGTGTCTCATTCTCTGAGTCCATTTGTGAATGGTCTCATCTTCTCCTTGAGCCCGTTTGTGAACGGTGCCTCATTTTCTGAGTCCATTTGTGAATGGTCTCGTGTCCTCTTTGAGCCCGTTTGTGAAGGGTGCCTCATTTCTCGAGTCCATTTGTGAATGGTCTCATCTTCTCCTTGAGCCCGTTTGCGGACGGTACCTCATTTTCCAAAAATAAAAAAATTTATCAAATCCAAATCCTTAATTAAAAAAAAAAAAAAAATCCAATCCTACGTCAAATTCAAGTTCATAAAAAATATCTAAATTCTTCGAGCCCGTTTGTGAACGGGGCCTCATTTCTCGAGTCCATTTGTGAATGGTCTCGTCTTCTCCTTGAACCCGTTTGTGAACGGTGTCTCATTCTCTGAGTCCATTTGTGAATGGTCTCATCTTCTCCTTGAGCCCGTTTGTGAACGGTGCCTCATTTTCTGAGTCCATTTGTAAATGGTCTCGTGTCCTCTTTGAGCCCGTTTGTGAACGGTGCCTCATTTCTCGAGTCCATTTGTGAATGGTCTTGTCTTCTCCTTGAGCCCGTTTGTGAACGGTGCCTCATTTCTCGAATCCATTTGTGAATGGTCTCGTCTTCTCCTTGAGCCCGTTTGTGAACGGTGCCTCTTTTCTTCGAGTCCATACAACTATGGTCTCTTATCCTCTTTGAACATCATACATCTATGATGTCTCATTTCCTTGGAATCCGTACAAATACGGTATTTCATTCTCTTCGAGTCCATACAACTATGGTCTCTTATACTCTCTGAACATCATACAACTATGATGTCTCATTCCCTTGGAATCCGTACAAATACGGTATTTCATTCTCTTCGAGTCCATACAACTATGGTCTCTTATCCCCTTTTGAACATCATACAACTATGATGTCCCATTCCCTTGGAATCCGTACAAATACGGTATTTCATTCTCTTCGAGTCCATACAACTATAGTCTCTTATCCTCTTTGAACATCATACAACTATGATGTCTCATTTCCTTGGAATCCGTACAAATACGGTATTTCATTTTCTTCGAGTCCATACAACTATGGTCTCTTATCCCCTTTGAACATCATACAACTATGATGTCTCATTTCCTTGGAATCCTTACAAATATGGTATTTCATTCTCTTCGAGTCCATACAACTATGGTCTCTTATACCCTTTGAACATCATACAACTATGATGTCTCATTTCCTTGGAATCCGTACAAATACGGTATTTCATTCTCTTCGAGTCCATACAACTATGGTCTCTTTTCCCCTTTGAACATCATACAACTATGATGTCTCATTTCCTTGGAATCCGTACAAATACGGTATTTCATTCTCTTCAAGTCCATACAACTATGGTCTCTTATCCTCTTTGAACATCATACAACTATGATGTCTCATTTCCTTGGAATCCGTACAAATACGGTATTTCATTTTCTTCGAGTCCATACAACTATGATCTCTTATCCCCTTTGAACATCATACAACTATGATGTCTCATTTCCTTGGAATCCGTACAAATACGGTATTTCATTCTCTTCGAGTCCATACAACTATGGTCTCTTATACCCTTTGAACATCATACAACTATGATGTCTCATTTCCTTCGAATCCGTATAAATACGGTATTTCATCTTGCCCAAGCCCATTCAAAAATGATGCTGCGTTTTCATTAAGAATCTTTCAAAAGTCATCCATTATTCTCTCTGAGACCATTTGAAAATGACGTCTCATTTCCTCTGAAGCTGTTCAAAAGCGATATTCCTTTCCCTCCGAAAATCCATTTGAAAATGGTATCCCATTTCTCTCGTTGCCAGCGGCACCGCAGCGGGTTTGTTTTATTGCATTCCAATTCTAGGATTTCATCTAAGGTCTTGCATTATATTAGGTTGCATTGTGTTTAGGGGGTTCTTTGTCGATTAAAGCTACGCAAAATGGTTCTGTCATTTTGACTTTGGTATTCGATGACTACGTCGTCTCTACCAAAGAGGGGCATCTGTAGACACCCACATTTTGCCTTACTTTAACCAACAATAACCTAATATATTGATCCGTAGAATTTCATTGGTAAAGTATGCATCCTCAAATTTTTTGAAAAAAACAAAATGATAAAGAGATGTACCTGGTGAGATGATTAGACCCGAAAAATTGAAAAATACCCTGATTGGTGAATTTAGTGTGTTAAATCCATGTGAGAACCCCCTCTATCATTGATTTATATGTTTTAGGTCATTAATATCTTGATCTGACTTTACGGATCATCAATCGGGACAAAATAAGCTAGGGTCACTTCATAGCCCGGACCCTGATTCCATTCCGAGACCCGATTTCCGTAAATCGTTAGATCAATGGCAGATCTCGACCTAGGTCTAACCATCCAAAATCACCTAACCTCTCCTCTCATCCTAACCATCCAAACCTCACCTAACCTCACCTAACCTCTCCTCTCATCCTAACCATCCAAACCTCACCTAACCTCACCTAACCTCACCTAACCACCTAACCTCACCTAACCTTACCTAACCTCACCTAACCTCACCTAACCTCACCTAACCTCCTATCCCATTCTCCTATAAATACCCTCTCATCCCACCATCCAAATGAGGAGGAGGAAGAAGAGAAGAAAAAAAGAACCCCTCTCTTAGAAAATTCATCCCTCTCCCTCATCTCTTCAAGGGTTCGGCCATCCTTGCCGGATCGGGTGATTTTATACGTTGGGTGATATATATCAAAAGCGGTCATTATCAAGCAAGGAATCATCTTCAAGGAATTAACATCAAAGAAAAATCAAACACAAAGTGGGTTTTCAAAGAGGTAGACATTTATTTCAATTTTATGTAGGGTCTGTTTTCATGCATATCTTTTACTTTAAAAGAAAAACCATGTTAGGAAGCATCTAGGATCAATCTTTACTCATATTCTTCTTGATGGTAGACTTTGAAGTTATACATGTTTCCCTCTTCTCTTAACCCATCTGATCTTCATTTTTATTTTTCCCTAATGGTTCACACCATGGTTCCCCCTGGTTGTACTCTGGTTAGCTCCTGGTTGCACCCAGGTTCGCTGCTGGTTGCACCCAGGTTCGATACTGGTTGCACCCTGGTTCCCTGCTGGTTCGCACTCTGGTTCCCTACTAATTCGCACCCTGGTTCGCATCCTGGCCAGCCCCTGGTTGTACTCTGGTTCGTACCCTGGTTCACACCATGGTTCCCCCTGGTTAGCCTCTGGTTAGACCCTGGTTGCACCCAGGTTCGTTGCTGGTTGCACCCAGGTTCGATACTGGTTCGCACCCTGGTTCCCTGCTGGTTCGCACTCTGGTTAGACCCTGGTTGCACCCAGGTTCGCTGCTGGTTGCACCCAGGTTCCCTGCTGGTTGCACCCTGGTTCCCCTGCTGGTTCGCACCCTGGTTCCCTGCTGGTTCGCACCCTGGTGCACCCTGGTTTGTACCCTGCCTCCTCCTGGTTAGACCATGGCTAGTCTCGGGTTTGCTCCTAACTTAGACCCAACTCACTAAACCCCATACCCATAAGCCTTAAACCCTATAACCGAGTCACATCAACCCAAGCCATACCTTTGTCCACTCACTGAGGCACACCATTTATCCATAAATCTGGTTACATTAAATCTAACCCAGCCAGGCCACCTGCAGCTTAAGTCAAATCGCCCCAATACAATCCAACCAAGTGGGATCCCAACCCAGCTCAACTGAGTCAACTCTAGCCAACCTCCCTAGTCGAGTTGACCCAACTCTCTAGTCGAGTATGCTCAACCTCTTTAACCGATTGGACTCTCCCCTTAGTTGACTCAATCCAATTCCTTAATCAACCCATCCCAATGCAACCGAGTCGCATTCGACCAAGTGGCGGCCTTCCATGTCACAACCGAGTCATTCCCCTATTCTACTAATGCCCGTTTACACCTAATAGAACTTCCTCCCTTTTGCCTAACCAAGTCATATCCCAACACAATCTGAGTCGCATGTCTGAATCCATTTGGCCGAATCTCATAATCCCGCCCATTTTGAATTCCCAAAATTCAAACCCTTGATGATTCCTATATGCTCAATTCTTTGATGCAAATTCCTAATTCCAAAATCCCATTGCTAAATCAATGTTTCTGAATCTCAAGTCCAATGCTGAAATAAAAACCCGATTCCTGATCCAAATACCAATTCTGTTTTCCAAAATCCAAGTAACCTCCCCAGCGGAACTACGTGTGGCTTGATCCCCATCGCGGGGTACGTAGGCAATTTGGCACTCCCAAGTTCAGTCGCACCTTTCTCTATCTTTCTCATTCCCTCACACTATTTCATCATCTCTTCCATCCCTTTTTTCACTAACCTCAAGAACTGAAATCGATTCACCTCGTGTCTCTCGGAACCGTTGGATTACGGTTTCCGTCGTAAGGACCCTTAGAGCCTAATTTAGGAACACCGGTGTCGTGTCGTGTCCTAAGTTTTAGGGAGTCTTAGGTTTTAGGGAGTCCTAGAGTTAGGAGTCCAGCCTCATCACGGACGTTTGCTATGTATAGCAACCGTGCCATAGGTCTAGTTACACTAGTCACCCAATCTTTCCCTAGGACAAGCCTAGTAAACTAGGATGTAGGCAAACCTGCATTAGTCTAAGGGACCATTTGCATTTAGATGAGAATCATATAGCATCTTAGATGAAATCCTAAGATAATAAAATCCTCAACTTGAATTAAATAACTTCTCCTAAAACTGTTGAAACAGTCAATCCCGTCTAGGTTGGTGTCCTAGTTGAGTTAGGCATAAGTAGCTTAGCTTAGGTGCACCGAACTACGTCGACTCTGATCCCAGTGAGGCTTGGGTACGTAGGCAGCTTGGATGTCTGATGGCATACCACCCGCGAGTCGGCACCACAACAAATTGTGGTGTTTTGTATATTAATTTTCTTGTAAATACTTAATCAAATCACTTAGGACTTTCCATGAAATTAGAATTCTAGGAGAACTTTCACTTAGATTGAATCCAGACAAATTAATAAATCAAGATACACATTTAGGATTCTCATTGAAATTAGATCATAGGATGCATGTCACTTAGTTCGCACATTAACATAGAGTTGAATGAGCCATTTAAAATAAATTTAAAAGAGTTAGCTTTTGGAATCGAAGACCGATTATCGGGCAGGAATGGTGCATGTGGCGGATAACTCCCCATACCTTCCATTCTCGTAACCAGGTAGCGAGTCTAGATTTCTGGTTAATTTCGGGTCCTAGATCCCACATCTAGGTGGCGACTCTGTCAGTCTCTTTCGTGTGGAATTCGGATTGCCTTAGTGATCCCAAGTTCACATGAAAGACGAATTCAAATCAATAATTAAATACACACGCCAATCGCGTGGGTACGGGAGACCAAGAGAGAGCGCGCGGCGGCTCGCGTCCCACCCCTCTCGCGGGATCGGGTCCCACAGTTTGGCGACTCTGCTGGGGATCACCTAACTTCATTAAAATTTCAAAAGATAATTCATTTGAATTTAATTTAACTGGCTCATAAAAACTCTATACTTGATAGATTACTTTGTCTTGTTTTATTTTCTCATCACATTTTACTTGAACTTAATCTAACAAAACCTGAAGGCATCGTAGATTGCGCAAACATATTGCATACACTTACATCACTTGCATCTAAACCCTTGCATCTCACGTGCACACACATCCTATTTTAGGAACCCGGAGTGTTATCTAGCATGGTTGACTGGGATTTCATCACCTGGTGCCTCTGTGCTAGAGAAGCATTCCACCCTTAGCCTAGTACCTTTATGGTACGTAAACGGATCTCTTGTTCACGTACTGATACGCCGGACACTGGTACAGTATATCGAATATGGATTCGCGCTAAGGGAACTCTTGGCCTTACCCCTAGATTAACCCACACATGCATGTAGTATACGAACACATGTGCATCACGTGTGTGAGCCTAGTTTAGGATATCCTACCTATTTGTGTCTAGATTAGGCCGTAGTCCATCTTCCAATGGCTACGATCGGTCCTTAGATACACGAACAAAGTCATGAGTCGAGATCCTCTCTCCACTCCGCTAGACTAGGATTAGGGTTGATTCTGTAGACACCCCATTTTGACCGGACCCAAGTTCGCTATGCTTGGGAGAAACCCCATCCGATCATTTCCGCCATGTTTCGCATTTTTCCGTGAGAGGTTGAGAGAGATTATTCATAAGAATCCAAGCGAGGGAGAATTTAGACCCGTTTGGTGGGCCCGCATTGAACATTTGTTTAAAATTCGAATCAACCGAGGGCCCACATTGTGGGGCCCACGTTGTGGGGCCGGCGTTGTGGGGCCCACATTGTGGGGCCTCAGTAGGGCCTCTTGTGAGGCCTCTTATGAAGAACAATAATGATGGATTCTCCACTAAAGAAACATGATGGGCCCTCCACTAAGAACAATAATGATGGATTCTCCACTAAGAAACATGATGGGCCCTCCACTAAGAAGAATGATGATGGATTCTCCACTAAGAAACATGATGGGCCCTCCACTAAGAAGAATGATGATGGATTCTCCACTAAGAAACATGATGGGCCCTCCACTAAGAAGAATGATGATGGATTCTCCACTAAGAAACATGATGGGCCCTCCACTAAGAAGAATGATGATGGATTCTCCACTAAGAAACATGATGGGCCCTCCACTAAGAAGAATGATGATGGATTCTCCACTAAGAGGGACAACATGATGAGCTCTCCACCAACACATCTCTCTCTCTCTTTCTCTCCCTATATATATCTTCCTTCCCATCCATAAAAAAGAGGAGAAAAAAAGGAGATTTACCTTCCATTATCTCTTTCTCTTCCATTATCTCTTCCAATCACTCCCTCAAATCCCTTTCCCTATATTCTTCTTCCATTATCTCTCCCAATCACCTCCCAATCCTTCCCTCTAAGAGAAAGCGAAAGACGGCGGATCGGATCGGCGGCGGCAAGATCTTCACCACAGGTAGGTGCATTTTTCTCAAAATATTTCTGTATTTTTCCGAATTTTTCTGATTTTTTCCGCAAATTGTGTTTTAAAAATAGAAAACTCTTCAAAAAAAACATCTTTTGACGAAGAAAAATTAAATTATATACCAAACAGATTCCAAATTTAATGCAATTTCGTGGGAAATTAATATGGTACTGATTCATTTTACCATGAATTTTTAAGGATTTTTGGAGTTTATTTGGTATATTATTTAATGCTTTCTTTGAAAATTATCAGATTTTGTGAGACTTGTTACTGACATCAAATCACCCTTAAAATTCTTAAAATTTTTACAGTAGTCTTATCTTCCATATTTCTTGTTACTGTAAACTTTTCGAGTGATTTGGATCTGTTTTCATATGGGATGTAGTGTTAATTCTTAATCTGGTCTGAAAATTGTAAAATCCGAAATCGGTAGTAAATAGTCTTTATAATTTATGAAATTCTCACCGTATGCTCATTTTATTGATATCTTATTTCTGTAGAAATTTCATAGAATTTATATGTCTATTTCTTGTAGTTTCTGTGTTAATTTGGCAATCTGGTCATTTAATTGTTAAATCAAGATTAAATATGAATTTAATGTAAAAATCTGCAAAACTCATCTATTAAGCTACATACATTCCCATCTTGCTGCTGTAGAAATTTCAACTCATTTCGAATTCGTTTGCAATAATTTCACTTGTAAAATCATTCATATGCTTAAAATTGATACAATCCATTGAAAATTTGAAATTAATTACTACCAAGTGATTTTCAACATTCGAAATTCGAAATTAAAATTGATAAAATCCATTGATAAAATCACATTTACTCAAACTTAATCTAACAAAACCTGAAGGTATCATAGATTGCGCGAACTTATTGCACACACTTACATCACTTGCATCTAAACCCCTGCATCTCACATGCACACACGTCCTATTTTAGGAACCCGGAGTGTTATCTAGCATGGTTGACTGGGATTTCATCACCTGGTGCCTCTGTGCTAGAGAAGCATTCCACCCTTAGCCTAGTACCTTTATGGTACGTAAACGGATCTCTTGTTCACGTACTGATACGCCGGACACTGGTACAGTATATCGAACATGGATTCGCGCTAAGGGAACTCTTGGCCTTACCCCTAGATTAACCCACACATGCATGTAGTATACGAACACATGTGCATCACGTGTGTGAGCCTAGTTTAGGATATCCTACCCATTTGTGTCTAGATTAGGCCGTAGTCCATCTTCCAATGGCTACGATCGGTCCTAGGTACACAAACAAAGTCATGAGTCGAGATCCTTTCTCCACTCCGCTAGATTAGGGTTAGGGTTGATGCCTTCAGGTAACACTGATAAAATGTGCGAAGATTAAAAAATTTTTCCTTTGGGGTTAGGATGTAAATCCCATTCATTTCCAAAGATCTCATAGGATTAGTCATTCATGATCCATCCGTTGAAAGCAATCTTATGCTATCTCATTTCATCTTGATCACAGATTTTCAATCTTATATTATCTGATTTGACTCGTGTTTTCATCTCTTTTAGAGAGTCTTTGACTCATTTATCCTTTAGTTGGTGTTAGTGGAGTCTTTGACTCGTGTTTCTTTTCCTTTAGAGAGTCTTTGACTCGTATATCCTTTAGTTGGTGTTAGTAGAGTCTTTGACTCGTGTTTTCACCTCTTTTAGAGAGTCTTTGACTCATTTATCCTTTAGTTGGTGTTAGTAGAGTCTTTGACTCATGTTTCTTTTCCTTTAGAGAGTCTTTGACTCATTTAGCCTTTAGTTGGTGTTAGTAGAGTCTTTGACTCGTGTTTCTTTTCCTTTAGAGAGTCTTTGACTCATATATCCTTTAGTTGGTGTTAGTGGAGTCTTTGACTCGTATTTTCATCTCTTTTAGAGAGTCTTTGAATCATTTATCCTTTAGTTGGTGTTAGTGGAGTCTTTGACTCGTATTTCTTTTCCTTTAGAGAGTCTTTGACTCATATATCATTTAGTTGGTGTTAGTGGAGTCTTTGACTCGTATTTTCATCTCTTTTAGAGAGTCTTTGACTCATTTATCCTTTAGTTGGTGTTAGTGGAGTCTTTGACTCGTATTTCTTTTCCTTTAGAGAGTCTTTGACTCATATATCCTTTAGTTGGTGTTAGTGGAGTCTTTGACTCGTGTTTTTCATCTCTTTTAGAGAGTCTTTACTCATTAATCCTTTAGTTAATGTTAGTGGAGTCTTTGACTCGTGTTTCTTTTCCTTTAGAGAGTCTTTGACTCATTTATCTTTTAGTTGGTGTCATTGGAGTCTTTGACTCGTGTTTCCGTTTTTAGAGAGTCTTTGACTCATCTGTTTTATTTGCAGTATTATTAGAGAGTCTTTGACTTCGTTATCTCATTTCAGTGTTATCAGTTGCTCTTATTAGAGAGTCTTTGACTCGTTTATCCTTTAGTCGCTTTTATTAGAGAGTCTTTGACTCATTTATTCTCCAGTTACTGTCATTAGAGAGTCTTTGACTCATTTGCTCTTATAATAGTATTATTAGAGCATAGTTGATTTGCCGTAAGTGTTTGATAGGTAGAGAGTTCGTTTCGAACTACGTTGGCTTGATCCTCTTCCACGAGGTACGTAGTGCAGCTTGGGATCCACATCCCAAGTCCAGCCAAACCTTTAAAAATAAAAATTTTAAATTTTTCAAAGTTACAAAAATATTCAAACCATTTTCAAAAAGATCTTCCTCTAGAGTTAGGAGTATGTCCTAGCTGTTTAGGTTGTGTTCTAGAGTTAGGAGTTTGTCTTGATTTGTATTGATATGGTATGTCCTGTCGTGTGAGTGTCCCTAGAGTTAGGAGGCCTCGAGTCGATCGGTTAGACATTTAGTCGAACCGATGGCTAGACTAGGCATATAGTCAGCCCGTGGTTTTCATTAGGTTGCACAGCCTAGTTACACATAGGATTGTAGGAACCACCTGCATTAGCCTAAGGCTAATCAACTTGCATTAGTTAGGGCATATAGGGTGTCCTAAAATCCACAATTCACTGGAATTTTAATAATCATACAAGAACCTTTAATAACTGGTTCGGTCTTTTAGATCGAGTCTAGGATAGAGGGCTAGATGTCTTAGGCATCATAATTTAGAATAGGGCATCGAACTACGTGGGCTCCGATTCTTCCCGAGGCCGGGATACGTAGCGCAGCTAGGATGGATGGCCATTCTGGTCCGAGTCCAGTCCTGCATTAGAGTTAGGACTTGTCTTGTCCCGTCATACATAGCATAGATTTGTGTCTCATGTTTTGATATGTTTTCTTACTTTCTTGTACTGATACTATACCTTTGGTTGTAGCTTGCATGTGCGTGTCCACCAGAAACTTAGACACCCATTAGGCATGTCACTCATAACCTAGCTTTGCTTAGGTGACACATTTTTCATTTCATTTTACGTGTTTATTTCTCCATTCTCAGGAAATGCATGCTTAGGTAGACGATTCCTGAGGATTGTTCCCATTTCACATGATTTTTACTCAAACTTCTTTGGAATTAATGAAAATGGCATAAGAGACCAAGTGCTTGCACTCGGGCGAATTGGGGGTGCTCTCAGACCTTCCCCATTCGTAACCAGGCACGAACCCATATATATTTCTGGTTATCCATTGCACAGAGGATTTGATTTTAGGGTTCCATGGCCTATCCATGGATGGCGACTCTGAGTTCTTTTTAGGTACATCTCGGTTTCGAGCCCTGGCTCCTGATCAGGATGTATCTCATTCGTTTTGTATCGCCACTCGTGCTATGCTGTGAGGGTGGCATCCGTTTCGAGAGTTCCTTGGCAGAGCTCTCCTTCACATTGTGGAGATCTTAGAGGATTGCTGTGGGGACCTCGCGTCCCTCGCCGCACTCGTCGTCCTCTCAGGATCGGGGTCCACAGATTCCCTCAGGTAACACTGTTAAAATGTGTGAAGATTAAAAACTTTCCCTTTGGGGTTAGGATATAAATCCCATCATTTTCAAAGATCTCATAGGATTAGTCATTCATGATCTATCCGTTGAAAGCAATCTTATGCTATCTCATCTAATCTCTTGATCGTGCGTCTTTCATTCTTCTGTCATACAATTCGATCGTATCTTCATGCCATCCCCTAACTGGCAGGAGCAGAATCTCACAATCTTTCGATTATGCAATCTCATGATCTGATCATGCCTGGTCCAGATGATCCAATCTTACTTGTACCCTTAGTCCTTTCTTACTCTAAGGGCAACCTTTTTCAAGAATATTTTGCTAAGTCCTTCAGAGTTCACTATCATAATCCTTGAACTAGGGGCATTCCCCTATGCGAATCAGTCATCATGGTCAGTACAATTGTTGAGTCCGGTCTTACATTTCAAGGTCAATGCCTAGTCCAGGCAAATCATCTCTCTTTTTTATTTAGAGTTGTGAATCCTGAGCACGTTCAGGATAGGTCGTGTCCAATAATTCACTTGTGTTTGTTTCTTAAGTGTGCTTCTGATCTTAAAATAAGACTCCCTCCTCAAATGAGGACAAAATTGACGAAACTCCACTTGAGTCACAGCAATTACTTGAACAAGAGGAGGAGCGCCAATCCCAGCTTTTCAAAAATGAAATTGAAGTGGTAAACGCTGGCACTGAAACTTTGATTCAGTAAATGCCGATTGAAAATACATTACCCTCTGAAGAGTGTGAAGAATTGATAAAATTATTTCAAGAATAAGATGATTGTCTAGAAAAGCTACAACCGATACCAGGGGCAAGACATAGTTGGAAAGCTCAAAGAAAATGAAGAAAGTGAGAAGATATATGCTATACAAGGGGCATAGAGTGGAAACAACTTTCATATTTCCAATTAATGACCTTGGTTCTCAAATTCATAACATAAAGCCAACAAATTCAAGATAAGAAGTTCAAGAGCAAGCATTGAAAAGTGATCATTAGAACGAATCCATAGATGGAGGATGTCAAAGAACAAGTTTCGCTCTATGAAAGTCGAAAGCACACTTTAGAATCTTGGAAGAAGAAGATCCATTATCTCTTACCTGGAAATGCCGTCAAACTCCGTAAAAAAAAAAACAAAACAAAACAAAAAAGAAAAAAATAATCAGTACCAGACGGACTCTAGCCAATCTGAACATCGGAAGGCCCCCTTTGGCCGAATAAATCCCAAAATCAGAACCAATGTCAAAAGAATACCGGTTTGCAAACCCTTCGAGCCTGAATAAAATTTTCTTGAAAACCCATCAAACCAGGGGCATTTCCCCAAACTACGCGAGACCTGATCCCTATACTGGGGTACGTAGGCAACTCGGTTGAACCGAGTTCGGTCGATTCAAAAAGGAAAAGAAATTCAATCATTTCAAAAAAAAAAAAAGAGGGACAAGTTCCAGTAGAAGAGAGGTCAATTATTCCAGAAAGAAAGAAAAAAAAAAGGAAAAAATCAATTAACCTTCAAACAATTTATCTTCAAACTAGGGGCATTCGCCCTGAACTACACACGACCTGATTCCTACCTTGGGATATGTAGGCGACCTGTTCACAGGTTCGGTCGAAATCTTTGTTGAGCCTTAAGCCATTCTTTGAAAAGCCCTATCCTACCTATAAAAGTCCTTCTGGTGTTCAGAACTAATGAGCTAGATCCCGAGACACAATAAAAAAAAAAATGATGAATAAGAAAAAGAGCGGAGTTTGAAGATCTGCTAGACTGAAAACCTGAAAGGGCGGTCTAGGCAAAATTTAAGATCATTCCCCTGCTAAGTTGAAAACCCGAAAGGGCGGCTTAGGCAGAAGCTAAGGAGATAGCCTGCTGGATCAAAAACCTAGAAAGGTGGTTCAGGCAAAAGTTAAGGCTAGCACGGTCCGCCAAGTTAAAAACCCCGAAGAGGTGACTTGGTCACGGTAAGAGAATCAGTATAAGAAGGCTACAGCCGGTATCAAGACTGAAGATCAACTGAAGTTCAAGCAAATTCAAGTGACATCCTCAAAACTGGGTGCATTGAAGCTAAGCAATCTTAGAGGTCGTAATTAAATTCTTGAGGCATTACTGTTTCAAGGAAGAAGTCCAGTGTTTACGATTTAAAAAAAAAAGCATTCCTCGAAAGGATAGACTTACCAAATAAAACGTTAACTAAGTCAGAAGCATTACTGTGTCTGTCAGTGTAGTTAGTCAATCTTTGTCATTCTAAGTTCACTCATTCAGGGCTGCTCAATCCTTTGAGTAGTGCCTTTCATCTAAGTTTTCTCTTTAGAAAGAGTCAATCGTCGTTCCTATGTCCAAATGATGTAACTGTCTTGGTAAAGGAGGCCCGGCCTAGGCAGCTCCCTGCAATTATACCTGAAAGGGTTCGAGAATCTAGTCAAACAGCTACATTTCAAAGAAGATCAACTCAGAAGAGTTCAGAAGTAGAAACATCAAAAAGCCCAGCTTCCGTAAAAAGATCATACCCCAGGAAGGCACCTTAAGCTTGGAAGAGCCCCAGATGCAATGGTGGTTGAGCCAATTTCTCAGAAAGATGAACCATTAAAATTCGGAATCTCCTTCCAGTTAGTTAAATACTATCCTGGTCAAGAAATGTTTATCTAAACACCTGTCAAGAGGCAAATCCCACTTTTTCATGATTATATCCAAGAGAGCCATTGTTCTAAATTACCAATCTCAAATGTCTTGTTCAAGGTTTCAGTTATCAAAATCCCAAGAAGACAAGACCAACAGTCTCATTGAGAAAAATCTTGTTGAAGTTTCATAAAAGTGTTCCTAATCCATTCTTGTTACTAATGGTTCTTCGTTCATAAGGTTGGTCGTCTCATCATTCGTCAAAGTCTTGGTTTCCAATATCTTTACTGGGCACGATCTATAATGTCCCCGATTTCATTAAGTTCAAATCCAAAATTCATCAAATCCAATTCTACGTCAAATTCAAATTCATGAAAACCTCTAAATTCCTTGAGCCCGTTTGTGAACGGTGTCTCATTCTCTGAGTCCATTTGTGAATGGTCTCATCTTCTCCTTGAGCCCGTTTGTGAACGGTGCCTCATTTTCTGAGTCCATTTGTGAATGGTCTCGTGTCCTCTTTGAGCCCGTTTGTGAAGGGTGCCTCATTTCTCGAGTCCATTTGTGAATGGTCTCATCTTCTCCTTGAGCCCGTTTGCGGACGGTACCTCATTTTCCAAAAATAAAAAAATTTATCAAATCCAAATCCTTAATTAAAAAAAAAAAAAAAATCCAATCCTACGTCAAATTCAAGTTCATAAAAAATATCTAAATTCTTCGAGCCCGTTTGTGAACGGGGCCTCATTTCTCGAGTCCATTTGTGAATGGTCTCGTCTTCTCCTTGAACCCGTTTGTGAACGGTGTCTCATTCTCTGAGTCCATTTGTGAATGGTCTCATCTTCTCCTTGAGCCCGTTTGTGAACGGTGCCTCATTTTCTGAGTCCATTTGTAAATGGTCTCGTGTCCTCTTTGAGCCCGTTTGTGAACGGTGCCTCATTTCTCGAGTCCATTTGTGAATGGTCTTGTCTTCTCCTTGAGCCCGTTTGTGAACGGTGCCTCATTTCTCGAATCCATTTGTGAATGGTCTCGTCTTCTCCTTGAGCCCGTTTGTGAACGGTGCCTCTTTTCTTCGAGTCCATACAACTATGGTCTCTTATCCTCTTTGAACATCATACATCTATGATGTCTCATTTCCTTGGAATCCGTACAAATACGGTATTTCATTCTCTTCGAGTCCATACAACTATGGTCTCTTATACTCTCTGAACATCATACAACTATGATGTCTCATTCCCTTGGAATCCGTACAAATACGGTATTTCATTCTCTTCGAGTCCATACAACTATGGTCTCTTATCCCCTTTTGAACATCATACAACTATGATGTCCCATTCCCTTGGAATCCGTACAAATACGGTATTTCATTCTCTTCGAGTCCATACAACTATAGTCTCTTATCCTCTTTGAACATCATACAACTATGATGTCTCATTTCCTTGGAATCCGTACAAATACGGTATTTCATTTTCTTCGAGTCCATACAACTATGGTCTCTTATCCCCTTTGAACATCATACAACTATGATGTCTCATTTCCTTGGAATCCTTACAAATATGGTATTTCATTCTCTTCGAGTCCATACAACTATGGTCTCTTATACCCTTTGAACATCATACAACTATGATGTCTCATTTCCTTGGAATCCGTACAAATACGGTATTTCATTCTCTTCGAGTCCATACAACTATGGTCTCTTTTCCCCTTTGAACATCATACAACTATGATGTCTCATTTCCTTGGAATCCGTACAAATACGGTATTTCATTCTCTTCAAGTCCATACAACTATGGTCTCTTATCCTCTTTGAACATCATACAACTATGATGTCTCATTTCCTTGGAATCCGTACAAATACGGTATTTCATTTTCTTCGAGTCCATACAACTATGATCTCTTATCCCCTTTGAACATCATACAACTATGATGTCTCATTTCCTTGGAATCCGTACAAATACGGTATTTCATTCTCTTCGAGTCCATACAACTATGGTCTCTTATACCCTTTGAACATCATACAACTATGATGTCTCATTTCCTTCGAATCCGTATAAATACGGTATTTCATCTTGCCCAAGCCCATTCAAAAATGATGCTGCGTTTTCATTAAGAATCTTTCAAAAGTCATCCATTATTCTCTCTGAGACCATTTGAAAATGACGTCTCATTTCCTCTGAAGCTGTTCAAAAGCGATATTCCTTTCCCTCCGAAAATCCATTTGAAAATGGTATCCCATTTCTCTCGTTGCCAGCGGCACCGCAGCGGGTTTGTTTTATTGCATTCCAATTCTAGGATTTCATCTAAGGTCTTGCATTATATTAGGTTGCATTGTGTTTAGGGGGTTCTTTGTCGATTAAAGCTACGCAAAATGGTTCTGTCATTTTGACTTTGGTATTCGATGACTACGTCGTCTCTACCAAAGAGGGGCATCTGTAGACACCCACATTTTGCCTTACTTTAACCAACAATAACCTAATATATTGATCCGTAGAATTTCATTGGTAAAGTATGCATCCTCAAATTTTTTGAAAAAAACAAAATGATAAAGAGATGTACCTGGTGAGATGATTAGACCCGAAAAATTGAAAAATACCCTGATTGGTGAATTTAGTGTGTTAAATCCATGTGAGAACCCCCTCTATCATTGATTTATATGTTTTAGGTCATTAATATCTTGATCTGACTTTACGGATCATCAATCGGGACAAAATAAGCTAGGGTCACTTCATAGCCCGGACCCTGATTCCATTCCGAGACCCGATTTCCGTAAATCGTTAGATCAATGGCAGATCTCGACCTAGGTCTAACCATCCAAAATCACCTAACCTCTCCTCTCATCCTAACCATCCAAACCTCACCTAACCTCACCTAACCTCTCCTCTCATCCTAACCATCCAAACCTCACCTAACCTCACCTAACCACCTAACCTCACCTAACCTTACCTAACCTCATCTAACCTCACCTAACCTCACCTAACCTCCTATCCCATTCTCCTATAAATACCCTCTCATCCCACCATCCAAATGAGGAGGAGGAAGAAGAGAAGAAAAAAAGAACCCCTCTCTTAGAAAATTCATCCCTCTCCCTCATCTCTTCAAGGGTTCGGCCATCCTTGCCGGATCGGGTGATTTTATACGTTGGGTGATATATATCAAAAGCGGTCATTATCAAGCAAGGAATCATCTTCAAGGAATTAACATCAAAGAAAAATCAAACACAAAGTGGGTTTTCAAAGAGGTAGACATTTATTTCAATTTTATGTAGGGTCTGTTTTCATGCATATCTTTTACTTTAAAAGAAAAACCATGTTAGGAAGCATCTAGGATCAATCTTTACTCATATTCTTCTTGATGGTAGACTTTGAAGTTATACATGTTTCCCTCTTCTCTTAACCCATCTGATCTTCATTTTTATTTTTCCCTAATGGTTCACACCATGGTTCCCCCTGGTTGTACTCTGGTTAGCTCCTGGTTGCACCCAGGTTCGCTGCTGGTTGCACCCAGGTTCGATACTGGTTGCACCCTGGTTCCCTGCTGGTTCGCACTCTGGTTCCCTACTAATTCGCACCCTGGTTCGCATCCTGGCCAGCCCCTGGTTGTACTCTGGTTCGTACCCTGGTTCACACCATGGTTCCCCCTGGTTAGCCTCTGGTTAGACCCTGGTTGCACCCAGGTTCGTTGCTGGTTGCACCCAGGTTCGATACTGGTTCGCACCCTGGTTCCCTGCTGGTTCGCACTCTGGTTAGACCCTGGTTGCACCCAGGTTCGCTGCTGGTTGCACCCAGGTTCCCTGCTGGTTGCACCCTGGTTCCCCTGCTGGTTCGCACCCTGGTTCCCTGCTGGTTCGCACCCTGGTGCACCCTGGTTTGTACCCTGCCTCCTCCTGGTTAGACCATGGCTAGTCTCGGGTTTGCTCCTAACTTAGACCCAACTCACTAAACCCCATACCCATAAGCCTTAAACCCTATAACCGAGTCACATCAACCCAAGCCATACCTTTGTCCACTCACTGAGGCACACCATTTATCCATAAATCTGGTTACATTAAATCTAACCCAGCCAGGCCACCTGCAGCTTAAGTCAAATCGCCCCAATACAATCCAACCAAGTGGGATCCCAACCCAGCTCAACTGAGTCAACTCTAGCCAACCTCCCTAGTCGAGTTGACCCAACTCTCTAGTCGAGTATGCTCAACCTCTTTAACCGATTGGACTCTCCCCTTAGTTGACTCAATCCAATTCCTTAATCAACCCATCCCAATGCAACCGAGTCGCATTCGACCAAGTGGCGGCCTTCCATGTCACAACCGAGTCATTCCCCTATTCTACTAATGCCCGTTTACACCTAATAGAACTTCCTCCCTTTTGCCTAACCAAGTCATATCCCAACACAATCTGAGTCGCATGTCTGAATCCATTTGGCCGAATCTCATAATCCCGCCCATTTTGAATTCCCAAAATTCAAACCCTTGATGATTCCTATATGCTCAATTCTTTGATGCAAATTCCTAATTCCAAAATCCCATTGCTAAATCAATGTTTCTGAATCTCAAGTCCAATGCTGAAATAAAAACCCGATTCCTGATCCAAATACCAATTCTGTTTTCCAAAATCCAAGTAACCTCCCCAGCGGAACTACGTGTGGCTTGATCCCCATCGCGGGGTACGTAGGCAATTTGGCACTCCCAAGTTCAGTCGCACCTTTCTCTATCTTTCTCATTCCCTCACACTATTTCATCATCTCTTCCATCCCTTTTTTCACTAACCTCAAGAACTGATATCGATTCACCTCGTGTCTCTCGGAACCGTTGGATTACGGTTTCCGTCGTAAGGACCCTTAGAGCCTAATTTAGGAACACCGGTGTCGTGTCGTGTCCTAAGTTTTAGGGAGTCTTAGGTTTTAGGGAGTCCTAGAGTTAGGAGTCCAGCCTCATCACGGACGTTTGCTATGTATAGCAACCGTGCCATAGGTCTAGTTACACTAGTCACCCAATCTTTCCCTAGGACAAGCCTAGTAAACTAGGATGTAGGCAAACCTGCATTAGTCTAAGGGACCATTTGCATTTAGATGAGAATCATATAGCATCTTAGATGAAATCCTAAGATAATAAAATCCTCAACTTGAATTAAATAACTTCTCCTAAAACTGTTGAAACAGTCAATCCCGTCTAGGTTGGTGTCCTAGTTGAGTTAGGCATAAGTAGCTTAGCTTAGGTGCACCGAACTACGTCGACTCTGATCCCAGTGAGGCTTGGGTACGTAGGCAGCTTGGATGTCTGATGGCATACCACCCGCGAGTCGGCACCACAACAAATTGTGGTGTTTTGTATATTAATTTTCTTGTAAATACTTAATCAAATCACTTAGGACTTTCCATGAAATTAGAATTCTAGGAGAACTTTCACTTAGATTGAATCCAGACAAATTAATAAATCAAGATACACATTTAGGATTCTCATTGAAATTAGATCATAGGATGCATGTCACTTAGTTCGCACATTAACATAGAGTTGAATGAGCCATTTAAAATAAATTTAAAAGAGTTAGCTTTTGGAATCGAAGACCGATTATCGGGCAGGAATGGTGCATGTGGCGGATAACTCCCCATACCTTCCATTCTCGTAACCAGGTAGCGAGTCTAGATTTCTGGTTAATTTCGGGTCCTAGATCCCACATCTAGGTGGCGACTCTGTCAGTCTCTTTCGTGTGGAATTCGGATTGCCTTAGTGATCCCAAGTTCACATGAAAGACGAATTCAAATCAATAATTAAATACACACGCCAATCGCGTGGGTACGGGAGACCAAGAGAGAGCGCGCGGCGGCTCGCGTCCCACCCCTCTCGCGGGATCGGGTCCCACAGTAACTCGGTGAGTTCCCAGACACGGTTCTTTTCCATCGAGAGCAACTCATCCTTCATGGCTTCAAGCCACTGAGCTGATCGGTCACTATTTATGGCCTGACCAAATGAAAGTGGATCATTATCCATTTCACCGTCGTAGTCACACTCGTTTAGATAGACAATATAGTCATCTGAGATGGCTGACCTCCTCTCTCTCTGTGATCTACGCACAAGTTGCTCAACGACAATCGTCGTTGGAGCATCAGGAATGTGGGGCGAAACCTCCAATGTGCCATCTGGTGCATCAATATCCTCAGGTGGAGGAATCGACACTACTCTTTCTTGGATTACCGGTATTGGAACAAATACCCGGTTCTCTTCAAAAGTAAGTGACCTAGGCACAGAACTCCCACTGAGATCACCATCCTCTAATAATACAGCGTATCTAGTCTCTACAATCCGGGTGCTATGAGTAGAACTATAGAACCTATAACCCTTAGACCGTTCAGGGTAACCTATGAAGTAACAAGAGATGGTCCTACCGTTTAACTTTCTCAACTGTGGGTTATATATTTTGGCTTCAGCCATACAGCCTCAAACATGCAAATATCCTAGCTTAGGCTTTTTACCGGCCCATAACTCATAAGGGTCTTAGCCACAGCTTTACTCGGTACACGGTTTAGGATATGAACGGCTGTTTTCAATGCTTCTCCCCACAAGGACTCAGGCAATGATGAATTGCAAATCATGCTCCTCACCATATCCATAAGAGTACGGTTTCGTCTCTCAGCAACACCATTTTGCTCAGGTGTACCTGGCATCATGTACTGAGCGACAATACCGTTCTCCTGTAGGTAAAGTGTGAACGCACCTGGACTGCGGCCCGTATCGGAATATCTGCCATAGTACTCCCCACCTCTATCGGACCTCACAACCTTAATCTTCCGGTCAAGTTGTAACTCAATCTCAACCTTATAGATCTTAAAGGTCTCCAGTGCTTCCGACTTTTCTTTGATGAGATAGACGTAGCTAAGACGTGAAAAGTCATCTATAAAGGTAATGAAATATCTCTCGCCACTTAAGGCAGGAGTAGGAAATGGCCCACATATATCAGTGTGAATAACTTCTAACAGGCCGGTACTCCTAGTGGCGCCCTTCTTATAGTTTTGGTTTGTTTACCCTTAAGACACTGCCTACAAATCCCGAAATCAGAAAAGTCAAGAGGAGGAAGAACTCCATCTTTAACCAGTCTTTCCAAACGACTAATGGAAATGTGACCTAAACGCTTATGCCACAAACTGGAAGAGTTTTCATCAACTCGACCCCGTTTATTGCCACGGTAACTGATTTCCTCATTCACATGCATGGATAACAGAGAATTTGCAAACGGACTATCTAAATTAATCATATATAGATTGCCCGCAAGAGTACCAGAACCAACAACATTGGAATCATGGAGTAATGTAAAACCTTTATTCCCAAACTTAAATTCAAATCCAGAGGAATCAAGTCTGGATATAGATATAAGGTTTTTGCTCATGGCAGGTACGAAAAATGTGTCTTCCAAATACATAATGAAGCCACTATCTAATACAAGACGAAAAGTGCCAATAGCCTTGACGTCTGCTTCTACTCCATTTCCCATCTTAATGGTTCGCTCCCCTTTCCTGAGTCTCCGTCTCTCTTGAAATCCCTGCAAGGAATTCGAGATGTGAATAGTGGAACCTGTATCTATCCACCAGGTATTTCTAGGAGCATCTACAAGGAAAGATTCATGACAAACAAAAACTGAATTATTACCTTTCTTATGCAGCCACTCTTCATACTTTGAGCACTCTTTCTTTATGTGACCAAGTTTCTTACAGAAATGGCACATAATGCGACTTTTCATCCCACCGGTCAAGCCCTGCTGAGCCGAACCATTTGCTACGTTCTTCTTGCCTTTCCCAAAGCCCTTTCCTTTGGTTTTCTTCTTGAAGTGACCCTTCGATGTTCCCTCTGTGGTGTAATGAGCACTTTCAGGTTACTCGGTCTTCAACCTCTCTTCTTCTTGAACACACATGGCTATGAGTTCACTCATTTCCCACTTCTCTTTCTGCGTATTGTAATTAATTTTAAATGGAGTAAACTGCGCAGGAAGAGATGTCATGATGAAATGAACAAGGAAACCCTCAGAGATCTCCATGTTCATTTTCTTTAGCTGGGAGGCTATGTCATTCATTCGCATAATGTGCTCTCTCACACCACTACTACCATTGTACTTCATAGTGATCATCTTCATCATCAGTGTATTGGCAAGAGCCTTAGACGATCCCTTAAACTGATCCTCTACTGCCTGTAGGTACTCTTTAGCAGTAAATTCCTCATTTTCCTCTGAGTCGGGAATGCCTCCTCGGATAGAGGTAGAGATCGTGCTTTTCATAATCATAAGGCTCATGCGGTTTGACCGTTCCCATTTTTCATAGGTAGCCAAATCTGCAGCAGTACTTTCATTATAAGGCACTTCAGGTTTGTCATTCCTAAGTGCATAATCTAGGTCCAAACACCCTAAGACTATGTGAATATGATCCTTCCATTTTCTGAAATTAGTCCCACTCAAAACCTCGATCCCGGACAAATAACTAGAGATAGAACTAGGGTTCAATGCTGTAGACGAAAAAGACAGACAATTACAATTTTGCTCACTATCTAAGACACCATTTAAATCTACAAAAAGAGTTTATTCAGTAAAATCCACTATTTAATGTAATCCAACTTTAAAATAAATTACTAAAGTAAACAGAAACACAAAATACATAAGTGTGTTCTTGATGGAACACCCGGTGTGTTACCGTGGGATGTCCGTTGGGCCATGCCACGATACACAATTGGTTCCATTTTTAAGTCAATTTATCTTTAGGAAAGTCAGTTGGATTGCCTAAAATCACAGAAACACATAAATGTGATTCTAGGGAGACACCAGCATATCATCATGGGTCGTTCGTTGGGCCGTGCCGCGACACACATTTGGCTCTCATCCATGAGACTAACTAGGGTTAAATAACTCTATACTTAAGGTACACATCACCGTTGGGCAGAAGCACAACCCCAAACCAAGTTATCCAGGCCTAGCCCTCTCACACCGCCTATTTGTGCAAAACAACAGTCATCCATTAGGCTAAGTGTTGCTCTTGGACAAATAGTCGCAATTGAAAGTGGTTCATAGTCCATAAATGTGTCATTGTATGCGACACGGTTAATTTAACCACTAACCCTTAAGCAATTCTATAACAAGATATAGTGCAACTTCAACTAAAATAAACAAAGTGTACAAACATGTGTACATAAAACCCGTTTTCAAGTTCTATGAAAAAAACATAATTCAATGCCAAAACAGACATCAAATTTGGGTTCAGAGGGGTGGAAATCCCCTAAATCCGGATTTACCTGGCCCAAAACCCAAAATTTTTTTACTCAAAATCAAACAAATAAAACCAAATTATGTTGAATTTACACTGTAACCATATAATACAGTGCTCAAATGTAAAAACTGACTCCAAAAATGGGTTCAGGAGGGTTCCAAACCCCTAGAACCAATATTATACGGGCCAAAAAACTCCAAAAATGGCCAAACTAGGCCTAAAATAGTGATTGGACGGGTCTGCTGGGCCCAGACGGGTTTTGTGGGCCTTATAGGTCAACTGAGCCTTTCTTAAAATCGCGGATCCTTGATGGATCCTTAACGGGCCTGCGCAGGCCATCGGCCCATCACTGTTCATCGTCTTCTCCAACAGCAGTAATAAATTCCAGAAAAATTCAAAAAAAACAACAAATTTCGATTTCATTTTCTGGGTTCGTTTGATATCGGATTTAGGCACCGTTTGTTGCATTGGACTCATCTCTCAACGAACTTCACATCCATGTCGGAAAATCACCGGTCGGAGCAACCGTTTTCCGGCGGCACGCCATTTTCCGGCGATGTCAAAAAAATCCCAAAAAAAATAAAATTTTCATAAACTCTATTTCAATCTGATTTTCTCGCCGTTTTCTTGTTAGAACCGTGGCTCTGATACCACATGATAGTGTTCGATACAATATGAACACCGGCAACGGATCTTAGTGATTCAACATTGAGAAAATCACAGATAAAATTATGGAATAAATTGAAATGAGAAAAAGACATACCGGAAGCCATGAATCTTGTTTTTCTTTCTCTTAAGGTTTCTCTTTGCTACACAATAGTCGGTGATGGGGACCGGTTTCCTTTCTCTTCAAGCGTGGATTCTCAAAGTTTGGAAACAAATTTGTTGTGAGCAAATAGGACCCAAGAGTTCCTTTTTATAAGCGTTTGTGGGAAGAGATGTGACTCCTCATCGCGCCGATCCCTCTCCCCAAACGTCTCTTTTTTTAAACGTTTATACCTTTTCACACCAAATGATCTTGACCGTCGATCTTGCAACAGCCATATCCACCGTTAGGATTACTTCCTAACATTTTACGCATCTCTATTTCAACCCTTGTAGTCCTCACGTGTATTAGATAGGTATTTTGTCATGTATATCCCACAAATTAGCACATCATAACCAAATTTTTTTTTTTACATTGACAGGAGAAAGGAGAAGATGATTATATTAAGAAAAAATGCAAATGTGATTCCTTTTTCTTTTCTTTTTTTGGTTAAAGAACGTAATTCTAATTCTAGAAACATACCAAAGAATAGGAATTGATTCTAGCTTCCAGAACGAGAATCGTGATAATGGTTAAAGAACACACCCTAAATCGACCCCTTTTAACGGAAAACGTTAGGGTGTGTGAGTTGTAAAAGCTCATTAAATACTAAAAGACAAGCAAGGAGAGCGTGGATGTCAAAACATTGAAGTGCTGATATCATTTCCCTATTTCTATAACTGTGTGTGAGTGTGTGTGTGTGTGAGAGAGAGAGAGAGAGAGAGAGAGAGAGAGACTTTTCATTAGGTTTGGTGTGTCTTTGCTAAAAGAATATTTTTTACTGCAATAAGGGATTTAAGAATATTTGAAGATTTTGATTTGTGAGTAGGTTTAGTATTTAAATGTTGGCTTTATTATTATTATATAGAAAGATATTAAATCTAGATATTTATAAATACATAAATAAGGTGAAGGTCCTAGTTTTAAATATCATGACTTTAAGTTGATCATATGGAAAGCGCTAAACAATAAGTCATTATTGTTCTCAATTTTCTTAGTTTTTAATTAACTTTTCTAAAGCAGCACACGAGTGCATAAACCATTGTTTTACACTCTTAAGTCTCTCTTGAAGTTTTTAGGAAGTACGAGCATGGACACCTTTGGTTGTAAACCTCGAGTAATAGCCAAATGAACATGCATGAAATAAAAAAAGAAGAAAATCTTATATAAAAGCTCTTCTTTAGTCCACATATAAGATGCAAAACCTCAGCTTCATGTCCTATTCTGTTCCATATGTGGGCAAAATATAGGTTTAAATCTAATTGTACTCTAAACATTGAGTTATATTAGGGTGATGCACAACTAAGATGTAGCCTTAGCACCACCAATGAGAAGCGGCCCCTGTCCTATTTATTCCTTTAGCAACCAATCGAGTAAGCAGTTCCAAGGATTAGAAACTGAGACACTTGGTCTCTTCCTCTTCTCTTCTCATTGGGGATGTTGGGAAAAAATTTCTTAGCTAATTCATTTTAATGGATACTGTTACGCCCCAAACTGAGGTCCTTGTAAGTGTGCCACACGCCCATATCACAAACCAACCATAGGGCGCAAGGCCGGATTAACAACAAACATGCTTAGCATATATTCAGAGCAATGAGCTGAAAACGTACTAATTAACCATAAAAATTCAGGAGTTCCCCCAATCTCAATAATTATTCACGAGCCAACATTGTTTGACATCCACAGATAATAGAGTAAATGGACTTTCTATCTCTTTAAACACATATATAACATCCTCATGACTAATCCCTTGATCCATGGGTGATTTGGGTTTATTAATCATAGATAGATCTCCAATTTCTTGGGGAAAAACGAATTTCCAAACCCAAATCCTCCTAAAATCAATTCCCACAATTTTCCTTTACAAAAATCAGACTTCCGCATTTTTGTAAAGGGCATAGATTAAAAAGCATTTTTTAGTGAGATTAATCTGAGTCTTTTACACATAGGAGAAATGCTAGACTGAAAGGAGCCCGCGCAAAAATTAGATGAAAGGGCTCTCACATTGGCTGCACATCACCTAAGTGCATTTAACATTCGTTGCCTTTTACTTTTTTGAATGACGTGCAGCCAATGGGGGAGCCCTCTCATCTTATTTTTGCAAGGGCTCCCTTCAATCTAGCATTCTCTTCACATAAATATAAAAGGCTGAGTTCTTGGCCACACTGAATCACGAACCTCTACTCAACTCAACTCAACTCAACTCAACCAAGCCTTTGTCCCAAACTAGTTGGGGTCGGCTGAAGAATCCTTTATAAATTTTTCATGAAGAAGGTGACACGCAGCTATTTCCACTCTCTTAGTGAGGATAAAATCTATCTGGCTACAGTTGGTGCCATTGCTAAAGGATATCAAGCGTGACTCTCTTTTCTTAAAAAAAGTATTTGTTAACATCAAATCATATGCCACTGTAAACTCCAAAATATCTTCTCCTGCATCATTTCTATTGCCAAAACGCAGTCCTCCATTAACCCTCTCAAAACCTCCACCAGTTCATCCCACATGCCCGTTTAAGTCTCTTCCTATAAATAACTTATCTCCATGTGGTATTCCTTGAACTAACATATCCTCCCAAAATTGCCACAGTCATTTAATCCTATTTGAGGGGCATACGCACTAATAACATTAATCGTCTCTTCACCTAATATTAATTTAATTAAAATAATTCTATCACCCTTCCTTTTAACATCTACAACCTCATTTCTTAGGCTCTTATCTATTATAATCCTTACATCATTTTTATTCCTCTCATTCCCTATATACCATAACTTGAATCCCGTATTTTCTATTTACCTAGATTTTTTCTCCTACACATTTAGTCTCCTGAAGGGAAGCTATATTAACTCTCATTCTATTCAGCGCATCAACTAATTCCCTTAGCTTACTTATTAGTGAACCTATGTTCCAACTGGCTAAACGAATCATATTCTCTTGGACTAGCTTCCTCGCCCATTGCACCCATCCAGTAAAGTACGAGAACCCTTGCTTATTTTTCACCACACCCGGGCGCCGATGTGGTGCGTCACTGAGGGTGATGATCGTAGACTAACCTCCTCACCCTTGCACCCGCCCATGAAGGTGCAAGGGCCCTTGCTCATTAACACTACATCCAGGCGCCGATGTAGCGCTTTGCTAACAGGGTTACGCCCGACGATTTTTCTATAAGATTCATCTCATAGGCGAGTGGCAAAGTATCTTGGCTTAGGACAAGCTGTGAAAAACACAGACGGAAAGTTAGTTGCGCAACTCAACTAAGCCTTTGTTCCAAATTAGTCACGAATCTCTAATTATAGAAATAAGTTTTTTTTTCGTGTAGAAAAAAAAATTAAAACTTAATCTAACTTAATAATAAGAAAAAAAATTAAAACTTAATCAAACTTAATTCCACAATTCTTGGATGACGTGGTCATTATAGCCCCCACAGACAATGGTTGTGGGTCCGCATGAGAGACGAGTTTCGTCGCGATACGGCAGAATCCCCAACCTCTCTTTCCTTGTTCCGTTTCAGAAAATATTCCCAACTCTGTTCCAACGCAATTGATAAATTAAGAAACTTCCGGCGTGGGGTGGAGGGATCAAAATAAGAGTCAATATCTTTCCTCATAAACGGAGAATTTTTCGAATCTTATTCAAATCCTCTTCTACATCTGCCTCTGCTAGGGTTTGGAAATGGCTGATATCGTTCCCTTTCTGAAACGATACTCTCTTCCTCTTCTTTTACTCTCACTCGCCATATTCTTCCAACTCTTCGTGATCCCTTCTGCTTTTCCTCCTTCTCACTATGATGGTCGGTCCAATCGATTCTTCATCATACTCTCTCTGCTTTTTAGGTTTTTTTTTTCCTTCTTCTTTCAACTCGCTCTGCTAGTACTGATACTTTATTCCTTCTGGTTTTCTCTTGTGATTAGTTCTCGGCATTAAACAGTTTGGATCCGTTGAAGAAGTCACCGAAGCCTATCAGAAATTTACGTACAGATGGTGATCTTCTCTGTTTCCTTTATTCTGCTGAGTTTTTTTTTTAATTTAAGAAGAATTTATACTTAGATTTGTTATGGTATAGGCTATTTATGTTGGCATCACCATGTTTTGATAATTGAACTAAACAGTAGAAGACAAGATGAATTTGTGCAATTATCAAAATACTGTAGTGTCAATATCATTGGTCTATATAAAATGTATTTATATATTTGGACTATATTCTTTTCCTCCTCTTAATTGCGTAAATTGGATTATTATTGAGTGCCCTGTTGTTGAAGAACATGTTATTTTTTGCTGCTAGCTTAGTCTTTTGTTAATGAAATCGAATTTGAAAATGTGTATGATTCTTACTTTTCGAGATTGATATACATTGTTATTGTTGGGAAATAAATGCATTCAACTGCTTTAATATTTTTTTGAATAGTTGAAATTTATTCCTCAATGATTATTTTCATTCATGTCTGCTTGCATAATCATATGCAAAATGGACATTCGATTAGTACTATAGAAATTTGGATCCCATTGTGGTATGAATTTAAGGTCTTTAATGGGTCCGGTCTCACCAAATTTGCTTTGAAGTGAATGGGTTATGTGAAGATCCAAATTTCTTTATGAGCTCTCACCATTCTAACTTTTATCTCTGAATAGCTTTAGGCTTCTAAATCATCCGAAATGTACTCTCAGGAACAATCCCGGCTCTTTTTCTTGAGATTAATGATTCCACTCAAAGGATTAGTTTTGCTTAAGTAAAAGAAAGGGAAAAATTACATAAATACCCCTAAATTTCATATATATACCTTGTATCTCAACACTCCTTTCACTCATGCCCAAATTGCCAACTGTCTGACACAAATGGTCTACAGTAACAACTCTTATAAGCATAGTTAAAAACCTTCCCCGCATCATCGTGGACTCCCCCGAGTTGACTACCTTTTCCCTTGGCCGCGTTTCGTGTCATGCCACCGCATTCCACATATTGCCCTATAGAGTCAATAAATCTCCTTTGACTCTCCAGAGTTATGACAGCGTCAACCGAGTACTCAGACACGTAAACCGAGTACTCGACCGCGTCGTGCTGAGACGACTAGGATTTTCTTTGATCATGTTTTGATCCACATCCATATTTTGGTACGCTGCTTATAAGTATGTCAGCTAGCTGTGCTTGAATAGGAATATAATGAGTACAAATCAGCCCCTGCTTGAGATTTTCTTGTATGAAGTTACGATCAGTATCAATATGTTTGCTGAATTGGATTATGTGTGATAGCGATGGCAGATTTGATCACAATACAAGTTCATTGGGTCAAATGTAGAAACTCCTAACTCTGATACTAGGATCTTAAGCCATATTAGCTCACATACTCCATGTGCCATAGATCTGTATTCCACTTCCCTGGATCTGACAACCATTGACTATTTAGCGTGCCTAGTTACAAGATTTCCTCCCACAAATGGACAATAATCAGATGTCAATGGCATATCCATAACAGATCTAGTCCAGTCAGCATCTATATATGCCTTAACTCTCAAGTGACCATGTTTTTGGAATAGAATCCCCTTTCCAGGGGAAGACTTTAGATACATCAAGATGCGATATATTGCATCCCAGTGTGTGGTCCTTGTTACGTGCATGAATTGTCAGACAACACTCACGACATATGCAATATCATACCTGGCAATGGATAGGTAAATCAATCTACCCACCTATTGTTAGAAACGAGTAGTATCAACTAGCCTCTCACTGTCCTCATCACTTAGCCTGAAATTCTGCATGATGGGTGTCATTGCCGGGTTTGCTTCAAGGCTGTCTGTTTTCTGCAAAAGATCTAGAATATATATTATTTGGGAAATGGATATACCCTTCTTGCAATGGGCTACTTCAATCCAAGAAACTACTGCAACTTACCTAGATCTTCAATTTCAAACTCTGACCTGAAATGAATTTTCAACCTGTGAATTTCTTCACAATCATCACTAGTAACCACAATATCATCAACATATACGATCAAAGCAATTATGCATCGAACTTTTTGTTTAATACACCGATTACTTTTAAAAAAAAATAAAAAATGAACAAGGTGTGATCAGCTTGGTATTGTGAATAACCAACTCCTTTACCAAATTATCACTGCATATTAAACCTCTCACGTTACGCCCGTGAGGACTGTTGGAGGCCATAACATGCTTTCTTTAATTTGTATCATCAACATGCACGATCAATCAGAGCAATTATGCATTGAACTGTTTGTTTAATGAACACGATGTGATTACTGTTAAAAAAACGGCCAAGATGTGAACAGCCTGGTATTGTGAATAACCAGCTTTTTTACAGCATTATTAAACCTCTCAAATCATGCCCTGAGGACTGTTCGAGGCCATAACGTGCTTTTAAAAAAAAACTTGCACACCTTTTCTTGTGCGCTTGAAAAGTGAAAGCCTAGACCTCCTCTTCTAGGTCTCCATGAATGAGGGCATTTGTTACGTCTAATTGATGAAGAGACCAATCCAGGTTTGCAACAGTAGAGAATATCAGTATGATGGAATTTATTTTGGCAACTGAGAAAAATGTCTCTGGCAATCAATGCCATGAGTCCATATGTATCCTTTGGCCACAAGACGAGCCGTAATCCTATCAATTGATCTGTCATGCTTATACTTTATAGTGTATACCCACTTGCATCCCACTAGTTTCTATCCTTTATAAAGATCTACCAATTTTGAGCTTGAGGGGGAGTGTTAACAGGTGTATATGTGTGAAGGGCACTTTTGTCTTTGTACCCTTCTCTTTTATATAAATACATTAGTGAGGGGGAGAGATCCCTAACTCACTCTTCTCTCTCAATCTCTTCTCTCATCCTCTCCTCTTCTTCAACATGTATAAATACATTAGTGAAGGGGAGAGATCCCTAACTCACTCTTCTCTCTCAATCTCTTCTCTCATCCTCTCCTCTCCTCTCCTTCAACATGTACAAATGTTCTTACCTTTATCTATGAGTATCAAGAACAAAATGAGGACTAGGAAACGAATCAAGCATACCTTTATCCAATGGTAGACTCTCAAGAGGTAACTAGTCCCATTTTGACTTTCTCCACTTGTAGACGTGCAACTGCTCAGGCTCACTATTTTGCAGATTAGTGTTATCCTTTGTGTCTCTTCTGCCAAGTGAAGATAACACCAAAGGAATATGAAGAAAGGTCGAGTCCATAAAGTCCATCTCTTTGCTAGCACAACTCTTACTTTAAAGGGTGGACCCTCTCGAAGCAAAGAAATGATCAAACTCATGAAAAGTGACATCCATAGACACAAGTCGATGCTAGGTGGGAGTATGGTAACATTGATGTCCTGTTTGTGATGCAACAATAAAAAACAATATTTTGAAATAGTAGCTATATTTCAAGACCCGGCACACACCAAAAAACTTAGAAAATGCACAACTGGACTATTTACGCTATATTTCAAGACCCGGCACACACCAAAAACTTAGAAAATGCACAACTGCACTATTTACACACTAAATAATCCTTGTAATTTTCAGATCACATGCATCTACACTTTCTCTTGTATAGATTTACACAAATGGATACCCCAAACTTGGGATCATTACTGTCCAACAAGAATTGGCAGTCTTGATTGATTTTTAGGCATGCCGAACACCTGGAAAAAGCACCCATTTCAAAAAATAGACCCTCCTTTAATATTGGAATCTGGGGCCAAAACTTTAGTTTTTTTTTTTCAATGGGTGGAAAGATAATTCCATAGTTAAAATTTCATTAAAAAGAATTACTGTTGTGGGGTAAATGAAAACCTTATAAGTTATAAATATGCTTCAAACAAAAATTCCAAATCTTAGAAACAAATACCTAATTGATTAACCCACAAAGATGTATTACTATTCTAATACGGTCTGCAACCACACTTCTTCATGTATTTATCAATGGATCAGCACCTTACATTATGAAGCCAAACCACGAGGAACTCCAAAGAGAACACCATATCATTGTTAGATGTGTTCAACACCTTGCACGAAATGAGAAAGCTTGCGATCGTGCTCTGATACCCAGTGTAAAATTGGATCAAATCTCTTGAAAGAAGAAAGAGAAATGGAAGAGAGAAAGGGGAGATAGAAGCAATGCTGACTTCTCGCCCTTCCCTTCTTATATTAAATGACTTGCATAATTACAAGACTGCCATTCATAAGTGAAAAAGTTGAAAATTACATAAATACCTCTTTGTTTCATATGTATACCTTGTATTTCAACAAAAAACATGATTGAAACATTGCATATCACTCTATTTTTGGGACCATTGGTATCTATATCTATATGTATAACCTGATTCACATGCATATTGTCGATACCATGGTTTTAAATTTCAGCCGAAATACCGAAATTTCGTCCAAAGTTCCAAATTCCGGATGAAATTTCAGAATTGTAGGACGAATTTTCGGAAAAATCTGATTTTTAAGTTTGTTTACAAAATTTCGGTACAATAATGAAATTTGCTTTGATTTTTTACCGAATTTCGGCTGAAATTTCAGTTTTGGCTATGTCCGAAACCAAAACCGAAATTTAAATTCATGGTCGATACAATCAATATTATCGTAGATATGGTCAATACATATTGTTTCGCCCTCCTATCTGTGCACATATTGATATTGATATTTTGAACCTTGATCGTCATTATTATTTGAAACAATATTATCCAATAATTCCTTGATAAATTGATTTTATTGCTGGAAATGAATATTTAATATCACAATAATAGCGTGACATTCTTCATTATACAATCTTTTAGTAAATTTCATTTACTATTTGAAATTTTTATATATTTAATTTTTCACGATAATTTCTAGATGTTATCATGATAAAATTTGACATTATCCCAATAAATATCTGAGTCAATAAATTACCAAGAACAATGTTTGTCATTGTGATCCCCAACATTGGAAAGTCCACTAGAACCAATTAGACCTGGCAAAAAGTGAGGGCCCTTCAAAACTGGGCCGGGCCGGGTGGACCCGCGGGCGCCCGTAGAAGTGCAAAAGGTTTTATTTTGGAACTTTTTTTTCGGTAATTGTCATAACTTTTACTTTTTCTATGTATTTTTTTCCGTCATTGTCATAACTTTTCGTTTTTCTATGTAATGTTTTCCCTAATTGTCATATTTTAGAACATCTTTTCAGTTTTTTTCCTGTAATTTTTCAACTTTGGTTCCATTTTTGGTAATTTCTCATTTAAAACTTAGTACCCCATGATTATTATTTATTGCTAGCCGCCTTTTCACAAATCGTACTTCTGCCAAATCTTTGCACTTTGAACCACACGGCAATAAGACAAATCTCTCAAACAGTCAACATAAATGGTTGGCAAAGGTGGCTAGCAAATCCCTCTACAAATAAAAAAAATCTTAAAAAATATGTCAAATATCCGGGTGACCCGCGGGTCGACCCGGCCCGTACGGTCCGGGTCTGGGTCTAACCTTAGTGACACGTAAAATTTTCCGGGTCATTTTGACCCGGCCCGTTTGACCTGGACCCGTATGGGCCGGGTCAAAACCAGCCCGGCCCGCCCGTTTGCCAGGTCTAGAACCAATGTCTTGTTAGAGAGAGTAGAGAGACCACTTGGCATTTGGAGATATAACTTCAAAGCATTGCACAAATGTCGTATTAGAGAAGGGTAAAGAGCTCGCTTTACATTTGGAGATACAATTTCAAACCCTTAAGCAATGCCAAGCAAAATTTATGTTTAATATGGTCTACATGTTTCATTTCTTGGTTGAGTTAAAATTCTTCACATCAAGCAAAATTTATTTTCTTTCTTTTTGTATGAAGTTTGATCAAGTGTTTATTATCAATGGTTCAAGCACCATGAGTTACCATAGCGATATTTCTTTGTTTTATGATATTTTCTATAGAGTTTTGAGTGTTATAACATTTTCTCTAATAATAAAGCTTCTATTAGTTTAAATACAGAATACTCATTCTTGTTATTAAATTAACATGTGTGAAAAATTTCAGGAGCTCTGGCATTGAGGTGCCCAAGACATTTGATTTTGTTAAGGTCAGTATGTCTCTTTTCAAACACTTGGATTAGGTGCCATATATCAGATTATTAGTTGTCATGTTGTTGTTCACAAATCATAGATTCACAAAGATGGTGAGATACATACTTCTTTAGAAATGGATGCAGTTGTCTTCTTTGTAAATCTCATTGAGCTTGTTTCTAATGAAATGGAATGATTGGTGATCATGAAATTTCCATGTTTGTAGCATGTAAATATATACTTACTTTTAAAAACAAATGCAATTGTCTTCATATTAAATCTTGTTAGATGAGTAATGTAGTTTGTATAGCAGGGTGAGGATATACTGGTCATTTCACTGTGTATAATCCTAGCAAACTGTACGCCTACATATATATCATATTGGTGAAAGGGCCTGAATAACTCTCACCTTCCTCTATTCTCTCAGTTCTTTCTCTCTTCTTTCGATCTAACATTCAACATGGTATCAGAGCCCTAGGGTTATTGTGTCTCTTTCTCAAAAAGAAAAAGAAAAAGAGTAATAGGGTTGCAACTTGGGTCTGGTTTTACCCGACCCAAAAAACCCAAGGGTTGGGTTTAAAGGGAATGGGTCTCGGGCTGGGTTGGGTTTGGGATTCAGAAACCCGAGTTATTCTCAGGTCGGGTCGGGTTTAAAGTGGAAAAACCCTACCCACCTAAATTTTAATCTTGGGTTATTAGTTTTTAATGCAATAGAA
The DNA here is from genome assembly GCF_043159265.1 of Tasmannia lanceolata. Classification (NCBI taxonomy): domain Eukaryota; kingdom Viridiplantae; phylum Streptophyta; class Magnoliopsida; order Canellales; family Winteraceae; genus Tasmannia; species Tasmannia lanceolata. The sequence goes on from NW_027518693.1 coordinate 13,061,882, forward strand.
TCAAAAGAAAACCCAGAGAAAGGGGGGAAACCCAACTGCCAATACTCTCTCTCTCTCTCTCTCTCTCTCTCTCTCTCACACACACACACACACACACACACACACACTTGATGAAGTGATGAAATTGGAGTAAAGCAATTTTTTTTCTATTATCCTGGAGATCGTTGTTGACGGGACAAAATGAGGACTTGAAATTGAAATATAAATTGGTTTGTGCAAAAAAGTTACAATTTATTTATCTTCTATAAGTTTGGCTAGTATAGAAATATGAAAAAGGTCCTTTTATAGTCTTAGGTCCTTATGAAGTGTGACAAGATGTTCTATGTTTCTTTTGAAAAGTTATGCAGATGTGTGAAAGAGGAAAGTTTTCAATTTAAAAAGGATTTATATTGGTGGCTGTGATTTTCTACGCTTAACTTAGGGCTTGTGGGCCTTTTTCTTTTTAATGATTCTACTGTTATGCATATGCTGGGATATTTTCAGATTCGTTATGCATTTGAGCTTTTGAGCAACCTAATATGGAAGCGAGACTATGATAGATTTGGTATTGATGAGCACTTGGTGAGTTTTATTTTCTTATATTGCTTTCTACATAACCGTATGTAACATTAATAGATATCTGACTGGTGTTATTTTCTTTGCACAGCATGTTCTTAACAAGGCGAAAGGACTATATGACACCGAAAGCTTTTCAAATGTTAAAATCCCGTTACTGGATGCGTTCTCTGGTTGGTCAAGATGCTTCATCCTATATTTTTTTATATTTTGATTGATAAAGATTATTAGTTGCCTTGAAAATGGTTGAGTTTTCAGTTTCCTTATTTTGGCAATGTAAGCTTAATGGGTAATGCATAATATTTAAAGCTTTTCTTTTTTAGTAGATCCAACAGACCATGCTTTTAACATACTCACAGTCGAGGACTTTGTGTCTACCATTGGGAATAATAAGACATGGTTAATTCAGGTGTGTTTGTTAATTATCCTATAACGCTATATTTACGCTGTAATATGGGCATTTGTTAATTCAAGTAAAATTATAACATTAACGTAGCCTTTAAGATTGTTGATTCAATAAATTTATGTTATTTCGTTGTGGCTCTTGAACTAGTTTATTATGTATTTTAAACTACTTGGACTTGATGAATCTGTTGGTGGCAACTCAGGTCTATTCATCTGGTAGCACCCGCTGTGCGCAGTTTTCTAGTAGTTGGAAAAGAATTGGTATGTTCATTTTATATAAGATTATTAATTTTGGAATAATTTTGTTTGCAACTTTAACTCCTGAAATTTGGTTTGGTTCTCAATTTAGATAGATTTTTATTTTGAGTTTCTTATGATGAATATGGGATATAGTAGGATTAAACCTCACTTTAATGTAATGTTCTCAATTTAGATAGATTTTTATTTTGAGTTGCTTATTATGAATTTGGGCTATAGTAGGATTAAACCTCACATTAACATAATGTTGTCAAAGTCATTTTAAGCCCACACACATCCTAAACATATGTCAGGCGTTTGGCGCCCCTTCCGCATCAACTGGCGATTAGGTGGGCACAACTTCTAATTTGTGTACCCAAGTGTGCCTAACCATTCACCTGAGTATGTCCTGTCCCAAAATTTACTGCCTATGACACCTCACATTTGGGTATTATTGATAGTGATTATATCACTGCAACTTCGATCATTGAGTGGATGTTATTTCTGATTAACATTTTGCGACTACAAGGATGGTTCAATGGCTTGATGGAATTATGGATGGTTAGTTGTTTTGGCTTTTGTTTACTTTTACCTAGCTTGAATGATTATAATTCCTTATTCTAATAATTATGAGATGTGTAATTTTTTTTGAATGGTTTGATGATCTCCCTCCGTGAAATGTATTTTTAGTCTTTTTTTTTTATGTAATTTTCTTTTCTTTGTATTTTTGTGGACCATCTCGGTTCCATTTTTTCAATATATTGCCATTTCAAAAAAAAAAAAATGAGATTTGTAACTTAAATGATTAATTTGAGCCTTTTTTTTTTTTTTTTTTTTCAAATTTGAGTTTTTGAATGGTTGTGATTAAATTTTATAATTTAAATGATTTTTTTTTTCATGATTGATTTATGAAGTCATGAATGAATAAAGATGTATTGATGTAGTCCCGAAACCAACCTTCCTTTGGAGATAAAAGTTAATGTGCTTGAATTAGGAATCAGGCCAATTTCTTTGGCTTGGAATGCTGATCCCCTGTGTCACTTTGTTCATTATTGGTGAGCTAGAAGCGAAACACTGATAGTCCGCTGACCTACGTGCTTCACAAAGTCTTACACTATTAAGATGTTGAATGGTGATTGGTGGCACAGATGACTCATACTTGGGAGGAAAAACGATAATAAGACGAAGCTGTATGTGACTGAAATTTTGGTGTGAGATGACTGCCTCCCCAATTGTTTGAGTGAAAGACTTATTGTCAATGTTTAAGGTTTTGGTATGTGTTTCGGTCGTGATGGAAATGGAAACATGTCAGTTTTAGATGGACATTTCGGTAAAGATCCTATAAAATCACGGAACCATATAGAAAAATATGCAAATGTTGGACATGTAAGATATTACTTTAGGAAGTACACAAACATAATCTCGGAAAAACCATCACATAAGTAAACAACTACTCATAATTTTTTAACAACATCAAACACTATATGACACATGACATGTGTTTTCACGCATTCTTAAATGAAAGGATGTCTATAAACCTGACATAAGGATCCTATGTGTTGGAAGAGTTTCATGTGATACAAATTTGCTAACAGATGGTGGCCAAACCCACCCTAATACCTACATTGTATTGTTTCTCCCATTATTTATAGCCAGATGAGTGAATTGGAAAAGTCTTTCTTGTAATTATACAATATGATTGATATGCGCACACTCATAAGTAGATGGTCGTGATGAGACAACAAAAAGATGGAGTGGAAGACGATTGGCACACCGAAGTGGTTGTGTACTTGCACTTCCCGAGTTCTTGTAGCATTACACCCGTTAGATCTCAGGCAAGATAAAAATGGGTGACCAAGATCGAAGAGAAATACAAGATAGGAGATCAGGGGGAGGGCAGAGGAAGGAGAGTGAATCCTAGGGTATCGGATTTCCACGTCTCTAACAGAAGTGATTCCTAGATTGGTTTTTATAAATTCCAACTAGGTTTCCTGATTCTAGTTGAAGTTTTACTAGAAAGAAAGCTATCTAATTTCACTTAAATAAGAATTAGTAATAAGTATTTAATTGCCCCCAAAATCTCTACACTTGGAGAATATCAAATTCCCCTTCTCTTGAGTATTACGAGTAAATTTTTTTTTTGAATTTTAAGTATTACGAGCCTGTCATTAATAAAGACACAATATTCGACTTATTTACAAGATTGTCATTGTCCCTTAGATTGTTGGATTGCTTTCCACAGAAAGTAGTTAATCAAATGTCACCAAACCAACTCTGAATTGCTCTCATATAAAGTATCTAGCCCCAATCTCTCATACTAACGCAATTAAGTGGGACTTTGAGCCTTAATCATCTTCTCAACACTGAGAGTACCTTCTCAAAATTTAGTGCACCGTACAGATCTCCATATAATCAACACAACAACATCCCCACTCCATCCGGCCCTCCCTAAACTCACATGACACACTTTGAAGTGTATTAGTTCCAATCTCACACAATCTATGTGCATGCCATATGACTATTTGATCTCAATCAAGAACATTGACCAATGATCAGGTCTGCAACTACTAATGTATTGTCACATGATATGCTAGTCCTGTAGTGTGGGTAGCAAACCATCATGTCGATGATCATCAATTAGATATGCATTACGTCAAGCTTGCAATAATAAGCAATGCCAACATCTCATAAATTAAGCAAAATTTTATCACAATTATTATTCTGCATAAATCAACATATATTCAACACATCCAGTTATAATTGACTGAAAGGCCACACCAGTGTCTACGACTATGCATGTCAAAAGTGAATCATTGAACAACCGTGTATGAACTCACTAACTTGTTACCTTGTTATGCATGCACTTGAGCTTACTTATTCTACAATATGGTATAAAATTTCTATTGACAGACCACACCAGTGTCTAAAACTATTTATTTCAAAAATGAAGTCATGAACAACCGTGCATAAGCTCACAAACATGTTATTCTACTATACCTGTTCTTAACCATACTTTTTCTACAATATGGTGTAAAATTCGTATTCATTGCTGACCTTCAATCATGTTGGAAGCTAAGGAATTCTTCTGCAGCAATCAATTATGGTTTTACTTCTCACAGTTTCTCTTGGTGCTTTTTGAGTTGTCTCTAATAATTTGAGGATGATAAGGTTTCATTTCAAAGCATTTTATTTGCTTGATTTGATGTTTGGGCTTCCTAATTTTTAGTCATTCTTTTGCATGGTTCTTTCTCGCAAATTAGTTGTTCTTCTCATATTATATGTTGTTAACTGTACCGTTCTAATTTTTTCACTATTTTAAGAAATTTATGTGCTTTTGCAATCCAGCAAGTTTGTTGGATGGTGTTGCAAGCACCGGTATGGTAGAACTTGGAGAAAGTCAGCTTGCAACTTACCTTGCAGAGAGGAGGTCCACTGGGCAACCCTTCTTTCGAAATGGTAATGCGCCTTGTACAATTATTACAATCCCAATTTATCGTGTCTTGTGAGATCCATCTCTGAGTTTTTTATTATTATTATTATTTTTGTAGAATTGATTGACAATACTATAGGCTTCATTACCATTAAAAAAAGAAAAGAAAAAAAGACTAGAGACTTCATTAAGTATATATCATGCTAATATACTGCTGGATTTGACACTTGATGCTGCTCTTACACTTACACAACCAGTGAATGTTAATTTGGCAGCGAAGTGCTGAAAAAATGTATATCATGTTTTTTAGTTGTATTTACAGTTGGGATCATGTGAGGGTGATAGAAATAAAATAGGTGAAGGTGCAAATGTACTTGAATGTGTAGGTATAAAAGGAAATTGTAAAAAAAGATGTATTCCGTACATGTTTGTAGGGTAATTCAAAGTATTCCACCAATTCTTGGAGTGGAAAAAATGTTTACTCAAGTTAAAATCAGGGGAAGGAAAACATGTGAAAATTTTACATTCTGATTTCCTAGGGTCTTGTGCTAAGAAGGATGGTTTTTGGTGGTTGTTTATCACAACCGCAGAAACATAACAAGTTGGTATATATCATAGTTACCCGGAAACTTTTTATAGATCGATGTAATTTTTCTAGAAAATTTTTTGATGCCCATTTCTCGTTCCCCAAAGAGATGTGCCCGAACCTGTTTCCCCAACAAGAAATGTGTTTCCTGAAAATAATGAACACTTCCTATTTCTCAGGAAGCTCCTTTTCTTCTTTTCAGAAACCCATTCTCTACTTTTCAGAAACCTGTTTTCTTATTCTGTATCCTATTTTTCCTTTGAAATTTTAGGAACTCGGAAACTAGCACTTGGGATTGCCCAATTTGTTGAGCATACAGCAATGATAGCATTAGAATAAAATAATACTCATGTAGCTATCATTATGTATACATTTTATGATTTTTGCTAACATAATGTATGTTCTTATGCTTCTCTTTCAAAAGAATGAGTTAAAACTAAAATCATATCTGTATTTATGCTCTATACACATTCACTGGACTCTATGGGAACTTCATAAAGAGGAAAATTATGTTACGTTTGAGAGTTCTATTTAGTCAAGTTTTATTACTTGTTACTATCCATGTGTAATATGGCATATAAATTCTTCTGAAGATAGTAGTGGGTGGAACATTGGTGAAACCTGTTTGATTCACCTAATTGCAGTCAACAAAAGATCAATGAGAACCATTCATTGAGTGCATTTATACCTGCAATTTATCTAGGAACCCAGGTTGGCAGTTGGCACCTTAGATTTCCAGGACCGCGCCTTAGATTTTATTAATGAAATGAGAAACATACAAGAAGAGGACTTTCCGCCTAGCATCAAAACCCAAAAGAGAAGAAGAATGCAAGTTATAAATGGCCTCTATAGATACTTATCCCCAAAGCATCACATCTAACTACTCCTCTGGTCTTTCTAAGCTAAAGCTTCTAGTGCTTACTTCACAACGTAACTCAGTCAATGCCAATCTTTTACTTGAATTATCTTTTGCTGTCCATGTGGGTGGCTATAATGATGTGGAGCCCGGTTGATTATGTGCTGCAAAGATACCGCTGTATTCACTAGAACATTTATTGCTGTTGGAATCATATGCTACAAATATCCTGCTGTGCTAACTGGAATAGTTGTTGCTGTTGGAAACTTCTCAGTTATTTCTCTAAGTATTAGACTTACTACTGTGTTTTTTCCAAGGTTTTAAGTTTTGATTTCGGTTTCAGTCGGCATGGAAATAGAAACATTTTGGTTTTGATGGAAATCTTGTAAAATCACAGAAACGTATGGAAACATATGCAAATGATGAAATTTCAGATGAAACTTTGGGAAATGCTAGAATAAGCACAAATGCATACTTAGAAACCATTACATAAGCAAGAAAACCATCCATAGTGGCTTATCACATTAAACATCAATCATTAAAAAAAAATCACATTAAACACCTAGTGACTTGCGTTGTTGACTTGTCGCGTATGTCTGGAACAATAAAGTCAATAAATAAGTACAATGTAATGAAGTATAAGAAAGTACAATGACTGGTCTCCCCTTCGTGGACCCCAATTCTATGTCAAGGTAGTATTGATCCCATGTCGATCTGACATCCGATGAATAATATACGGTTACTTTGATGTGCAGTTCAATGATGTTGCCTACCAAATATCATTTTCTACATAAATGAATTGAAATGAAATGCAAATCATAAATTCTTTCCCTTTTTTGTTTTTAGACCATTTCAGTCGAATTTTGGGAATTCCGGGAATTTCAGTCGAAATTTCGAGTAAATAATGGCGTGGAAGGAATTCATTGAGATTTTGTTTTGGTGGGGATGGAAATGGAAACATTTTAGTCGTTTCAGGGAAATTTCAGAGAACTTTAAATCCATGGTTTTTCTCCAAAGGGTTGTTACGCAGGTGTATCGAGGATTTTATTTGGTTGTTTCTTTATTTATCCAAAAAAATTGTTGTGAGTACGACCTAAAGCCTTTTGGTCACTTGCTATCATGTTTGATGGGCTTCATGTTTTTGACACTTGCAGCGTTTTAAAATATGAATACTAGATTATTTTTAGAAGTTCCCATTCAACAAAGAATGATTAATGGCTATGAAAGTAATATAAAAAAATATTTTAGTAGACTGGCTTGAACTGGGATTTATTTGTGCTTCCTTATTTCCTTACCATGCCTTTTGTCCTTCTATTAATTTAATTTTCCAGTGGCGTATTTCATCTTGGATTGTCAAATTGGAACCGCCCTAAGATTTAAAATTCACCAAACTAGCAGGTCACATGAAACGCCTATAGAGCCTTCTTATATTATTGCCAATTGATTGTTCAATGGTGGTGTTTTCAAATTGGTATCTTGCTAGCTCTATGTTTACCTACATACTTTTAACTTTGACGATCCCTAGTTACTAATATTCCTTGCAGGCCTTCCTTCCCTTGTTGCATTTCCCCAAGGTTGTAGAAGCACAGATTGTCTCGTTAGGTGAGTTTATGGCATTATTTTACAGAATTCTATTAGTGTTTGCGTGTCCCTTCAACATAGCGTGATGCGAGAGGTCAAAATGTTTGTTGAATATTTTGTCTACTTTCATATACTTTGGTTCCTGCTAGTTTAGATGTTTAACTAGTAGCTTAGTTGCTTTAAATTTTGGTGTTAGGTACCAAGAAGATCTCTCAGTGGATGCTGTTGTCGATTGGATTGCAACAAGCATGCATGGCCTACCTCGCATTCTTTACTACACGAAGGAATCACTGGTAATTTGTGTGACCAGTGTCTGATACATTTTTTTTTGTCTAAAAGTTTTCTATTGACTTTTGCAACTGTTGTTTGTTTTGCTTAGTTTTAAACAACTCAACTCAACTCAACTCAACTAAGCCGTTGTCCCAAGAGTCACTTCTTCTCACTGGAGCATCCAAAGGCCTACGTTGGATATGACCAACCCATCTTACGCGGTGCTCTCTCATCTTCTCCGCAATTGGTGCCACCCCCACCTTTTTACGGATGTCTTCATTTTTAATTCGATCTAACCTTGTGTGGCCGCACATCCATCCAAGCATTCGCATCTCCGCTACACTCATCTTATGCGCATGCTTCTTCTTGGTGGTCCAACATTATGAACCGTACAACATGGCCGGCCTCACAACTATCTTATAAAACTTCCCCTTCAACTTGGTAGGTATTTTACGATCGTACAAAACTCCTGAAGCATGCTTCCACTTCAACCAACATGCTCTTATTATGTGGTTTATCCTCTTCAATCCCTCATTCCTTATGTAGGATTGAACCAAGATAGCGAAAGATATTCCTCTTAGGTACCTCTTGTCCAGTCATATTTACTACAATCTCGCCCTGCCTCCTTACATTACTAAAGTTGCACTCCATATACTCTGTCTTAGCCCTGCTCAGTCTAAAACCTTTGGATTCCAAAGTAGTTCTCGATAACTCTTAACTTAGCATTAACTCCTGCTTTGGTTTAGTCTAAAACCTTTGGATTCCAAAGTAGTTCTCCACAACTCTAACTTAGCATTAACTCTTGCATTGGTTTCGTCAATTAATACTATGTCATCTGCAAATAACATACACCACGGCACCTCGTCCTGGATATCCTCTGTAAGTTCATCCATAACTAGAGTAAAAAGATAAGGGCTTAGAGCCGATCCTTGGTGCAGTCTTATTATAATTGGAAACTCACTAGACATGCCATTTGTAGTTCTGACACTAGTTGCTGCTCCATCGTACATATCCTTAATCATATCAACATATTTCGTAGGCACTTTTTTTCTTTCAATGATCCACCACATAACACTCCTGGGAACCCTATCGTATGCTTTCTCTAAGTCAATGAAAACCATATGAAGGTCATTTTTTATTTTCTCTAAATCTCTCCATTAACCGCTTAATCAAGAAGATAGCGTCCATAGTCGATCGTCTGGGCATGAAGCCAAACTGATTCTCTGACACTCTAGTCTCTTTTCTTAGTCTATGCTCAATTACCCTCTCACAAAGCTTCATGGTGTGACTCATTAGCTTAATTCTTCGGTAATTGGTGCAACTCTGGATATCCCCTTTATTCTTATAAATAGGTTCTAATATACTCTTCCTCCACTCATCAGGCATCTTTTTAGTCTTCAAAATATTGTTAAATAATCTAGTTAACAAAGCCAAACCCACATCACCCAAGCCTCGATAGGAATACCGTCAGGCCCCATAGCCTTATCTAATTTCATCTTTTTCATAGCTACTCTTACGTTTGATGTTTGGATTCTATGGACAAGCCTCTGGTTTTATCATCAAAAGTGTTATCAAGTTCTCCCAAAATCGCTACGGGTTCTCCATTAAACAACTTATCGAAGTAACTTCTCCACCTCTCTTTAACCTCGTTTTCTTTTACTAACAATCTAGTTTTAAACATCTTCCATTGACTAAAATGTAAATATCTTCTCTTGGTGACTACATAATTTCAGAATATTTTGTCTCCCTTAAATTGCATTTACTAGTTTGATCTTGTACATGTGCCTTGATAAATAATGGGTGCTGCGAGAACAAAATGGCATGGTTAGGTCATTGAATTTGTTACTATCATATTCAGCTTAGAGGTTACGAGTCTTTCTCGAGGTCAGTCCTTGGGGTGGTAGATAATCCAAACACACCCATTAGGATCTTCACTAATTTGGACTTTATCATGTTTGAGATGGGCTTCCTGAATAATATGCTCTAATGTCCTTGAGAGACGTGTCCGATTGGCTTGTTGATAACTTGATATATCTTGCTCTACCATATTCTGAATTCAGAATTCATATTCCAAGGGGCCAATTCTTTTTCTGTGGAAGGCTTCACCTTGGCCCCATCAACCATCCCTAACAACCCCTTCCCTTCAACAAAAAAATGAAACTTGAACTCCCAAAGAGAGTAATTGGTTCTATCAAACATGACTAAAATACTTCCATATTTATCAGGTGAAGAGTTAATGAAAATGTGAGACCATTCCTTAAATGTCTTTAGCAATTACTAATAACGATTTCCCAATGAAAATTGCGGTAGAAGATTTTCCTATAACATTGCATGATAACATCGACTAACATGCATTCGTAATTTACCTTTGTATTTCATCTTTTGGACTGTTTGTCGTCTTTTCTAAGCTGAAAGTGTTATGAGCTTATTTTGTTTCATAGTACTGGAAGTAATATGAACTCTCTTTCAAATTTCAGAGGCAAAATTTCATTGTTAAGAGTGGACAACATAAGGTAAAAATACATTTCTTTTCCCACTGCATTGTTAAGAGTGGACAACATAAGGTAAAAATACATTTCTTTTCCCACTGCATTAATTCTATATATATATATATCTATATATATATAGGGTTCACTGTTTGTGAGCTCGAGTGCCCAAACACATGGGTCCCACATTTTTTGTGGTGAGCCGAACCATTCATTTGCAAGGCCCCATCATAGATAGGATGTGTGCCAAAAATCAGGTCCATTGGATCATCCTAAACCCTCCAAAAGTGGAGGGCAAAAATGGGCAGATTTGTCGACAAACAGTGTCTGTCCATCTTTCCCTCCACTTTTGGATGTGTTAGGATGATTCTATGAACCTGATTTTGGAACACACCCTATCTATGTAAAGGCCTTCCAAATGAATGCTTTGGATCACCCCAAGAAATGTGGGACCCATGTGTTTGTGGCACTCAAGCTCGTATGAGCTTGAGCTCACAAACAATTTTCCCATATATATATATATATATTTGCATTGCAATGTTTCTTTATGTGGTACTTGTAATGATCAACTTTTCCTAGCCACAAGATCCTCTATTGTCAAGTCTAGATCAATCTTCATGATAACATAAATTGTATTATTATTATTATTTTTTGAATGGCATAAATTGTATTATTGTCCATTAAAAAAAGACTGATTTGTGGACGCAGACGTGAGTGTCGCTCATCGATACTGACACGGAGTGTCGGACACGGCAAACCCACAAAATTTAGAAACGGGGACATGGCTAAAATAGAAAGTATATCTAATCACGATTTGTCAATACAGTTTCTCGCGTCTGAGTTTCGACAAGGAATAATGGCAACATCTTCAAATCTAGAAATGGTGACACGCACATACATAAAATTATTAGTTAGTATCATAATTTGTAATAATATAAATATGGTATTCATTTAATAAACTAATAAATTTTAAAATTAATGAACTATACTCTAAAACAAACATGAGATAATCAAATAACAACACATTCATCAATTTAATCTAGTTCTCTTTCATCTCCAATATACAACGAGAATGGGAGACCAATATGATATAATAAATCTAGTACTGGAATAAGAGTTTGTTTTGGTTTTTAGGTTTAGGGGAGGGGATATAACAACAAATATTAGTTAAAGAAGAGCTCTTTTTTTTTTGAATGGTAAAAATTCACTGAATCAAATGGAAGACCGAGATGGTCGACCCAGAGAGAATACAGAAAGGAGAGAAAAAATACAAATGACAAGAAAGAAAATAAAAACTATGAGGGGGGGAATCAAACATCTCTAATCCCTGCCTTCCAACCCCTTCCCGAGCCAATCTATCCACTACACTATTGTCCGATCTTCTAACGTGATTGAAGACGATTGATGATCCTCCTATCCGGTCCTGAATCTCATAAAAAAACGCGCAAACCACCAAGGTGGCATAACCATGTACCATCCCTCTTAGCCAATGTATCACATTCAACAAATCTCCCTCTACAATAGTTCTATTCAATAAGGCCTTATCTAGAAGCTTCATTCCTTGGTGTGCCGCTCTTACCTCTGCCTCACTCGCATCTGTATTCCCTATTGCCCCGAGAAGGCCCAAATGACGGCTCCATTTAAAAACAAATATTAGTTAAAGACGAGCTAAAAGAAGAGATATAACTACAAATATTAGTTAAAGAGGAGCTAAAAGAAGAGTTAATAATAAAAGAGGTAAACACATTTAAAAGTGTCCAGAGGAGTGTCGACACGGGTGGACACACGTGTTGTGTAAGACACGGCAGGGCATGTGATGCAGCACCGTGAAGGGAAATTGAGGAAAGGGGAGAGAAATAGACGAAAGGGGATAGAAGAAGAAGAAGAGAATAGAAGGAGAAGAATAGAAGAAGAATAAGAAGAGAAGAAGAGACGAAATTAGGGGAGAAGAGAAGAATATGAGAAGAGGAGGAGAAGAAGAAAACAGTAGATGGAGAATCAATCTTTATTCAATATCAATCAAAGTTACAAAATAAATTGTAAAGAGGCCTATGTATAGGCAAATAAACAACCTAGGAAATAGTAACCAAATAAAACACGAACTCTTAAAGAAGCCTACTAAAATAAGAACTCTAAATAACCAAATGACTAAAATACCCCTAATAAAATACTAATTGGCAAATATAATTGCATCATTCTCCCCCAGTTGAAAAGAACTCGCCCTTGAGTTCTAGTCCGCCTGGGTCAAATATGAAAATAATCCAATGAAGCAGAACGAGGCGCAATCCGTCTGAAGCAATCCTGATGGCTAATGCTCGAGATAGCAATGAAAGTGGTCTGAAAGGCTGGCGGTGGAATATGGAAGAAAACATCCATGCAAAATCATCAAAATACAAGTTTTTCGTGAGAATCAGGGAAGCTGGGAAGATGGCAATGTACTCGTCATGGATTGGCGTGATCGGCAAAACAACTATGGGTGGTACCGATTGGTGAACTTCCTCCACATAATCAACATCAACTGGTAGCTCAGTAGGCGCAGGAGAATCAACATGAAAGTCATCCGATGGTATCTTATCAGGCTCAATAGAATCAATGATAAAATCAGCGTCTAGGACTGAAGCTGGGGCAGTGATGTCGGGCTGATGGACCTCATGATCAATCTGCGGAACAAGATGATCTGTGTCGGCACAAGTCTCGGCAATCTGATCAATCGGCGTAAATATAGGGCAATCCTCTGTAATATGCTCGCGATCATTTGTCTCAGGTAATCGCTCAACAGTCATGTCACTCGGCTCTGGCTCAGGATGATGTTCGATCAACTCAGTCAAGGGAAAAACCTCACATGGATCTACCACAATATTTCCCTTAGAAGTGTGAAGCTGTCTCTGCTCACGTATATGACGCACTGAATTTTCAGCTATAATTTTAGCTTCGCATATATAATGACGGTCTTCTTTTAATTGTTCAAGGAGGGCTTCGACTTTACTTTCAACACTACACAACACTCTATATTCTCGCTCATGATGTCGAGCGCATAAATATTCATAAATGCATCACGAACATCCTCCCAACGACAGATTGACTGCTCACGTCTTCTACGACGGTTCGTTTCAATGTGGCTCCATGAGCATCGAGCTTGTCGTCGCACAGTTTCTTTAGCCCAATAGATAGTCTGGTAGTGATCATGGCCATTGTACTCATGATTTGCGTCTAGAGCATCAATCCAATGTAAACATGCATCCTCATAATAGCGAAAGTGAGTGCGGCCATTCCAATAGCTTTCGTCGTACCCAACAAAATATGGAACATAGGGCGGAGCCATTGGGTTCGGCGTCGAGAACTGAAATCAACCGTTTGATTTGTTTGTCATGTCGAATGGAATACAATGCCTGTCTCGGATCTCAAATCAGATGACGAAAAGGTGATGACCGGATGATGGCACGTAATCGACGGCTGAGATTGCTCCTGAAATTTTGCTGAAAGTCACTGTCTGCTGCTGAAACTGATATGGGTGTGCTCTACTAATCAAGTACTTCAACTTTTGTGTTGAAGTCGCCGGCCAATTTCGAGTGGAAATAGCCCGAAAACAAGAGAGAAGCTAGATGGAGAGGAGAGAGAAAAAGAAACTCTATTTCTATTTTTTTTCTTTCTTTTCTTTTTTTCGATTTTTTTTTAGGTGTTTAAAGCTAAAAGGAGGGGTGTCAAATCTAAGTAGTACTAATATGAGGAGGGGTGCCCGAAGGAAGAAAGAGGGGGCTAGTAAAAGTAGTCTTGCTTTTCTTTCGTTGCCTTGAACTACAAGTTACCAGGTACTTGTGTCACTTACCAAATAGAAAATAAAGAGCAGCTTACCTTTTAATAATAACCTATAAAAAAATCTACTTTGGGCCCACATAAACTTTAGGCAAGAAATTACATAATGTTACGATGCCCTCTTTCCTTCTCAAAAAGTTATACTTACTTTTTTTGGCAGAGAGTTTGGTGTAGAAGGCACGACTCACGATACCCTGTTTATTTGTTCCTATATGGTTACTTGTCCGACAAGTCATCCTTTCCAAGTCACTATTGAGAGAAGGCAACGTCACCTCTTTTCTAATTTCTAATCACAAAAGTAGAAACTGCCTTCTGGGTTTTTTCTCTTTCCATGAAACAGCAACTGATAATTCTCCCTGTTGGATCTTGCGGGTGATTATCTGCAGGTTTTTTTGGGATCACATAAACTAAGAAAACTGGGACTGGTTTACTATGGAAGTGGGGCTGAAACAGAGAGGGTAACAGGCAAGGAAAGAGTGGGTTTGTGGTGTTGAGAGGTGGATGATCTCAAGTTGGGCTGAAGATGGATTGCCAAAAACTGGTTCGGTTGGTGAACTGATTCTTTAGGGTTCGGATTATTGGAGCAGCTACCAAGTGGTTTTCAATGGCTGATATAAAAAAGGGGATAGGTTGTAGGTTTTCAAAACTGATATTTTTTTTCCTTCAATCTGCCATACACAGATGCAAGTGGGGGCTGGGTTATGGCTGAAAGTTAGGGTTCTTGAAGGATGATTGGGTTAAAGAGATGACGGTTAGGGTTTCAAAAGGTTGAATACAACTGAGTTGACTGGGTGAGTCAACCCAGCACCAAGATAAACACCTTCTTCGCTGATTTTCTTCGCAGATTTTTCGGCAAAACACAAGAATCCGTGGACCTTTTGCTCTGATACCAATTTGATGCAGCACCGTGAAGGGAAATTGAGGAAAGGGGAGAGAAATAGACGAAAGGGGATAGAAGAAGAATAAGAGAATAGAAGGAGAAGAATAGAAGAAGAATAAGAAGAGAAGAAGAGACGAAATTAGGGGAGAACAGAAGAATATGAGAAGAGGAGGAGAAGAAGAAAACAGTAGAGGGAGAATCAATATTTATTCAATATCAATCAAAGTTACAAAATAAATTGTAAAGAGGCCTATATATAGGCAAATAAATAACTTAGGAAATAGTAACCTACTAAAACATGAACTCTTAAAGAAGCCTACTAAAATAAGAACTCTAAATAACCAAATGACTAAAATACCCCTAATAAAATACTAATTGGCAAATATGCCACTTATTTAGGCCTAATATTTGTGTATTAGCAATAAATTCAAAGTATCGGCTAAATCATAGAAAAAAGATAAATTGTAATATTGAACCATAACTTGCTTAGTGTAAGATAAAATTAGTTCTGTTTATAGGAGCCAACTACTAGTAGCAACATTGAGAAACACTTCTTTTGATGACAACTGAATAGTTACATTTGATAAACATGCTTCATGTGTTCTAGTATTTCTAGACATTTTTTCTTGAAAATAAAATTGTAGGTCTATTGCACATTTGCTGCCGAACTTGGAACCATTTCTATTTGTCTCAAACATGACCTTTTTCTATACTCTAGTACTCTTTCAATGTTACCCATGCAACTGTATGTTATATTTATCTGTATTTTTTCATTATGTTAATTTAATTTATTTCCTGTGAATGATCTTGTTTATATGTCCATCTTGCATTTACAATTCTGTTTCATTTGAATAGTTGTTGTAGTTTTCAAAAATTGAACTTCGTGAGCAAGCTTGCAACAATGAGATTGGTTTCTGCGACTAAAATTTCTAAAGAGATTACCCTAGTTAACTTCATTGTAGCCACACTATGGTCATTGAAACTGTTTCTTCTCCAATCCCATTAATTTTTCTTATAAATGCAAATTATAGGCTATTCTACTTACTACCCGTTCCATAAGAACGTT
The DNA here is from genome assembly GCF_043159265.1 of Tasmannia lanceolata. Lineage (NCBI taxonomy): Eukaryota > Viridiplantae > Streptophyta > Magnoliopsida > Canellales > Winteraceae > Tasmannia > Tasmannia lanceolata. The sequence goes on from NW_027518693.1 coordinate 13,078,047, forward strand.
TTAACATGCCTTTGCTCAAATAGTTTTTAACTGGAACTCAACTAAAGGCTAAAACAAGTCTCTGCTTAGATGTCAGAGCAGTTCTTTGATGAAAGTTATCCAAACATAGGTAAATCTAGAAATGAATATGAGAAAAAATAGAAGTAAGCAAAAAAAGTAAGGGCCTAATTTTTGGGTGTATAGAAAGGGTTCATGTTCATCTCTTGTACAACTTCTCCAACTCCCCAACCCAACCCTTCCCCTCAAGAAACATGAGCACACACTTGGTCTAATTGACGATCATATAACTATTTCATATATGGCGGTAATGTTTGTTGTTTTACTAGTTTTATATATCCCAAAGACACGTGTGTAGTAAGTTTTTCAAACATTAGCTTTCAGTTTATCACTTATTACTGTATACAGTCATCTCCTTGTCATTTATACTCACTGTATTATAACTTTTTACTCAGGTAAAAGTTATTTTCTTCTCCAAAACAGGGGAGCGTGCTGCTCCATTCCTGCGGCAAGCTGCCAAGGACTACTGGGCTTATGCCTCTTTTGCATTTGTGCTGTGGAGGGAGGAGGAATCTTCCGTTTGGTGGAACACGTATGTGCATAAACTTTCAATACAACCAATTTGTGCTTTTGATTTTAGCAGGAAAAACATTAAGCTTTGTGATTACTGATTAAGAAAATGGGGCTGATGATCATACTTACTATACTAGTCAATAATTTTGCAGACTTTTCTCTTCCAGGAACTAAATTTCTTCAATCAAAGCGCCAATAGAGATAAAACATTACAGAACATGGTGACTAATTATCATGTTACGTTTTAAGCTTAAAACTTCTACAGCAAGTTTAGTTGTCTTAGTTTTAGAGTTCCTAATGGATTGGCTGGTTCTTGTCAACTGTAATTATTCGATTAAAACCTTATAAGTCCTATGTTAAGGTAAATAATTTTCGGTGGCTAAGCTTATTTGAGAGGTTAAGTGTGCAATTTTAAATTTGGGCCATAAGAAAAGAGGACTTGCATGATTATTTTTTCAAAGTTCTTTCAAAGGGTTAGGAGGTCATCATTACAGATTGACATCAGAAACCTAGTTGTATGCGGAAGGCGAGATGGGCTTCCTTCCGAACTAAAGAAATCAAACTTAAATTTGATGACTCATCTCTCAAGATCCATTGACAGTTGGGAATTTGGGGGTGTTTTTATAATCATTTGAAGGCTGTTTTCATAATCATTTGGAGGGTGTTTTCATAATCATTTGGAGGGTGTTTTCATAATCATTTGGAGGAAGTGATTTTGGCCTTGCCCGTCCCAAACACTGAAGTGGAGGCTATGGAACCTCTTATGGGCTTGCATTCATTAATGGATGAGTTGGGGGGTATGCATGGGGCATTGTTGGCGATATTGTGGGCAAAATGTAAGAGTGCAAGTCTGTGGTGTTTGGCCAAGAGTGAGGGCTGTTTCCTTTTCTTTTATGCTAATACTGCTAATGAGAATGCTGACATGCTTGCTAAATGTGGGGTTCATAGGATGTACTATATGCGGGGCAACCTCTGCCCCAAATGAAAATTTGCTTTTCTTCATAAATAAATTTGTCTGTTACTGCCCATCAAAAAAAATTTGTCTGTTACTGTCTCAACTCAACTCAACAAAGCCTTTGTCCCAAACTAGTTGGGGTCGGCTAAATGAATCCTTTAGAAAAAATTCATGAAGAAGGTAAAAGGAATCTACCTGGCTCTAATCCTAGTTCTAGTTGGGTTCTTCTACGTGGATCATTTTCTTCCATTCTATCCTATCCAAGGTCATGTTCTCTGTTATGTTCCTAGCTGTCAAGTCTTCCCTCACTATTTCTACCCAAGTTGTTTTCGGTCTGCTCCTACCTCTTTTTACTCCATCAATTTGGCATGAGTCGCCTCTTCTCACCGGAGCATCCAAAGGCCTACGTTGGATATGTCCAAACCATCTTAAGCGGTGCTCTCTCATCTTCTCCTCAATTGGAGCCACCCCCACCTTTTTACGAATGTCTTCATTTTTAATTTTATCTAGCCTTGTGTGGCCGTACATCCATGTAAGCATTCGTATCTCCGGTACACTCATCTTATGCACATGCTGCTTCTTGGTGGCCCAACATTCTGAGCCGTACAGCATGGCTGGCCTCACAGCTGTCTTATAAAACTTTCCCTTCAACTTGGTAGGGATTTTACGGTCGCACAGAACTCCTGAGGCAAGCTTCCACTTCAACCAACCTGCTCTTATTCTATGGTTAACATCCTCTTCAATCTCTCCTTCCTTATGTAGAATTGAACCAAGATAGTGAAAGATATCCCTCTTAGGTACCTCCTGTCAAGTCATATTTACTACATCCTCATCCCGCCTCCTTACATTACTAAGGTTGCATTCCATATATTTTTTCTTAATCCTACTCAGTCTAAAACCTTTAGATTCCAAAGTAGTTCTCCATAACTCTAATTTAGCATTTACTCCTGCTTTGGTTTTGTCGATTAATACTATGTCATCTGCAAATAACATACACCACGGCACCTCATCCTGGATACCCTCCGTGTATGCTCATCCTAACTAGCGTAAAAAGATAAGGGCTTAGAGCTGATCCTTGGTGCAGTCCTATTGTAATTGGAAACTTACTAGACGTTCCATCTGTGGTTTTGACACTAGTTACTGCTCCATCGTACATATCCTTAATCACATTAACATATTTAGTAGGCACTTTTTTCCTTTCAAGGACCCACCATGTAACACTCCTGGGAACCATATCATACGCTTTCTCCAAATCAATGAAAACCATATGAAGGTCCTTTTTATTTTCTCTAAATTTCTCCATTAGCCGCCTAATCAAGAAGATAGCTTCTATAGCCGATTGTCCGGGCATGAAGCCAAACTGATTCTCTGACACCTTTGTCTCTTTTCTTAGTCTATGCTCAATTACCCTCTCCCCAAGCTTCATGGTTGGACTCATTAGCTTAATTCCTCGGTAATTGGTGCAACTCTGAATATTGCCTTTATTCTTATAAAGAGGTACTAATGTACTCTTCCTCCACTCATCAGGCATCTTCTTAGTCTTCAAAATATTGTTAAATAATCTAGTTTACCAAACCAAACCCACATCACCCAAGCATCTCCAAGTCTCAATAGGAATATCGTCAGCCCCCCTAGCCTTACCTAATTTCATATTTTTTATAGCTACTCTTACCTCTGATGTTCGGATTCTACAAACAAACCTCCGAACCCTTGTCTGTTACTGTCTAAACAAAAAACAAAAAACAGAAATACTGATGTTTGAGAAATAATAGGAATCTTGAGAAACATCTTTTAATGATGGTATTGCAAGTTTCTACCGCCATATTTAGGTTGTTCCCTCTTCTTTATTGCTTCAACAAGGAAAGCGGAAAAGAAAAGTAGAATACCGTTGTTAAAGTATAAACGATAAATAACGCCTTTCTCCAACAGCTTAAGCTATTGGAGAAGTTGGTAAGTTAACATGGTATCAGAGCCAAAGGTCTCGAGTTCAAACCTCTCGGATAGCGAAAATCCACATGCAATGGTCAGCCCAAAGTGGGATCACATGTGCCACGTGTTTGCCAAGTGGGCCACACGTGCGGGGGAGTGTTAAAGTATAAACGATAAATAACACCTTTCTCCAACAACTTAAGCTATTGGAGAAGTTGGTAAGTTAACAACCGTAAAAAAGGGGAATAGAGAAAATTTTGTTAATATAAAACTCAAGTACAACATCAAACAAGAAAAGTATCGGGGCTCACTCATCCAAAGGGGAAGGGGGCTCTCTCACCCATGAGAAGTGGACTTATTTGCTAAAATTATATAGATATATTGTGAATAGCACATTCTAATAGATGCATGACAACTTTAGATTTCTGTCAATGGTGAATGTGTATCAATCTATATGATTTGTGGACACAGACACGGAGTGTCAGACACCGTAACCACTCAAAATTTAGAAATGGGGACATGGCTAAAATAAAAAGTATATATGATATAACAACAAATATTAGTTAAAGAAGAGCTAAAAGCAATTTATAATAAAATAGGTAAACACAAGATGCTATAATAAAATAGAATGTCACACTTGACATGGCACAAAAATGTGTCCACCCACACACTCACATTAAGTCTAACACTTATAGCAGTACATTTAAAAGTGTCCCAAGGAGTGTCGACGTGGGTGGGCATGCATGTTGTGTCAGACACAGCAGGACACATGTGTCGACAATAACTTCAAAGTGTCGGCTAAATCATAGGTATCAATGTATATGTGTGCTAAGAGGATGTCAACATTGCTGAATTTATTTCGGTCTTCAGGGTGTAGTGTTATTAGAAAATGTAATGCCTTTGAAGCTACCAAACCGATAGGGACCTTATGTAGACCTAAATGACAAGAACCTATAACTTTTTTTGAATTTTTTTTATCTCCGAGATCAAAATGGTTTTGGTGTGTAGTAATCTTAAAGTGCATTAGTCAATCAATTATTTTTCTCCTAAATGACAAGAACCTAAAACTTTTTTTGAATTTTTTGTCCCTGAGATTAAAACGTTTTGGTGAGTAGAAATCTAAAATGCAATACTCAATCAATTCTTTTTTCTGTGATTTCTGTTTCTGGTTTCTTCGCGATTAACCTCTGAAAATGTCCATTTGGGGATTTTTTGAATGATATATGGTCAAATATAGTGTCATATATTGTCTTGTGTTTTGGTGTGTAGTAATCTTAAATCCAATACTCAATCAATTCTTTTTCTGTGATTTCTGTTTTCTGGTCTTTTTGCGATTAACCTCTGAAAACATCCATTTGGGGATTTTTTTAGGATATATGGTCAAATATAGTGTCGTATATTGTCTTGTTCCTAAATATTCATGATTCCGTATCACAAACAACTCATGAAATTTCTTCTTTGTTGTTGTAACAGGTTTGGGGTGGAGTCTGCCCCTGCTGTTGTGTTTCTAAAAGATCCCGGCTCAAAACCTGTTGTGTACCATGGCATGCTACTATCCCTTTGTTTCCTTGTATGGCCTGGAATAAAAAGTTGCCTTTTGGGTTTAACAAGCTACTCTTTTTCCCTTTCTATTTCAGGAGCCTTTAATAGTTCATGGTTTTTCAATGTAATGGAACAAAATAAAAACCAAGGTACTTCTTTAATTTCTGGGAATGTAAGATTAAATTTGGTCTAAAACCTTAATATTTGTATGCATAGATGTTGCCCTGCATTTGTAAGCTACATGGTTTGCTTCAGCCTTGATGTAAAAAGTATCTTTTGGTAGCTGAGTTCTGTTGGAATGGTAACAAGGATAGCTGCTTCTGAGATTATGTACTGATCCTAGTGATCATTTTTAAACCTTATATGTGCATTTGGCTACTCCAGTTTTGGAAAACTCCTCCGGCTTAGGTTTGTTGTGTTGTATACTTAAAAAGGTTCTCTTTCGTCTAGTGCTTTTTCCTATCACTCTTTTTCAGAATATAGTGTAATCTGAGTTGCTAAGTACAGCCTGGATAAGTTTTGTCTTCAGTGCTTGACCCACTTCAGGTTCAAACACACCTAGAGTTGATGTGAATCAATAAATTTGTTTCGAAAGTTAGGTCATGGACTGGTCTATGTTTAAGGAAAGATTGAGGCTTTTCTAGTTTTAAATGTAAAATAACACAAAAAAGACACCTATTGTCATAATTAATGTATAAATTTTAGCGCTACAAAGAAAAAGGATCAACCCAAGTACCAATAAAATATATTTTTCCGATTAAAGTTGTAACATGCATTTTCGTTTTTCTTGTTCTCCAGATCTTCCCCAATTAAGAAGTGTAACTTCGATGGAGCTGGGTTGTGATGCAAGAGGCTATTCCCGTGCGGGAAATAGTACTATGACTTGGTATTGTGTGATTCTTGCTGGGAGGACAAGCCTTGAACTTGGTAAAATGCGTGAAGTAAGCTCTCTTTTCTCACCTGCGTTTATTAGAGTTAAGCTCTGTTTCTTAGTTTGTTACTAACTTAATATTTGCACTTGATTAAATTCTTGAAGATACTTAGAGTTTATTAGTAAATATCTAGTGTTTGTTTCTATTACATTTATCATCATGCTCTCGTGTCAACTTATAATGTACAGCATGGACCTGACATTCTCATAGACCATTCGCAGGGTCCAAGATGTATTAAACGATGTTGTGTCAAATCCTGGCGATAAGGATAACTTTTCGCTTGCACAACCAGCTGCAAATGCATTGGCAGAGAAGCGTTTGACATTTACATGGCTTGATGGAGAGGCCCAGAAAGTGAGTTGTTTCTCTATGTTGCATATACTAAAGTTTGTTTAGCATTCTGGTTATGGTAAAAAGCAATCACTTAATACGTAATTGCATGTATTTAAATGTGAAGATCTATGTATGACATACTGCATAGTGTCAACTGGCCCTGGCAAGATTGAGTGACTATGCAGCTGGCCCTGGACAAGATTGAGTGCTCAACAAGTAGCCACATGATTATTCAACCATGTCTCGAGTTAACTTGTATTCAGACCATCATGATTCCTAGTTCTGAGTGTCTATAGCGTCGTCCGCAGTGGAGATTGTTTGTCATTGGTGTTTTACAGTAGAAAGTGAATGACGTTAGACACTTTTTATTCTTTCTTTTTTTTCTGCTTCTAATTAGTTTTTATAATTGTGCACCTGAAATGTGAGGGTTTTGCCTTCTACTTTTGAGAGTAATGATCTACATGCTCACTAGCCTCCATCAGCTCCCTAGTATGGCATCACTTGGTAACATGCATGAATGCTTTACTTTCTAAATATACATTACTTTAAAGTTTCATTGTCAACAGACTCATAACTTCTATTAAAAATGAAGGTTTTGTAACATCTTTTGTTACAGATGCTGCATACTTGTTTGCTATACAATCACTCAATAGATTGAATGTGGGTGTCCCTTACAGAATCACTGTTGCATCCTGAGATTGTTAAGATGGACATTCACGATTTTGGTCATTGATACTTACAGACTTGTCATGTAATGGAAGTGGTGTCTCTTCTTTGTATGTTTGAATAATGATTTGAGGAACTGCCAGGTTTATAGTTGCTCGGAATATAGGCAAGCCACGTATCTAGTGCGAAATGAATGAATCAGCTACACAGGTAAATAATTTCTAAATAAAACACTACCCTATTGCCTTGCAAGTTGAGCCAACTTCTCAGACCTTGTGTGGTGAATGGAGAGAGCATCTTTGACAACTCCGGTGGTTACTGGTGAGTGTGAAAGAGCATCTTTGGCAAATCAGTTGATCGTCGGCAACCAAAGGGTGAGGGCACCCTTGCGCGACAGAGAGCAACTCCAGCATTTGTTGCTGACCAGAGAGCAACCACAAATTGCCAACTAGATTGAGAGCAACCACAAATTGCCAACTAGATTCCCCTCCGGGCTGTGTTGGTTGGTGGCAAGACCAAGGTTGCCAGGGCGGGAATCGAAAGCGGGATTCAATTCGGGATTCGAAAGCGGGAATCGAAGGCTCCGGGGATGGTTGGAAGCGAGAATCGTGGGTTTGCCAGAGAGTCAACGGAGATTCGTCGGGGAATCGTCGGGAGTCGCTGGGGAGTTGGGATTCGCTGGGGATTCGCCTGGGAATCGGGGTCCTATAAAGTGGGAATCGGGGTTCCGACGAATCTGAACCCCGATTCCCAATTTTCGGGGATTTGAATCGAATCCCGAATCGGATTCGCGTTCCGGGGAATCGCGATTCCCCGCCTAGAGGAACGAATCCTGCTTCCTTGGGCAAGACCCTCCCTTATGGCAGCCTGATCCACCGTCTAGAAGACTGTTGATGCAAAACCCATGCCAGGTTGTGATTGTCATCATGAGAAAATGATTAACCACTAAAATATGTATGTTGTGGTTGATGCAAGCACTAGAACTGTCATTCTGTGTTCAATGGACAAGTGATAAGCACACAAAACTTTTTTTTCTGCGAGGTTCATCGTTCGTTTTTTTCTCATGCTTTTCTTTTAAGTTTAATATAGTTCATTTTCCAAAGCATTGTAGAAACTCACAATGGAAGTGTGTATGAATTGGCATTTGAAATACTAGTTTTCTGTAATGTAATAATGTTACGCACTAACACTGTCTTCTCTTATCCAGCAATATTGTTTCTTTTACCTCCATTCAGAGGACAGCTATCAAACTTGTGGACCTAGAAGGTATGAAGATCCTACCGATTTGCCTCAATTATTTATTGTGCGTTACCAAAGAAATTCTACAAAAGATGAATCGAAAGTTGAGAAAAAACGAAAAACTATCTGGGATTCATTTGAAGAGGTGGATACCAATCTTGCATCCCAGCTTGTGGCAAGGTATAACGGTTCAATGGACATTTCAGAGGTATGCACTTGCTCTGTTGCTAGATACTTATCTTAGTGCCAACTGTAATTATAAGCATAATGGTCTTGGATCTATTAATTATCCTTCTTGTATTCATAGTATGTTGTGTAAACAAAGTTGTCCTGCTGTTAATTATTAGAAATTGCAGATATGGCAAAAATATCCCTTTCAGTTGTGATGATCTGATTTTTTGCTGCTTTTTGGGAAAAAATTACAAGGCCAGAGCTTGTATAATTCACCGCTCCATTTTGCTACACCCCTTATCTAATGACCAAACTCATTTTCTTCCATCAAGATGTGTGTAAATACCATATCTTTACCTCGAATTTATCTAACATGTCAGCAAACATGGAATGTCCTCCAGTTACGAAAGCTTTACTTTGTTTCCAGCAATGCATTATGAATCACCTTCCACTAGAAGCTTACGAAAGAAGTTGCTACAAAATATCCTCTGAATAGTGACAATGTCAAGCCTTGCTTTATCGACCCCTCATGGACTGGAGTTTACTCTCACCATTTCCCCTCTATCATGTCTAGACTCTCGACACTCCCCCTATTCCTTCTGGACCTTATTTCTAGGAGAGATTCTATCAAAATTAAGCTTGACAGTGTTTCCTAGAGGTGCCACCCTTCTAGCCACTTACCAACTACTGGTCTTCAAATGATGAGAGGTGCCACCCTTCTGGCCACTGACCAACTCCTGGTCTTCAAATGATGACCTTGCATTGCTTCTGTTGTAGTTCATGCATCACAATCCTTCAAACTCATGTAATTGGGCACATTGAATGATCAAACACTTGATCTTCCATGTTAGCTTTCAAAGGTGATATCTTCATCTCTGATTATAATCCTACTTTTTCATTCCAAATTTCCCATAGCATGCGGAATTTTATCCACAAAATTCACCCTTTGTCATTGAAAGGTCCACTAGACCTTTATCAAAAAGATCCACTAGATCTTTCTCCAGAAGGTCCACAGTTCTGGTTGTGATACCCAACCCTCTCTGAAAGATTAAGGTATGTGCTCCACACTCAGCTAGTTTTTCCTTTCTTCAACTTGTCATACATGAAATCTTGTTGGCACGTTTTTCTCCAACAAAATGCTTAGGTGGCCTTAGTCCATAAGGTCCACCCCTTATCAAAGGCGAAGTGTTGCCTCTATTGATGAGAGAACCCAGAAGAACAGGTTTACCAAGAAAAACTTATGATTATCCATGACCGAATTCTTGTATCTTCCCTACCCCTAGAGACATACACCTCTTCAAATCTCTTAATAACTCTAATAGGAAACTCAATTCCTTGGTTTTTGCAATTCTACTTGAGACTAAAGAGTTATTGCCAAATCTTTGTACCTCTCAGCTGTTCATAAAATCACAAATTTCTGCTCACACACACACACACACACACACACATATATATATATATATATATATATATATATATATATATATATATATATATATAGAGAGAGAGAGAGAGAGAGAGAGAGGAAAGTGAAGCTACACCGCCGGTGTAGCTAACTTAACTACACCGCCAGCTTAAAATACAATGGGCCCACATTGTTTTGGTGATCCAAACCATTCATTTGATTGGCCCTCACATAGATAGGGTGTCCATCAAAAATCAACTCCATAGGATCATCCCAACCCTTCAAACTGTGGAGGCAAAAATGGACAAATTTGTGAAGGTTTTTACACGTTCATTTTTGCCTCCACAAATCGTAGGGTTGGGATGATCCTATGGAGCTGATTTTTGGTGGACACCCTATCTATGTGAGGGCCAATCAAATGAATTCTTTGGATCACCAAAACAACGTGGGCCCATTGTATTTTAAGCCGGCGGTGTAGCTAAGTTAGCTACACCGGCGATGTAGCTTCACTTTCCTCATATATATATATATATATATATATATATATATAGGATGCTGGGTATGCATAACACAAGAGGTCTACTCCACACAGGTGTTCTAAAATCCTAATGCTCATCCTCACTGACCCTTAACTTAATACCTAACTTTAACTAAACATTGGCTTTGCGAGTAGGTCACCATTTGCACAAGCCCAAACAATTATAATTACCTGAAACTTTGACCATATTCAAGTGATGATTCGTAATTTCCAAGTCATGTTGTCACAGATCCAAAAGCCAATTACTGAATATCCCAGGTTTTATGACTTTCGGGAATTGGTGTTTCTTATAATAATCATTTTAAATTTAAATAGAAATAAAAATTTATAATCCTGAGTTACGAAGTTTTTTGAGAAGTATACCATGTTGTAATTGAATCTTTAGAGCTAAAAATTTACGTATGCTAAATTCACTCATTATGAATTAATGGGCTTTTCTCATTATACGTTTTTGGTTTCACTGTATCTGTTTCATTGGCAGATAGCTCAGTGGATCTCAAATATAATCAAGGATGGTGACTCCAGGGATCTCCCTTTCTTTGTAAGTAGTATTTACAAGCAGGATGTGAGCATGCTTTTAGGTCAATTATCTGGTGAAATTGCTAGCATTACCCAAGAAAGATTTTCTTCAGACCAGCTTGTCTTTTTTGTGTTGAGGTTCTATTCTCCTAATAAAGTTCATCAATTGAAAAAAGAAAAAATAACAAGCAAGATCTTTCCTCTTATCTTTACGTTGGTTAAATATATTTAAAAAATCTTTCCTCTTATCTTTATGTTGGTTAAGTATATTTAATTGACTAAGCCTACTCTTATGGGTAAGGGTTGTTTCAAGAGGCCCGGGGAGGTTCCCATTCTTGCGATATCGTGGGTCTATGTTCTGAGCTAAAGCAAACCTCCTTTCACCATTCCACAGGTCAAAAGACACAAAACTTGAAACAAGGAAGAGTCTTCACCCAGGAAATCGCTAGGGCAATCACTTTGAAATAATTGAAAGAGGAGCTCATTGTATATCCTTTAAATACTCGAGCATTTCTCTCCTCTGAAGCACGAGTGCTTCAAAACAGCCCGCGTACCCGTATCGGGTGTGTATCCGACACGGGTGCGCTCGGGTGCGTGTCGGGTGCGCACCCGAATCAAAAACCCTTTTTAAAAAAAAAATTACGGTCGGGTGCGTTTGGGGTGCGCACCCCGACGCACCCGACACGTTTTTAAGTGTTTTTATAAAAAAAACGATGTGGCTGCCAATAACAATTTGGGGGGGGGGGGTTTAAATTATTAAAGGGGTTTTAAAACCCCCTCACTCACGCATCTCTCCCTCTCTCTGTCTCGTCCCTCACCCTCTCTCTCTCTCTCTCTCTCTCTCTCTCTCTCTCTCTCTCTCTCGGGCTTCTCTCTTTCTCTCCTCTCCCTCTCAGTTTCCATTTTGGTGAATGGTGATGTTATTGTTATTTGATTGCTTTCCTATTTTTTAAAAAATTTATAAATATATAATAAAATAAAATAAAAATTATTATATTCAACGCACCTGAACGCACCCGCACCCGAGTTTTTTGGAAAATCATGTACCTGCGTACCCGTGTCGTGTCGCACCCCGCACCCGCACCCGTGCTTCATAGTTTCTCTCTTTCCATAGCACTCAAACTGTTGCTAAGAGAGATACATTCCAAAGGATCTTTCCTTTCATCCTCCATGGGACCGACGACCGACAGTCCAATAGTTCTCTGAGTTTGGCTGGGAACACCAAGGACATTCCAAATCTGCCCAATATACTGCTTCACACACACCTCCCTAGCCAATTTGCAGTGCATAAACATATGATCAACCGATTCCCCGGCCTCTATGCAAAGTGCACAAAAGTCAACTATCAGCATATCCCTCTTTCACAGGAAATCCATCGCCTAAAGCCTATCAAGGAGGGCAGCCCAACCAAAAGCACATACTTGGGCGGTGCCTAGAAAGTTCATACTCTAGCTTCTCTAGATTGCACAAGGAAAGGCACTAGGTGTAGATAGAACGATTTGACAGTATATTCCTCGGAAGAATTACTGATCCAAACCCTTTTATTACTTCCAGCTTAATGTAGCACCCTTCTAGCGTCTCAAGAAACCTGGCCACCGAATGGAGTTCTCTATCGAAGTAGTTCCTTCTGAACGTCGGCATACACACCACCTTGTTTTCTCTTCGATCGAAACAATCTTTCACTAAAACCTCCTTGGATTCTGCCAAATCCGGAAAGAGATCCTTTAAGGGGAGCTGGGTGCACCACTTATCATTAGGGGTGCAACTCGTGTCGGGTTGGGTCGGGTTGAGGCCAACCCGAACCCGACCCGAGCAACCATTTGGTCAACCCGAACCCGACCTGAGTTCCAACTCGACAAGGTTCAACCCGACCCGACCCGATGAACCCTTTTTGCCAACCCGAACCCTACCCAACCCAAGATTTTTAGCTTTAAAATTTTTAAAAATTATTAAAAATGTCGGGTTCACTCGGGTCGGTTTGCCCAAGCCCTCAACCCGAACCCGACCCGAACTCAACCTGGGTTGAGAAAACCCAACCCGAACCCAAACCCAACCCGACCCGACCCGACCCGTCAGGTTCGGGTTGAGCCCGCCCAGAATCTAATCTGATAACCTGAATAAACTCTATATCTAGATTCTAACCTTGTAGACTTTAAAACATGTGAATTTTTTGTGTACGTGATATATTTTTGTTTTGAAAGAAACTATGTCAGTAGCTACATGCAATGCCTGACTCTATGTCTGCATATATATCCAATGGGAATTGCTAGCATCCATCACAAAAGGTATTTCGTGGCTGGTCTGTTGCACGTCAGACCAGCCACCTCGTGAATGGAGACAACAGGTTTTGTCTCCATTCACGTGGTGGCTGGTCTGACGTGCAACAGACCAGCCGCGAAAAGCCTTTTGCGATGGACCTTAGCAAATCCCATATCCAATTTATAAAACTTTGCATTGTATTCCTCACCCTATCTAGATTTGTATTCACAGCGGTACAGATGTCCATGCATCATAAAGGGATGAGGTATACACCATCTCTTGGATACTACTCAGACATTCACTTATAGCGGCAGAAGGCTTGCTTAGAGGTTTCATAGAAATGTTAATTTAACTGTTACTGGTAGAAGTGGTACATGACTAGCTCCTCATCTTCTATGGCTATCTATGAATGCATGTTCATCAAATCAAATGATGAGTGAGAAGAATGACCCCTCCATATATGGTTCATTTAAGTGCATTTATTCACATTTTGTTAGCCGTAATTTGAGAATCTTGCATTGTTGACTTCGCATTTCAGATGGCTTCTGCCTTATGTGATGTTTTTTATTGTGACCTCAACTAACTATTTACAACCAATGCATACTGACATGCCTTTTGGCTGCAGACAACAAAGTCTGCAGAGCTTAGTCCCGAGGATGCAGATCCAGTGTGGTTAAAAGGTGCCCAAGGGGTTATGTCTACAAGCAAGGGAATGAAACATAAGATCCAGGGCATTGTGGCCAATATATATGATCGCATGAAAGATCCAAAGCTTGGTCCAATCTTTCTATTAGGAGCATGCATGTCTCTCGGTAGCATCTGGCTGCAGAAGAGCCAGACAACTCAGCCAAGTAAAACAACAGTGAGTATCTACTTCAAATATTCTTCACATGATTATATTTTTTGATTAAGTTGGTGTTTGCAGGCAGTACACTTTTAAAATTTACGTATGGATAGTTTTAAAACATATAACTAAATTTAGTACTTTTATCAGTTAAGATAGTGGGTAGCTGTATATAGTATAGTTAGTTGCCTGGGAAAGGAATTCAAGAAGCGAAACAAGAAATGGAAGGTAAGCGTGTGAGAAATGATAGGTAAGCATATGAGGTGGAAAACATGGGGAAAATTAGAGAGGAAGCGAGAACCAAGTGATAGGTGAGCGTATGAGAAATGCATTGAGAACCATCTTAGGAAATGCATTAGAAACTTTTGGAAAACGATAGAAGCGTTGAGGCAAATATATATATATATATATATATATATATAAAGCGCAAGAGGAACTCACCTGAATGCTTTGAATGTAAATAGGGAATGCCTCCTAAATCTGAGAGATGCTCCTAGCATATTTTTAGGGAAATGTTATCGGCACTACTGTATTTTGATGAGGGCACTCCTCACTTTTTAAAAGTATGATCCAAACTGTCCATTAGATGAGCCAAGCCTAAATAGGTTGTGCCCCAAAAATCATTTCCATAGGTTGATCCTAACCCAACCGATCTGAATGTTAGAGTGTCGATCCTAACCCTCTATAGATCGGAGAGTTAGGATCAACCTATGGAAATAATTTTTGTGGCACAACCTATTTAGGCTGTGGCCCATCTAATGGACGGTTTGGATCATCTTATGGTGCGGGCCATACTGTACTTTTAAGAAAGTGAGGAGTGCCCTCATCAAAATACAGTAGTGCTGATAACATTTCCCTATTTTTATTTTTATTTAATTACAATTCATATTATTATATTTAATTTGTATTTCCATAAGTTTGTGTTAATTTTTGTATGTGTTTTTATGTAGATTTGGAATTTGTTAATTTCAAATATCTACAACCTTTTACGCATAAATACATGCATTTACAAGTTTTTTATTTAAATTAGAGGCAATCATCTATAATTTATTTATGTTTCTTATATATTTTATTTTTCAAGCAGATGTTTTCTTATTTTTATATATATATATATATATATATATATATATATAGAGAGAGAGAGAGAGAGAGAACGGTTCCTACACATATGTGTGGAGAGTTCTCTACACACTAGCTTAAAATACATTGGGGGCCCACATTGTTTGGGTGATCCAAGCCAACCATTTTAAAGGCCCTCACTTAGATAGGGTGTCTACAAAAAATCAGATCCATAGGATCATCCCAACCCTACGATTTGTGGAGCTAAAATGGATGTCTTTACACCTTCACAAATTAGTCCATTTTTTGCCTCCATAATTCGAATGGTTAGGATGATCCTATGGATCTGATTTTTTGTGGACACCCTATCTATGTGAGGGCCTTAAAAATGAATGGTTTGGATCACCCAAATAATGTGGCGCCCACTATATTTTAAGCTAGTGTGTAGATAACTTATCTACATGTGTAGGAACCGTTTTCTCATATATATATATATATATATAGAGAGAGAGAGAGAGAGAGAGAGAGAGAGAGAAGTGTTGGTGCGCTTAAGCGCACCATTTTTTTGGTGCGCTTAAGTTGTTATAACGCCTCCCATTGGTGCGCTTTAGCGGAACCCAAACATTTAAATGAATGGGAGGCGTTATAACAACTTAAGCGCACCAAAAAAATGGTGCGCTTAACAGTTTTCTCATATATATATATGAGGAAAGGGCTCCTGCTAACGTTAGCAGGTAAGCTTATCTGTTAGCGTACAACAAGGTGGGCCCACATTGTTGGAGGGATCCAAAGCATTCATTTGTGGGGCCCTTTCATGGATAGGGTGTCCACCAAAAATCAGATCCATTGTTTACTTTAGGGTGTCCATTTGTGGGGTGAAAAAATGGCAAATTAGTGGACAAACAGAATCTGTCCATTTTCACCCCAACAAATGGACACCCTATGGTGATCCAATGAAGCTGATTTTTGGTACACACCCCATCCATGATGAGAGCTTTCAAATGAATGCTTAGGATCCTCCCAACAATGTGGCCCCACCCATGTTTCTAGCACTCGAGCGCAGCAACCCTTCTCTCTCTCTCTCTCTCTCTCTCTCTCTCTCTCTCTCTCTCTCTCTCGCGTAGAAACAGGGGGGTGGGGTCTTTTTTTTTTTTTTGGGGGGGGGGGGGGGGGGTGATCCCAAGCATTCATTTGGAAGGCCCCATCATGGATGGGGGGCCTACCAAAAATCAGCTCCAATGGGTGTCCATTTGTGGGGCCAAAAATGGACAAATACTGTTTGTCCACAAATCCGTCCATTTTTGGCCCCACAAATGGACACCCTAAGGTGATCCAATGGAGCTGATTTTTGGTGGACACCCTACCCATAAAAGGGCCCATCAAATGAATGCTTTGGATCCCACCCAAAATGTGGCCCCACCCTGTTTCTGTGCTCGAGCGCAGCAAATGCATGCTCATATATATATATATATATATTTGAATGGTATTATTATTTTATTTATTTTCCTTTTTAATATCTATTTCGCAATTTTTTGGTATGATTTTTGCAAAACGTTTCTCATGCATTTCCCACATGTTTCACGTATGTATCCTATGCACTTTACATATATTTCCCATACACTTTCCACGCTTTTCACATATTTTTCCTGTGTTTCCCATACGTTTCCCATCTTTTTCCTATACATTTTCCACATATTTTCGTCACATATTTTTCCTGTGTTTCCCATCTTTTTCCTATACATTTTCCACATGTTTCCCACATATTTTCGACATGTTTTTCATATGCTTCCCATGCATTTCTGAAAACACACACTCTCTCTCTCTGTCAAGGATTTTTCGGCAACTATGGTCTATGTTACCATTGTTGTGCATATGCATATCGGTATTCATAAGTTAGCATCAGTACCATACACTGTTTGAGATTTCAATATCAATTGTAAATGATATGATAATGATAAAACCATGCTGAAAGCGGTAAGAAGCATGAATTTGTATAGGGTTTGGCACCAATAAAACCCTGACATATTAAAATGGCTCAACAAATTTAGTAATTGGGATATTAAAGCTTTAGTGTGTAGACTTTTGCTGAGAATTATGTAGGTTAAAAGGATCAGGTTCCCGTCTCCCGCATTCTCATCATTCCAAAGAAGGGCTTTTCTTTGTCGTAAGTGGATATCTTCACAAGATTCTGTTAAAAGCAAAAGATGTGCATGTGTTTTGTGAGTCTGATATGTCCCTTACTGTGTTTTTGCATGTAAATCCATGCGCCTTTTATTGTTGCTGCCATCCTGTTTTATGCTTGCTTACATCTATAATTTTTTCTTTTTATTACAATGTAAATCAGTTGAGTTACAAGCTTTCATGCTACTTTCTCAGAATAGAAGCAGAGGTACCACAAGTACAACTCCAAACTCCAATCCGCCATCATCCATCACTGATGTTGAACCCAAAGATGCACGCCAGATCTTATCAACCGATTCTGACTCAGAATAGCAAATGCTCTGATCAAAACACACAAGTTCTAAAGTAATAAGAAGCAAGCAGACTGGCGGTGATCATTAATTCGAGGTTCAAATGTCAAGATTACTTATTTAATCAGTTATAAAGAGGCAGTCAAGCAAATGCATGCAAGTCACTGAGTTCAATCAACCGAAAATTATAATTTTTATGTATGTAGCAAATCCATTAAGAAACAAAGCATAGTTCAATTTTGATTTGCATGAAAAACTGAAAAGATCAACAAAATGTGTTATACTTATTCAAAGGGAAATAATACTATGTGAGTCACTATTTCTGTTATTGAACAATTACATGTATACACCGCACACATGCACAAAATATGAATCATGTGTCACAGGTGTAGATGGCCGTATGAGTTTCTATGTACATTTCCTTGGTACGTACTCGCGATCAACACGTCACAAAACAGAAATCCAGGTTCTTTCACACCAGATGGCACCCAAATTGCTCATAGGTTTCTACGTCCTTTGAGAGTACAATTGATCGGACGGGCCATCACTCATGACAATGGCTTTTAGTCTCATGCTAAATGGATATCACAGTAACTAGGGGGCTGTTTGGATACGTGGATTTTAGAATCTAGGTTTTAGTTTGAAAGCAGTGTAAAATTCTGGATTTTTAGGTAGGAAGTCAGGTTTTAGAAACTCTCCATCATGAGATTTCTAACACCTGGAAACACAGGATGATCTCCTACTCTCTCACTCGATGGAAAGAAGGGCGAGAAATTTAAAAAAACAATGGATGGTCTCCTTCTCTCGCCTCCCATCCAAGATTTTGAGGAAACCCAATATTCTAAAATTAGTGTATCCAAACGGCCCTTAGAGAAAGATCTGCAAAGAATCAATGGTTAGACGTTTTTTGGGAAACCCTAACCAGTTTTGAGGGCTTTGAATCATCTGATCACAGGGGGGCTATTCTTGAGGCTTCTTTGGATAACTATAAAATCCATTTGCTTATAATCTTGAATGCATTTTGGAAATGATATAGTTAATGACTTCCAAAGAGGTCTTAATGCCCCATTTGCAAATAAGATCAACTTAAAGAAAAATTATGTGCAAATAAGAAGTGATTTGAACGTTCATTGTAATTGAACGTTCTTATTTAGGAGACAATGGCCGTGAACGTCTCTTGGCTCAGTCATCAGCTTCGTTTTGAAGTTGGTTATGCCTCGAATCATGTTTCTCAAGTAATAAACCATCCGTGTACAATAATGAGAAATACCTAGTTTACATACACTCCTCATATTCACGGTGATCCTCAACCTATAAGAATCAATATCCAAATGGAACTTCACACATCATCTGTGACTAGAAAATTGCTTGAAATCTTTAAGCAATTCAATCAATTTGTATGTTGTTCTTGCCATTGAACTTCATATCCTTCAGCTAATCCCATCTAGAGATACCTTCTCCCAAACTCTTGTTTGGAAATACTATCTAATATATCTTTGATCAGATACTATCTAGAACCACACTGATGTGCTGCTCTTTTCTCAGCAGAACTTTTGCTATTGAATATGGTCTGTTTCTTAGCAATCTAAGTCCATTAGCATTCGTGTCAGATGATTACGATCATGAGATCTGTGGGGTTTTAGGGGCAATGTCCTACCCATTGTGGGACTGACCGATCAAATGGTGATTGATAGTGTTGTGCAGAAGAAACAAGTGTTTCAAGTTTAAAAAATATGATTTCCCTATATAAATTCTATACTTGCGACTAGGATGTGATTAGATAAGTTGATATTCTTTAACCAGTTGGATTGCAGGTGCTTATAAAGAGGACAATAGGATGGAGAGTGAAAAAATCTTTGAAATTGTGAGCAGTGGGGAGGAGAAACCCCATCATAGTGAATGCTTCAATCCTGAATCTGGTAATTCAGTTGTCCAATAGAAAATCAATGGGTAGCTTTTCTCCTTGTAACCTGAAATGAAAAAACAAAAAAAATACATTTGCTCTGTTACAGGTGAAACCCTGTCCATCTTCTAAAACTTAGAACTCCACCACCTTCAGAAACAGCCATCCCAATTCCAGTCCTCCCACCCTCCCCAATACCTCTGTAATAAAGCCTCCATTCATCGTCACCGTCCATCCGAACCAGACAAGGAGACCCAACTCCTTCATTATCCCATCCCTTCTCTTGTGGCATTAAGACTGCTTCTCCACCTCCACAGCTCCTCCAATCCTTCAAACCATCTGAAGATTCAGCCACTCCAATACTCCTCCTCCCGTCCGCCCCAACCCCTTCATATGCCATTATATAACCTCCCTGTTTCATTGCCACAACGTGCCCGTTCATCACTCCGCCTTCATCGAAAGAACCAGTCAATCCAGCACCCATTATCTGTTGCAAACAAAGTGAAATATCAGAAACTAATCGTAACTACTTTTTAAAATTCAAACCAAAATAAAGGTTAGTTTGAAATTCTTTTCTTTGTAAGTTCAAAACATTACCTTCCCCAACTTCACCCATCTCATCCCATCTCTCGACCTTGCGATCCCAATCGAAAAACACCCATTCTCCACATCGAACGAATGGTAATACATCCGAAGATCACCGCTCCGATGATAAACGACCTTGGGTCCAGCAACGAACAGAGAATCCCACTCCCCATCAAGACCCACATCGAACAACGCCCCACTATGATGTTCCCCTTCAATTCTAGCCCAATGCCGACCATCTTGGCTGATCGCCAAACCCAGCAAAGATCTGAACCCACAATTACCACAATTATGCAGAAACTTTTCTGGGTTTTCAATGTTGAGCCTAAATTCAATCTCCTCAGGACTAAAGCCAGTGTAATAAAGCCAGTAGACCGCAGTCGAGGCTCTGACCTTGGCACTGGACATGATCAGAACATCAGAAGGTCTGATGCTTTTGGTATCAAAAGCCCACCAATCATCACTACAATTCATGACCACACCCGCGTCCCCGCTCGATCGAATGGATCCATTGCCTCTCTCCCAATGGATCCCATTGCTCGAAACCGCCAATCCGATTGAATCCGTGGCGTACGAGTTATTCCCATGGTACCACATGTACCATCGTTCCTCATCGTCGCTGAGGAATCGCTTTACTACAGGGGATCCTATTTCTCTACTGTCCCAATTGGGACCCAGATCAAACACTAGGCCTTGTGTAGAGGAGGAAGAAGAAGAGGGGGTTTTGGCAAGGGAGGGAGATGGGGGTTGGGGTTCTGAATTTGAATTTGAATTTGATTTGACCGTTGGGTTGTTGTTGTTGTTTGTGGGAAGTGTCACTGTCTATGTCTGGTTTTGTGGAGCAGTGTGTGAGGAAAGGGTGAAGGGATTTTCTACGGTTAGGGTTTGGGTAAAAAGTGAGCAGGTTTTTTGTTGGGCGAGGGAGAGATGTTGGTGTGGTGCGTTTGTGGGTGGTGGAAGATGCGAGGAGGTTAAGGGTTACTGCTGCTGTTACTGCCTCCATTGGGAAATTGGTTGAGTTTTGGGATGATGTTGTTTTTTCTGATTTTGTAGGGAGAAAAAGGGCCAAAGGAAGAAACATAAAAGAAAAAGGTGGGGGGCGGCTTTGATTTAGGAGGAAGAAAGGAATGTGGATGAGGAGTCAAAGATGGGCCGAGTTGGGCTCTGACGGGAGGACCCATAAATGTGAACCAGGGATTGATGGTCAAGGCTTAGTTCTTCAACCTAGAGGTCGAAGGTTCGGACCCAGCTTAATTACCATAAAAAATGTGAACCAATCCGGTTTCTTACTATATTGACAACTTGCTTTTGCTTGATCGTAACCGTTCAATGATGGAGGGCCCATCATTGATGAGCGACCATGCACAAATTGCACCAACTGAATGATCATAAACAGTATTAGACAAACTAAAACACAAATTGCAACCTCTCTCTCTCTCTCTCACACACACACACACGTTTGAGGTGTGAATGGCAAGTTAGAAGATTTGGGTCGTATTTGTTTGGGATTTGGAGGGAGAACTAACTATGGGTCCAAAACCGATTATTGGACTCAAATTATCGAAACCGGTTATTGGATAATTTGAGTCCAATAATCGGTTTTGGACTCTCAATCAGTTCTCAAAATCCAAAACAAATAGGGTCGGCTTCAACCCGAAAAAGTCGGGTAGGGTTGGGTGTCTTTCGAGTTCGGTTTTTCTAACCTGGTTGAGTTCAGGTCGGGTTTAGGTTGAGGGTTTGGGCAACCCGACCCAAGTAATACCCGACATTTTTATTTATTTATTTTTAGTTTTTAGTAAGCTTAAAAACTCGGGTTGGAACTCAGGCCGGGTTTAGGTTGGGGTTGGAAAAAGGGTTCCTCGGGTTGGGTTGGGTTGGGTTGGGTTGGGTTGATCCGCTGCAACTCATCGGGTTCGGGTTGAGTAAATGGTTCCTCGGGTCGGGTTCGCGTTGGCCCCAACCCGACCTGAGTTGCACCCCTAGAATAGTTAGAGATAGGCCTAGAGAGATGGGCTTGTCTATGTAGCCACACATTTAAAAAGCCCAGTAGCAATGGAGTGGTACTTTTGTGATTCGTCGAACTTTTTTGTCTTTTATGTTTTATTATCTCTCCTCTAGATGAAAAAGACTCTTGTTCTCGTGTGTCCCAAGATAAGAAGAAGAAGAGTTGAACATAGAAGAGGAATTTAGGGTTTGGGGAAGTGATGGGGAAGGATTCCAAGGCAAAAGAATCATCATCAGGGAAAGGAAAAGGAAAGCAATCGAGTGGGGGCGATGAGAATGCTTCAAAGGGTAAAGGGAAATCTGGCAAGGCAGCAGATGGTCTTGGTACCTGTACTTATGTTAAAGGTTTTCTCTTCTCTCATTCTATCTATTTTTTCATAGATTATTTTCCTTCTTTTTGAATTGGGTTTTCGTTAAAGTAAGTGTTTTTTGTGCTTTTTTGGTGGTAGAAATCTATGTAGTATTACTAGTTGTTTGTTTTGTTTATATAATTCTCTGGACCTCTAATGCATATCTTTCTTGATTTTAGGGTAAATGTCTCACTAGGGTTGGAATCTATTCTCCTCATGTATTTTCTTACTTTGTTGCTCTATGTGATTAATAAGCTTTACCATAACTGTGAAAAAGAATTGAAATTTCATCGTTTGTCTAAGGAAGATCCTTCAGATTTCTTGTTGTAAATTATTCTCTCAGTCAAAATTCCCTAAAAAGGCACATGGGAGATGTTAAAGGTTGTAAATCTGAGGAGGTACGGAATCTCTTAGAAAAACTTCCATTTCTCGTTGATGGATGGACGGCCTTATTGTTCAATGGGAGAAACGTAGCATTGTGTCACTTTAGATAACAAACATGGTCTTCAATTCTTCATATTCCAAGTGTAGGATTGGAAGAGCATTCAAAATGTCAATGGCCAAAGGCCATAGAACCCATCTCTGTACTTGGAAGGATGGTACATATTATTCCATTTAGAGGGCGTAGCATAATATTTCTAGGGTAATGGAATATACTGCTGAGAAAGCAAAAGGTGTATGTGGCATTCTATCACTTCTATGGTGAAGGATCCAACATGCTGGCAAAATGCAGGGCCCTCCTTGATTGGTTAAGACTTTGTAAGTCTCTGAATATAAAACCCCTTGAAGTAGGATTAGACAACAAAGTTCTAGTGGAAATGGTCCTAAACAAAGTTACGCCTCCATGAATCATCCAATACTTCTGGTCGGAAATTATCTGCCTTATGTAAGAGCTCGCTCCCACTATTACTTATGCATTCCACCCACTTTAGATAGATATACTCTTTTTATTTTAAGTTTTTTGCATTGGTTATTACAATTCCTCAGGAGCTGTAGCAGCCAAGAATTCTAAAATAGAAGGCATGCATGTATCTATCAAAACAAGGGTGTATCTATCAAAATTGGTATTTAGCTCAACTTTGGCAGATCAAGCGTGGGAAATCCAGGGGCTTCGAGGGTCGGGGGCTTCTGCGAGAGTCATATGGCACCACCAAGTGGGGTTTTTCCTGTCCATTGGGTAGCTCGGATTCGACCAGTGTTGATGTGCTGGGTCTGTTTTCAAGCTTGCATTTTATGGAGGAGGCGGATCTTTATTTTCTCATAGTTGAGGGAGACTCCCTCAGTGTAATCCGATGGATCAAGTCTGTATTTTCCTAACCTTGGAAATTGGTGGATGCGGTAGAAGAGATTTTGGACAGGATTGAGGGTTGCTCGATCAACTTACATCATGTTTGGAGGTAGATGGGCTGACTAGGACCGGGCTGGATAGAGCATCGTTGGAGTTTTTTGAAGGAAAAAAGGAGAAAACATTCACACCCCACTACTTCTATTGAATTAGAGTGGTTACTAAAATGTAAGAGTGGCACTAATGAATGGCACTTTGGCAATCCCAAAGTTTCCCTGCGTAAACATAAACACACATTGCCTAAAAGAAAAGAAAAAAAAAACATTAACACACCATACAAGGGTAACTCCACCATTTTGTGACACTCCTCATGTCATAACAATGCTATATTTTGTCCCTAACTTGGAAAGAATATTCTGGGATGAAGCTCTTTCCTTGTCTTTTGTAAATGTCAACCAACTATCCTCCAGAATAAACGTAAGAAGGGGTAACCAAACTTGGTGCCACCTTCTCCCTGATGTAGCAATAATCTACAATGTGGCTGGTCCTCTCATAGGAGATCAGATTAGATGCAATGCAGATTTACTTATCAAAGTAACAGTTATAGAAGGATCGCCCTTCTTGGATGTTACGTACCGGGTTGTCCAGGATGCCATATCTAATACCACTTAGCCATCTCTAGCACCAATACAAATACATGCTAAATAACAGTGTAATGATAGCTGAAGTCTTTATCTCTTTCGGGCATTTGTCAATCTTAATATGATCTAAGAATTTATGTATGTTTTTTATCTTCCCTTTGTTTAGCATTCCCAATATGGTAAAACCAGAGAAACTATTTAGACTAGGGAGGATATAATATCCTTCAGGGGTTGCTATTGAGCAGAACCTTACAGCATCACATAAGAATTAACTATTTCACAGGTTATGTGCTGCTAATACATTTTGATTTTGTCCTTTTTTCTGCACTTTGTTTCAGCAAGACACATCTTATGTGAGAAACAAGGGAAGATCAATGAAGCATACAAGAAGCTGGAAGATGGTTGGCTAAGCAATGGAGACAAGGTTCCTCCTGCAGAGTTTGCAAAGGTAAATGTCAGACTCAACAATCTTGCAAGTTTCAACTCCTTCATTCATTAATGATCTCAGGGACGCATCCAACATCTATTTGGAGCTTTAATGTGCATGACAGAAAATACTATCTGAATACTTGATTTTGGAGTGTACAGTAGTCAAGAACCCAGCTGAATCTTCTTGGACTCGATCAAGACACCAATCAAGTCAAAAATGAAAATCAATGCAGAAACTGGAATCACTGTGATTGTCTTCCATTTGCATGTACATTAATTGATGACTAAGGCCATATTATTATTTTAATTCTTTCAAGTACTTCATATTGTAGTTGGCTTCGGAGTATTCAGAGTGTCCATCCGGAAAGAAAGGTGGGGACCTTGGATGGTTTCCTCGTGGGAAGATGGCAGGTCCCTTCCAGGATGTTGCTTTCAGCACACCAGTTGGAGCTACCAGTGCACCGTTCAAATCAACGTGAGTATTTACATTTTACTATCTCCGGTCACATTATCAGATTAGACCAGTGAGACATACTTTGTTCCTCGTGTATGTACTACTTTGTCAATGGATTGTATAACCCAGTGGCTTTTTAATGCCCTGGCTACTGACCCAAAAGCTCATGAAGAAGCCTTTATTTCACTTCCTTCCTAATGAGCTCTATGACCCAATGTAAAAATTAGCTTCCACGGTCCGCTTCCTTTGTTGTTAGCGCATGCCAAAACATTTGCTGAATCGCCTCGATGATTAATGGGCCTAATCAGCCGATCCTAGTATTTATGTGTTAATATGGCTAATGCTTTTTTCTTGTGGAAAATGATGCAGGCATGGGTACCACATAATTCTGTCCGAGGGAAGGAAAAACTGATGGAGCCCAGTTGATTGCACTCGGACGCGGGCGATCCTTATTGTGAAAAGAGTAAAAAATAATGGTGCATCTTTGTAGTTTTCGATGGAGCACAGTATTTTAATCTGGTGTCTGGGACATTAAGTTGGTAACAGTATGTTGCTCTGTGAAAGAAATGGTGGAACTTGTTTTAAGAAGTACATGTAATTCCTATTCCCATCTATGCTTTGGTGTTACATGTGTTTAAAGAGGACAACCCATTCATATTTACCATAAATGGGTAACAGGCAATATTTGGATATTATAGGGGCTAGGGAGGCATGTATGTAAAATCAAGATCACTGATTCTTTTAGAACAACAGGAGGCTTGACGGATCAAGTGAATAAGATAATCCGATCAAGTGTCCACAATGGCATTTGGCCGGAGTTATTGGTGTCATTCAGATCAGCGTAAACGAAGCACAAGTGAGGCCCAGTAAATGTCTTTCTTTCTAGCAATTTTTGCTTTAATTAGTCCAAAGATAACAGGTACCACTCAGGATCCGAATGGCACCGTTCGTATGCCTTAACAGCAATAAAAAAAAATACTGTTTGCTTTCAGTGGTGCTAATGCCAAAATGTTTACCAATATATAAAAATACTTGTGAAGCCAGTTGTGAGAGGAGACATGAAGGGGGCAGATCATAAGAAATACTACCCCCACGCAAACAATAATAATAATAAAAATAAAGAAAGAAAAGAAAAGCCAGGTTATTATCGCGCCCCTAATCCCACGACTAGATAGAAGCAGATTCGATGTTTTTTTTTTTCTTTTTCAAGATTGCCACAAGAAATTTAAAATTCAGAGATTTAGAAAAAAAAAATGCAGGAAAATGTCAGTGAACCTAAAATGGTAATCAAAGCATAAACTCGATCAACTCAACAAAGCTTTTGTCCCAAACTAGTTGAGGTCGGCTAAATGGATCCTTTAGAAAAAATTCATGAAAGTAAAAAATATACCCGGCTCTAATCCTGGTTCTAGTTGGGTTCTTCTACGTGGATCATTTTCTTCCATTCTATCATATCCAAGGTCATGTTCTCTATTATGTTCCTAGCTATCAAGTCTTTCCTCAATGTTTCTACCCAAGTTGTTTTCGGTCTGCCCCTACCTCTTTTTACTCCATCAATTTGGCACGAGTCGTCTCTTCTCACCGGAGTATCCAAAGGCCTACGTTGGATATGTCCAAATCATCTTAAGCGGTGCTCTCTCACCTTCTCCTCAATTAGAACCACCCCCACCTTTTTACGAATGTTCATTTTTAATTCTATCTAGCCTTGTGTGGTCGCACATCCATCAACATCTCCGCTACACTCATCTTATGCACATGCTGCTTCTTGGTAGCCCCACATTCTGAGCCATACAACATGGCTGGCCTCACAGCTGTCTTATAAAGCTTTCCCTTCAACTTGGTAGGAATTTTACGGCCACACAGAACTCCTGAGGCAAGCTTCCACTTCATCAACCAACCTGCTCGTATTCTATGGTTAACATCATCTTCAATCTCTCATTTATGTAGAATTGAACCAAGATAGCGAAAGATATCCTTCTTAGGTACCTCCTATCCAGTCATATTTACTACATCCTCGTCCAGCCTCCTTACATTACTAAAGTTGTATTCCATATATTTTGTCTTAGTCCTACTCAGTCTAAAACCTTTAGATTCCAAAGTAGTTCTCCGTAACTCTAATTTAGCATTTACTACTGTTTTGGTTTCGTCGATTAATACTATGCCATCTGCAAATAACATACACCACGGCACCTCATCCTCGCTGGATACCCATCCATAACTAGCGTAAAAACATAAACGAGATCATTGAAATATAAAAAAAAACATTTGGGTGATAGATATAAATAGTGTGTACTTGCGCACACGAGAGAGAGAGAGAGAGAGAGAGAGAGAGAGAGAGAGAGAGAGAGAGGGGATGTAACTTAACAAAATCGGATGTAATAAGTGTTCTTAACAAAATCTCCAGAAAGTGTTGGATATTATTAGCCCTCAGAGAGAGCTCACTCAGCAATACCAATAAGATTTTTGTGCAGGGGTGTGCAAAACAAGGATACAATTATCAGATGGAGTATCCAACCAAGAGTTACTTCGCCTTATAGTTATCAATCAGATCAAGGCTTGTAAGAACATAGGGCAAGACTAGAAAAGTAAATCCGCGACTAAAATTTACCAGCCACCACGACGTCCACCTCCACCGCCACCGAGTCTTTCTTGCATCTCTATGTCTTTGTCTTCTCTCATCTTCTTGACAATCTCAAGTATCTTGGGATTGGTGAATCGGTCACGAACAAATTTCCTTTCCTCGGCCTGTATCTCCTTGATGGCACTCGGAAATGGGTTTGGAGGTAGCTTCTTCCCTTGTAGACGTGCAATCTGTTTCAGCCGAATGTACGCCTTCTTCTTTGCCTTCTTTTCCGCTCGATATTCCATCTGCACCAAACACGCAATACATTGTGACAGCAAAAAAATTGTGGAGTGAAAGGTAACTAAGGTTCGTGATTCATTTCAAGTGTCATAAAGAATCCACGATTCACTAAAAAAAATATACTATCACATGGAAGGTAATGGCAATGCAGAGAGACCTATGTCTTGGCACAAAACGTGATAAAATAACTGCAAAGATGGATAATACATACATCAGCTACAGCCATGGCTTCCTCTTCACTGACTCCCTGCTCTTTTAACTCGAGCACACGCCAGCCAAAAATCCGGGCCGGAGGAGGATCAAAACCACTAAACCTGTTGAATTAAAGCAAAAATAATTAGCATCTCCATAGACAATCCATATTCAATGGCCAAAGATAATAAATCAGCATGTGAGCAATTATTCAAAGCCTAATAAAAAAAGAAAAGAAGAGTATAATCTCCTTCGAGATATACGTAAACTTTTGAGCAACAACGAAACACTGAATACAACCAACAACTTAAAGAGTCTTTTTTGCATCCGAAATTGTGGCAGTTCTTAAATTGAAGAAAACACCAATAAATTTGGGGAGATGATATTTTCACTCCCCCTACATTACGTGCATGCTCCCCTTGTAACGTGATTTGACGTCAAAGAGCGTTAAAGTTGCCCACTTTTCACGTCAAATCACGCTATAAGGGGAGCGTGCGCGTAATGCAGGGGGGAGTGAAAATATCATCGCCCTAAATTTGAGCCTAGCCAATAAACCCAAAGGATATATTGATGTCTCTCAAATGGAAAGATTCTACCATTTGTTTCTCTTACAACTGATTCTCAACAATAAAAAAACAACCAATGTCTTTCTATTTTAACCAAAATAAACATTCTAAACTTATACTGCACAGAATATCCCCTATAATACTCTCAATTCAGAATGTTCAAGTTATCAAGTTGATAATGCTGCCGCCCATCCTAAGAGAGAGAATTGTGTTTTCAAAGACATGGTTGATGCTTATGAGGTGTAGGGGTGTATGTGTATTAGGAAATCAGGTTATAAGACTAAATTAAAATCAAACATGTGATTAACTTGTCAATATGTCCCTCAGATCCATGTGTTCTAAAGGCCTTTTTGCTCAATAGAAACCTTTTAGGAACATGTCACAATGGGATGTGAATTTAACAAGCCATTAGATGAAGATTTAAAGCTTCTGGCAACTCACTCATTTCCAATGTGCTTTTACGCACATAATATTGTATGTCCAAAGCATGCAGTAGACCTCGGTATTGGAAAAACAACTAATTCCATGGAGTTCATATTTTTTAAGGAAAATTTTTTATGGCAATAGATTATGACATAGTTGAATTAACAATAGGTCTCAAGAGCTTCAATGCACCACGACCTAGATTTTGTAGACTTAGGGATTTAGAAATAATCTCTTTGATTAGAAATAATGTTGTTGATTTCTCCTAATGAGAAGTTCAATGGATTTTGGTTTAATAGGATCTAACAAGTGGGAGTTGATCAACAGACGGAAATAGAAAATACGAATCGATTCAACTAGTATAACTAAGAAGATTCTTTACTTGCAGGACCTTGGTGTAGACGTGGAAGATTTGCAATTATTAGGGAAACTTTCTTATGCGATGAAGCTGATAAAGTTCAATAATATGAGATTTTATACGGTGTAAGCCCTTATAGTCCCTTATTTTTCAAAAAGTACTGCACGGACCACACCATAGGATGATCCAAACCGTCCATGTGATGGGCTATAACGTAAATAGGTTGTGCTTAAAAAATCATTTCTATAGGATGATCCCAACCCTCCGGTCTATAGATGAACTGCATATTATGGAAACCTCTATAGATCGGAGGGCTAGAATCATCCTATGGGAATGATTTTTTGGGCACAACCTATATACGTTATGGCCCATCACATGGACGGTTTGGATCATCCTATGGTGTGGTCCATACAGTACTTTTTGAAAAATAAGGGACTATACGGGCTTACACCACATAAAATCTCCAATAATACTACGCGTGAAAGTGAAACAATGGTGATGAATATGCCTCTCATTATTTTTTTAATCAAATAGATGTTTGGATTAAGCAATTAAATAATTGTGCCTATTAACATGGTCAAACATTCAGAGGTCAATAAAGAATGAGCTTTCCTTATTGAGTTTTGGAAAAGCCTGCTTTGATCATCCGTTGACCATATTTATTGTCATCGTATCTCTCTCTCTTCTGTTTTTTTTTAATGATTATCGTCTTCTCTTTATAGAATTGTTTCTAAAGATCTATTGGACTATTTGTGTGTGAGTTCAGTTCTCTAGCAAGCTTTCTACTTTTGGTGTATTCCAAGTAGTTTACATACATAAATCTTAAATTGGTTAAAAGAGTACTATGTCAATGTTCATCAACTTGATGACCAAGTCAACGTAGTTGACTGGGCAAGTAAATAACCAAGTCTATTTTTAAATGAACCTTGTGATAGTTGTAGAGAAGCAAAGATTTTCATGTGATAGAAGCTGTAAACAGAGATCCTCTCTGTGTGGAGCAATCTCTGGGGCACCCAACATGTTTTTCTTCTTCGTTAATGGAGTTTTTTTACTGTTCAAAGAAAATTTTCCTGTCCAATTTTATGTAGAAAATTAAATAAAGAATGTAAAGGAGACAGAAAAACAAAATGAAAAGGAAATAAATATCAAAGAAAGCAATACCTAATAGCGTCTTCATATTTAGAATCCGGATGCTTTTGAAAAAACTTTTTGATATAGACATCCTCGGGAAGAGTGATTGGCTCAAATTTACCATCAGTACGGGGAAACGACACTGGAGGTGCCCTGTGCAATTCAATCAACTGTCAGTAGTATCAAACCAACTATACACATGGAAAACTAACTTGTGATACTCAAGCTAAAGTGGAAAGTATATTTCACTAATCAAAACCATCTTACAAATAGTCTTCATGCAAGTGAACACCATAAGAATCCAAAATTAGTTAGCAGAGTCTATAACTGAAGTGCAGACAACCTTTCGAGGACATTGATAAAATCATGGTGACCCCAATTAACATGACAAGAAAATAGACTCCTTTATCTACGTTTGCAAAAAGATTTGACTATTCATTTTTAACAGTCCCAATTGACTTTCAATTATAAGGAGAAACCAATCTATTTGTCTCTGTCTACCAAACCATGATAGTCATAATAAACTAAAAAAACAAGAAATTGGTACAATATTTCAAGATATTGCGTTCCTGTACCCTAGTAGAAAGATTCAACCAATTTCCACTTACTTCCAACTTCCAACTTCCTTTCTAAGAAGGAAAAGCCCATCTCATTGTTCTCTATCAAAGCCATAATAGAACATTTTAAGATTCATAAATCAAGAAAGATATGTGTTACTTACAAATTTAACCTGTCTACGTTCTTCAATTACTTACTTACCTTTCTCTACCCAAAGAGAAACATTTTTACCATTCATTCCCATTAATCTTGACTGATTTTTCAAAAATAAGTATAAACCAATCTAACATTTCTCTATCATGATAGAAATAAACATTCTAAACCTCAAATAAATCAAGAAACTGGTCTTCGCCTGTTTCACAGACACTTTGGAGGTAGTTTACGGGTGGAAGGGGCTTCTAATGCAATTGCCCGGACTCTTTGCTTAAGTAGGCAATTAGCTCATATTATTGATGAGATCCTTAAGTTATGTAGAGGGCATGCTATCACTTTTCACATATTGCTAGAGCCGCTAATGAGGTTGCTGACATGTTAGCAAGAGAGGATGTAAATGGATCTGAACTTTAGCCAATCAACCTCTGCCACTCATGTAAATACTTTCAATAAATTTTGATGTTATCACTCGAAAAAGAAACTTTTCAAGATGTAAATGGATCTGAACTTTTGCCAATCAACCTCTGCCACTCATGTAAATACTTTCAATAAATTTTGATGTTATCACTCGAAAACGAAACTTTTCAAGATTTTAATACAGCAACTTCATTATTGTTGTTATTATTATTATTATTATCTGAATGGTGAAGCTTTATTAATAATGAAAAGGAAAACCTCGACTGAGCTAGCCTAGTCAAGGGCAACATCCAAACAAAAGCAAAAGATAAAGCAAACCCCTTAAGGAGGAAGGTGATCACACACCTCAAAATCCCCTCTATCCACACGGATCGAGCTAACTGATCTTCCTTACTATAGTTGAGAAGAGGACATGTTAAAATGGTGTCCAATGTCCCTCCACCATATCCAAGATCTCCTCCATGGCTTCAGCAAATCTCCATGGAAACTCGTTCTCCTCCTTTCGCCCAACGAATGGCATTGAGCAAGTCCCCTTCCACCATCATTGTGTCAAGGAGGGAGGGGTCTACACGACAAATCCCTCTCAAAAGAGCCACAACTTCCATCTCATTTGAATCAGTCTCACCTGTCATTCCAAAGTACGTCCATCTGACGACACTCAGGGATGCGAAGAAGGGCATAAATAGCAGCAAGGCACGGATTACCTTCATTATTCACTTACCTCTCTCTAGCTTGGGTTCCTAAATAAATTCTGGGTTAAAAAAAGGAAGCTACCCATCCTGTTTTATATCAAAGCCATGAGAAACAATGAAATCAAGGAAACAATAAAATAAAAAACCAGGTCAAATTTCTTCTACTTCCTATTAATTTACCTTACGGATTATCATTTACCATCTTCCACCTCACTAGAAACATTCATTTAAACAATTAGAAACATTCATATCAAGAAGCTTCCAACATTTTCCAATGGTTTCGATACTTCTACCATCACCATTCATTATCTTTCCCTGACCAAGTAGAAAAACTTGACAATTCGTTTCTCTTGGTTCCAACTTACTGTCAATAATAAGAATAGTACATCTAGTCATTCTCGAGTAAGACGGCGAGAAACTTTCTAAAGCTCAAACATATCAAGAAACTGCCAACATTTTCCATAACAGCAATCTATTACATGTATCATCTTTCACAGCTAGACTAAGCTATTTAACAAAAGTACTATAAAGAAATCAATATTGATCAACAAGACTAGCCCATTAAGAAAAGACAGACTCTCTCTATTATAACAATGATTCATGATTCAATCGTTAGCCTTAATTGTGGCAATAATATTAGTCAAAACTGTTAATCCCAACAAGAAGCAGATCCCTTTGTCCACCTTAGTAGAAAGAAAAGTTGACTCATTTTCAATACTAAAAGAACACCCATCAGTGTTTCTCTATCCAGACCAAGACAGATGGTCTAAATTATGATAAACACAAATACTTGTCAAAGTTTTCATGGTCTCAATCCACCTGCGGTCTTCATTTTCCATTGGATAAATAAATTCAAATGGTGAAAATGCTATGCCATTAGCATGGGTCCTATCATAATTTGCACAGTTGATCCTTTTTTCAAAGTTCTTGGGCCAAGTGGCAGAGAAATAAGCAAGGGTTTCTGTAGCCAGAGATTACTTCGATAAAGGGTTTCCTAAGTATTACAAATCTTGGGAAACAAGTTTCCTAGTTCATTTTCTTTTTTGAGAAGAGCTGGAGAATTAAAACTGATGTAAAGGGAAAGAACTTAACTTAAGCTTGGATGTGAAAAAAGATTGACTCAAAGTCAAAACTGAACCAGATGACTTTGAGTGAATAGATTAAAGTATTAAACCAAGACTTAAAGAGGAATACTATGCTGAAAGAATGAATGAAGATTAAAAAAACTTAGGATTAGGAACATATAAAACTAAAGAATGACAAATGACTCAAAATGAAGTAAAAATTTCATGAAATGTTCAAGATTGGGAGACGGGGCAAGGGAAAAACACATGAAAATTCAGAGCATTGAATGGAAAAAGAGGAATTTAAATAAGGAAGCTTTCGCAATTAGAATGTAATCATAGAAGCAAGATTGAAAACTTGCTTTTTCATCTTGAAAAAAATCCTCAAACTCGTCCTTGGAATCCGCAACAAAGTTCAAAACAACAAGGGTGAAAAATTCTCAAATAGAAGACAGGTAAAAGAGCATATGGTGTAGAGAGAGAGGAACATACTCTTC
Source organism: Tasmannia lanceolata (assembly GCF_043159265.1). Classification (NCBI taxonomy): domain Eukaryota; kingdom Viridiplantae; phylum Streptophyta; class Magnoliopsida; order Canellales; family Winteraceae; genus Tasmannia; species Tasmannia lanceolata. The sequence goes on from NW_027518693.1 coordinate 13,112,044, forward strand.
CATGGCTTTTAGCCATACGGGCTTGGCCTTGGCAAGACCCTTCACCAGCTTCCGAGTCTTCGTAAGCAGATCTCCCCGCATGAAAGACATCTCTCTCTCTCTCTCTCACACTCACTCAATTAAACCCTGGTAGTATAAACCATAGTTAGCAAAATGTGATACAGCAAAAAAAGGGAAAGGAAAAATTCGGGTTTAATGCGGTATTGGTTTTTTTTAAAAAAAGTAGTAAAAAAATGGAAAAAAAAAAAAAAAGGGATTCAAAAAAAGGGGTTAGTCTGGATAAATGTGTCAACATATCTCAGTAGATCTCATCTCAGTATATGTAAAAGTAACACCAAATTCTTCTACTAAATTGTAGCAACGAATCTGCTAAATTGTTATCCAAAAGAATCAAATGTATAACCTAGAACAGAAGCAGTACCAAAAACTCAAGAAAGCATGATGGTAAATGATGATAAAAATTTTGAGAGAAAATAAGAGAAAACCCAAAATCTCAGAGTTAATTTTCTCACATTCTACAAAGTACAAACATCTCTTGTAACAGAGAAACGAGAAAAATCCCCTTTAGGCCCTGTTTGGATTGTAGGAATTTTATTTACAAGGACCTGAAAGGTATTATGATATTCCACTAAATAACCGATAACCATATCATTACCATTTAATTTGTGGTAACAAAAAAAAAACCCTAAGATCAAAATTTTTGGCAAGATATAGTTTTCTTGCAATCCAAACACAGCATTAAGAACAAGAAGAAGAATGAAATTGAGGGTGAGCCAGTGAATACCGGAGAAGAAGCGTGGGAAGAAGAAGGAAATTGAGGGTGAGAGAGTGAGTACCGGAGAAGAATCGTGGGATTGCGAGGATTCGGAAATGGAATTGCAGAAAAGGGTTTTCTAGGGTTTCAATTTTCAAAGAAGAAAATGAGGAATGAGGATCGACGTTTAAACTTTAGTCGTAAAGGAGACTGATATCGGCACGACCAAAAGCTCTAGCTCTTAGCAACTGCTTAAAAACGGGGAAATGACATCAGCACAACCATGTTTTAACAATTGCACAAACGCAGCTTGTCTTTTTGTTTCTAATTGGTTTGTAAGAGCATTTTGGGAATTGTAATAACCCTTGACAGCTCCTTCAATAGTAAAAGACAGGATATGTTTGTGCAATTATCAAAACATGTTTGTGCTGATATCATTTCCTTAAGAAAATGTAAGAATGGAATTCGCACCATTATCCAATCATGGTCTTTTTGGCATATAGACTTGAAGAGTAGAGGAATAAGCAGTCAACGGGGAGGAGCAACCATTGGATTTGCATGGAACTTATGTAGGAGAACAGTGGTGGGTAATGTTTGGTTGTCAACCTCGTAGAGTAGTGGTAGGGGGTGTCATCAATATCTAGTCAATTACTCATCCACTCGACTACATTGGAGGAGTCCCTTCCACCACAAACAAGACTTGAAAATATTCAAACAACAATCTAGTTTTGTACTTTTCTGCATCTTTTGAAATACCTATGATTTGTGGACACGGACAAGAGTGTCGCATGTCGGCATGGACACTCGGACACGGCAAACTCCCAAAATTTAGAAACAAGGACATGGCTAAAATAGAAGAACATATAATCAAGATTTGTGAACACGGACTTGTATGCCGAGTTTCAACACAGATACGAGTATTTGTCATGCCAAACCCTAAAAATCTAGAAATAGTGGCACGATCATACACATACATACATTTAAAGTTACTATTGTTACTAACACTTCCAATAGTACATATAAACGTGTCTAAAGGAGTGTCAACACGTGTGGATATGGGTGTCGTGTTGGACACGACACACAACACGGGTGTCCACAATAAATTCAAAGTGTTGGCTGAAACATAGTGAAATACTAAAGCCTATCAGCCATGAATGTGTCATTCTACTCTCAAAATTGTGATTTTTAATGGGTCTTAGCCCCTATCTGCCAATATTTCCAAAACTTAAAACCATCAAAAATCAATCGGTTACATCAATCAAAGAAGGGGATGATCGATCACTCTCACAAGTAGTGGAGATATTGAGTATGGATGCCTATACATTTGCAGCTCTGTACCCAATATCTCATTATATCCATGCTTGCATAAAAAGTATCTGTCCGCAAATGATCTCCTTGATGGCCTGAAAAGTGTATCTCTGTTGGAGTTTCGCAGACTCTTGCACAACACCAGATGGGTTCAAATTTAGTGCAGTGTCCAAGTTAGATTAAGAGCTGGTCTTTGAATAGGATTCATAGTCGAGGATTATTCCTTGAATAGGATTCATAGTTGAGGATTCACTCTTAGAATAGGATTCATGTTCGGGTTAGAATAGGATTCATGTTTGGGTTAGAATGGGCGTCATTGTTTGACTTGGAGTGCGAGTTATTATTTCAGTGAGATTAAGTCTGGTTTCCTATATATAGAGGAAGAAGCTCATATGTTTGCAAATGTTAAGTTTTATATTAGTTTTCTTTTTTTGGAGAAAAAGATCTTCTTCCTCTGCAATTCTTAGTTCTTCCTTTGTTTCCTTATTTTCTCTAAAGATTGTATTATTCTTGACACTTGTATTGAAAGCTCAGTTGTACATTCTGTTACAGTAACCTCTACAGTCTCACCATGAAATATTTGATTGTTCATGCCATATTTTTGGTACTGACTCAATTTGAATTATTAAAAAACTTCATTTTGATGATTACTTCTACTATTATCATGCTGTTCTTTGAGTGAAGCACTCAATTTCCCATAGACTCTGATAGTTTTATTCTTGAGCTAGACCTTCCATGCATCCAAAATCACGTCAAAGAATTGAAGGAAAGATTTTCTGGCCAAAAGGGATGGTCCTTTTTTATTATAGTGAAATTGAAGCAAATCTTGAGTGAAAAACTTTTTCAGTTACAGTTCATGGATTGGTCATGCATTGAAGTAAAGGGCTCCTTCCACTTCCTTCTAACTTTGTGTGGTGCTCTCAATTCTGACTTTTGTATTTGGTAGTCTTCTTATTGTTTTACATGGTAGATAATTCATTAACATACATTGTCAATAACTGACTCGTCTTGTTTCCCTTTTCTTTAATATATTTGGGCCTCCATGTGGTCTCTGTATAGCATTGCAACATTGGAAATTTCTTCATCCTGACAATGTCACTAGAAATTGAACTAACTAAATTGATATTTCTTGAAAATGATTCTGTTGTCTTCTTTTGCTTGTTCCATACTTCATAAATTTTTCTTCAGGCATAATAATCGAATTACTGATTTATTGTAATTTTTTGCTGATAATATGAATTCATTGCTTTTATTATACATGCACCTTGTCTCTGTCTTTTCATATCAATGTACGTTACTTTTCTTGCTTGTATTTTTCATCATTGATGGCTGCTGTTGCTAAAATAGCTCTGTTATTTGTTAAAGGTCTGCTTGTCTTCATCATGGGATCTTGTGGACTTTGATGCAGAATTTAGAATCAAAACAATTCAAAAGACTATAAGAGATATTTCAGGAAGAAAAGCAACATGAAAAATGAAAATTTGGACCCAGGTTGGGGAACCCAGACATGATTTTTTCATTCCAAAATGATCCCATCCAAAGCACTTCTATAATTATTTTTGGTGAAATTTGGGTGTTAAAGTCTCATTTTGTTGGCACCAACAGCTTTTTTTTGGGAGGATTACGGGAGGTGATTTGCTGTGATTTAAGTAGCTGAAATCTTCTTGGATTGTAGGTTTCAAGGTGACAAAAATAGCAGCAAAGTTGAATTCACTTGAAAACAATCAGATTTAATGGAAGTTCTTGTTGACTGGCTGAAATAACTCAGGTTTCTCCTAGATATGGGCATTTTTTTTGTTTTAAAATCATTGGTTTAGTTCCCTGTTTTTGTGTTTATTTTCCACATTATTTGGCCATGATCTTGAGTACTGAAATCATGGAGTAATATGGTGAAACTGAATGGCTTTTATAAGAACCAACAATATTGCATTTTTCTATTTGGAATTCGAACAATATTGCATATAAGTGACTAGAGGCATTGGTTATCTATGCATCTTGAATTTATTTGTGTTGTTAAATCACACAATTTCTTCTTTGTGACTAGCTGTTTATACCTGGAATAATTTGCATTTCCAACTGATTTGTATAGCAAAGTGACTACTCATTAATAATGAATAAATGCATAGATTTACCTATAATAGCCATTTGTCTATTCAAAACAGTTAATTTTCAGTTATATATTGACAAATCCAATTCCTTGGATGGATTAATTCCTTCCATTATCATTTAGGGGATGTTGATCCTTTCAAGTCCCATAATGACAATTTAATCACTAAAGACCATGAATCTGAACCCTATGTTAATTTTTAAGTAATTATTCAGAATGCCTGCCTTCTACGAGTTTTTAACTAAAAGATTCTTCCGCATTTTATTCAGTTCATCTGATCACAACTAAGCATATTGATAAGCAATTGAAATTTTTTACTAAATATTTGGATGGAGTATTTTGCTATTTCTTTTTCTCTCTCACATGCTTGAGTATTTTTTCCAGTGGATCTTTAGCTCAAATCAGGTAGAGCACTTGAGAAATGGGATTTAGTGCCTCGTGTCTCAAGAGGATGGTGGCTCTAATCCACCAAGATCTTAACTTTGCAATTATTTGATTTATTTTCAACACCTTGTAGTTAGTTCAAAAGTATTATCACCCTCGTTATTTCACAGGATTGCAGCCTGTTCTTTCTAGCTATGGGCATGACTTGATTCATGTTGCATACTTACGAATCTCACTGATTTTCATTAAATTGCATTACTACGAGACATAATTAATTTATCTTTCCCATGTAGTCCTATTGAACACGTACGAAATTGAAATTTGCCCATTAACATTCACTGAAAACGACAATCTAAGGGATAAGAGAGCTACTTCTACCAGAACTTGGAGACTTTTTTTCCTCAATGAAAAAGGCAGAACTTGTTAAAGGAACATACGTTGCATTTTTAATTGAATTACAGGAGATGCAAGCTCAATGTACAGAAATTTACTTGGCTTGGTTCTATAACCATAGTCCCTGTTTATGCTGTGTTTCTAGCTTCCTTTGGGCTCAACATGTCTCCTATTGATATAAAAGTTGGAGTTGTTGCTCAGTAAGTCTAGTGGCAGTGTTTAAAATTCCATATGGATCGGAGTCATTTTGAAAGTATTTGTGTAGATCTGTATATGGTAGATTCTCTGAATTGTTCTTGATAGTTTCTAAGAAAAATTTCACATGCCTGGTATATTTATAGTGGTTCATAAGCTGAAAACAAGTTGTTCACTTGAGAAATGGGGCTTAGTCCCTCGTGTCTCGACAGGATGGTGGTTCTAATCCACCAAGACCCTTAACTCTGCAATTACTTGATTCATTTTCTAACACATTGTAGTTAATCCAATATTGGTATCACCCCCTGATTCACAGGCTTGTGGCTTGTTCTCTCCAGTTTTTGGCATGACTAGCCTTTGGGAATAATATTTTTCATTTATTCTGCATCCAAAGGATGTTTATACTTGCTCACTGTATATCAAGGTGCTCCCCTGCAAGCGGCCGCAGTGTAACTGCATTAAATTCCTTCTTTCATGCGCATCCACACCCTTCCTCTAATATTTAGTCGTAGGTGTAATGATTGTGTTTTGTTATGGAGAATTAGCTTTGGAATCAACTGAATTTGTGAAGAAAGTAGCTGATGCACATCATCAAGACGAGATGTGATTCTAGGGGGAGAAAATGGCTCAAAAATGCTGAGGCAGTCGAAAAGATACATTGACATTTGGCTGTTCAGACTTTCGCTCCCCTTCTGATATTTAGTGGTAGTTATATTGGTTGTATTTTCTTATGGAGAAATTGGAATGACATAAACTGATCTGGGAAAGAAAGCAAGAGAATTGAAGATAGTAGCCGATGCACATCATCGGGAAGTGATCTGTATCAACCTTGTTCTTTGCTTATGTTTTGTATGCCATATTTGTATAGCTTCTAAAGTTGGTACCTAGATATATTCTTTAGTTTATCAAGGTAGTGCCAATTGGCCCATCTTTAAATACACTTCATTTGTGGGCTTTAAATCATCACCACAAACCTCATCTGAAACGCGAAATCAGTTGCTGAACTCTGCACTGCAATCAGATCGAGATCTTAAGAAGGCAAGGGAACTGAGTTCTTCATCTCCTTTTGAATATTTTTGGGTTAAACATTAATAGTACAGAATATGGCATTGTATCCACAATTTCACTCTTGGGACTGCAAGGAGATTGCATCAACTTTTGGGTTTGAATCCCTATGAGCAATTCAGTTTCTTGTATGGTTGAAGATTTCTGGATGAAATTAATTTAAGACTTGGTTAACAACAGGCTCTACATCTTATGTTTCTCAATAGTTCAACACCAAATTGTAATATATAGCCTTCCTGGTTAGAGTGTGATCCTCATATAGCAGCAGCGCAACCAATATGTAGATCCTTGGACTGTTTTTTTTCTTGAAAACTGGCATCAAGATCGTGTGAATCTTGGCTGTTGTTGTGGGGTTGAAGTTCATATTGCTAGTAGCAGAAGCTCAACTACTTTGGGAGAGGAATCCCTCGAAAAACCACAGCGGCTTGTGTTGGAGGTTTGCTGAACTTTCTCCATGGGAGGGCAGTTCTGAACTCACTGATTGTATTTGGGAATCCATCTCATGTATTACAGATCCGAGGCTCATTGGATTTGATCTTGCAAATAGCAGTTCACTGAAAAACACATTGGAATCTTGGATTCCTTGCAAACCATTGAAGCTTTGGTCTTTATTCATTCTGCTTCAGTCTGCGGCATTTGGAAGGAAATTTTAAGAATGTTTGTAGAGGTTGCAAAAATAAACCACACTTGCAAAGGTAGAAGGAAATTTCAATCAAATCTTTGAAAATTTTTAGAGAGGATTTATCATTGTCACATTCTTCTACCATGAATTATTTAAATATTAATAAAAATGAGAAATTTAAAATATGAAATTTTATAATTGCCATGTTCTTCTGACTTGGATGATTACAACTTTAAAGATTAATAAAAGCCAGGCAAAAACGAATCATTGGAACTTATTAGAGAGAATTGGTTCATGAAATTCTGCTCACCATTGAGTATTCTTTTGCATCTTTCCTCAAAAGATATGAAGAAAATTGACCTGAACGTTTCTCCAATCCAACCAAATCAAATGAAATTCATTGTAGGGTTTGAATTTGGCAACATGTTTTGTTATTTTTCAATGAGTGTGTCATTTATGAAACGCGTTCTAAGATAGATTGCTTATTAGAGATACTTGCAACTGGAAGGAATTTAGACTTCCTAGTAGATGTTGATATGTCCGGAGGCAGAAGAATGAACAAATTACCTTTCCATACAATGCATGGATGAGGGAAACCATCATTAAGTGTTCTGGCATAGATTAAGCTTTCCTGTTAAGGTAATTTGAGCTACTGACCAGGTGGTCGATTGTGTATTTTGGCGAAAAGGGTAGAATACTATGAAGGATTGTGTCCAAAGCAGTAATATGTGGCATTTAGAATGTGCACAGTGGTTTACTATGTTCCTGCAACTTTTTCTGTCTTTTGCTTTGTGAGGCTTAGCTGAGCCCTATTAATAAAGTTAATGCTCACAATTCTTACTTATAAGCATGTTGGTTTTCATGATAATAACTTTATAAGAATAAGAATTGTGATCATTTTACTGCAGCCAAAGGCTATGGGAGTTCCATATATGCAAATCATAGAGATATAAATTCAATCTGCCTAAACATGTCATAATATAGTGATACAAGCTGTTTCACCACTATCAGTTACAGTTCCCAAGACATGGGTCAATCGGGAATAAAGCGTGCAATGTATAAAGAATGCAGAACAAAATCTGACTCGGGCTACCCAATTACAAGTAACTACATTCAAAATCTACCACTCATCATGGCCAACAAGCTTAAGACCCCAGCTCATGTCTTCACAATGCCTCACGTGGGGAACAAGTGCCCCAGTATCGATGCCTTTCTTAGCTTTGCAGTCATAAAAGGGAGGTGAATGAAAACAAGGCTCCATTGACATGGCACGACGACAAGGAGGATCCGGTGTGGTCTGGTTCTCAGGCTTGAATAGAATCCACGGCTTTATGCCTCCGAGACCCTGTGCCACATATCCAAAAGTTGACCATGAACTAGTAACAAGAACATCAGTTAAGCTTAAAAGATACATCTCTGCCCATGCTTTCATGTTGTGCATCTGCTTTTCCGTCTGCTGATATTCTTCATGGCTCGGCTGATAGATACTCACAATCTCACCACTGACTGTAGGATGTTCCCAATACATGTTTCTTATTTTCTCAAAGTACCCAGAGCTTAAAGATGTCATCAAAACAACTTTCCGTCCACGATTAACAGGAGGAGTGATGGGTTCTTGGATAATAACTTTCGGCAGCAGCTTCTCATTCAACACACAAGCTAGAATCTGATCAAACACGTATTCGAAAGGACCAGTTCTGGTATCAAAGACTCTGATCTGTATGCCTATTTTTTCTTCTGCATTAGCTAAATAAGACTGATAAAACCTGGTGATCAGGCCCCATACCAAATTCGATGGGTGGAAAAGATAACGACCCAAATGGTGGAAAACTGTATCTTTCTCAGGGAAAAGTATACTTAGTTCTTGTTCAAATGTTGGGATCAAGAAGAGAGAAGGCACAAAGTAGTTGTCTGATCTCAAGATCAACCACGGGATTCTTTGTAGAAGGAGTTGATCCTGACTGCAGAAGAACATCTTATCATAATCACCATAATCATGGGCTAGATGGAGATAGGCAAATGCTGGTAACGATCCAGTTGAAACATCATTCATGCTGTCATTGAGGATGTTGTTTTTCAGCATATTTCCATAACTCTCATGAGATTTTCCATCAAAGCTTTTAAATTGATGTAGAGGGAAATCAAGTGGTAGCAGCCATGATTTCTCAGGAAATGGTTCGCAAAAGAGGTCCACCATGTCGGTCCCTCTGTCAATGAGTAAGACTCTGTTTGTGAGGAGAGCATAGAGAAATGCTGAAGCTAGTGACAATATCCTGTTCCCTAAGCCACTATATGATATCCATACCACATATTTACAATCCATAGTTCCAATATTATGACCTGATTTCAGCTGTTCCAGGGTTTTGTTGTACAGTTCAGTGTTTGGACCACATTGTTTGTGAAGATCTTCATGCCTTCGCAGCCTATCCAAGAGATCAGAAGAAGGTATATGAGTTGATGCTTTGCGATATAAGATGGACTGATATCTGCTCAGACAGGAGCTTTCATCAAACCCAGCAGCAAGCAGGCCACCAAGCAGTTTGTCCTTAAGAACCTCCGCTTGCTGAGAGAAATCATCTTCTGAACCTAAAAAGATGTGAAAAATCAGACACAAAAATGACAGATTAACAAACTAAACGAACATCGAAAGTTCATTAAAGAAGGCAATAGACAAACTTTGGCCAAAATTAATCCTATCAGTTACAAAGTGGAGAACCAACATCGGTAGAGTAAATTAAAAGAATCAGAATATATACGTATTCTTAAGGCAATCAGATTTACATCCCATAATGTCTTCATTCACAAAATCTTTTATCCATTTTTTATATGATATAAACAATATATGTAACTGCCAAACTATGTTGGCATAAAGATGCTTCATGCATGTTTGCAAGCATGCATGAATGTATCTAGGCCCTGCATACAGTGAAGTCACAGAAAAGTTCCCTGCACACAAGTAGCTTTGGAATTCAAGACGAGCCAGTGCCACTTGTCCTCTTAATCTAAATTTCCATTTTCAGTGGTTCAGATGCTAGAATGTTACAGAAGAAAGATATCTTCTTGCTGAAACAATTACAAACCAGAATCAAAAGTACGGAATATTTTGATGGGTTAGAAGTAGCTCTAGGAAGAAAAGTTTTTAAAAAGGTTCATAGAACCCACCAAGTTGTGAGTCGTATAAGTCAAGCACTTCGGTTTATGAGTATGTATAAAGTGCATCAGAGAACAACAATAAGAATACAAAAACAACCCAGAACCTGGTCATCAGGCATTGCTTGATAAAAATAACATGGAACAGTAAAACCATAGTCAGATAGTTCAGCAACATAGGGATTACAACACACATTGATGATCCAACTTAATCAAATTTCCAGAGGACCATCTCGAGTGCCAAAGCACACAAGTGGCTCTGAGAGGAAAATCAAGCCGTACATCAAACTGGGTCACGCTTTTCTGAAAATATGGTTAAAATCAGGATTCAGGTGACTGTCAAAACAAGATATAACCCTAGAATCTGATGTAAACCCTGTTGACACCCACCCAAGATAGCTAATGTTTAATAGAAGTGTTATATTCCTTTCTATATCCAGAAAGACTTGCTTGTCTGGATACTTTAGCCATGCCATACACTCTTGGAGATTCACGTTTGATTCAAAGCTCTAGAATTTCAGAGTGCAAGTTTGACCAGCAGTTCGAGAGGGGCACAGTTGTAGGTGCACAAAGAATGTTATGGGAATTGAAAAGAAATCAGGCTGTTGAAAGGTAGTAAGGAATAGTTTAGGTTATTGTACTTTTCTTACTTTTTACATCTTCGATTTGGTCTCGGGTATGCCTGTGCCTTTATCCTTTAATATTCTGTAAAGTAGGACGGGACTCCTGGTCCCGATTGCTATCTTAATATTAATGAAACTGTCATTTTTCAAAAAAAAGCAACCCTAGAATCTAATGACTGAGATGAAGAAAATCAGCCATCTCCACATGTGAATCCTACTGAAATTGCCCAAAAGAGAATAACCACATTTTAATAAAAAAAACTGAAAAAGAATGTAATCTCTACAATTCCATAAATTTGATGTGATTTCAAGTGTTCTCACATGATACATGTGGCAGCACCAAAAATAAGAGAAAATGTTGTAATTCCTTTAAGGGCTAGCCCTAGAGCAAGAAAAATCTACAAAATCGATGTAAAAAAGTTGTGCTACAAGTACAAACATCCAATGGAGAAAATCCCATTTTTTTTCTAACTAAATTTTTGAACTTCATGAGTTCTATCTGATCAAAACAGGATACCAGTGAAAACATCCCAGACAAGGGAAAACACTGGAATCCCATCCAGATCTGGGATCATGAAAATCAACCATCTCGACATACAGATCATAATAAAAACCACATTTTCTGAAAATGCCCATGTCATATCATTTATGAATACCTTCTATACAAAATGTCCAGACTTCAGATTAAGTACCAAAGAGAAAATGTAAACAAAAATTGTTGTATCTTTTCTTCTTCTTCCCTGTTTCATCTTTCTTGTTTTTGTTCTCTTGGGTTGCCCCTTCTCAGGTGCTCCCTTGTCATTTAATACAAATCGCTATTTCAAAAAAAAAAAAAAAAAATGTAAACGAAAATTCAAGAATTCGATCTGATTAAAACAAGGGAAAAATCAGAACAAACAGAAAACATAAAGAGGCACAGGAGAAAAAGTAACTTCATAAAGGATGGAAGCATGAAAAATCTTTGATTTTAACCCACAATTCCTACTGATTACCAAAAAGAGAAAAACACATTTCCCAGAAAATGAATCCAAAGGAAGTACCTTTGTCACTTTTTTCTTCGAAACTTCCGCCATCAATGACTTCATGAATTCGATCTAATCAAAACAGTATACAAGCAAGAAAATTAAAAAAATAAAAATAAAATATAATTATCCAAAGCTGAGGACAGGAAAAATATACCATCACATATCTACTGAAATATCCAAAAGAGGGAAAACCCCATTTTAACAGAAACCCCCCCAAAAAACTACCTTTTTCAGTTTTTTCTTGAAAACTTCTACCTTCTGCAAATCCACGAATGTGATTCAATGGTGGGTCTCGATAAGCGAAAACCGTAACCAGAATCGGCAAAACCATCAAACAAGCAACTAAAATCCCCAACAATCTGATCATGTTTAAACCAGATTTCCTCTCTGAAACTCGAGAAAGATCAACATTTCCCGGATCCGTGTGCTTTGACGGAGAAAGCTGTTTCCTGATCCTCTTCATGTCCATCAAATCGTCATCTAGGTGCACGAATTTCTACATGTTTCGAGCAGAAATGAAATGAGTTCTTCGAAAAATTGCATTTTGCGATCTGGGTTTTGTACAACTTTCACTTAGATTGCATAATCAGGGGGCAATTAGCATTTTAATGTACAATAATAATGAAAAAATGATAGAAAGAAGGTTTCGTTATGCTAATATAAATACCAGATTGGTAGACCAGTCGCAGATTTGTTGAATTTAAGAGTGGAGACTCTGTTTTGAGGTTTTTGCGGCAGTAAGAAGCTTATATTCAACTCTGTAAAACCTCATATACTTGAATCTTTTAGTCGGTGGTGGAACTATTACAAAGAGAGGTAATTAGTATGGGTTTTTTTTCCTCCATATACTTGAATCTTTTAGTCGGTGGTAGAACTATTAGAACAGTTTAATAGTTTATGGCATTATTCATTAAGAAAAACGTTCCTGCGCTAGAGATCAGGGAGCTTAAGTGCGCTTAAGTGGTTTATAAAGCATCCCATTTGTTCCTTTCTTGTGGACCCGCTATATGTTTCAAAGGGAACCCGCTGTATGAACCATGGGAGGCTTTATAAACCACTTAAGCGCAGTTAAGCTCCCCGCGCTGCGGCACAGGAAATTTACCCATTGGTTCCTTTCTTGTGGACCCGCTATATGTTTCAAAGGGGGGCCCGCTGTACAAACCAATGGGAGGCGGTATAAACCACTTAAGCGCAGTCAAGCTCCTTGCGCTGCAGCTAGGGGTGCAAGTTTGGCCCTGTGAGCCCTGACCCGCCCTGAGCCGGAACAGGGTCATGGTTGGAAAATCTAACCCTGAAGGCGGGTTTGGGTACATTTTTTGGCCCTGACTCAGGGTCAGGTCGGGTCGGGTTGATACCCCGGGTCAACCCGACCCCCTTTACACTTTACCCCGCCCCGCCCCGCCCAACCCCGACTCGACCCGACCCTGTTTACACTTTACCCGCGGCCCACCCTTGAGCCTTTCTGTTTTTCATTTCTCCATCTATTGGGTTTTGGTTATGTATTTATCACCAAAAATCATATATCAATTAGAATAATAGATTGTGTGGAAGTATTTTGATTTTTGACAATAAAACAGACCGAAAACATGTAAAATTGCTTGGCTCGGTCCGACCCAAGCAGAGCCAGCCCGGCCTGGCCCAATCAGGGTCGGCCCGGCCCAATCAGGGCGGGCAAGGGTTGGGCTGAACCCTATAGGGCGGGTATTGGGTTGAGGAGGCTAAGATAATGGCAGCTAGGGTTGGGCTAGGGTTTTACAAAACCCGACCCTGTTGCAGCCCTAGCTGCAGCACATGAACGCTTTTCTCTTATTCATTTACCCCTTGTTTTGATTGTTAAATGCTTTTTTGGTTAGGGAATCTTTGGGGACTTACACAAGCTCTGATAAAAAAAACCCTCAAATGATGCATGGAGCCCATTACCAAAAGAAGGGAGTGAGGATATCGTTTCCTTGTTTTGGGAATAATAAGGCGTTTGATTTAGGCAAAAAATAAAGCTACCATTTTCTTCACAAGTCTTTAGATGTTTTCTCAGGTAGATTGTTCAAAAAACACACAAGCACTTTAGTTTCATGGCAACCAATGGTGGAAAATGAGAAATCAGGAAAGGCTCTAGGTACTCAAATCACTTTCCATGTAAATAGCATTCATCTCATGTGCCATTTCTCATAGATCTTAAAGTGGAAAAGTATCTTTCGCATTATTTTTAGAGGTTCAACCCCTGTGTTATGTCCACTATTAGTATCTATCTGCACATTTTAGTTGTTTGTGACTAATCCAAGCTTATAAATAAGTAAAATTATGGTTGAAATAAAGAAATTAGTCTAAAGTTGGTATTGTTGGATCGTGTGGCCATCATTCCTCGATTGGAGATCCGTAATGGTGACAATCATCACATGACAATCCCCAGACACATATTACACACACCCACATGCATTGTTTTCCAAATTATAGTGTATTTATTATTTTGTATTAGAAATTGATTTCCAACTAGGTGGCTTTATCAATCTCATGTCATATGTATTGGGAATATTGGGAGAGTATGTGCTTGCTACATCAGTTGGTAAACCAGCTTGGAGGGTGGCTCATCAGATGATTGACAATATACCACCTAATGAGAGGGTGGTTAACTTAGCTGGGTGTGTATGATTGGTGGTGATGGGCCATAGCTGGAAGTGGCTAGTCTCTCCCGGTTTACAGTTAGGAAGACGGAGAAGTCCTTCAAGAGTGTTGATCTCAGTCCTTGATCGATTCATCGTGATGGACCTAATATGATCGGCCATGGCTTGAAATGAAAAAACTACTCCGGTTAAGGAGATGGAGAAGTCCTGAGGGAAGTTATTGGAAATATAATACTCTCTCCCTATTGAGGAGATGGTAAAACCTTTCCAAGAAAGTTACTAGAAAAGCAACAAGAAAGTTACTAGAAAAGCAACTGCCGCCCCCAAGGGTATAAATACCCTAATAAGAAAAGCCATAAGAGGTTATGTGCCTAAAAATGACAGGATAATCCTCATCCTCCCGAGAGAACTAATATTCTTAACATAGGAAAGTCCTAGCTTTCTTTGATTATCCCCTTCGTTCATATGTGGGCTTGATTTAGTCACCCAGAGTTTTTGCATGTTTGTTTGTTGTCGGCGGAGCTCATCCCAGTGCGCTGAATCTTCACGTACAAGGATCTGGCCCCTGGAGTTACGCTAATATCTAACTAGTTGGGAACTAGGATTAAGAGAAGAGCTAAGAGGAAAGAATGAAACAAGTGAAAGGGAGGAGACATCATTTGTTCAAAAGAAGGGAAAAGACTTCCATGCAACAAAAAATACCAAGAAAAGAGTTTCTACACACTAGTGTAGATAAGTTATCCACACACTAGCTTAAAATACAGTAGGCCACATTGTTTGGGTGATCCAAAACATTCATTTGATGGGCCCTCACATAGATAGGGTGTACCCAAAAAATCAGCTCCATAGGATCATTCTAACCATTCGAACCGTAGGCCCTCGCATGTCAGACCGCCCACTTGGTGAATGGAGACAGCAGCTTGCGATGGACGCTAGCCATTCCCGTTTTATATGGTGTAAGCTCTTATAGTCCCTTATGTTTTCAAAAAGTAATGTACCGACCTCACTATAGGATGATCCAAACCGTGCATGTGATGGGCCACGAGATTTATATGATGGGTGGCCGTGAAAACACGTGAAGTCTTGGAAAACAGGTATGGCCCACTTTTTTTTGATGATCCAAACCGTTCATCTGTTTGGGCACAACGTAGATAGGTTGTGCCCTAAAAATCATTTCCATAGGATGATCCTAACCCTCCGATCTGTAGAAGATTCCATAAATGGTTTTTGGAAATCTCCATATTCAGATCAGTTCAGATTGGAGGGTTAGGATCATCCAATGGAAATGATTTTTGGGGCACAACCTATCTACGTTGTGCCCAAACAGATGAACGATTTGGATCATAAAAAAAAGTGGGCCATACCTGTTTTCCAAGACTTCACGTGTTTTCACGGCCACCCATCATATAAATTCTCCCTAAATAGGTTGTGCCCAAAAAATCATTTCTACGGGATGATCACAACCCATCTGATCTACAGAGGAACTGCGTATTATGGAAACCTCTATAGATTAGAGGGCTAGGATCTTCCTATGGAAATGTTTTTTTTTTGGGCACAAGTGCACAACCTCTTTCCATCACATGGACGATTCGGATCATCCTATAGTGTGGTCCGTACAGTACAATTTTGAAAAATACGGGACTATAAGGGCTTGCTTACACCATATAAAATGCAGTCTGAGGTTTTGGTCTCGAAGCTGCAAATAATGGGGACGATGCTACGAAATGCAATGTTGAGTATTGGGTACAGGTTATGCGATAGAAGGTGGAGTCATTTTGCTGTTGCAGCCCCATTGGAGAGGGCGATCGATCATCCTATAGAGACTACTTTTGTTTTGCCGGAATTCAATGGAGGAGCGGAAAAAAACCCAGGAATAGAGATTCCTCATTTCCCCTTTGGTGCTTCCATGGAGCTTATGGCTGTTCCCAAGAAAAAGGTTTTTGTTTTTCATCTTACCCTTTTTCTTTCTGGGTTTTATATATTTGTTTCTTTAGTTGTTTTTGGTTCTTTGTGTTTTTTTTTAATTATTGATTATTATTTGGGTGCATTAGGGGGATTTTCCGGTTGGTTTTTCCTGGGGTTTTTAATTTTCTTGGATACTGATTGTTGGCTGTTTTGGTTATGTGGGAATGCTCTATGAGTTCTTAAGATATTTGGGGCCTGGTTCTTTTGGCTAGTGCTTGTTAGGGTGTTTCAGTGATTTGGATTTTGGTTGTTTCTTTTCTGACTGTTTGGAGATTTCGGTCTGTGTTATTCTGTTATGTGTTTTGGCTTGTGCACTTCTTGGGCTATTTTCGAGCAAGTAAATAAAATAAAAAAATTCCCTTGACACTTTCGAGTGTGGACTTTTGTGGGTTTTCCTTTGGATTGATCATTTTTTATCTATGGCTGTCGGTTTGTTCGTAGTTGAGTATTGATGCTTTTGAGTACTTCAGGAATTAGGTGTTTTTGAAGTGGTGTCTTGTGGAATGTCTTAAATAAATTTGGTCATTTTTTGGGAATGATATCATTTAAAAACATTTAACTTTTGTAACTTTTTCATTTTTTCCTGAATTGAGTATTGTCTTGCTGGTGTTTTTAGGTTGTCGACTATCTTGTGTACTGAATTTCAGCTGTTCCAGAAATTTGGGCTCACATTGTTTGATTAGATGCCAATAAATCATGCTCCAAAATTTGAAGCGTGATTTAGTGGCATACTAGTGTCTAATCAAGTTGATTTGGTGGTAAGTCTGAACTTTTTTTAGTACAATTCCTTATCCAATGATGTTGCATGCTTGCCGAGTCAGAGAGCCAATGTTTGCAATGATTAGCGATAAAGCTCCTAGTTGGCTTTATAAAGGCTTTCTGCCAAGAGATGTGGGAGTGTGTGAAATGTGATGTAATGCAGGAATTTTACAAGCAGGGTTGTTTGAATAAAAGCTTCAACACGACTTTTGACTCATACCGGGAAAGAAGGGCAACAAAGATACAGGATTTTAGACCAATAAGTTTGTTTATTTATTTTTTTGAAATGGAAGACCAATAAGTTTACTTGGGAATCTTTATAAGATAATTTCACAATCTTGTCCATGAGGGTAATGAAGATGATGGGGTTATCATTTTACCTTTCCAAGCGGCCAGCCTTTGTGGAGGACACACATTCTTGAAGGGGAACTCATTGCAAATGAATGACTAGAGTTATGGGAGAGATAAAAATGTGGGACTTATTATTGAGATTGGTGGGGAAATAGCATCAACACAGAAACAGCCTTGGCGCAACTGTAAGGTTGCTCCATTGTGACCTGGTGGTCACGGGTTCGAGTCACGGAAACAGCCTCTCTGCAAAGCAGGGGTAAGGCTGTGTACATCTAGCCCTCCCTAGACCTCGCAGTGGTGGGAGCCTCGTGCACTGGGCCGCCCTTTTTATAGGGAAATAACATCAACACGTAGGCTTCAAGCATGTCAAAGGTCCGCGAAGGCTGAGGCAGACAAGCTTGCGAAAGCTGGAGTGCGAAGTCAAGAGCTTGAGCTTTATGATTTTCTGCCCCCCTAATGGTCTTGTTTGTAGCGATGCTTTTTTATTTTTCTTTGTTTCTTTTCTTCTTGGTTGACCTACACGGTCGG
The DNA here is from genome assembly GCF_043159265.1 of Tasmannia lanceolata. Classification (NCBI taxonomy): domain Eukaryota; kingdom Viridiplantae; phylum Streptophyta; class Magnoliopsida; order Canellales; family Winteraceae; genus Tasmannia; species Tasmannia lanceolata. The sequence goes on from NW_027518693.1 coordinate 13,129,891, forward strand.
CTTTGCCTTGTACATTGTTCCTCCTATAGTCCTATTCTATTTATGATATATTACCAGTAAAAAAAAAACATGAACACATATTTTGAAGTTCATACCAAGAAAGGAGGGGCAATAAAGATTAAGGATTTTAGACCAATAAGCTTAGAGGGGAATTGTTATATGATAACTGCAAAATCTTGTCAATATGCCTAAAGAAAATAATGGGGTTCTCATTTTGCCTTCCCAAGGGCGTGGTCGCACAAATTATTGCCTTCATGGGTGCACAGATTGTTGACAGGTTGCTCATTGTGAATGAATGCTTGGAGTCAGAGAAGAGAGGAAAAGGCGGCTCTTATTTAGAAGATCGATATGGAAAATGTGTTTGGCCATGTTGATGAGGAATTCATGGATTTTCTGCTAAGGAGGATGTGATACGGGGAGAGATGGGGGAGGCAGGTGACGGAGTGCATGTCAAACGCATCTTTTTCAACTTAGGTGAATAAATTACCTTCCTATTTTGCTAAAAATTAATTGGGTCTTACCAAAGGGGTCCACTCTCTCCCTTTTTGTTTACATTGGCTGGTGAGATGCTTATTTAGATTATCGAGTAGGGCAGAGGAAAGGGGCTGTTCAAAGGGTGGAGATGGGAGATTTGGGTCTCATAACTCATCTGCAGTTGTCGAATGCCACTTGTTTTTTGTGGTTATACGAAGGAGCAAGTTTAGGATCTGAAATTCACTTTGAGATGGTTCTAGGCATTTTTGGGGTTGTGTGAATGTGCAATGACTGCTCTGAAATAGTTGGGAATGGGAGCTGGTGGGGATCTTTGAATGTAGAGTAGAGAGGGCTTTCCTCGTAAGGCATTTTGGTCTGTTGGTGGGAAGGATGGAGAAGAAGTTAGTACTAGTAGATTAGAAGGAAGGCTTTCTATCTTTGGGGGTAGGTTGACACTTGTTAAGGAAGCATTGTCTAACTTTTCTACTTATTTTATGGCACTCTTTAGTATTCATGGGAAGATATAACATATGTTGGAGGGATAACATAGAGTTCCTTTGTGAGAAGAAACGAGGAACAGAAGAAGCTTAGACATTTGGTAGAGTGGGTTTATGCTTGTGAACCCTAGTGCAAAGGAGCAATGTGCTTTTCGGAAATGGCTTTGGAGATTCATGGCATGGTTTTAAATTTCAGCTGCCGAAATGAAATCCACTTGGATTTGGAAAAATAACAAACTTTGCTCGAAATTTTGAAATTTCGTTTATGTTTCAGCCGAAATATGCGAAACATGCAGCTTTTAAGATAAGCATAGCAAAGTTTTTGTTGAAATGTTGACATTTCGACCAAAATCTTGGCAAAAATCAACTCCAACCATAGAAAGGAGGACGACAACGAGATTCCTTTAATATATTTCTAGATAAAGTACAAAAATAAAAAGAAAAACCAGTAGTGAAGAATCTTACCTGGATTTCGCCTATGATCGTACCGAAATGTTTTCGTGATTTTACAAGATTTTGGCCGAAATTTCATACTGAAGCTGATTTTTGTTTTGTTTTGATGGGTACGATTTTTTCTCTTGTACTGGCCACCTCGCTCGTGGGTTTTTGCCTTTCTCATTTTTCTCAATAAAAGTCACCGTCATTAAAAAAGTAAGAAAAATTAATCATACAAAATGCTAAGAATGTTAAAAATTACTTCTCATCGCTCAAACATAAGTCATCTCCTAGGGGCTTTTATAAGTCCGAACATCATACTCAATGGAGTGGTACCCCTCGTCATCACCGCCATCATCTCTAGGAACACCATCAAGATCAATGTCCTCATCTTCGTCGTCCGCAACAACAACTCTAGGAAGATCTTCCACCCCTTGATGAGAGTAGAAATAAATAGAAGGAATTGAGAAAGAGTATGTAGAAGAAGTGAAAAAAATGCAGGCTTGTATGGGTTTATATGTTTTTTTTTTTGTTTGGAGAGGCAAAAAGACGAAAAATACCCTTCAAATAGCTATAAAATGAACATAAATAAGGGTAAATAGTAAAATATAAAATAAAAATACTAGCCGTCGAGGCTTAAAATCATGATTTTTTTCTACCAGTAAAAAATCATATTTGTTTTCTTCTAAAAAGTAGTCGTTTTAAGACGAAACATGTTGTTTCGCCACCCTGTTTCATCCAAAATAGGGCCAAACGGGTGAAATGGGCTGAAATGGACCGATCGAAACAAAATTCTGACCGGTACGCTTCGGTTGGTGTTTTTGTTTTGTTTTTCTTTCCTGAACGAATTTTTTCATCTGATTCAGACGAAACAAAATGGAATTTACAACTTAAATTCATAGATAAAATCGCTTTTCCTGCTTTATCTTCTTCAAAGGCTTTTTCTAGTCTAGACTGTTCTTCCTAGGAATGTGTTCTAAACGATATGCTATTAAGTTTGGGATGCTATCATGTGTTGGGGTAGACTACTATAAGAGCGTGTGGGTGGGGCGGGGTGGGCATCTCCAAATATAATCTTGGATCTTCTCCGGGCTAGAATGATTAAGCAAACAAAAGTCCATTCCCAAGTACACAGACACCCCCATGTGTGATTATAAGTTCTTTGTTTATTTTTCACGCTTACTTTCTATTTTTTTATAATGACTAATGGTGCACAGTGTTACAAAACTGAATATGCATAATATAGATAAATACTAACACTACGGCATACTTTTTTTCGTCGCCTTCTTTGGGTTTGGGGGATGCATGGCAGCATCTGCACTCGCTCGAGCACAATATATGTGCTTGAGGGCATCGAGGAATGAAAAGATGATATTGAGGTCAACGATGCCGACTTACCAGTTTTTTATAATTGATATTTGTCATTTGATATCTGAGACTTTGAGAATTGATATGAACTTGCATTTTTTATTATTTTTAAGACTATTATCCAAAATGCATTGGTTTGGATGGGAAATGGATAATTAGTATGTGGCGACTTTATTAGTAGATAATTTATATTATGATATTAAATGACTAATCATACTCCCTAGACCCCGCAATGGCGGGAGCCTCGTGCACTGGGCCGCCCTTTTTTATATAAATTTGAATGCATCTTAGAATTACGATATGATTTAAGATCCAATACGATTTGACCCCTATTATGATTTTTTTTAATGATGATCCCTATTACGATTTACGATTCGATTCGGATTTTCAAAAGATAAAGTGCAAGTGCAGATGTTATGTTGGGAGATATTTATCATTATGTTATTTCAGTATTTAATTTATTAATAAAGCTTGTTGCTTTCTAATGAACCATTTGCTTTTAGATTTGCAGAATTAAATTGGCAACCATATGGGCAGGTGTAATTACTTACTGTCTATATAATCTCCAAAATAATTAAGGGCATGTACATGACTCACATTATCTTCCTCTTGATCGTTGTTGTATCTTGAGTTTTGGGAACCTGTGGTTGCCTGCACCTATTTATCTTCTTCTCCATCCTTTACCACCCTTGTGTGATGTTCTTCTGGTGATTAATTTAAGGATGCAATTCTGAATATCTATATAAATATGTTGATTGCTTGAAGATGCTTGATGAGGATTTGTTAAATGCAGGTTTCTCGCTATAAGAGAGGCTTAAGAAATGGTCCAAAGGCCTTGAAACCTGTTCCGGTGATTGTCAGATGCAAGTAAGAGCTTTAATATTTAGTTTATGAATTTTGACACTTTCCTTGCCTATGTAATGGTGATATGCAGTTTTGTGTTTCTTGATTTGCAAGTATTCTACAGTGAGTTTCATTATGTTAGGGTGACAAATAGATAATATACAAAATGTACCTATTATGCCGCATAAAAAACAATTATGATAATATACAACGGTAAAAAGGAAGCAAAAATAAAATAGAAAACACGATTTATGTGGCCCACTTCAAAGGAACCTACTGTAATACTTGAACCTTCATCTCAATTAGGAACCCTGTTTTCGACGTACCAAAAATGCCCTTAAAATTTTGGGAAAGGGCCCCCACCAGGTCATGCCTGGGCTTGGCTATTATGACTTAGACTTATTAGTGTTCAGTAGGTTCTTAGAGTTAAGAGGAAACCACAATACAAGGCATTTGCATACAATAAAACTGATATCTTTGTGATAGGAAGCTAAAAGAGAAAGCAACTTTCTTTTCTTCTTATCTGAAGTTCTCAATTCCATTGTATACGTTTTGCTTTTATATTAACAAAACTTAATCTTCACATACAAAAAGAAAATCATATATTACTTTTAACTTTCAACAAAAAAGAAAAAAAGAAAAAAAAAAGGGAAAACAGCGAGGTAGAGAGTGTAATCGATATTGAAAAGAATCTGGATTTGCTTTTAGTTTTGAAGATGGTCAGCATGAGAGTTCACTTTCCCGCTAACATGTGAAAACCATTAAACCATAAAAACTAAAGGAATGTCTGTCCCAGGGAGTGGGTATTGGAGGAGCTTCCTCCTATCATTTTGCTCGTAAAATTTATTCTAAATATCTACATATACATTTAGGGGCTGGATTTGAAAACTAACCAGTGAAATTAAACATCAACATTAATGATAAAGATCACAAATAAGGAGCAGAATCTCTCAAATTCTCAAAGCAGACCCATGATCGCCCTCAAGGTGGACGGAAATCAAATAGCTCTAGGCGCTCTCTAGCTACGCCTTCCCTAGCTAACCTATCGTCTTCTGAGTTAGCCGATCTTTTAACATGGTGAAGGAAATAGAAGAACCCGCCACCTGCCCCCGAATCTCATCTATCCAATGCGCAAATCTCCATGGGTGAGGGTGACTTCCCTTCACCTGATAACATTGAGGGAGTCTCCCTCCACTAAAATATGATTGAGAAGGCTGCTATCAATTATGCTGATCCCTTGGAGGACCATTTGTTTTTTGCTTCATTTGAATCTGTGATCCCGATTGGGTAGAGAAGGCCCACCTAGTCATCCCATCCTCATCCCTAAGAAGACCTCTTACTCTTGAAGGCCCTGGATTCACCATGCTGGATCCATTGAAATTAAGTTTTAAACTACCTTGGCCTGGTGGTTCCCATTCCTTGTTGGGAGCTATCACCTATTCATTAATATAGCAAACCTCCCTCCACACATGCCAAAGCTCATAGGGTGAAACGAATCTGAAAGAGGGGAGGATCTTTACTCAGGATATGGTTTAGGCAGGCACTTTTGAGATGATGAATTGGGGGCTTTCAACCAACCCCCTGGATACTCTTGCATTCCTTTCCTTCCATCATACCCATATCATAGCTAATAGTGACATGTTCTAGAAGATCTTTCCTTTCTTCTGCCAAGGTACAAAGGACCAGCCCTCAAAGAGATACAATAAGTCTAGCCAGGAAAACCCCGAGATGCCGAACCTATTCAAGATTTTGCTCCTCACCTTTCTAGCCAACTTGCAATGAGGGAACATGTGATCCACTGACCCTCCTGCCTCCACACATAATGCGTAGACCAACATTTTTCACTTGTGCTGGTGGTCCACTGTAAGAATTCTGTCAAGAAGAGCTGTGCATCCAAAACCGCAAACTCTGGGCGGAGCTGGGATACCTTCATTATCATCAAGTCATATCCTTCTTTTATAACTAGAATCACCCTTAGAATTAGGAACTACAACAACTAGACCACTAATAATTTTTCACTGATCCGTTTAATCTGGGATTGAACCTTCGACCTCCAGGGTGAAGAACAAAGCCTTGACCATTGAGCCAGAGGCTCAGTTCCATTTTTGTCACTAATACTATCACTGAGCTCTTGGCTGCTTTTTAGGCCTGAAATAATGGAATCTTGAAACAAAGGTAGAACCAGTGTTTAAAAACTCCTTGACTCGGCAAGGAACTCGCCCGAGTCGACTCCTTTTTACCTCGGCCGCATTCCGCGTTTCACCACATCTGCGTTCCGCGTTTTGCCTTATAGAGTCAATAAACTCCTTTGACTCTCCCGAGTTATGACCTTGCCAACCGTGTTAACCGCGTTCTTGGCCGCGTCCGCGCCGAGTCAACAAGGATTTTTCTTGGCCGCGTTCCGCGTCAAATCCGCGTTTTTAAACACTGGGTAGAACTAGCGATTGTACGGATCTCTTCTTCTTCTTTTTCATTTTTCATTTATCTTAATCTGTCTATAGTTGCATGAAACTTACATGTTTATTGTAATTGTTGGCGCTTTGGGTTATAACATAACTTAATTTCTAGTCTTTGTTGGCATTTACCATGTCCAGTTCCTTTCATTTCTGGTAACTAAAAGAATCTTTCTTCGTATCTCTTAAAATTTCTTAAATTCCAATGAGAATTCACCCTAGGGTCCATTTGGATGCATGCAATATAGAAGTAGAAGGAAAGGATTTTAGATTCCCATAACTTTTCATTCCTTTTTCTTCTGATTTGATAGGAAAGTCAAACAGTACAAAATTGGCTTGTATTTGGAAAATTTACAGCTGACATGAAGTGCCCTGTGAATAGTAAATGGCAACTAATGGTAGAAAATTGAAAATGTGTCCTTTTACTTTGATTTTCCCACTTTTTGGTGCATCCAAACAGAATAGGGTGCTAGTATTCATATTTCCCGTTTGCAATTTTCGTAGGACAAAGAGGTCTCATTTCTTCTTTAGATCGACATGGTACGTAGAAACTAGAAAGGACAATCCTTTTAAAAGAAATTCATCCTGAACACAAAAACCTGGATATTAAAAAAACATAATCTTTTCTTTTTTTTATGTGTGTGTGTGTGTGTGTGTGTGGGTGGGTGGTGGAGATTTGCTCGCGTCCATCGCAGGAGGCATTTCGTGGATGGTCTGTTGCATCTGACAGCAGCCACAGAGGCTCACTTTTCAGCAGGTTTTGTCTTCATTCACGAGGTGGCTGCCGTCAGATGTAACAGACCATCCGCGAAATGCCTTCTGCAATGGACGCTAGCAAATCCCTATATATATATATATATATATATATATATATATATATATATAGAGAGAGAGAGAGAGAGAGAGAGAGAGAGAGAGAGAGAGAGAGAATGGTTCCTACACATATGTGTAGAGAGTTCTCTACACACTAGCTTAAAATACAGTGGGGGGCCACATTGTTTGGGTGATCCAAGCCATCCATATTAAAGGCCCTCACATAGATAGGCTGTCTACAAAAAATCAGATCCATAGGATCATCCCAACCCTACGATTTGTGGAGGTAAAATGGATGTCTTTAAACCTTCACAAATTAGTCCATTTTTTGCCTCCACAGTTCGAACGGTTAGGATGATCCTATGGATCTGATTTTTTGTGGACACCCTATCTATGTGAGGGCCTTAAAAATGAATGGTTTGGATCACCCAAATAATGTGGCCCCCACTGTATTTTAAGCTAGTGTGTAGATAACTTATCTACACATATGTGTAGGAACCGTTTTCTCTCTCTCTCTCTCTCTCTCTCTCTCTCTATATATATATATATATATATATATATATATATATATATATGAGGAAAGTGTTTCTACTCGGCCTATCCACTTTCCTCTATATATATATATATATATATAGAGAGAGAGAGAGAGAGAGAGAGAGAGAGAGAGAGAGAGAGAGAGAGAGGAATATGTTCATGCGCTCAAGCTCTAATAAGGAATGGTGCGCTTGAGTGCACCAATCACATGGGTCCCACAATTTCTGTGAGGATCCAAACTATTCATTTGCAAGGGCCTATCATAGATAGGGAGTGTACCAAAAATCAGCTCCATTGAATCATCCTAACCCCTCCAAAAGTGGAGGGCAAAAATGGGCAGATTTGTGGTATGTCCATTTTGACCTCCACAAATGTATGGGTTAGGATGATCCTATGGAGCTGATTTTTTGTACACACCCTATCTATGTAAGGCCCTTTCTAGTGAATGCTTTGGATCATCCTAACAATGTGGGCCTCAATGGTTTTTGAGCTCAAGCTCACGAATATGTTCCAACGCTCAAGCTCACAATCCTTTTCCTCATATATATATATATATATGAGGAAACTGTTGGTGAGCTTATGGTGAGCTAGCTTGCCCAATCACATGGGTCCCACATTTTGGGGAGTGATCCAAACCATTCATTTGCAAGGCCTTATCATAGATAGGGGGTGTACCAAAAATCAGCTCCATAGGATCATCCTAACCCCTCCATTTGTGGAGGACAAAAATGGACAGACACAAATGTAAGGGACTTTCAAATGAATGCTTTGGATCATCCTAACAAAGTGGGCCACCATGTGATTGGGCAAGCTAGCTCACCAACAGTTTCCTCTCTCTCTCTCTCTCTCTCTCTCTCTCTATATATATATATATATATATATATATATATATATTCTTTGTATAGTTCCATTTCGTTTCTACTTACCTAGATACATTTCTGATGCGTGTATGAACTAATATTTGTAAAACCAAACATTGTTCATTATTATCATTTGATGTGCACGTTATGAACATATTAAGCTTACTTGATGTGCACTTTATGTTGCAGGAGTTGCGGTCGAGTGAAGCTCCCACACTTCTACTGTTGCAGTGGGGAGAGGGGGACCGGCGAAAGGAGTGGTTCTGGTAGTTAGATTTGCTTTGGGACCCATGTTGGTACATAGAGAAAACATGGTGGTAGTCAAGAAGTTAGCAGATGAAGCAGAGAATGACATGTTCAATTTTACCAATTTCAAATGGATTTTGGATGTTTCATGCGATGTGAAAATTAAAGGATTTTTAGGGAATCTCTATATAGAATTGCAGCAATCACCTTCTGGTGTGCTGCTCTGCTTTATGCTTTGAGGAGTTGTTAAATAACTTATTTACTATCCGGTTTTTAAGATAGTTTATGAACAAATTCCTTAGTATTATGGGGCCTGTAATTTCTGTGTTTGGTTGCCCAAAATCATTGCAGCCATCGGGATTGTTTGGACTTGGGGATGCCATTCTTCGTTTGGTTGCTACCAAGAGCCTCTCTAAGTTGTCTACCGGGAAATTATTGCATGTCTGCTGAGGTGGCATTCCCCTCCCTTATAATTTTCAAAGCAAAATTGCACAAAAAATGTGGAATTTTGCTTGAAAAATCTTATGAATGATTCTTTTTCTCTATTTCTCTCTCTTCCCACGCTTTCTCTTCTCTGTTTATATTAGTAATGACACATACCCTTACTCCCCACAACCAAACACTACTTATCCATGAGGTAATTCTAGGCAAATTATGCTAATAGCACTCCTCCCTCTCACTGACTCCCTCTTGGACAGTTCTCTCATTGGATGGTTGTGCCATTTGATGCTTTATCAGCTTTTATTGGCTAATTAGAAAAGTGAAAACATGAAGAAAGGATTGCCACTATCAAGTAAGAGTGTAAATATCATTTTCCAATGGCAGAAAAGGGAATGATATATTATCCCCCTTTGGACTAGAGGGTGGTGGCCCGGGGAAGAAAAGGGAGGATATATCTCGGGGTGTCAATGGATCTAGACAGTCCGATGGACTATCCGAATGACACCTCCTACTTATACCCCCCTTCCTAATCGAAATGCATACATTTGTCTCATACACTATGGGGATGGTGAGAAGAGATATATTTTACATTCCAGAGGAGCTATAATTGGAGATACCATTGTTTCTGGTACAGAAGTTCCTATATCAATGGGAACTGCCCTACCTTTGAGTGCGGTTTGAACTATTGATTTACGTAATTGGAAGTAACCAATTAGGTTTACGACGAGACCTAGAAATCGATCACTGATCCAATTTGAGTACCTCTACGGGATAGACCTCAATAGAAAACCGAAGAGTAACGGCAGCAAGTGATTGAGTTCAGTAGTTCGTGTCAATGGATCTAGACAGTCCGATGGATTATCCGAATGACACCTCCTACTTATACCCCTTCAATTTTTATATCATTAAGTATTATTTCAAAGGTACTTTAGTAAAAATAAGCCATATCTAATTTTTAGAGCGATTTTTATTTTCAATACTTTGTCATTCATAGGTCTCAAATATTGAGTCAGCCTCTTCTTTTCCTTTTCTAATCATTGACTCTAAGTCTCTAAACCGCTTCATCCATCACCCACTTTTGAGAATTTTAATTGTGTACAACCTAAGTAGGACCTAAATTAAGGCAGTCCGATTTGAAATGGGTCATGACTGAGACAAGAGAAGTAGGATCCGAAGAACACTCCGAATCCGGTCTGACCAATAAGGGATTTGAATGGATTGTGACCGAGACATAGGTCGAACGGATCCACTTCGGATCGGTTAACACCCATATCACTTCCCAAGATGCCAGCTTTGGAGAGAGAGAGAGAGAGAGAGAGAGAGAGGGTATGGTGCCTCTTGAGGGCAATCTTTTGAAAGTTGGATGCTATTTTAAGGGCACCATTGTCTTTACGTAATGCGAGCAAAACAAAAAGGTTTCTACTTGCTTATCCGCCTGCTCAACAATACAACAGTAAAATGTAGGCGCGTGTCATGACGCACTGCGTTATCTTTTATTTGGGCAGATAAATGACCCATCCAAACTAGACACGTGTCGCCCTCTCAAGCCTCCTCTATTTCATAAGATTTTGGTATGAAGAGAGAGAGAGAGAGAGAGAGAGACCGAGCCAACCCAACAAGCGTAGAGAAAGAGAAAGTAAGATGTCAACAACGGTTGTTCAATCCCAAATCCAGGGATTTAATGGGGGATTACTACACCTTCGTAAAACATCTCTCATCTCCCCTTCTTCACTAACCTCCACCAGGTTTTTCTATATATCTTCTCTGCTTTAAATTGGTTTGTTGGGATTTCAATAGATATTTGAAGAATCTATGTACTCCTTTCTATCTGGTCATGAAGCTAAAATGTTTGTAAAATTATCTCAATGGAATCATGGCCCTTGAACTATTTTTTTTGTTTAATTTCATGGGTTTGCTGAAATAGATGAAATTTTGGTGGAATTATGTGAAGCGTTTTTCTTTTTAATGTGCTAGTGGAGCTAAAATGTTTTTGGGTATTGTACCAGGAAGTATAATTTCTTTTATTTCTCATGAATTATGTGATTATTTAAGGGAACCCATGTAAAACCCCTTTTTCTTTTTTTATCTCTGCTCTTGCTCTTTTGGATTTTATTGAGTATTGACCACTAATACCTTCTTTGTTTATGGTTCTAGTCCAAATTTGGTGGAATATTCGAAACTTGTACTGTTGTTGTGTGCTTGTGAGGCTTAAATGTTTTTAAAAGAAGGAATGGAAGCATAGTATGAGAATTTTAGTGAATTTATGATGGAAATAAAACGAAAGTCCTTTTCTTCTTTCCTCCTTTGACCCTTTGATTTTCTTCAACTTTTTCTAGTTTTACTTCATGGGTTTTTTTTAATCCTAATGCAAATTTGTTGCAAATATGCAAAACAAATTTCTTCCTGATGAAAATTTGTTTAGAATCTGCAAAACATAGGAATATTTATAATGATGGAAACTGAAACAGGCATTTCATAAATTCATAGTTTCAGCTTCAAGTATAGGGCAAGAGGATTTAGTGAGTACTGATTTCTTTTGTTGGTGTCAAATATCTTGGTAATTTGGTCACTTTTGGTATATATGGGAAAAAAAGAAGGTCGTGTTCAAGCTATGTTGTATCAGTATTGGTACTGAGTGTTGGGTTTGGCGAACCTTGAAAAGAACAATTCGTGAATTCGCCAAAATGTTTTAGTAAATTCTCAAATTTCAATTTTTTTACATAATAATATGATTATAATAAGTAATATGTTGAAAATTTTAATAGGTTAAGTAGATATAATGTTTTTTATTTAATAAACTATTAGGGTCCATTTCAAAAAAACTTACTATTAGGATGGGTAAAACTCAAAACATGAGATAATTGTAGGTAGAAGTATTCAGAAAAACAAATAAAAGAGATCTAGGTGTGCTTTGTCGGTTGCACACAGCCTATTGAAATTCTGTTTCTGATACAGCTTTGTTTCTTGTCTTCATCTAAAATCCAGGAGAAAGTTTCAAACTGCAGTGAAAGCATCAGCACGCGTTGATAAATTCTCAAAAAGTGGCATTATCGTTTCCCCTTCTATTCTTTCTGCTAACTTTTCAAAGTTGGGCGAACAGGTTTTCTTCTGGACCGTGTTACTAGGACTAATTTTATTTTTTGTGAAGCTGTGATATGAATCATCAGTGAATCTAAATGGTTAAAACCTTTCTTTGGAGGAATAGTTTCTTGTCTTGTTCTGTGAATTTTGATTTAAATGATAATTGTAGCAATCAGCCATATTCTCCATTTCTGATCCTGATAATTCTGATTTGGAAACAAATTCATTTTATAGTCAAACATCCCTGTTTCTAATGATACAGATCTGATAGCATCAAGAATGCAATTTTTTGCAGCTTGAATCTTGAAATGCTTTCTTAGCTATCCAAAATCAACGGTGTATAGAAGACATCATTTGTTAATCCTTTTTTTTTAAATGGACATTTGCTCTTCTTTTTCTATTTATTAAATACATCTTTATGCATCTTATCTTAAAATTTCTTTCTTCAAACTCCATTTGTATCCCATACGTTTTTATTTTCATTTCTGAATGTTAAGTTCAATCAGTTTAGTTATGCCTAATCAGTTTAGGTGTGCGGTAATGAAAGACAAACCTCCCTTGTAAACTACATGGATATGTTATCAGCCCATTAAATCCCTTGAGTGAATTGGACTCTTTTCAGTTGAAAGAAATGACAAAGGCTCCGAAATTTTCGTTAGCAACAAGATGCATCATTTTCTAATTGCCTAACTCATTCTAAAAAAGAGTAGAGCACCCACCACTCAATAGGTTTGCGGGCAAATGCTGAATATCATAGAATAACATACGCGCCTTTCTGCCTCTCCAGATCAGCAGGGTTATGTAACTTCGTACATGATCTGCCCATCAATTTACTTAAATCCACCCCAGTCATGATATTTCATTTCCTATTTCTTTCAGTTTCTTGTCTTTTTCCCAGTCAATCGGATATTGAAATATCAGACTATTGTTATCTAATCTTACATTTTAGAAATCATTAAGGCTCCAAATTTTATGGTTCGTCAGGATTGAATAATATTCTCATTCATCTAGGTAAAAGCAGTGGAAGTGGCTGGGTGTGACTGGATTCATGTCGATGTAATGGATGGACGTTTTGTGCCAAATATAACTATTGGACCTCTCGTGGTTGATGCCCTGCGCCCAGTAACAGATCTTCCGTTGGACGTGCATCTGGTATCTTTTTTGTTACATTCCTTCCTTTCGTGCCATTGAATATCAAGGATACTTCTGTTTAGCTACCTGCTCTATTTAGTGCATGATAATGGATTAAGATGGTGGTTTTTAGATGCATTTTTGGGAGTTCCTTTATCACATCATGTTTTTTGCTCATGCAAAATATCAAACCATGTAGATGATTGTGGAACCTGAGCAGCGAGTACCTGATTTTATCAAGGCTGGGGCAGACATTGTCAGCGTTCACTGCGAGCAATCTTCCACTATCCATTTGCATCGGACAGTTAATCTAGTAAGATTACCTTTGAACCCATGTTTGAATGTATACTCTAATTCAGATTGATTTGATTAGTGGAATAGGAATGGGTTTGCTTCTCCACAGTATCATTGCTATGGAGGTAATTTTGTTTAGTTATGTATAAGTATAATTTCCAAAAAAAGGGAAAAAAAGAAAAAAAGTGAACAGACAATAAAAGTCTTACTAAAGAGAGGCATTCTTTTTTTTTTAGAATAAGTTTTCTGATCGTTTGTATTAATATACTAGTAAAAAGCATGAAAAGCCATGCCATGGTTCTATCTTTTTTTTTTGAAAGATGAAAATTTTCATTAACAATCAGGGCGGGGACAAGGTGTCCCACGCCAAGTACAAAGCAGATATTAAAGTAGTTACGTAGTTTACAACATCAGTTGAGTTTAAGGAACAATGACCAACATGGCTGTCCTAAATACTCCTTCCTTGGCTAGGATATCCGCTGCCTCATTAGCCAATCTTCTTCTATGCTCAATTCTGGGTTCCAATATTCGTATAAGGTCTAAGATCTCAGCAATAAGTCCTTGAGTCCGCCAAGGACCCCTTGAAGCATCCGAGGCCCAACTGATTGCATTAGCCAAGTCCCCTTCCACTATTAATTGCCTCAAATCATGTTCAAAAGCCCATCTCAGTCCGAAGAGGAGGGCTCTTACTTCTTCCTCATTTGCATCACATTCTCCTACCGGACCTGAGTAGGACATGATAGTTGATTCCCTTTCATCCCTTATCAGACCCCCAATCCCAGCCTTACCTGGGTTACCTATGGAGCTCCTGTCAAAATTCAGTTTGACCAGCCTGAAGGACGTGGCTTCCATTTTGGCATCGGTTTCATCCGAATAGTTCTGTACCATATCATTGCCCACCAGTTCCGAAGAATGTCAGATAATCCGTATGGGACTTTCTTTTTGCTTTTGCCCATGGCATGGTTCTGTTTGATGCCATGGATGCTACCATGTGGCCTGCCCTACAAAGATTATGCGAATGTATACATCAAACCACGTGCTAAGCTTCACCTCAGCTAACTGCCAGTGCATTGTGCTACATGCGGCGTCCTGCATATTAGTTATATGATACCTTAGGGAGCCATGATGATTATGTGAATGTAACTGTCACGCCAGTCATTTGTTATTTAGAGAATATATGTGCAACCAGATGTTGCTTAAATTCTTGTTGTCAAGGTACATTGCAAAAATACAATTAAATTCAAAGGATATCTTTTAGAAATTGATTGCATGCACATGGAGGGTCAAGCTTTTGTCAAGGTCATTTGTTATTTCCAACAGTTTCTTATATTATAATATTGACTGAATCTTTATAGGGAACCATAAATTATGATTGTATTGACCATTTCCTCTCTTTTTTTCTAATATAATTTATTATTATTACTACTATTATTTTATTGAACTTATAAAATCAAAACTTGCATCCACGACCTTATTTTATAATTTGGTTCAAGCTACCCCTTCCCAGTTTTATAATCTGTGATTTGAATTTTAAGATTGCTCTAAGTATTTCTCATGGTGATTTGAATTTTTTAATACTATAAAAGAGAAACAATTGCAAGTTTATGATGTGCTTCTGCCCTTGTTTACATTATCCAAAATCGAGTGATTAGTAATGCTATACTCAATCTTGTGGTACTTGGTACCTTGATATTAAGCATGAATTTGGCACATAGTTTTATTTGGATCACCAGATGCAAGTGTTTTTTTGTAATCAGTTCTGAATCTGGATATTTGCAAGCAAAATTTAAGATTAGATTTGCATGCCTCTTTCCTTGACTGCCATATATTTGATTTTTGTGACCCAGATTAAAAGTTTAGGTGCAAAAGCTGGAGTGGTCCTAAACCCTGGAACTCCATTGAGTACCATAGAATATGTGCTTGATGGTGAGACTTTTCTTTATGTCTCAGTATATGAAAAATGTAGTTGCAGATTTAAAGTTGCATGCTATAGAATCTTGAAGTTGTTTCTTGTAACTTTCAAAGAAGCTTGCAACCCCCTGTTGACGCTTTCTAGTTAATCTGTGAATGACTAGTGTATTTGATGTGATTTTTTTTTTTTTGAAAGGTAACGATTTTTTTGATAATGCAAGGTCTATCACAATGAAGGGACAAGATGTCCCCCTAAAGTAACAGTATTACATCAAGCCCAATAAACAGTATTACCCGCTAGGCCGCTACCAGTGAGATGGAAGAGCATCGAAAAAACCTCTAGGTGATCCTCGATTCCCCCACATGCTCCGACCGAATAATCACCATCTCATCTCTATCCGCCCCCTCTTTTGCCAACTTGTCTGCAGCCTCATTTGCAGACCGTCGCCTGTGTTTTGATTAGGTTATTTTAGTTTCTTCCTAAAATAGGGTGTCTTAATTCTAGTACCCAAACTCCCAAAGCATGTTTCAAGGCAAAGAAATGGTTATTACCATTCAGATACTTTTTAAAATATTAGTGACGTAGGAGTTTTTTATTCATGCACTTTACCATGCCCATCACCCATTTGAAAGATGTGTTTTATGTGGTTGGAATTAAATCAAGGAAGCTGTGATGATGTTTTGCGGAAAATTATCTTTGACTTCATTAGAAATCCCATAAAATTTCGACAAAGCACTCTCATAATGTTTGGATGAATATGCATATAATTTTTCTTGACTGATCCGGACTTGTATAATATGTGATGTGTAACAAATATGCTTTCAGTGGGGCTAGCATATGACTCGCAGTAACATGTTGCTATTGTTTATGTCATGGTTCGAAATATAGTATGTGGCTGGATATCTATTTCTTGTTTGTCCAGATAAAGAAAAGAATTTGTAAGGAAACAATATTTCATGCTCTTGTTTGTAAAGCATAGTTTTCTCATGAGGTTTGTTATGGTGACCATCTAAGCATGTGATGTCATTGTGGATATATTGTACGGAAATTCTTGAGTATTAGTGATTTTAGGAAAAAAATAAATAAATAGAAATTTGGTGCTGTTTTTGTGATCTTTCTCTTGTTACAAGGCCCAGCAATAAATACCATTTATTCATTTTCCTGCCGTTTTAGCTGTGCTATGCACAGTTATTACAGCTGAGTTGATGTTGTCAGAAGTCTAGATCATTTTGCACTAGATGATCATTTTGCACAGTAAAGGATGCTGACCAAATTTTCTGGTTTTATTGGCAACAGTTGTGGACTTGGTCTTAATTATGTCAGTAAATCCTGGTTTTGGTGGGCAGAGCTTTATCGAAAGTCAAGTCAAGAAAATCTCGGACTTGAGAAGATTATGTGCCGAGAAGGTAGTGTAAGATGGAAAGTTATCCACGTACCATTTCAGTTCTTTATGAGAATGAAGGGTTTTCAGATCTCACATTTGAACATTTTGATATGCAGGGGGTGAACCCATGGATCGAAGTGGATGGTGGAGTGGGTCCGGGAAATGCATATAAGGTGCCTTTTTTCAGTTAGTTTTTTTAATCACATTTCAAGAAAGATGCCTCAGCTCACCTTTTGGGAGAAATCTCAGTTTATCTTTGTAGCTTATTATTTGATATTGCTTAGAGTTTATTTACATAGATATAGCTCCGTTTGGATGCCAGAATTTTTTTGGTTCTTGGGACTTTTGTGGAATTTCCGCAGGAAACCCACGTTTGGTTGCTAGTTATATAGTGGGCAAAAAAGAATCCCACAAACCAAAATAACCCCGCACGAAACCCAAAGCTGGAAAAAAAAATCCCAGGAACCAAAATAATCCCGCACGAAATCCGAGGAACCAAAATAACCAAAAGAAGAACTTTTTTCTTCCCAACAGTTCAAGCAACCAAACAAAGCATGGGATTTTTATTTTACTGGGATTTTTTTTTCCCACCATAGTCCGGTCAACCAAACATGGGATTTTATTTTACCGGGATACTTCCAGGGAGTTTTTTTTTCCCATCAATCTCCCAGGAAGTTTTTTGTTCCACAAAAGTCTCAAGAACCAAAATAATTTTGGCATCCAAACGGAGCATCTTTTATGGAACACAAGAAAAATCCTTGCTATCATTATTTTTTATTTTTTGAGAAAAAAAATTACACAAGGACAGAGACAGAAGGACAGACATTGTTTTGGGTCAACAACTGAGTATCTGTTCATCCTTTTGTATAAATGCCCACACCATATGATACAGTACTTATATAATAAATGCATCTGTCTGTGTCATCGTATAATTGTATGTATACAGTGGTTTGGACCTTCCATGGTGGTTGTGTTTGACACCTCATGCCGGTCTCCAACAGTTACAGACAGTTACAGCTCCATGGTGGTGTGCATGTCTACGTTACACAGCTTTAAGAGCTTTTTGTAGTTTGAATCTAACGCATCCACAACGCATGCTGACAGGTTATTGAGGCAGGAGCAAATGCTTTGGTTGCGGGTTCTGCAGTCTTTGGATCTAAAGATTATGCTGAAGGCATGGATGTCATTTCTTTTCACTAAATAGATTTTTTTAATATAATTTTGTCTTGTAATGCTTTGATCTGATGCTGTTCATACATTACATGCATATACATAAAGATACCACAGCATACTTTGGACTCAGTGATAATGCTATGAGTTTGCTCCTGCAGCTATAAAAGGCATCAAGACTAGCAAAAGGCCTGTAGCAGTCGCAGTATGAAGTATGAACTACTCCAAGAGAACAGATTCTATCCAGTTGTCATGCTGGAGAGAGCATTCTCCACTCATAGTATGTATGTTTCCTTGTTACTGTATATTCCAATTCACTGAATGGATAAATGATTTGCATTATTCATTTCAAATTGGCTAATTCTCACAGTTATATACATGGAACGATTCCCAGGTAACTAACTCCATCAATTTGTAGCTATGTAATTGCTTGCTAAGAATATAGAAGCATGTATCTCGAGATAACACATGCATATTCAAGATATCGAGTCTTCTGTGGGGCTTATACCCTTTAATTTGGCCAGGTGTTGGACTCCTTTTTTGTTGGAAGAAAGCTCCCTTTTCCCTGTCCAAGTCCCAAGCATAAGCTTACTTTGAATGTTCTTTCAACTAAAATAATAAATTATAATACAAAGATTTTGCTCTTCTGTTTTTGCAGATAACAAATCTCGGAGATTGGAGAAGTATATTGAAGCATTGAGTTTTATGTAGCATGTTTTGTATAGGGAACAATTATTCATAATAATTTGATCGCTGCCGCAGGTGCAGACGGATTTGCGATCTCTTAAACAGTGTGTCATTGGCAGACTTGCAGAAATAACCTTTTTTGGGTTTTGCATTTCCTTGTATTGTAATTTGTTGTGATATGTAAGAATTCTGCATAGATATTTCAAGGTCAGACTGAAACTACCTTTGCTTCATATGTGAAGGTCATGCAAAAACTACCTTGCACAATATTTTTGCTCCATATTTCTGATATATCAAAGTTCTTTTCTGGATTAGTTTGGTACCCAAGGAGGAAAATTTAGTGCTATCCTCACTTGTGCTTGAAGGTTAAGAGTGGCTTAGGATGCAGGGTTTATAGCAAAAGTAGTGTTTCAGAAGCTTCGAGACAGAGAGAGTGAGTGTACATAATCCTTTCTGGCACCCCCATAGATGTATGTGCTTATGATCCATTGACTGATTGTATGATCGATTGTTTTACTATTTTTCTCTCCATTTGTATTATGGAGTGTTTTATTTTTGGGTTACAATACTACCTGTTCCCGTTTTTCATTAGAGGAAAGAGATCCAGAGGCCCCAACCATGATAGAAAAATACAAATAGTTGGGGTTAAAAAGGTAAGAAACAGAGCTAGTGAAAGAAACAGAGCTTTCATTGTAAATGATATGGGTCCCATGTCATTGGCCCGCAAATGGTGCCCCAGTGAAATAATGTGGGACCTCCCTTTGAGGGTACGTTTGTCTAATGTCTACCATGAATTGTGTTTCATGATAAATCGGTGTCTTCAAGTGGAGATGAGGGTGCAGTGGCTTAAAACAAGGAAACAAAAAATAGGAAACTAGTGTCTCTGGACTCCGGTGATGAGGAGTGGCAAAAAAAATCAGAAAACAGTCCATAGGATTTTGAGTAGAGGGTTTTGTTTCGGGATTTTTAGCCACTTCTACCGCCTGCAGACACTAGGGACCATAGTCACATTGGCAATCATGATTTTTTTCATAGAATATTAAAGTGAGAGAAGTCACTGGCCCATTGCAAGAAAAACATTTCTGATGGAGAAATGTTTTCTTTCTTCTATCTAGAGGGAAATAATTTGAATATCATCACAAATTGGAAACCCCTCTAGAAAAAATTGAATAGGGTTGATTCAAATTATCTTTTTTCTTGTGTTAAAAGGTAGGAAATTTATATATTTTTAGACCTACAAATGTATCATTCAAAGATACGGCGCCCCACTGTGAAGAAAAATTTGCAGATTTATGGTCTCATTAAGATTACTGGGTAGGCATGTTCCAGTGAATTTGGTGAATATATATCACTTCTCTAAAACTTTTGGAAAAGCTATTGTGATCCAAAGAACTCTGTCGACCTTCACAGCCATTGTTGTTTCTTTATTCCCTAAAACTTGGGTAGAGTCGCAGACAATGTCATGATTTTTATCATCACTGATAGCAAAAATACGCAATTAAATCGCCACCATATAAGCATAGCCCTGATAATATTAACCATGATAAATGATTTACAGCCTGCATTTTTGGCTTCAGCTTTCTTAGGATAGCATCCCTCTACATATCAATAGAAGGTAAAAGGAATTCCTGCCATTGTTTAACAATTAAAATCAGTATTTACATTGCCCTTTTAGCTAATTAATTCATAATTCTGGTATCAAAAAAGCTTATTCTGAGAGGACATTGTGATAACTCTCACAACTTAAAGCTAGGCATCAGCAAATCTTTTCAGGTTAATGATGACAATGCACAAAGGAAGCTCTTCAAAATTTGATTGTACTTCATTGACTGCTGTTCTGCATCCAATCTTATCTCGCCCTTCATTTTTTCCCAACTTGTACCATGCATTTGTACAGGAGTGGGCTTTGTATACCTTGCACGGCCACTGCGATCATTGGAATTGAATAAATAAGCATCGAGAAGTCTTAACCGTTTTCCTGTTTCTAGATTTCTTGGGTTTTAGACCACTACTGATTGTAATTAAGCTCATGACCTTCAAGAAAAAATGGAATCAGCCCAAAATGGAAGGAGCTATCAAAAAGCTTCAATCAATTATAGCTTTCGATTTCCTAATCTGTGATCCTAACCTAATATAACAAGTTTTAAGACCAAACTAAAAATAATAATTATGATAATAAGTACTTTCACAACCTTGTCCTATCGCACGATTATGTACAAACAGCAACCCAAAAAGTCCCAGAAGGCACTTTCCTATGAATAAATGAATATATATAAATCAAACCCTCCCTAGCTATATATATTCATACATATTCATCTCGGTTCCCTCTTATATATTCATATATTGATTTTTCTTGTCTTTCTTTCGCTGTTTGTAATCTTTAAGGACCATCTCGGTTCTCTCTTTAATATATATTTTATGATTGCCATTTCAAAAAAGAAAGAAAGAATATATATAAATAATTTGTTAGCTTAATACCTCAATTATATGAACTATTCAGCAAGGATGTTTGGGTGTTCAGTCCAAAAGCTTTTGCCGATTATATCACAATGGTCCACAATCACCTTCTTTCGATACCTCCTAACGGGATCACCATCCTCGTTGAACTTCACAATATCTTCTACCTGATGTTAATATGTGTTAGATTGCTGTGTGCAATAAGAAAAGCTGAAAGAACACCATAAGGCAAATGTATCCTCAATCCATGCTGGAAGGAGAGGAATTGAAACCAAGGTTTAGAATCACAACAAACTTGATCTACACTCAATTGAGGGCTTGGGTCTGAGTAACCTTGAAAGCTAATTGTTGGCGCAACTCGACTGCTTGGAATCCTCAGAAAGACAATCAAATTGCCAATGAAAGAACAAAACTACAAGCAAATAACAGGTACGATCCAAAATAGCTAGAAAGGGATCACAAACCACAGAAGTTTTTGATAAAATGGAGAAAACCATCATAAATTCAACAATAAAATGAGAGTCTGTAACTACGCCAAAAGTCTCATAAAATATTCTAACAGAAAGCTAACTACTTAATCGAACTTCTTTATGAAACCCTTTCGCGACAATCAAAACCAGCTAAAAGCAGCAATTGAAATCTCCAAAACCATATACAACTCAAAATACACGGAAATCCAACCCAAGAAGTCAACATGTTTTTGGAAACATGTGAGGTTTCTAAAACATATATAAATAGCCCCTAAAATTTTAAAAATGCAGTCTTGAAATAAAAAAAATATATAAAAAAACAATTCCTCTAGTTTAAGCCAAATTTTAAAATGGGAAGGCCCCAGCATTGACGTCACAGTGATGTCATCAACAGGGGTCAAATTGTCTCTTTCAAGATCTTGAGCAAGTTAGGCGTTGCTTCCTCAAAAGCTGAAGACCCCTCCTTGAGTTGTGGATGACGACAAATTGTTTTAACTTTCCTTGATCGATGTTTGAAAATTTTCTTCTGATACCTAAGTACAATTCATGAATCAAAATATCCATCAATATGTATACCTTTTCCAGTGGTCAGGGGGTCCAATACGAGGGAGACTTCCTGTACCGATGTCTGCTGAAAATTACACCCATATCAGATGTGTACAAGGCCCATATGGAGCCTTATTATAAGGACCAATATAGTGCCTTATCAACCTGCATCGGCCGATATGGTACTGATATGACAGTGACGCCATATTGATGTAAAAAATTGTGAATCTTTAACTTATTCGCCACGAATCAGTTATTTGATCCTTTTCAATTGACCTTTACTCGAATCGAGCATCAAAACACAAAATTGAAGAGTGAATAGACAGACATGGAAGATGAAATAGTGAAATTTACCCATTAGAAAAAGTATTTGAATAAACTTGTCAGCTAGTATTTTGTACCCATACGCCAAACCTTGCTATGGGAGTTGGCACCACTTGCACTAAGATTTTTGCATGTTTAGCTGAAATGATCAATGGTGAAACACTTTTCATATCCTATCAATGCTATGTACCTGTACCTCAAACCCTGGTATGGGAGCTGGAAACCACTTGCACTTAGATTTTTCTAGTTTTATTGAACATTAAATAGTGTGGTGATTGATAATTCGTGGGCAAGCAGTAATTTAACATCTCATTGCAATGAAACTGTTCATGTCAGTGCTGTTGAGAAAGCCTTGTTCGAATGAAATGCCTATTAATAATAAGATCATAACCATAGGAGTAAACAATATCTCTTTTAGATTTCTATTTCGACTGTGGTGATTGATAATTCGTGGGCAAGCAGTAATTTAACATCTCATTGCAATGAAACTGTTCATTTCAGTGCTGTTGAGAAAGCCTTGTTCGAATGAAATGCCTATTAATAATAAGATCATAACCATAGGAGTCAACAATATCTCTTTTAGATTTCTATTTCGACTGTGGTGCAATGATTCAAATCCCTCTCACTTATATCCATGACCATCTACTAGCGAGGCAATCATTCTGAGATCACCATAACAAATCAAGTGCCTTGACCCTATCACATGTTCACGCCCTTATTTAAACAACCACTACCATCACATCATACAGATCATTTGATATGATTCAGCTAAGCAACCTCCTTTCCTATGAAATATTTTACAGGATTTTCCATTCTTTGAACTACCGAAGATGATTTTAAGATTTAGATATGGCTGTGGACCATCAAAGTTGATGAATTTCTTATTTGGATCCACCAAAATATTCCTTCTCAAGTTCTTAAAGGTATGCAAACACTAAAACTTGAACCCCTATCTATTTGTGAATTTCATTTCGTTCACCATTTCATTTTAGCGACCGGAACAAAACGTTTTGGTATTTTGGTCATTTTGTTCGGTCGAAACTTTTCATTCCGCTACAACGACCGAATTTTTATTTTAATAGTTAAAATATGAAAAAGTTAAAAAAAAATATATTTAAAAATATAAAAAACAATTAAATGAACCAAATATGTAAAATATCCAACATTGACTAAAAGGAAAATAACTATCAACTGAAATGCCTGTTTTGACCTGTGTGTTGCATAGTGCCTTGAGTAGTGCCTGACAAGATGAAAAAAAATTTAGAGACCAAATTATGAGCTTTTTTACAGGAGTTTTGGGATTTAATAATGTTTGGACATGATGAAATTTAGGAATTTTTAAAATTGGAAAATTACCCCATTTGCAAGTTAAGATTTTGAGCGGTCTGATTTTTTTGAATTCTGTACTAGAACTGGAAAGTTGAGTTTTTATCCTTTTAGAATTGGGTCTTGAAAATATTTTTAATAAATCCAAATGGGGGGTATTCTCTTATTTACATGTAAATCTTAAGTAAATACTACGAAGAGAAGAGAAGAGAACTAAGAAGAGGCAAGAAGAACAGAAGAAAAACAAACTATTGACAAATTTTGGACGAATTGGGCATTTCAACTATTTCATTCAAAATTCGGAATTTCTTCTGGAATGGATGAAATGGACCGAAATCCAGAACAAATGGAATATATGGCCATTCCGTTCCGGATTTCAGTCCGAAACGAAATTTTTCGTCAATTGCGAACGAAACAAAACAAAAATGACAACTTAGACCCCTATATATGCCCCTCCAATTCATGTCAGATATGAAGCTCTTTAGCTAGTTGGGCCAAAGAAACACAATATGATAAGACCTGCTTTTGTGTTCTGAACAATTCTGGAAATAAAGTCAGTAGCACTTTGCTTGAATAGGAGGCATGCTAACGAGCTTTGTTTTGCCTCAGTCTCATGGATTGAGGATGTTTCCAAGCCCTGGGATATAGAATTACTGCACAGCTTCCTTTTTTTTAAAAAAATGAATTACTGCACAGCTGTGTAGTAGGGTTTGAAATGGGGTGGAGCTAAGAACAGTACCATTGCCATCGAATTGCACTAGGAAGTAAAGGAAGATGTTGTGAGGGAATGATTTGGGAATGTAGATGATAAGAAGCCTTAGGAAACATGACTTTGTCCAACATTTTTGCAGACTTCCATAATTTTTTTCCAAAAAAAAACCTAGAAAGATCTTTAAAAGAATAAAAAATGCATCTCATATATCACAAATATTCCACCAAGGGGGAAAGTAAATTCCATTGGAGTTTTCTAGTACAAACCAAAGACCAATGTGCGCAGGGAGAAATAAATTTGGGAGTACAAATGTTGCAGCAGTACAATGAATCTTCTAAAAAAATGTTATAAGGAAACAAAGACAACATACACCACCATGCATCATTCGCAAACTTCATTACAATGTCTAATGAGGTTTCTCATAAGAATTTCTAATTCAATCTCAAGTTTTCATTAGACGCTCTGAACATGAAACCAGTTTGAATCATTTCCACATGCAGTGTAAAAGATGCGAGCTTTCATTTGGTAAGACTAGAAACTAACCTTGTCCTTAAACACACAAGATCCTTTTCGGAACATGGCTGGAAGTGTATTGTAATTGATACTAAATTGTTGGAAAAGCAGTTCGTTTTTCTCCTGTGTTTGAGTACCCTGCAGATTAAAGGATATGGCAATAGGTTAAAGTCACCATAGAGTAAAAATATTAGACCTTGTTTAAGAATATCTGGAATAAATCAACTGCTAACACAATAGAAAAAACTTTCATTAAAAAAACGCAATCGGAAAACTAAGTACCAATAATCCATTATATGAGAATAATCAACAGAAATAGTTGCACCTTTTAATGCACTCGCCTGATAATCCAATTAATCATCAATTTGATGTTAAGAGAAGAGTTCCACTTTAAGGTATATATCTTGTACCATGAGAATAACTCCACATAAATGGTATTATAAAAGTAAATCCTTTGATTTGTGATGCACTACTCTAGTTTTTCTTTGTAGTAAAGGAATTGAATAAGATTAATATAGCCCAGTTTACGAACATTGTTCAAAATTTCAATCTTCAATTTTTCCTCAACTTATTTCTTTAGTAAATTGAAGATACAACATCTCTGGGGACAAATAAACTTACTAACACTGAAAATAGGGAATTGCATATCAATGGACCAAAGAAGGGTGAGTAAACACGCAAATGTGTAAACTACGAAAAACACCTTTAAGGCAATAAAGTTTCTAAACCATTGTGATGCAGCACCGTGAAGAGAAATTGAGGAAGAGGAGAGAAATAGATGAAAGGGGATAGAATTAGAAGAAGAGAAGAGAGAGAGAAGAATAGGAGAAGAAAAGAAGAGAAGAAGGAGAATAGAAGGAAAGACGAATAGGGGAAGAAGAGAATAGAAGAGAAGATGATAGGAAGAAGAGAATAGAAAAGAAGAGACGAAATTAGAGGGAGGAGAAGCCAATCAATCTTTATTAATCATCAAAGTTTTCAATAAAGCTGTAAATAGGCCTATATATAGGCAAATAAACAACCTAAAAGATAGAAACCTTCTAAAATAAGAAGTCCTAAAAATAACATGGGAAATAAAATCATAGAAACTAGTAACATGGAAATAAAAATACTAGAGACTAAATAATGCGGAAATAAATCCTAATATCTACATCATTCTCCCCCGGTTAAAAAGAACTCGCCCTCGAGTTCTAGTCCGCCTGGGTCAAATATGAAAATAATCCAATGAAGCAGAAGGAGGCGCAATCCGTCTGAAGAAATCCTGATGGCTAATGCTCGAGACAACAATAAAAGTGATCTGAAAGGCTGGCGGCGGAATATGGAAGAAAGCATCCATGCAAAATCATCAAAATACAAGCCTTTGGTGAGAATCAGGGAAGCTGGGAAGATGGCAACGCACTTGTCCTGGATCAGCGTGATCGGCAAAACAGCTATGGGTGGTACCAATTGGGGAACATCCTCCACATAATCAACATCAACTAGTAGCTCAGTAGGCGCAAGAGAATCAACATGAAAGTCATCTGCTGGTATCTCATCAGGCTCAGTAGAATCAATGATAAAATCAGCGTCTAGGAGTGAAGCTGGGGCAGTGATGTCAAGCTGATTGACCTCATGATCAATCTGCGGAACAAGATCATCTGTGTCGGCACAAGTCTTGGCAATCTGATCAATCGGCGCAAATATACGGCAATCCTCTATAATATGCTCGTGATCATCTATCTCAGGTAATGGCTCAATAGTCATATCACTCGGCTCTAACTCAGGATGATGCTCGATCAACTCTGTCAAGGGAAAAGCCTCACGTGGATTTGCCTTAGAAGTGTGAAGCTGGCTCTGCAAATCTAACTCACATATACGACGCACTGAATTTTCAGCTACAATTTTAGCTCCGCATACATAATGACGGTCTTCTTTTAGCTGTTCAAGGAGGGCTTCAACTTTACTTTCAACACTACACAACACTCTATATGCTCACTCACGATTCAATCTCTGTTGATTTAAATAGTCGAGCGCATAAATATTCATAAACGCATCACGAACATCCTCCCAACGACAGATTGGCTGCTCACGTCTTCTACGACGGTTCGTTTCAATGTGGCTCCATGAGCATCGGGCTTGTCGTCGCACAATTTCTTTAGCCCAGTAGATAGTCTGGCAGTAATCATGGCCATTGTACTCATGATATGCGTCTAGAGCATCAATCCAACGTAAACATGCATCCTCATAATAGCGAAAGTGAGTGCAGCCATTCCAATAGCTTTCGTCGTACCCATAAAAAAACGAAATAAATGGTGGAGTCATAGAGATTGATGACGAAAATTGAAATCAACCGTCCGATCTGTGTATGGCATGTCAAAAGAAACACACTGTCAGTCGCGGATCTGAAATCGGACTCCTGGATATCTTGGATCAACGGTCCGATCAAATCGGATGGGTGGCCAAAGTTGCACGAAGTAGTGCTTGCGCTCGCTACTTATTACTGAAAGTGTGCTAGATATGCACTAAAAGTTGTTACGAACAACTTTCATGTTAAGGTTGAGAGCCAATTTTGAGAAGAAATAGCCCAAACAAGGAGAGAGAGAAAAACTAACGGAGAGGGAGAGAGAAAATAGTTGCCGCACCGTGAAGGGAAATAGAGAGAGAAACTCTGATTTTTTTTCTTTTATTCTGAATTTTCTGGTTTTTTTTTTTTTTGGTGTCTAAAGGCAAAAAGGGGGGTCAAATTGGGTTAAAAGTAAAAGAGAGGGCGTGGTTAGGGAGAATGGGGGGCTACTATTCTTTCTTCTTTTTATTGACCAACTATTAAAAAAAGTATGAGGGAACTCCAACTTACCGGGCAAGTGGCAAATTACTTGAGATGGGTGAATGGGCAAGTGGCAAGTCTCTTGAAATGTTGAATTGGAAAGTGGCAGAAGGCATAATTTCTTTAAATATACCACAACAGTATGTTTTCTCTCTTGCAATCTGATAGGAAAGAATTGCCCGGGGAGAAATTTTTCTGTGACTTACGTTATTGCAATCCAAACAGGGTTACTCTATTTGAGTAAATTGTGGACACGTGACTGACTTTCCCTTTTTTTTATATCTCTACAACAGCTGGTGCATTAAAGAGGTGCCCACTTAACCTCCTGTACTAGTAAGTTACACTTGTCACCCTTTTGACGAAAAGTTGCTGTTCAAGGAACCTGTCAGCCTTGGCTTTTCATAAAGTAACTCTATGATTGCTGTAGGCAAAAAGTAACCTTTCTAAAAAATTACTTTATTCCTTTCTCATGTCTCTAAAAATTACCCAAGCAAATAAAGCAAATGACATACGGAACTTTGGCAGCCCAAGTTGGTAAGTTACACGAGAACAGTAGTGGTAATATCAAAACTTGCGAGTGTAGGTTACCAAAAAAAAAAAGGTTACTTGTTATACAAGACACCAAATCTCCTTGTATATCTTGGTTCCTTATCAGAGAAGGAACTTAGTGGCCTTGTCCTCCTTCACACGTACAGCTCACGTTTGGGTTGCCTTTTTAGATAATACCAAGGGAAGAAACTCTCGAAAGAAGAAACTTCCTAAGTTCCTTCTTGCTCACGAAACAGATGTAGATTGGTTGAGAGATGCACCTTTGGTGGGCTGTTAGGTTATAGAAGATGGATTAGGTTGATGGCCTCTCTGTCAAAGCTTTATGTCTGTTCCGGCCTTTCCGATCTGTTCCAGCCGTTCCTCGATCGGAAATTCAAGAAGAATTCAATCCCCTGTAACACACTTTTGGAAGTTCTGTGGAATTAGGGCAAGTTGAGTGATGCCCACGAACTGTTTGACCAAATGATTGATGCGTAGACCCTCCCCAATTTACTCTTGATGATTACCTATTCGTATAATTTGATGGGGAATGAGCACTGCCGGTTGGAGAAGTTGGGTGATTGTGGTGCAAAAATAAAAACTAAAAATCTGGGTGGTAGAAGCTATTGGTTGTATGTGGTCTTGGGCCAAAACAGGGGCTGGTCTGTGGACTGGTTTTGGGCCTAAATAAACTATGGAAGTTGGGGCTGAGGGGCTCAAGGTAGAAGAAGGAAAAGACAGCTAGGGTTAGGGTTTATGTGTTGGGAGATGAGAAGTTGAGAAATTGCATAGAAATTCTTGGATCTTTAGCTCTGATACCAAATTGATGCAGCACCGTGGAGAGAAATTGAGGAAAGAGGAGAGAAATAGACGAAACGGGATAGAATTAGTAGAAGAGAAGAGAGAGAAGAAAATGGGAAGAAAGGAAGAGAAGAAGGAGAATAGAAGAAAAGACGAATAGGAGAAGAAGAGAATAGAAGAGAGGACGAAGGGAAGAAGAGAATAGAAAAGGAGAGACGAAATTAGAGGGAGGAGAAGAAATTTTTAGGAGGAGAAGCCAATCAATCTTTATTAATCATCAAAGTTTTCAATAAAGTTGTAAATAGGCTTATATAGGCAAATAAACAACCCAAAAGATAGAAACCTTCTAAAATAAGAAGTCCTAAAAATAACATGGGAAATAAAATCCTAGAAACTAGTAACATGGAAATAAAAATACTAGAGACTAAATAATGCGGAAATAAATCCTAATATCTGCATCACATTGGCTAAAAGACAAAGATGCTAGTACAATGGTTCTAATTTATAAAAAGGTGTTCGGCACCTTTTCTCTTTCCTTTGGAGAGAGAGAGAGAGAGAGAGAGAGAGAGAGAGAGAGAGAGGAGTGGCATATCAATGATTCTATTTACCCCTTTTTTTATGTTTTCCATGACAAGACTAGCACCATATAGACTCACCTAGTTTCAAACCCTAGTGTATCAGATCCCCCATGCATCCCCCATGCTGTCTGCATCTTTCACCCAAAACTGATCTCTTTCCAAGGTCTTCTAGTGGAATACCACCACTATGGCGAATTCCCCATCGATGAACCTTCTTGAAGAATTTGGCCCAAAAGGGAAAGAATCCAAAAACGAATCCCGGCACAGCTGGATCGAACACGTCTAAGCTCCATGAGGAGAAATCCTCTCCCCAATAGGTGAAAGCTGATTTCAGGCAACAGCTTAAACAAAGGCAATGAAGTTCAATCAATCCACGCCTTCGAGATGCTGCGCCCTCAGTACTAGAAGTAGACAATGAAGAAGAATAGGCTTATGGAAGACGGGTGGTATGCAAAGCAAGTTTGTGATCTGAGGAGAGATTCTAAAGCCACTAAAGAAACCATGGAATGGCTTGCTTGCCCTCATTCATGTGCCATAGAGGATTGGCCATTGAGCTATTAGAAGATTAATGAGAAAGAGCTGGCATTTATCTAGTTTGACAAATATTCTCGACCAAGTTATGTTGTGTTGGACGACATACAAGGTAAAGGGGAAGTAGAGGTCCTTGAGAGCAAAGGCAGTTTGCAATGTTTCATTGACTAGTACCGACTAGGTTAGGGACCATTTTAGTATAAGTTTTTGGAGCCATGAGGTTATCACCTGATCAACAAAAATTCTATCCAGGAGAGACATACAGAAGAGGTGGCCTTGATTTCAAAAGAGTATTCATGGAGTAGCATAACACTGATTATAATTAAAAGAATGGAGCTAGTATTGGCACCGATTTTTTTTGTTTTCCTTGATATGACTACCACCAGTTAGATTCTCCTGGTTTCAAAACCCTATTAGAACAGATCCCCCATGGTGTCTGCATCCTGGTTTCAAAAAATCCAAAGATGAATCCTGCTAGTGCCGGACGAACAAGTCTTAAGCTCCATGAGAAGATATCCTCTCCCCAAAAGGCAAAAACTGATTTTCAGCTTAAAAAAGGCAATGGAGTTCCAATCAATCGACACTTTCAAGATGCCGGAAGACGAGTGGTATGTAAAAGTTTGTGAACCGATGAGAGATTCCAAGCCACTGAAGACAGCATGGGATGACTTGCTCGTCCCCATTCATGTCCCACCGAGGGATTGGCCATTGAGGTATTAGAAGATTGACGAGAAAGAGCTGACATTTATCTAGGTTGATGGATATCTTCAAGCAGTTTATATTGCGGTGGACAATATACAAGGTGATGAAAGTGTGGAAATACTTGAGAACAAAGGCAGCCTGCAATGTTTCATCGACTCGGATTTGCCAGTTTAAGGACCATTTTAGTGTATGCTTTTTTAGCCATGAAGTGATTACCTGATCAGCAAGAGTTCTCTCTGGGAAAAAATCATATAGAGGAGGAGGAAGCCTTGATTTCAAGATAGTATTCATGGACTTTAACAAGCTTTGTATATGGATGGAGGAAAAGACAACATCAATACAGGGAGTTTCTCCCAATCGAAACAGATGGTGTGTTGTCATCATATATATATATGGAGAGAGAGAGAGAGAGAGAGAGAGAGAGAGAGAGAGAGAGAGAGAGACCGTTACTCTCTTCCCCATTGTGTTTTTGGTCGGCAGACTAGAGAAGGTTCTCTAGTCGGCCGACTAGAAAAACTTTCCTCTATATATATATGGAGAGAGAGAGAGAGAGAGAGAGAGAGAGAGAGACCGTTACTCTCTTCCCCTTTCATTTCACTTTTTCTTTTTGTCACTTCTTTGTTTTATCGTCACCGACTAGGAGTCCATCCAGAGGTCGTCACAAGTCACATCACAACACAAGAAAATGGTGGATTGCCTAAGTTTTGGGTGCCAATACCAGGTCACTTCACAAAATTCTTCACAAAAGGTCGATACAAGACTGTATTGGAAACAAAGTGCAAATTGTAAGGGCAGATGATTTCGCTTGAATCAGATAGTTTGCTTAATGAAATATGAAATACTCAAATATGAACTATTAGTACATTTAAAATTTTAAAATTTGAGCAGTCATTACTTAAGAAACAGCTAACACCACGACCTTATTGCAATATGAAAAGGCTTAACTAAGGGCAGAGAGAGAAGTTCCCTGAAACTTTATGATGATATTTCCATGTAGACAATGCAACAAAAAAAACAGAAATGATGGAAAAACAAGTATGAAAACAATGCAAATAATCAAAAGGTTGAGACGTGGATTTGGCATAGAAAACATAGCAATCTACATAGAGGAAACAACTATCTGCAGATAAAAGGTAAATAGCATTGTGACACCTTTAAAAGATTGTGTGCTTCCATTTTGCTCTTCCCAGACTTAACCAACGCCCAGAAACAAGTGTTGTATTGATTGTTGATGTGACCTGCAAATTAGAAGACATAAATGGCAGGGATATTGGCCATATTTTGTAAAAGCTTGTGGATTTGAAAGAAAATACATCAACTTCATGATCCATTCACTAGAAGATGCCAATGCCGATTGGTTCTACTAGTTTTTTTTCTTTTTTTCTTCGAAAATGGTAAGCGATTGCAAATTGGAATACTCACAATCTACTTGCCTCCATGCGAGATAATCTTGAAGAATTTTGGCCGATGGATAGCATACTACTCGACCATCAAAATAAGGTGGATACTTCAATTTTTTATTTGGGAAGAACTCTTTCCACATAAAACCGTACACGGAAGAGAAGAATGATACAGTGAGTGATAGTATTTTGCTGCATGTTTAATACGAATGGGAGAAGGTCAATAATTGAATCAAGTATGTGAAGGATTGATAAACTAATCGCAGAAAATGTGAGTTTCGATGATCGTCACTCTTTTGTATCAAATAAATAACAATGGCCAAAATATAGTTCTGAGGATGGATCTTGCTTTGAAGAAATTGTACTAGGCTAAAAACAAAAAGTTAAGTATGGAGACAACCTGGCACGTCTTTCGTATAATTGAGATGTCTTCTTCAAAATAAAACTGAAATGTAAAAATAACTAGCGTGTAAGATGCTTCAAATTGTAAAAGAAAATTTCAACATTAGTTTAAAACATTTAATCATAAAGCAATTTCACATTTGCTCTACTTAATAAGAGAGATAACACTAGCAACTCCATCTGATAGGATATAACAAACAAATGTAGCAAATACAGTACCTATACTCATCACTAACACCGTATGCGAAAACTATGTCAGGGAACTCCTCTAGCATAGCCATTGCACATGAATTCATTAGATTCAAAGCACGCTCATCATTGGGCTTGTCGAATTCATGGTCTTCAGAAAACCTAGCAACAATCATAAAGAGGGTTTTTAAGCATTTAGTGCAGAAAAAATAAATCATAATTCACGCTGAACCGATTTAACATTTACTAAACGACGTGATCACAGCAAATGATAACAAAAGATCATTAGAACTTCAAACTAAAAAATCGTCACAAGGCTGATCATCATACGATAAATGGTGGCAAAGTACACACATAAAGAGCCTATTTCGTTGCAGGATAAGTCTGTCCTAGACAGATTTATTCCAGATAACCAGCAGTACCGAAATTCGGCTTATTCAAGAAGTTAGTGAACTATTCATGTTTTTTTTCCCTTTCCTTTTCTCCTTTTTTTTTTTTGTTGAAAACTTTTAACAGGGAAAATTCACATAACCATTGAAAATTTCACAAGGTCATCAAATAAGTTGGGATAATCAAAGCAATCACACTTAATCACTATATCATGCAAGATAGTAGCTATTTTAAAGAAATTATATAAGATATGTAAAATGTAAGTTATATTGTATTATTGAAAATGTATCAGATATGTAAATTGTAAGTGTTTCAAATAGAAAACAAATTAAACTCTTCTCTGATTTTTTGCCAAACATTTCCGTTACCGAAATGTATCAGATTATATATATAATATTATTTATACATATGTATGTATGTTCATATATAAATAACATGCGGGTATTTGTATATAGATATGAATTAGGAGAATGAGTCATTTGTGTGCAGACTCAAGGAAAGAAGAAGCAAGAGAATGGGAGACGATACGAAGGCCATTTAATTTTGTTAATATAAGTCATTTACATGATGTCTTCATGTGTTGTAGGCATTTTGGTCAGCGAGGGAGCTATTTAAGTGATAGGATTCTTTTAAGTCAGCTTTTATTTTAATATTCAATTTTATACTAGGAGTGGTTTAGAACTTTAGATATTATAAATGTTTAAGTTGTTACAGTGGGTTAAGTATCTTTAGATGAATGATTAGGACTAAATCAAGTAAGACCAAGGGATATAAATATTTCTCTTCTGATGTATTTTCCAAGATTTTTATATTGAATGAGAATTCTGTGTTTTGGGTGTGACACCCAACGAACTGAACCACTCTAATCACTGCCTCATTGGAGTCCGCAATCCCAATGGGTCCTGAGAAGGCCCGGCTCGTTGTGCCACCATGATCATGAAAGCGGCCACCTACTCCAGTCGGTCCAGGATTCCCCAAACTTCAGCCATCAAAGTTCAACTTAAATTATCCCCGCCTAGGAGGGTCCCATGCCTGTACAACAGTCAGCCTCTGCTCACTTCCGCTGCATACCACAAACCAACCCGAGACGAGTATGAAACTCAGCACAGCCCGAACCCATACAATGGTCGGTGCTAGCACCAAAATGAAGAGGTAATAAGGGTTTTTTTTTTCCACTAAACCTCTTAAACACCATGACGTGTATCTCTTTCCACAAAACCCAGATGGTAGTAAGAAATGTTACATTCCATAAAATTTTACCACTTTTCCGCAAAGGAGCAAATTACCAACTTTTTAAGAGCTCTGAAAGCTTGAACCGGAACAACCATGATATACCAAATCTGCTTAAAATTTTGCTCCACACATACCTGGTTGTTTTGCAACATAGGAAAATGTGATCTACTGTCTCTCCCGCCTCCACACACAGCATACAATGATCAATAATCCACGCGTGCCTGTTACATAGGTGATCCACTATGAGGATTTTATCAAGAACTGTGGGCCAATCAAAGGCACATACCCTAGGAGGGGGTGATATGTTCCACACTCTAGCCACGGGCGAAGCTGAAGGATTGGATGCAATCAGGCTGTAGAATGATTTGATGCTGAAAGACTCAGAAGCGCTTCGAATCCAAACCCTTTTGCCGACACGAAACTTCTTATGCAGCAGGACACTAGCATTTCTAATAGCCTTGCTACCCTCTCCAGCTCCCTGTCAAAGAAGCTCCTCCTAAATACCATCTTTCATGATATATTGTCCTCCCCTCCACTCCTAGCAATCCTTAACCCATGCCCCCTGCTGCAACACCACTGCAAACAAGTCTGGAAAGGCTTCTTTTAGAGGGCCCTCTCCACACCACT
This sequence comes from Tasmannia lanceolata, assembly GCF_043159265.1. Classification (NCBI taxonomy): domain Eukaryota; kingdom Viridiplantae; phylum Streptophyta; class Magnoliopsida; order Canellales; family Winteraceae; genus Tasmannia; species Tasmannia lanceolata. The sequence continues at coordinate 13,165,046 of NW_027518693.1, forward strand.
TATTCTCCCAAAACTTGATCCTCTTCCCTGAGTAGACTCTGAATCTAATGCCTTCGTTGAATTTGCTCTTTTGATTTAGAATGTCCCTCCATATTGTTACTCCTCCGTGCTTAAACCTGTAATCCGATATCTATTTCCCTGGAACTGGAAGCGTTCTGTACTTCTCTTCTATAATCTTCACCCATAGGTGATTGCCTTCTTCCCCAAACCTCCATAGCCACATCCCTATGAGTGTCTTGTTAATGTCTTTTAATCACTGACGCAATAGTTTCTAGGGTAGGGTAGGATTCTAGGACACCGACCAACCCGATGACCATGCAACAAATATATTGACTAAGTCGGTTGCAACGACTAAGTTCAAGCATTACTTGGACTTGGTCAATATGACCATATGTTGATGATTAGCGCCGGCGAGACGCCCCATGAAGTGGGGTGGGCACTTCATGTGCTGGATGTATAGAACTGGGTTCTTGAGAGTACAAAGGGTATAGCCATATGTAATAACATAGAATATGACTTACCCTTTGTAAAACTTCTATCCCATGGTAATGCAATCATGTAATAAATCATAGTAGTTCTTCTCTAACTATTCAATGCGGTTTAATAATAAAATATTGAAAATCAGTTCGCCACATGTTTAAAGCAATAGCAAACTAGTTATGTCTAGAAAAGTTCCAAAATATAAGACAGGTACTATCTCTTATTGGTGTGATCATACATGTATCTACATAGTTACCTGTGAAAATGGCAGCCATCAATTCTGACAACAATCCATGTGGAAGGCATCAATCTGTCCTCAACTTCGAAGGACTTTACATACTCGTAATTGCTATTCGCCATATCCAATCGAATATAGCAGAGAACCTCTAAAACACTTGTTTCCTTAGTATTTCATAAAACCTACAGGGACCGTTTGTTTGGATATGGCAAACATCAATGATGAGTATGTATGATCACTAACGTTGCCCCGCCTGTTATAAGTCATAATCAAATTGGAAGATCACAGCAGTTAAACATGAGACCAGTGTGAGGGCATTGCTTCTCATAATATAAGTTCCATATATGCATATGCGTAGAATTGTCTAACCAGCAAGATATGTGAGCATCAGATAATCAAAAGTGACCCAACTGTATGGACTGACCTGATGGTGACCCACCTTGCACATCAAATCTAAAAACCATAACAATTAAGCATGAAAAACATCGATTATTTGCGATAAAGTACAAGTTTTGTATATATTTATGCATACGATTGCTTCGATTAGAGAGAAGTTTGAGACATCGGCAATCCAAAGTTGGTTCATTATAGGGGAGAGTAAAGAGAGATATAAACCTATTATTGTGAAAAAATAAATTGCTTTGGAAGATACACCTAATCACTCTAGACACTATGTATCTGCTTCTATGCTATTCCACTAGGAGATCCGATGATCCAGGATAATGGCACTATGATGCCCAAGTCAAAGGCAAGAGACAATGAGTGATGGAATATGAACCAAATAATAGTTAGTAGTTGATGGATACGATGGATCATCACCCTAAGAAATTAAAATAAAAAGGAAAAAAAGAAAGATTTTTACTGATAAATATCCAGTGTGTAGAAGCCTTTCACAAAAAATCAAGTGTGTAGAACATATTCCTATTAGAATAAATATTTATCTAAGAGCTTCGTTTTTTTGAAAAATGTTTCTGATAATTCCCTAAATACTACTTATATTAACATACATTAGACACTAAAGTTCCTTTTATTTTTTGGAAAAAATGCCTTTATGTTTTTTGCCAGAAAAGTATTCTAAAAGCTGCTAGTAAGACACACCCATCGTAGGGAGGGCCCTAACAGCACTCCCATTTATGCCACGATTCCACCACTGCATTAATAAACTTTCTTCATAACAAAAGTACCCTTTTTTTTAATAAAATGACATACATACTCCAACATTGACACACCTGGCAACACTAGAGTGATTGCCAGAGACAATCCTAAAACACGTGTGATATCATTTTCCTTTTGTTTTTATATTCTTATGAAAAGTCCAATCGTTTTTAAAAGTGAACTTGAGAAACACTTCAGATTGGAAAATTTTGAGGCAAAAAAACAAGATTTCCAAATTACTTGAAGAGCATTTTCGTCAACAAAAGTATCAGTCACTTCTTGGGAAAATATAAATTTTTTAACTTTCTAGTTGTTTCATGATTTTCCCTAATTAATTGGGATGCAATATGCAAACTAGGAATTTATAGGCAAAAGGCGAAAAAAAAAAGACAACTGATGAACACATAACATCAAACAAAGAATTGGTGGTCAGTATGCATATCAGTGAAGAAAAGTGTGTTGACCTAACAGCCAAAAAGCACAAAATTGTTCATCTTTGAATGGAGCAGGGTTGGATTTTTGAGATGTACGGCCAATTGAGGCATTAATGTTCACTCGTCACACACAATGAGCAACATCATTCATATATGGGCCCGTGCAAAGCCTCCAATGCTCATCTCTCACATTGTTTTGCCTCATTAAATAACATTTCGCTTTTCTCTAATGATTAATCAAAACTAAAAAAAAAACTCGTGTTCTTTAACCATTCTCTTAATTCTCATTTTGGAAATCAGAATCAATTCTCATTCCTTGGGGTGCTTCTAGAATGAGAATCATGCTCTCCAACTCACATTCAAGACTCATTTTTTCTGTTTATTGGAACATAACTACGTTCTCCTCTATTGGTTTGATGATAGGGGTTATGCATTTTCATTGAGTGAAGTTTACAAATTTGCAATTTTGAACAATTTCTTGCCATTGTTGGAGATGCTCATGCTCTAGCATTTTTTGCTTCTACACTTATACATTATGGTCAACCTATGATTTATGGGCTAGCCCAAATTACCTTTAGCCAGCAACTTGATGGCTTATTTCATGTTGCCGGCGCCTTTCGAAGCATTTTCTAATGTGAACCGAAGTCATGTTGCGTCATGAGTCTACAAGCCCCACTGAGACCTTAGCCATTGTTTTTACTATATTTTGGGGTATAATGTCATTGTGACATATAATTCTAATTGCTTGGGGATGACAGTTATGTGACTCTAAATTTAACTCTATGACCTTTTCAAGCAGCCATATCATAAAATCAATTGCTCTTTCGCATCAATCAATGACTTCAAACTCCCTAATATAACAACCAGCTTTTTCAATTCAATGAGGAAGCATGAAAATACTGAAAATTTGACAAAAATTAAGAACAAGTAAATTCAAGTTACCGACCAACATAAGTAATTTGAATCCAACCATCATAAACGAAATATTAATCAAAATTGCATGCAACCAACATCACAGATATACTAACAAAAAATGAATCCAGGAGTAGTTAAGTGACATAAAGAGCCTTCAAACAACCTACTGGGCTTCAAAATATCCTCTTTCAAGAACAATGACATAGGAGCAAAGGGATTCTGGTATAATTTTTTTATAAGCATCCCCAGAATCTGAATTTGGCTGTGACAAGCAAATATTCAAGAGAAAAACCTCAAACCCGAATAAAAATCTTACCAAAACACGCCCCGAACACCCAGCAACAAGACCACGGTAATGGAATGTGGAAACAAATTGAAGTAAAACACAAAATATGAAGTAAACCCAAATTTTCAAGTAGCACTACTAAGTTCATCACTTCCGCAGTGGAGAAACAGAAAGACAACAGGGGCAGTGAAAGCCCTTTGTGCAAAGAAAACGTTAACCCAACTTAGAATATTTATATGATTGCTAGCGTTAACTCAACTTAGAAAATGTTAACCCTATTTGGGAATTGCTAGCGTCCATCGCAAAAGGGTTTTCGCGGCTGGTCTGTCGCACATCAGACCAGCCACCTCATTAATGAAGACAACATGTTTTGTCCCCATTCTCGTTATCTTCGAATGCATCTTCCTTCTCCTAATTTGTGAATGGAGACAAAAGCTGTTGTCTTCATTAACGAGGTGGCTGGTCCGATGTGCAACCCCACGTATATCAAATCTACTTTTAATCTTATCATAAAAATCAAATATTCACAAATTAGGAGAAGGAAGATGCGTTCAAAGATAAGTGGAAATACGAAAATAAGAAACCGGAACAGTAGAAAAAACCCATGAACTCCGATAATGATTTATGATCTAGAACTTCTTCACGCAAGGAAATACGGGATAAAAAAAATATGTTAAAATCAAACAGATATTTTTCCAGAGCATGAAAAAACAGATAAACCAGATATTTTCCAGAGGAATTCATATAATCTACACAAACTTGTAAGTAAATTACATAGAAATTGCAAGAACAATGAGTTAGAGGCAAAAATCACAAAGAAAACATGGAAATAGAACTACCTTACAAACCAGACACGAGTTCTTTAACAGATTTGCAGGAGAAACGCAAAATCACAGAGATCAGATACCAAAACCTTTTAAATACAAAAATTCAACATTTACTCTATCAAAATCACAAAAAAATCTATTAAAACACCAATCACAGAAGCCATTAGAACAGAAAAGGAAAAAGGAAGGGGAAACAAATAATACAAAGGTGTTTTTATCAGCAGAATAGTAGAAAAATCATTTTTCCCAAAATGCATCACCCTCATAAAAAACAAAAAATCCTAACTCAAACCCTAGAAAAGGAAAAAGAAAGGAGAAAAGATTGAAAACTATATAACTTACCTGGGGAGGAATCGCCGCCGATAGAAGCGTGTAGATCAGTCGGCGAAAAAGGAGAAGAGGGGGCTTCCGTTCGAAGCTTCTGTCTGAGAGTTTTTTTTTTCTTTCGAAGCTTCTGTAATGTGTAAAGTGGGTGAGTGGCCAAGATCACTTGCTATCGACGGTGTTTAACGTAAGGTACCATATCTACAAAATCTCCTTGATTTTCTCCGATTACCGTAATTACCTCTTATATGACTTCAAATCATGATAAAACTCTAACCAAAATCACTCCCTCTCTCCTCCTAAAATCTCTCCCATATCTCCATAAAACATTCTCTCTATATTTTAAGCTTTTCGCTTTTGGCAGGTCTCACGATTTCCATTAAATTCAATAAATACTCAAAACGAAACCATTTCCATTCCATTTCTCACCATTACATTTCCATTGTATGTAAATCCTTTTTTAAGAAATTTAATGAGTTCTATTCATTTCCTCCCCAAACGCATATCTATTCAAATCCCTCTCTCTCTCTATCATACGTATAAATCTCCATCTCAATCAATCATAGCTATGTTGTTATAATGCCTCCCAATGGTGCGCTTACGCGAGATCCAGCGGGACCCAAACATTTGAACGAATGAGAGGCGTTATAACAACTTTAGCGCACCAAAAAAATGGTGAGCTTAAGCGCACCAAACGTTCTCTCTCTCTAATATATATATATATATATATATATATATATATATATATATATATATATATATATATATATATATATAAAAAGAAAATCTCAGAAAATGAAATTGCATATGGGGTTTAATTCATTTTCTTCTCAACTTCATTGCCTAGGATATCTTTAACAAAAAAGAAAAAAAAAACTCTATCAAGTACCAACCACCTGACCATTTAATGTCAAAATTTTACATTGGAGATTGTTAGTGATCAAGAACATCATCAACCGTTATTGAGATTTTTTAAAAAAAATCCATGCTTATATTTGGGCAGTGATAAATCAACCCCCTATGGAGAATGTCTCCATAGGGGGTCGATTTAAGATATAAGGGGGTCGATTTATCACGCCCCTTATTTTTTTCTATCCCAAACTTGTATGGCCTCCTTGATTCCTTTTTTGAGTTGCAACTACAAATCGTTATTTGCTCCTTTTTTGAGTTGTAAGTTTGTAACTACAAATCACTATTTGCTCTTGGCTTACGCTCGTGGAAGGTTAGGTCGCGGTATAGTTACTAATGCTATCACCACAGTCAATACTTTAGGGTATGATTGATGTTCTCTTACTCAATTATGAATTAGCTTTTGGGTTGCTACAAATTTGTTTTGTTTTTGCATTGGATCTTTACTTCCATCCCTTGTTGAATTCTAATCACTACCATATTAAAGTAGCGTTCTATAAGTAGTCTCTTGTGGGTTGATCCCTTACACCACCAGTATGAGCTCTACTGTGTTGCAACTTTTATGTTGTGATTATGATCCCACCGTAAGTATCAACATGCAAGCGGTATAATTTCAATTCCTCTTGAAGAGCCATCATGATTTGTATGGAAACAGTGTGTAGTTGTGAGTCCTCGAAATGGATCACCATTCACTCCTTGACAAGGACCAAGTGAAAAGAGAACTGTTGAGAGTGACACATATTGGAGGTCTGTGTCACATGATCAGGGGCAAATGGAGACAATAATATTGCTAGAAGGCCTTTCTGAAATTTAATAGTTACTAAAAAAATCCCTTTAAATGACAATTAAGTGGCATGTCACGTTTGGGATATTTTTGTTTAATATTGAACTCCAAAAGTTGGTGTATTTAACGTGGTACCATTCACACACACACACACACACACTCTTGTCATTTGTAAATTTCCAGAGTAGCTTATCTTCAAGTTATCCTTGTTGATTCAACAAGTGTGTTAACTTTTATATCACTCCTACTAATCTTCATGTTTATATCACTACAAGTGATATCTCCATGTTCTTTCAAGCATCGACCTTAGTCCGTAGGAGAGAGCAAAGTTCGGTATAAAGTATAACATGGTACTGTTTAGCTTTGGAGTTGAAGATTTTGAAGACATGAAAGTGGACATTCTTCAGGCTGCTCTGGAGACTATCTTGTGTGTGCAGGCGTGTGTTACCTTTTTCTTGGTTGTTTTCCTTTGCACTCCGTTTTGGCAGTGACTGGATAAGTGAAATTTCTCGTTCCATTGATTGATATAAAAGGCTGCAACTATAAAGATTCTGAAATTATCCTAAATATCGAACTGGGATCCTCTATGGAAAGCTCCCAGCCAACCCGAAATCATCAAAATCTTGATTTGGCTTGCATCTCTGGGACCAGGGTATCAACAACAATTTCTTGGCCTCGAAGCTTTGCAGAGAAAATTGTAAGATTTCATGTTTATTTATTTTTTGAATGGCAATCATAATAATATTAATGGTAAGATTCATGTTTCGTTAACAATGTGGAAACTGAATACACTGGCTGGATACACTGTTTTTTTTTTTTTTGAATGGTTACACTGGATATGCTGTTGTATATATAAAAATAAATGAATACAGATCAAACCCAAATCAAATACTTGATTGGCAATGGATTTTAGCTACTGGAGTCACTCTCACCTTGTTAAAGTGTCAATGAATTAATGTACAAGGAAACTGCTTCCTTGTTCACCACTTCTCACCGCTTTGCAGACCCTTGTGTACTTACTATTCATCCTTGTCTTCATCCTCATCATAGTTGAAAGGGAGTGGTACTGACTTGAATGCTCTATACTTGCCCACATTGTTCAAGTGCTCATTCTCCAACCTGATTGATGAAATACTCCCACCATGTTATCATTAAGAATGAAATGGAAAAAAAAAAAAACAGTTAAACCATCAAAATTGAGCAGCAGGCCACACCAAACACAGTTTAAGAGCGAGATGAAATTGAAATCTATTTCCATAGACTTCACCCTGACAGTATTCCATGCCTAACAAGTCATCTATTCTCATATTCCCATGTCAACTGAGTGGCTAGGCTATGCAAAGTCCATCATTGAGTTTCTGAACATCTAAATGATCTGAAATTAAGAATATAACTGACCTGAAGAAATTCCAAATCCCACGCCGAAGAATCTCCAGACATGAGACAATTGCAATCGTGACATTTTTATGTAGGAAAGACAACTCAAAACCCAATACCGACTGCACCCAAGCAAATCTCAGCAGGACATCCAACACCTGCAATTTGAGTGAAAATGTCAAGACATCAACTTCTCAAAGGTCAATTAAGACAACATTATCGTATTTACTTCGTACCATGGCTGCAAAGTAGACACTTTTGTGTGGAACGAGGAGTTTATCTCTCAGCCATCGGTTTTTGGAACGTCGTTGTAGAAGTCCCCAGTCCAAAACAACGTCCCAATACGTACTGAAAATTGTGGCAATGGCTGAAGTGATTCCAGCCATAACCTTCCAAAACATTCCCTTATACTGACCAAAAGCTGTCCTCATCACAACAGCGACGATTGTCGAAAAGTATTTTAGCCCATTATATCCCTGCATTGCATCTTTCTCTTCCAACATTCGTCGGATGCACTACAACACCAACAGAACTATCACGACAGGGAAAGTCATGTAAACTTAATCCCAAGCAAATGGAAATGGAAGCACAAAACTATCACGATAGAGCATCCATATGCGTTATGCACACATTATGAAAAAAAAGAAGACAGGATATCTAACTGGAAAATGTACTTAGTGTATGTAAAGTTGCAAAATAATTTGAAATTTTGTCTGTTAACTTACCAACTTCTCTAAAAGCTTAAGCTGTTAGAGAAAGGCAGTATTTATCTTTTATACTTTAACACTCCCCCGCACGTGTGGCCCACTTGGCAAACACGTGGCACATGTGGTCCCACTTTGGGCCGACCATTGCATGTGGATTTTTGCTATCCGGGAGGTTTGAACTTGAGACCTTTGGCTCTGATACCATGTTAACTTACCAACTTCTCTAAAAGCTTAAGCTGTTAGAGAAAGGCAGTATTTATCTTTTATACTTTAACATTGTCTACATTTAAGGAAAACTTAAATAAAGACACTTGAAATTTTGAAGGATTTCTGGGTCAGGAAATGTTAAGGCCCTGTTTTTTTTTTTTTTTTTGGATTTTGAGAATTGATTTTGAGTCCATAACTAATTATTGGAATCCAAATTACATTGAATTTCAAGTGCAATTAACAGTTTTGGACTCCAGATCAATTCTCAAAATCCAAAATGAACAGGGCCTAAGTAGAATTTTGAAAAGATTAAAACAAGCTTTCCAAAGGCTATGAGACTCTTTTGCAGACAAATTAATAAACTCATAAGCCCAAAAGAAGTAGAGCTGATGATTGATAACTAATAAAAAGAGTTACAAACAGCCTACTGTAACAGAAAGAAACTTGTCAGCAGACAAATTAATAGGCTTCATACAAATCATATTAATGTGAAGACTTTAATGGAATTCCATATCCGATATGTAAGATTAAGATTGTGGGTCTCATATGGTTTTTTCTTTCAAATCTCAATCTTTTGTTTTCCAAACTCTACTTCTCCCTCGATTCCAAGAAGTTGTTGGGTGTTCGGTGTCAGCTTACTATTTAAGAAGGGTAAGGTGGGTAGAATGTTTATATATGGATCTTCTTGTTCAAATTCACAAACTTGGAAGACTGCTCTCACACTTTGGAAACAACAACCCACAACTATGGAGGTAGAGCATTGATACTACAAAGAAGGTCCCTAGAGATTTCCCTTGAGCGTCTAAGCCTTACAGCTATATCCATCTGGATTCGACTCCCGGCCGTCATCTCCAATTCTGGACTCCCCATAACCTCAGAAAATAGCCAGAAAATCAGGAAGCCCTTCTATATGGATACCCCTACAACAGAATCGTCAAGGCCGAGCTATGCAAGATATTGCATAAAAATTGGTGCCCAGAAAAACCTCCCATACACCATCAATCTCACAATTTCTATGGGGGTTCACGTGCAAAAAGTTGAGTATGATTGGTGCCCAGAAAAACCTCCCATACACCATCCCAGCCACAATGGAAAGGATACAAAAGGAGAAAGAAATTGCAACCGGAACAAAAAATCTTGAGAGAACGAGAAAAGATGAGCTCCATGCTTGCCAAAATACCCAACTAATCAAATTTCTAGCCCTCGAGACTCTAGAAGAAGCCCCGTCAGAGACGCCACAATCAAAGGTGCTGGAAGTATCGTCCCTTAAGATATTAAACTGAAAACTTGCTATTCGATATTAGAGGACAATGAAAGAGAGGGACTAGAACTGGAGGAATCCAATGTATCGCACATAGAATTATAGGAAAATGGCAAGGAAAGGAAAGGAGGAGCGGAGTCACCCTCCCAAACAAGTGAACCATGGTAGAAAGTCCCAAAGAAGAATTGACTAAGATGCTCCCAAAGAGCCCAACATGCTCCCATCAAGCTAGCCGATTATGTAACTCAAGAGTATTGCGTAGTTCGAACTCTTAGGTTTAGTGTTCTTTTTTGTCTATCCTGAGTTTTTGGATCTCCCTCTCACATGTGTTCAAAGTTAGGGAAGGTGTCTTGTACCCATGAATGTAACATCGTTCTCTTTATCTTGTAAACATGTAGGGGTCCCCTCCTAACCTTACCTATCAAAAAAAGTTATTATATGGAGTTTTTTTGTTGGGTAAAGTTACCTGCATGAAGCGGACCCAATATGGAATCACTGCAATGATGAAATAGAAGGTGTTATAAACATTGCTTTTATTGCAACGCTGCATTCTATGGTCGATATCTCCCCAACCATAGTAGCAGATGTAGAATTCGAGACACCGAATGGCTTGCACCTGAAACAATTCTCTTAAGAAATTAAAAGTATGTTTTCTATATGTGTTCATAATCATGGTTAGCATATAGACAAGACCAAATAAACAATTATTTTTTTAGTGAGGGCTTCCCACTAAGGCCATGCTCGTTTCAGATTGCGATAACCGACGGTGAGGGCCCCAACCGATTATTGGCAAAAAATTATGCATAATTCTGGCCCAATAATAAGTTGGCCCCCCCGCCATCGGTTGTCACAATCTGAAATGAACAGGGCCTAATACTATCAATGTACGGTGAAAATGCCTGTCTATTACAATTGTTTTAAAGATTGATGGAAGGGGGGTGTCATTAATCTACTTAAGTTCTCCCCAAAGTGGATGCTATTTGTTATGATTGTATTGCAACCGAAACACGTTTTCGTGATCCTCGATGATCTAATGATCAGTCTAGCCTCTCCATTTCTGTTTGTGCTTTGTAACCTATTTAATCTGAAGTAAATTTCAGGATGCACACACACACATACATTAAACATGCCACCATACCTGGCTAGTTAGCTGATCTGCCAAGAAAAAATCTGGGAGTGTAACCTGCAGAGAGAAAAAAAGAAGAAACATTTAATCATGGTTTTGTTTTTCTTTATTGAATGTGTTTTATGTAGCCGTTAATTTCAAACTGTACCTTGTAGAGAGGAGCGCAAATGCCGTGATATGCACATCGAAGTAGAAAGCGGCGACTAGAGCGATACATGATGTTGAAAGGGCAAAATGTTATGAGGAGTATAATCTGCATCGAAAGATCATAGAAATCAGTTTCCGAACCTAGGGGTGTTATCTTGTAAGTGCTGTGCACATCAAAAGAGAAAAGTTGCATGGTTATATGCTTTAGAAATAAACCAAGCATGTTAGCATAATGTTCCAGAATAATTATTCTCCGTGTAATTTAGATTTTAGACACCAATTTGTGTGTTGGCATCTGATGCAGTGACTGTTGAAATGGATGTTTAAAAAACTCCTACACAGTCAAGTACTCACCCAAGGCAAAACGGAATTGACTCTAGAGTCTCAATATGGACCCAGGAAGTTTTTGATGGACTTAGATGAGTGAATTGAGTTTTTTGTTGACTCAGTAGGGAGTTGAAACTGAGTCGACTCAGTCAAGTCAAAGGTAGGTCCATTGAGTTTTTTGTTGACTCAGTAGGCCGCCTTTTCTATAAGCACCCCTTTTCTGATTCTTTTTTCTTGAATAGTACCCCTTTTCTGATTTTACACTACTAACACTGACTCAAATATTGACTCACCTGTGTATCTAATTGGTATTGCCCTACACAGTCAATAAAAAACTCCTTTGACTTGCCCAAGTCAATAACCACACCCATCATTGAATTGCCCGAGTCAACTTGGTTTTACCTTGGTCAAGTTCTCAACCTAGTATGAGTTTCTAAGGACTGCTTTTAGCAGTGCTTCTATCCCTATTTATGCAAATAAGAAAATGAATGTGCCAATAACAGCTCCTTGTAAATATTAGCTCATAAAAGCATAAGGTGTGGAAAAGTTTTTTACTTGTAGATAAATAGAAACCTATGTTGCATCAGTACGGATATGAGTGTCGGAATCTGACACAAGTATCAAGTGTCGGATTCGGCAAACCTCAAAAAGAACGATTCGTGAATTCTCCAAAATATTTTAATCAATTCTCAAATTTTATTTTTACGTAATAATACGGTTATAACAAGTAATATATTGAATATTTTAATAGGTTAAGTAATATAATATTTTATTTCCATTTAAGAAACTTAATATTAGGATGGGTAAAACTCAAACAATAATGTGGGGCACTAGAATTCTGAAACAACGGATAAAAGAGATCTATAAAAGCGATTTAGAAGTGTCTCAGAGAATCTTGAAGTATTGGAATCCGAGACATGTCCGACAAAGATTCTTCGTCCATTTAGAAGAATCCATGTAACAGTTATAGAAACAAACCAAGTTGGACCATTGATATGGCAAAAAAGCTTTTAGAAAATGCAATTTCATTTGTTACATACACATCGTCACTTGGAGAAATTTTTGTTGAGAGATCCTTACTGTAAGTAAGAACAAAGGCAGCAATTGGGTGAATGTCTTGTATTTTTTCGTTTTTGGATCTATCTGCATGTCCATGTTGGAGAGGACAGCAGCCAGTGCCAGTATTGCAAGAGTTGAGCTGAAAACGCAGACCTCTCTGTAGCCCAATTCAGTCCCTTGCTTGAAGCCGAATATAAATGGATAATTAACCCGATAGCGCCTCCAGAAGTAGATATTTCCAGCATACATAAGCATATGTAGGATGATGAATAAAAATATGCTGCAACAAAAGCCACCCCACTTGTTAAATAAATAAACTAACTGAAGACGCAAGTGGAATGTGTTTGAGTAATAACACTCGTATAAAGTGACACTAGTGACTTGCCAAAGAGAGTAGTAATTGAGGAAGCAATTATCGACTAGTGACATGGAAAATTGTGCCATAAAATTGACAATGCAGGTGGTATTCCACCAAAAGCTTATGATCAATGCTCAGAAATTTGATACAGATTGTAAGCTTTTAATAGATCGTACAATCAAATCGAGTTGTTGGAGTACGAAATTTAATGTTTTGACCTTATTTTGGTTCTTCCTTTTGAGTTCACTTGTAATAATGTTAGAAGCCATAAATTATTGGTTCTATCGATTCACTTAACTAATTGTCACTTTCTCTAAAAAGAACAAGCTTTTATATGCTTTCATCTAAATTTGATGCTTTTGATCGTTCTACATATGGATGGAGTTTTATGCTAAGTTTCTTCGTTACCTGTAAAGTGGGAACATGTTGTCCATGTACTGAGTTACCCCTGCTTGTGAAAGGATTTTCTGGGTACGAATTATCAAAACAAGGGCCACCAGAAGTGCTATTGTGCAGCCGACATTAAAACCTGCAAATGAAGATAAAAGATTTCCTTCAACACCTACATGAATTTAGAGAGGAATGTCCACTTTAAGAAAAAAATGATTGAAATGGACAACTAAATTGTCCTTTACCTCCAGATAAGATTTATGGCACTTGTTGATGCAGTTCAAAACCATGTTTTGTAAAAATGAATGATAGAATCTTCTATTTTGAACAGCCGATGACTATTTTAATTTTAATTTTCTTTTTGGTAATTTGTTTTCATATTTAAACTATCAGATCTCGTTGTTAAGTACATGAGTAATAGTCTTTATGCTTACACAAATTCTTCATCTTATCACCACCCCACTATTTGTGCAGCATAATGCGCTGAATTTTTTAATCTAGAATACAAAATTCTTTCCTAGAAGATCAACTTGTTACCATAACATCTTTGAGAAGTTCACTGAATTGTGGTTTGCTACCGCTGGAGTTCAAAGCATTTATTTCAATTCCAAATCTCTGTGTCTAAGAACAATCATCAGGAGAGGGGCTATAGTTTATGAACTAATTTTTTTATTAAAAAAAGTCTGAATCTAGAACCTTCATTAAAAGAAAATTAGAAAAAGAAAATAAAAAGATATAACTATAAGCAGAGACATGCACATGAACAGGCCTGCACTCTTTGAATGCCTATGCATGAGTTGAATATATATGGGACTTTTATACATAATTATGATAACTTAACGTCCATAAAGAATTTAAATCAGTTCAAAATCTCATAATTCTTTTTTGGTAGGTAAGTTGGGATTGAACCTGAGGGCGAGCCTTGGTGCAACGGTAAGGTTGCTCCATTGTGACTTGGTGGTCACGGGTTCGAGCCACGGAAACAGCCTCTCTGCAAAGCAGGGGTAAGGCTGCGTACATCTAGCCCTCCCCAGACCCCGCAATGGCGGGAGCCTCGTGCACTGGGCCACTCTTTTAAGCTGGGATTGAACCTCTGACCTCAAGGTTGCAGAACAAAGCCTCAACCAATTGAGCTAGAGGCTCAACCCCAGTCTCATAAAATATGTATGATGCATACTACACCTATCTTACCTAAGTAAAATGTTACTCTATGCCTTTGTCTTCTTGCTGTTGGCCTTAAGAGTTTTATGCCTTGCCTGCGGTTTGAGTTTGAGAAATGCTTGATGAAGGTAGCTTCTACTCTCTCCAACAGCCTGCTAACCTGTGAAGGAAATGTGGACCAGATAGCCAAGTTATTGAATAACTGTGAGACAACTGTTGCATGGTAAAGTATAATCAATGAGCAGTATAACTAATTTTAACATTATAACATTATTATTATAAATATTACACCATAAAAGCATAAGAAATAGATAATTTATATAGACTTTATGATAGTAGTATATCAGATATATTTACATTATAGGCATCCATGAAAAATTATTCCATGGAATATTCATTGGCCCAATTATGAAAGATGGGGGACGGATGAGGGAGAGGCAGAGAGACCTGAGAGGACAGGATTGGAGAGAGCATGAAAAATCCTTAAAAATGGTGAAAAAAAATATGCTACTTTAAATTGGGACTTATTTTTTTTTCTGTTTTTAGGGGATTTTCATGCGCCCTTACACCCAACCTCTCAAGTATATCCGTCTCCAGCCCATCTCTCACAACTGGCCCCATAAATATTCCATGGAATATTTTTTTCATGGTTGCCAAACATGGCCTTAAATGAATAACGACTGTCTGAAACCCATGTTGCATGCTAATTTTCTTAAAAATGGAGTGCCTTGGTACATAGTGTTGATAGGATCATGTTGTTCATAAACAGTTGATAAATACGAAATCCAACCTCATCAGAGCTTCCAAGGTAAGAGTTGTCGACCATTTTTAAGTAAGATCTAGATGCATTCCTTGAAGTGATCTGCAGTTAGGGGAAAAAGAATTTTCAGAAATAAATATAAAGATCATCAGAAACCAAGGTCCTCTTTGCATTCCCCTAAACATTACTTGCATATAATCTTAAATACAATAAAGGTAAAACAACAATAAACATGATCAGAAACCAAGGTCCTCTTAGATTCCCCTAAACATTATTTGCTGATCATCTTAAATACAATAATGGTTATAGTAGTTTTATATCTATATAATGATTATAGTAGTTTTATATCTATCTTAGTTAATGCCTTCCACAGTGGCCTCCATATCTCATTTTCAAATAAGTTTAACTTATACCAATCTTATTTTTAAATAATTGCTGATGTTGGTGGTATCCAAAGAGGGCTAAGTTAACAGAGAAAGTTAAAAAAAAAAAAAACAAGTACCCAATTAGAGAGGATGATGTTTATATGCTTACTCATTCTAAAACAACATCTTGAATTTGGTATTGGCTTCATTTTAAGTTGAGTTGCTGGAAGTAAGTTAGCATCGACAAGAAGTGAGGGGTACTCCATATGTATGCAGGAAAAAGATTGTGATTCATGATACCCATGAAGTGCATTCTGCTAAAAACATGGTTTTTTTCTGACTCTGTCATGGGAAACCTTAGAACCATAGAAGCAGGAAACGCCTAGGGTAGGTGGGAAACGCGTTTCCGAAATGGGTACGAAACACTTTTTGGAAAATGGTGAAATACCTATGAAACGTTTGTGAAACGCGTTTCCCATTTCACTTCCATGGAAACACGTTTCTTGGAATTTTAATACTTTTAAAGGGTATATTTAAACCCCCTTTAGTTTCTGTGAACAACCCTATCTAGTTTAAAGATAAATACACTAAAGAGGGCTGTCCTTATCAATATGTGTGTTACCATCACATTTATGTGTTTCACTAGCGTTTCTTTTAGGTTTCCCAAACATTTCCCTTGCGTTTCCCAATGCGTTTCACATGTGTTTCTCTATCGTTTCCCGTTTCTCGTTTTCCCTTTGATTTTTTTCTAACGCGTTTCCCGTACCATTTCCCGTTTCCGTTTCCCGAAATGACAACTATGCTCAGAACTACACAATGTTTGAAGCATACCTCTCTAGTCTCCAGGGGCCAGCATGTAATTTTCTTCTTATTTCTTGCCCCTTTTTTTCTTATTTTGCTAAGGAAATTTAGGCACATTCACTTTTATTCTTTGGGAAATGAATATTCTATTGGAAAGAAACCCCCATTGCAAGTCAATGAAAGCTAAAGTTTCCACCTTCAGCTCTCAACAAACAAAACTACTACTACATGGTATAAATGTTCCAAAACTAGGATTCAACTCAAAAATTAGAATTTCAATTAAAACATGAGTCACTGATTGACTTGGCCGTAACACCAGATTTTAGACTCAGTTCTTGGAGCTCAACCGGATAGAGTGGACTCCTCAGATTTCCTTATTGACCAGTGAGTTTTTGAACATTGCTTGATATGGCTTCTCCATTCAGGTGTAGGAAAGAGGATTCAAAACATCCCCCATTTCGTAGTCCAAAAGCCCCTCCCTCTATAAGTTCCCTACTTATAATTGTATGTTTACATTCTATTATTTGGGTAAATAATGGTTATAATAAATTTATATCTTAGGTCGTTAATGGATTCCAAGTGGCCTTGTTTCATTTGGAAAAAAAAAAAAAACTTAAAATGAACCTATATTTGCAAATAAGGTCCGACTTTTCGTGGCATGCCGTGAAGTCTCATAATGTTAACACTATCACTTGGTACTTGTGAATGCATGAAAAAGAATTCGAACACATGAAATAAAGTAGAGTGAAAGAGAATTGAATACCAAAAGCATGTAATCTTTTTTCATTTACTCAAATCAAAACTTTGAAGCTTATGAAGCTCAACAGAATAAAAAACAAGTTGTTTAAGTAGAGAGGACTGACCTTGTCATATTTCTTCATGATCTTGGAGAAGCCCAAGAGATTTAGAAAGCTGTTGCACCCATCAGCAAAAAGTCTCAGGTATTTGAGTAAATAAAATCATCTGAAATCAAAGATACAGGCAGTGCAACTATCCAAAACTAGCGCTCAAGATCCATTTCTTCTCCTAATTATATGTTTTACAAACATACCTGTAGCTCTTTAGAAGACGAAGCTTTTGGTAGAATTCAATAAATGCGCGTTTCAACTGTTTTTCGACTTTCTTGAGCTCGGGGTTGCTGAAACTTAGACCTCTACTGTTAGAATCCGAAAGCATACCTTTCAATGTTGAGCGTGGAGTTTCGAGCTGGACATTGATCTTTACATGCTTAAGAATTTGTAGTGGAGATGGTTTAGATGCCATGCCGTTCAAATTCAGTCCAGTGCCAACTCTGACTCCATTAGCTTCATTTGAACAATCTTCATTGCTCATCTCAACTTCTTGTATTGCATCCAAATGAGTAGCTGCTATTCCCACTGCACAATCACAATTTTTTTTTATAATTCTTCAGTAGAAGATTGAAAAGGTTCTAAGATGTGATATCATACCACAAGATACAATCATGGTTTAAAATTTCGGTTTCGGTAACCGTTTCGGACAGTCCGAAATTTCATACTCCCGTTCGGAATTCCGGACCGAAATTTTGTAACGTTTTTTTTTTTTTTAAATAAAAAATGCATTTTCTCGAAATTTCGGACCGAAATTTGGTAAATGGCGAAATATTTAATTTTGCCAAATACCGGTTTCGGTCCCCACCGAAAACCGAAATTTCGGTCGAAATTTTAAACCATGGATACAATTACATTAAACTATTTTTAACTGTTTGTGTCACCTTCTAATCTTATGTTTGCAAGCCAAGGATCTGGAGTCTAAGACAGTTGAAAAAACCATGATTTTTAGATCACAACACTTCAATGTGGTTGGGCACCAGATCAACAATTACAAAATGAGCTGTTATGTGATACAGTGAGCAAGAAAAATATTTTCTACATTGGAAAATTGCTAGCATGCAGCTATGCAAGAGTGATTAGAGGTGAGGCCACCACATATTGGATGATCAAAACCATTCATCTGAGTGTTGCATTTTTATTTTTTAATTATGATTTATAAGCCACAAACCAAGAGGTAAGGATCTTCAAATATGACATACCTAGTGGTTCTTCCAAATAGAAAAGAAAATAGCAAAGGTTATCTAGCACTGGGGTGATTTTTTTGTGAGTTGGAATAGTCACTTGAATTTCTAAAGTTTGATGTGGGTTACTGGGACTTTGATTTTATGTACTTTGAGGATAAAGATAAAAAGAGATGATAAGAACTATAGGGCGTAATCTAGTTGTATAATCTAGCTTAGTTAAGCTACCTAATCTAGTAGCTAGATGATCCAACGGTTAGGTGAGGTGAGTTCTGATATATTCCAACAACCACCATAGATTAAGACAAGTCAACTTTATTGAAAGATATGAGAGTAAGTCGATCTCATATCCTTCTATTTTCCTTTTCTTTTTTTTATGGCTATTGGCTGAGATTTTATACGGTGTAAGCCCTTATAGTCACTTATTTTCCAAAGAGTACTGTACGGACCACATCACAGGATGATCCAAACCGTACATGTGATGGAGAACAACTTAAATAGGTTGTGCACCCAAAAAAACTTCCTTAGGATAATCCTATCCCTCCAATCTAATGAGGTTTGCATATTATGCAGTCCCTCTATAGATCGGAGGGTTGGGATCATCCTGTAGAAGTATTTTTGGGCACAATCTATTTATGTTGTGGGACATCATACGGACAGTTTGGATCATCCTACAGTGTGATCCGTACAGTACTTTTTGAAAAATATGGGACTATAAGGGCTTACGCCGTATAAAAACACGCTATTGGCTAAAGTAATTTATTTATGGCCCGACTCAGATGATACCTTCCCAAATGAATAAGACAAAATCTGATATAAAGTGAGCCCATGTGGCAGTTCTCCCCCTGCAAAAGTGATCCGCAAATTGCCTAGCAAAACCCTTTGAGGGCACGTTTGGATGGGCAGCATGGACAAGAGAGAATATTGGGAATAAGCAGTCAACAGGGATGAGTGATGTGGATTAAATAAGGTTGGTGGAGCAACCTATATCTCTGTCGCCTTCATTAATAGTAATAATAATAAAGAGTGATTTGATACGTTCACTGGGTCACATTTGCGTAAGAAAACAACCACCTCCCATGAATTAAATGAATAAGACAAAATCAGCTAAAATTGAGCCTACCTAGTGAAGTTCTGTCCATACAAAAGTGAGCCGAAAAAGATATGACTTTTTGCAAAATTGCCTACCTAGCAAATTCCTAATAATACTCAGCAGCTAAGCCTTTCTCCCAAACAGGATGGCCCCACATTTTTTAGGATCCAAAGCCTTCATTTGATGGGCTCTTATCATAGATAAGGTGTGTACCAAAAATCAGCTCTAGTGGATCATCTTAGGGTGTCAATTTCTGCTTGGAAAAATTGGACAGATACTGTTTGTGCACAAATTTGCTCATTTTTTCTCTAAACAAATGGAAGGGTTAGGATGATCCAATGTGGCTGATTTTTTTGTGGACACCCTATCTATGATATAGCCCACCAAATGAATGCTTTGGATTCCAAAAAATGGGCCAATCCTATTTCTGCACTAGTGCATATAACCATATCTTCGCTCGAGTGCAGGAATAGCAAGCCCAGAAATAATAAGAATAATGATAATGTAGTGTGGGGCCCGGCCCATTATACGTACCTGAGGGAGGTGACATTTGGGTGGCTTGGATAGTTGCCGGTGAAGAGTTGCAGTCAGAATAATTAATAAGTAGTGTTGGGGAGAAGTTGGGATCATCGACCTTGATTCTTAAGGCGATGAGAGCGTCCATCTGCTTATTGAGAGCATCAGCATCATTCATCATCTCTTTCATTTTGGCCATGTAAAACTTATTGGCCTTGTTGAATTCCTCATCCAGTCTCTTGAAGAAGACCATCTCCATTTCCCCACCCTCATCTGAAGAAAACAGGAACATGGTCCGATACTCTTCCCCTCCCACAGATGATGATGATGATCCCTCCTGTTTTTGAATCAGTATAACTTGTTCATCCTCAGAATCTGGTGATGATTTGGTCGGGCTCTTCAGATTGCTATAACGCCTGTTCAGCCCGCTAAATGCCCGATACAAAGTCATTTTCCTCTTCAAAGTGCGGGTTTGATTTGGATTCGTTCGTTGCTTGAAACGGAGTATGTCTTTCAATATGGTTTTGAGCTTGTTGTAGTCCATGTAAGCGTTTTGCCATTCAGGCACCATTTGGGAAGTGAATTCCTTCCCAAACTTCATGATGGAATATGGAAAGAAGGTGAAAATTAACACAAGGGGTGTGTGTCTTGTGTGAAGGATGAAAACTCATTCACAAGCTTCTTCTATTTATTCGGAATTATTATATATTAAAATAAGAGAGTGTCTATGTTGTTGTGGGCCCTTTTGATTTTTCATCATCTTGACTAGTGTCAGCACCAACAACTATTAAAAAAAGAGAAACAGAGAGAGGTTTTGGAGAAGAAAAAACACCATGAATTACTTTTCAACACGTCTTGGGCGCGAAGGAATAAACGACAGAAATCTTATTCTCACACACGCTATTTTGAAAATGACCGGACCAGGCTTGAGAATCCATCTTTGCGGGGTTTTATGATGCACACATTCCTTGGGTGATCTAAATCGTTTATTTCCATATTTTTTCTCCATAAGATGTTCCTAATCCTCCAATCCATGCAGGTTTATATCATAGGGTTAGGATCATCCTTTATATAGAGAGATCTTAAGAATAACCTAAGGGGAAAATTTTATATAGTGGAAAAGTCATGGAGATTTTATGTAGATATGTATTGTATGATAGGTAGGATGAAAAGTAGGAGTGGGTGATGGAGAATTTTTTGGAACTAAAGTCGTGAATGAAAATGATGAGAGGGAGAGAAAATTGCCAGAAAAAAGCCGTCAATGAAAATAGTGAGAGGGAGAGAATTTAGTGAGAAGGAGAAAATACTGCGGACAAAAGAGGAGAGGGCGCCACGTCAGATTGAAGGGGATGGGGAGGCTGTCCACGTCAGCATGAACAGTGAAACCCCATCCTGCTATATTATAATAGATAGATATTTTATTTGGATTGTAGAAAAAATCTCCACTATGTCTCATGATTTTAGCAAGCAAAATTTTGGCAAATTTTTTTTTTTTTTTTGCCCCCTGCATAACACGGGTTGTTCAGCTAATATGCTTTTCTTAGGGACTAATAAGCAATTATTTTGCCATGTAGGGACTAATCTATGCATGGAGCAGTTTAGGCTCTTCCTATCATCCACCATTCATTCAATCCGTCAAACGCCCCAGTTATTCAATCAATGGACCTTATCACATCCAAGTGGCAAACATGGGCCCACAAAAAAAATGAGATATTGTACATTAGCCATGCATGATATAACAATATTGCATTGTAAGAAGGCCGACCACATAGGGGGAGCGAACCAGGTAGAAGCCCAATCCTTGTCAACAATCAAAATGTTTTGCGCATATATTCAAAATGGCTAGTTGGGATAAGGGGAGTACGAGACGGAGAGTTGGGTTCGAGCCCCGTCAATCCCGAACTAGGATCCGATAAATCCATCAACTAATCTCTCCATTTTCTGTGAAGAGGGGGGACAAGGAGCAGGATCTATCCATTTGATAAAAGCAATGTTCAGATTTTATAGATCTAAACCATTCATTTTACCCCAAATATTTTTTTCCAAACATGTGGGTCATATTGTACTTATAGAGTAATTGGTCAATAGTCTATACTAGACCTACAAAATTGATGGAAATCAGATGGTTGCTACTTTTATACCATGGCCCTTCCACAATGGAAATATGGATGGTTTTGAGTAGATATGGTTAAGAAAAGAGAAAAATAAAGAAACACTGGTCCACATTTACTTAGCAAAACACCACTTTTGATGGTTCAGATCATTTGCTCAATGCCCTCCATTTGCATTGAGGCCCAATTGATTCCTATGTCATCCAACCTTTGGGATACTTATATGTGATAGGACCCATTCATTCAATGGGAGACCACATATCTTGCCAAGTTCCATTTAGAACATCTTGATCCAATGACTCTAAGCCATTGATCCATCACAAATTTATTTATGGTTCCGCCAAGAAAAACTAATTAAACAATAAGTATTATTATTTGCCCAGTACGCCTAAGAAACTTGATCTAACAACTAAAAACTCAAGCCCAAAAAAAATCTGAACATCAAACTAAAATCCAATTAGAAGACAGTCCCATTCAGAGTTGAAGTTCTCCAATCACGACACCATAACATAATTTCATATTTTCATGTACCGATAGTAGGCAAGAATTGCCTGAATTCAACAATGCATCAAAGGCAACCCTATCCAGTCAGCATCAACAATGCGCTCGCAACATGCCAGAACAGGAATAGGCTACTCTTGATAGATTTTATATACACAGACGAGATGAAAATAGATACTACTCATATTACATATTTTACAGAAACAGTGATCCCTCCACAGATTGGCCGAAGACAAACTTGGGGAAGGCTTATAAATAGTGAAGTGCTTACTGAAATGGTACCCTTCTTCAAGCAACAGCTGACTTCATATCCCCTAAACATCGCAGGAGAAAGAAATTCTTGGATCCTACTCATGGGTCCTTTTCTCGTACATAAAGAGCCTACTATACATCTCGTCTGCAAACAGGGCACGACCCATGTCCACCTAGCCATTTATCCACACAAGACAAGTGAAATGTGTGCCAGCATAGTGGCAATCTCCTCGCCGTTTCTCCAACTTCAATATCCTGCCAGTAAAATGGTGATCAGCAGCATGTACAGGGCCACCTGCAGATGTATTACCATAAGACTTTTACAGGCAACAAGTAGCCTAATGTTGAGACATTCAGATTCTAATTTTAAAAATGTAACACCAATAGCAGAAGAAGACAGATATTGTTTTGGAAGGTTTGAGAAGAGACCCAAAATAAAAAGGGTGTGGGAATAAGAGGAACACACAACTGAAAGTCACCTACAAATAATGGATTGCATTAAAGAACACAAGCAAGTGACCCAAATACACCAAAATCTCCTAGAATCAAGAAACGAACAGAGAAATAGCATCTCCGATTTTTTTTTGAAAGGTGTGATAGATATTATTAAAAATCAATTGCACCAGATTACAACAACAGGGACGAGTTATCCCACAAATGTAAACAGTTGCTAGAACAGACTGCAAAAGGGGAGCTGCTACTATGCATTGCAGCAGCCGCCTCCATCCTATTGCTGCCCAAACTCACTAGTCTCTAAGACCACTAGCTGAAAGAGGGCCAGCAGTCTCCACAGCTTTGTTCTCCACCCCTCCTTTAGCCATTAGGTGATCCACATCCCCATGTGCTGATAGCAACATATGAATGAAATCGGTTGGTTTAAATTGAATTTTGATGGCAGTTCGTTTGGGAACCCGGGAAGAGCAGGTATTGGAGGAATCATCAGAAACGCCTCTGGCAACAATGTCATGTCATATTCTGGTCCGTGTGGCATTTGCGATGCAAACGAAGCGGAGGCTAGGGCTCTGTTGTTTGGCCTTAAATGGCTTGTCCAAAATTTTGTGAGGCCTATTATCATTGAAGGTGACTCGAGCAATGCGATTGCGTGGGCTACTGGGCGCAAATCAGGACCTTAGCATCTGCTGAGTGTGCTCGATAAGAGTCGCGACCTCATCAAGGAGATCAAACCCCGTTTCAATCATAGGCGGAGATCGGCTAATGACTTGGCAGATTCTTTAGCCAAGGAGGGTGTTAATCTCCCTGAAGCTAGGATCCTTTCTTCTTTTCTGGAGATGTAATTTTTTTTTTTTTGGGGTGGGGGGTGGGGGGTGGGGGGGGGGGGACCCCTTGTCCCCTGTTTTTGTACATATCTTCTTATTAATAAAGTTTGGTTACCTTTCAAAAAAAAAAAACATATGAATGAAATCGGGGCGCATTATCAAACATATATCCAGAATTTCCGCTAATATGACAGCCAATTTCCATTGACCAAAGCACTGTTTCCAGCCCACGCCAATATATTAGCAAAATTTCCTTCAATGATTAATGGATCAGAAAATGGTCTCACATACCATTTCAAGTCCCAAATTTATAGAAGTGTTCTTCCCTCATTGTCGTGGAAAAGTCCCCCAATGCCTGCTCATTCTGTATTGCCTTTAGAGCTGCCATCAAACTTGAACTTCAACGACAATGGAGGGAAACACCTCAGATTTTAGCCGTTGCACCTTTTTCCAAATGACCACCCTCCACTTTCTTAGAATATCTCCCATGGTATATGAAGATAGTATTTTTTTCGTATCTTCCCCATGAAAAAAGGTCGGCTTTGACATTGGTAAGTAATCTTCCCACCCTCTGCCCTTTTTCTTCAAAGATGCAAGAATGCCTTTCTATAAATGCGATATAATTGAGAACGGTACCGACCTCCAAAGAATTCATCCCACCTTACCAAAGGGCCCACTGCCAATGTACAATTATCTGCTTGATCGAATGGTGGAACACCCATGATAGAACAAAGATTTTAAAATGACACTCCAACATGTGATAAGCGAACAGGCAATGCAATAGAACATGATCCAAGGACGACTCTTTCGTCTCGCAAAAGATGCACCAGCTAACGAGGTGGAACCTCATTTTAAGTCTCTCACATGTATTGATTTTCTTTTAGCCACCGTCCAAGCCAAAGCCGCCATCCTTTTGGGGGAGGCCGGGGTCGACCGCCAAACTTTATTGAAAGCGACATTTACTAACACTAAAACATGCACTAGCTTAGAGAGGAATGAGAGATGAGAAAAGGGGGAGGGATAAAGAGAAACAGTTTGTCTATCTAGGATCCACCACCATTCTTCACCTTTTACTCTTTGCATGCAACTGGACCCATCACACTCAAATCATGGCTGTAGCTCGACTCCCTTGCCTTCACACGTTCAAAAGCAAAAAGAGGATGGGTTTTGCCGAAAATCACTACTCCACAGATCAGGCCTCACTATATCTGCCACAGCCGCAATGATGCTTTCAATGCAGCTAATCAACAGTATCGCCACCATTGGCAGTCTCACCTCAATCCTCATCTCTCAGCAAACTCCCTCTATCATTCCCTCCATATCAACCCAATCATGTCCCCAAACAAACCCAAATTAGAGAGAGCGAGGGAGGAAGATCTAAATAAAAGTAGGGTTCATCCACTATGCGAGATGAGAGGAGAAAGAAGAGTGGAGACAAGAAAGTGAAATGTACGTAACCTTAGAAGGGTATTTCAACAAAAAAGGGTGGAACTGTGAGAGAGTAGAGGAAAAGGGAGAGGGGAGAGAGGAAAGTAATAAGAGTATTTTGTCATTTCAATAGAAAGGGTGGAAATCAACTAATTTTAGAGATGCAAAGACCAAGACCGAGCAGCCCCTCAACACCAACATAAAGGAGATAGATTTTCAAACAGGGAAAGAAGAAAAAGAAACATACCACAAGGATAAATAAAACTCAAAACATGTGACATCTGCAAATTTGTGGTCGTGTTTAGAAAAAAAATGGATTAAATAGATCCAGAAGAGTCATAGTGAATCCTAAAGTATTGGAATCCAACATGTGCCCAACAAGGGTGCTTTGGCGACTTAAAAGAATCCATGTAACAGAGTTAGAAAGTTAAAATGGATAGAGGAGTGCCATTATTAAACAACTAACCTAAAAACCATCACTTGTTGAATGAAACCTTACACAAAAACTCATATATTTGACTGTAGAAAAGAACACCAAGCAAGATGGGCAATCCAGATGCAGAGTAATGTATAATGAAGATAGAACAAAACCTGCAAACAAATTGCACAGCAGATATTTTCGCCATAACCATCCTTATTTTCTTTCGTGATCACATGCCAAGGAAGCTTCTTCAATGACTCCCTCGATAGACCTTTTGATGCAACTTCTCCAAAGATATCATAAATCTCATCATGACTTGTGTCCGCAATACTCACCTGTTCATTAATGCATTCAAATACTGTAAAAAGTTTGGGCTTGATAGTGATAGGGAGGTAGCATTCAGCAAAGTAATTGAAATCAATCCAAAGCTAGATCAAATGAACTTTAAATAACTTCAATTTTCTGGAGACTTTTTGTTTTCCATCTAGCTTCAAGTCTTGCAAATTGGGACAGCGTCGACCACAGATCCAGTCCCACAAATACAGGATTAACTTATGGAGGAAAATGATCCAAAAATGGGGAGCAACAGAAGAATTACACTGAGTTTGAACATGAAGGCAGTAGATAAGTCAACTCAGCAAGAAAAAAAAATTAGAAACAGTGTCTTGATATGATGCCCAGTATTTTAAAAATTGATGCAAACACAAGTCACTATGTTGAAAAAGTTGACAAAGCGACAAATAAAAAGGGAAAAGACTGGTCCTTCACCTGAACCATTGTTGAGACTGATGGAACTGGCCTGACATGATGTGAGACACCCTCCATGTATTGTCATAGGGCCTATCAATCCCACTAAGTAGTGGAACTAAATTTGAAAATGTAGATCTATGTTGTGGAACTCCAAGAAAAACATTCAACAAAGAAAGCTCTAAATATTGTTTCCAAACCTACCATTCAAAAAAAGTAAAAGATTAAAAAAAAAAAAAAATTTGTTTCCAAACCTGTGGAGCATAGGAATCTAATACATGTCTAACGCAAGTACTTCTGGAACAATCCATGCAACATATCTTTAAATGTATTACTCCTTTGTTTAACTTTAAGATCCCCCAATTTGAAGCAAAAAGATTGAAAAACATAAAAGAGACATCCTTTGGGAAATAAAAGAAAGTGGAAAGAAGATTAAGCAATGGATGGTAGATAAAATGTCAAATTCAAATAATAATAATGGGATTGGTCTTGCCAACATTATTCTAAGAAACTAAGTGCTTTTGCAGAGAGGTTTTTTTTTTTTTTGGCAATTGGGATTAAAAACAGATGTTTATTGATCAAAATTAATTTTCGAGAAATATGGGGCAAGGTGGGGTGGTGGGCATGTATGAAGGTCCCTAGACATGTGGGTTCAGTGGCATGGTGGTTTGTGTATTAATTTGTTGAAAAATTCAGTGTTAGACTTAGATTTATTGTGGGTGCCGGTATTTGGTTTAGGCCTCTAGGGAGTATCTTTGGGGAGGGGAGATTTCTCTCTCATGCCTACCCCAAACTATATAGGATAATAGTCCTAAAAGCAAAGAGTATTGCAGAGTGTTATTCTAGCATGAGGGCAAGAGTGGTGTGAGATTCTGGCTTTAATAGAAATATTCAGGGTGATGATTTCGAGTGTTATCAAACTTTGCTAAGAGATTTAAGATGTATCAATATTTCCTCCAACGTCATAGAAGTGTTGAGATTTGAGAGGCAAAAGAATCCCTCAAGTACTTTTCTTCTCATCCTATTAGCAAGTTGGGTTTGGTCCCGTCCTTTCTTAGTTTGGGCTTAGAATAAAAGCTTCTGTTGGATAGCATTTGAGAAATGATTAATAAGGACTGGCCAAACTAGAAAAAGAAATTTAGACTTGCTAAAGTCGTATTTTCGTGTTCGAGTCATGGAAACAGCCTCTGTAAAGCAGGGGTAAGGCTGCGTACATCTAGCCCTCCCCAGACCCCGCAATGGCGGGAGCCACGTGCACTGGGCTTCCTCTTTTTAATGTCTTATTTTCGGAGGAAAGCAGATGAATTGGGCTGGCCACCTATTCTTACATTGTAAGGTGATGACATGCTTAAATCTTTTGGAGTGTGATGGATCTTTCTAGCAATTATGGCCATGTTCTCAAAATGGAGAGGTGGTTTATTTGGTCTCAAAAGAAATACCTGGAAAATCACCTCCTTCTATAGTGAGGTAATGGAATAAGAGAAATTTGTTTTTAAGAGCTCCTCCCAATGGTGGGTAACACATAAAATCGTGCTTTCTATCATTATCCATTGGGTCATACCTAGAAAAGAATTTTAAACAACTTTGGTTGGTGATCTCTTGGGTAGATGAAAGCTGCTTGGCGCACTCCTAGCGTGGCTAAAATAAAGGCTAGATGATCCCCCTACCTTTCTAAATTGCCTGAAGTCAAGTTTTGATGGAAGCTCGAGAGGTTATGTTGACATCCCAATATTGGTGGAATTACTAAGAACAACATGGAAGTAGTCATTGAAGCTTACTTCAATCCCATTGGAGAATTACACTCCAATGAAGCCGAAGTTCATGCAATTATTGGAGTTCTTCATACTTTCAAGGAGGAGTTCTCCGAACAATAACGGTGCAAAGACGAATCTGCCTTACCACTAACTGTAGAGATTGGGGAATTTTACGCTGCAAACCCAACCCTATAAAAAAGTTTTATTCCCTACATAAATGCATATTCCGCAAAATACCAATAAAACATTGAACTTATTAGCTAGAGAAGGAGTTGATCAAGAAGCTTTGTGTATAAGGAATGAACTTCCCATGTGTAGAGGATTGTGGCTCTTTCATGTTTCATCGTTTTGGTTTTTTCTTGTTTTTTGGTGGGGCTATCTCAATGCCCCCTTTCTGTATGTATCATTCCCCTTCGTAAAATGAACTATTATCTTCCAAAAATAAACCAAAGAGTTAACAAAGCAACCTGCCAAGGATATGATGTGAACATCGCTGGTGCAAACTGTTCCTGTGCAAAGCGCCCATGAAGGAGTTCCTCAATGAAATCTGACTGGAAAACAACATAAGGCATATAAAGAGTTAGGAGCTTTAATGTAGATAGAGCCACTTTTCTCATGATCATTACACAGAACAATAAACCGATTTCAAATTACAAGCATAGGATCAATACCAAGATGCACAATTTTTATCTAACATTTGAAACCGCGAGAACTGAGAAAAAGCCAAACCAGATGCCAAAAATATATTTGATAATAAAGCATAATGAACATTAACATACATGATGTTTTGTTATGTGTGAGTCCATAAGAACTGAAAGAAGCCAAACCAGGTGCCAACAAGCCATCAGATTATAGATAATAAGCATTCTATAGAAACCAATGCAGGTGACACTTTTAGTAGCAAAATGTTTCTTCTTATAAATACATAAAGTATTAAAAGTGAAAGGGAAATACAAAAAACTGAAATGGATATCACAGAAGGTGTAAAGCTTCAAAAGAACCAAACCATCTAGCTAACCAACCATCCCATCGACTTCTCTGTGAATGTGGAAAATCAAAGCATTCAACAAACTAAGAATATCCAACGTCTCATCAATAATATTCACCAACCTCCAATCAGCAAGGCTTGTCTTGATGCCCACCTAACAGCATTGGAAGAATCACCTTTCAGCAAAAGGCAACTTGAAAGCTCTCTCATGAAAATGTTCCTAACCCCTTGTTTACATCTTTAGTGCGTCAAATCAAAGAAAACCTTTAATCTCTTACATTCCTAAAAGTCCGCCCAATGTTGGGACATAGAGAGCAAAGGGAGCACCTACTGAAGTAAAGTTCAATGGCATTTGGTGGTGGGGAATCCACCTAGCAACCAACCTCTCTACCCGACAGCCTCACTCCTTCCGGCTGAAAAAAAAAATTAAAACAGAAATGAAAGAAGAAAAAAAAATTGAAAATCACTGAATCCATAATAGAAATCTTAATATTAACTGGAAGCTTTCACCATTAAGCTTTCTTATCAAAGATCCTCCTACTGCCTTCCAACCAAATTCTTCACATGATTGCCAAAGGAGTAACAAGACATTTATTTCCAAACGAACCAATGGTCCACCCAGCAAATGTTCAACCTTCTTTGAAACACCAAAAACATGTACAGCTTTGCGAGAGACTACTCCAAACCCACTTCATCAAAAGGTGTTTGACTTTTATGCATCTCTAGACATACATTTTTGGCTAATCTTAAATTCTTCCTCCTACTGTGTTGCACAAATAGTTGTCATGTCGGGAAACAAATCCGGGAAGCAAAATGTGATACAAAAATGAGAAAGACATGAAAAACCAAAGGGAAACGAGAAAGGTAAAGCGACAGAAAATGCATGCGAAATGCACTGAGAAATGCCATGGAAAATTGCATTAAATGTTTGGGAAACACAAGAGAAACATGAGGAGACGAATATGAAAAGAGGAAGAAGAAAGATGGAGAAGAACATAATCACTGAATGCAGCCCCCCTAATGTTCGACAAGCAAACCTTCATTACACACTCTAAGTCTTTCCTCACCCTAGTTTTAACTCTACACGTTGCTTCCCCTCCAGGGGCAAATTCTGCTTGCAAACGAATCCAACCTTTTGAGTTCTATCAGGGTTTACTTCTATCCACCTCTCCAGCATGGAATCCCACCCCTCGAGCTTCCCTCATTTGAAACAAGTTTATTCCACCACCAACCTCCAGCCATTCTCATAATTCAAAGACAAACTGCAAGTGGATGATGACTCCGCATTAATAGGTACAGTTTGCACGTTCTGTCTTTCCGCTCGAAGACATTCCTCCCACTACAATTTCCAATGACTTTGTTAAGAGAATCAGCCTACTATCGTGCACAACCACTCCCATTGACGAATTTATCCACAAATTCACTCTTAAAACAGAAACTGCTACATAATAAGACCTTCCATGCTTTCATTTTACTCCACAATATCTCCAACATTCTTTTTTTTTTTTTTTGAATTATACACTATCTCCAAGTTGAATGTGTGAGATATAATAT
Source organism: Tasmannia lanceolata (assembly GCF_043159265.1). Classification (NCBI taxonomy): domain Eukaryota; kingdom Viridiplantae; phylum Streptophyta; class Magnoliopsida; order Canellales; family Winteraceae; genus Tasmannia; species Tasmannia lanceolata. Next base: position 13,196,118 of record NW_027518693.1, read on the forward strand.
AGATGGAAACAAATTCCCCATCCCTAGTCCCATCATCAACCCCTTCTCTTGAGCTTTTACCAAGATCCTTGTAAATAGTTACCCACCAAATAAACAAAAAGGAGAGTAAAAATACCATGTCTTAAACCCCTTAGGCTTACAAAGAAGAAGCCAACCCCAGTCTCATTCAACAAAATGGAGAAATTCGTCAAAGAAATACAATCGCTTATCCATCTCCTACATTTCTCTCTAAAGCCTATCCTCATCAAATATTCCACAAAACCCTCAACCACAAGGTCATAGGCTTTTACATGTCTACTTTTTACAAAATGGCCAATCTCCCTTCCCTTCTCGAACTTAAACATCACTACCAATAAGTACATAGTCAAGAATTTGTAAATCTTTCAGACTCTTTTATTCTTTTTCTTCTTTTTTTGAACTATGTCCAAAAAGGTACCTTGAAATGAAACAATCACCTAATTTATGACCTTTCTCAATCTCAACTCTTAGAAAGGAAAAATCCGTAATATCTTTCTTGCGAATCAATGTAATGAAAGTGGAATTCAAATCTTTGATAAGATATTGAATGAAATCCATATTAACTCTCATAAGTACATCTTCCATAATCCAATTTCTCATGTAAAAAGGCAGGAAAACCATCCCTCCAACTTCACCTCCCTCAAGACCCTTTCTCTTGGCAGCAAATCAAACGATTAATACGAAATAGGAGCATTGGAACTTCCAATACTTTCATACTTCAGAACTGTTGGATGCTTATTCATTACAGCATAAACACATGCGACTCCTAATTCATGGACGTGGAATGCCATGCTGCAGGTGGCGGACTTATCTAGACTCACCTTCTCAGATTATTGTTGCATGGATTTGGATTCGCATGTCGGGATCCGACACGGATTCGAGGTCTTGGATTCGGCAAGCCCCCAAAAGTAGGATTCGGATTTGGTAATTTTTAAATAAAATAAAATTTTTAAAATTGAAAATTTAAACATGTATATATATGTGTGTGTATGCATATGTATATATATTCATGAAAATTTTGAGGGCAGAGGGTTGTTGCGACTTTTGTATTAAGAGAGTCAAAGGAAGAAGATGTTGTGCATTGGGGTTTTTATTAAAAGAGTACGAGTTGTGCTTTCATATAAAAAAAGTTAAGAAAACACATTTAAAGGGTAAATATACAAGATTCACATTTTAAAAGAGACAACGATGAATCGGATTCGTGCGGGACACGGCTACGACAAGAATCTGGGTGTGTCCCACGTGAATCCATGTCCGATTCGCAAGTGGAGACGTGTCAACACAGATTCGGCATAGGGGGGCAAAGAATCCATGCAACATACTGTGAACAACATTGATTGGTTGTAATGACCCGGTCCACCAAGGGCCGATAAAGATACAAAACCTAGTTAAATCTAGGTCGTAGATCTTTCGATCAAAGATTAACAACTAGATCTTCAATTTTGAGTTTTCGGACCGTAGGATATGTAAATTAGATATTGGATTGATCCCCGATCTTTAAAATTCTTGTGTATTTTCTATCCCGCATTAGATTAAACGATTTTAAAAATCAACGGTCATAGTATATTTTCGTCACTTTTACTATGACCTATTTTTGGGGCATCAAATCTTGTCCATTCGACATGATTTTGGTCCGGTAGATGGGTACTTCGAATACCTATCCAACGGACCCAAGATTTAGCGATTCATACGTGATTTGAATAAGTTATGATCTTTTTTCTGTTAGGGTTAAGCAAAGTTACAAGATTTGTCCTATTAGGCAACTTTTAGGTTGTTTTATTTAAAAAAGATAAAATCTAAAAGTAACCTAATATAACCTAAATACTAATAATATATTAGAGTAGGCTAGGAAATCCAATATTGTAAAGACTCGGCCCTAAACGGGCCTAGAAAGTTAATAGCCTTAATTAAATCTGGACTGTAGATTCCCAAACCAAAAATCATAGTGTATTTTCGTTTTTTTAGTATAACAAATTTTCGGGGCATCAAATCTAATCTGTTCGACATGATTTTGGTCCCGGTAGATGGGTATTGCGAATACCTATCCAACAGACCCAATATTTGGCGATTCGTATGTAAAGAGAGTCCTTTCAAGTGAAAGATCTTATTTTCTAACTTAAATCCTTTGAAAAATTAGCACTTAAGTTTATAAAAATTAAGTTTTGATAGATTTTTATAAGGATAAAATATAAATACTATATAGTTATGAAAAGGGGGACTTTTAGGGTGAAGGGTATTACGTATGTTTATACATAGGAATAATTTAGGATAAATCATAAAAAGGGAGAATGCATAGGATTGAGAAAAAATAAATTAAGTTGGCAAAGAAATTGTAACACTTGGAGTAATTAAATGACACCCTTTGACTTGCAATATTTACAAGTCACCTTCTTATTGATTCATAGCGCATCTCATCTCTTCCAGATTCCACACTCAAATCCAAGGCAAGTGATAGTGACTTGGAGGGGCCAGACTAATTCACACTGCATTTGGGGGGGGGGGGGGGGGGGGGGGGGGGGGCGCTCCACGCTATACGTGGCTCCGCCCCTGGGAAGAAGAATGAAAAGAATCTCCAACCTGAAATTTTCTGAAATCCAATTCCTGAGTAGTAAAATGCACTATATGGCTGTTTAGTTTTATACTGTTGTTTCCGCCCATTTCATTATATCAATTGTTCATCTACTCATTTCCTGATAAAAGAGTTTCATTACATGAAATAAATATAACATAGGAGCAATCAGCATAACAAGGCAGTACATGATGGAACAACAATATTTCCTACCTTTTTTTTTAATGGAACAATATTTCCTACCTTGTTCTGATAATTCCTAATCTTTACTTCATATAATTAAGGCCTCATAGTGCAGACTGATAGGGAAACAGACGTTGCTAAGCACAGAATTTCTTAACTCAGATAAAAACCACCCAAGTTCCAGTGAATGAAAAGGTCAACAGGTTTCTGTAAGTTACTCTACTCACCATGGAAGAAGAATTCTGAGAGCCAAATCTCTCCGAACACCAATAAGCCCGGGAAGCCTCTAAAACTTCAACGGAGAGAACAGCTCCAGCAACAGCTCCAAGACCAGCTCCACGAAGGACACCAGTATCGGAGGCCCGGCCTGCTAATGCACCTGTTAGAGCTCCAGTGAATGCTCCGGCTGTATGCAAGGCAAATAAGATGTTGTAAGATCATGATCACGGCACTACAGTAACAGAATTTATACAGAACAATCCCATAAAACATCTATATTTCCATATTCTCATGAATATATCAATGTTCGATGACCAAGTTAACACAATTTGGTACAGGCTCATATTCAAAGTTTTACAAATGGTGGTGGTAATCCTTTAAGTTGAGATCAGATATTGGTCCAAGAAGTAGCAACTGTCTAAATGGTAATCAGAAAGCTCCTTCAAGTCTGGTAAACTAAATGACGATGACATTGACCGCAAGTAAACTGATTACAAAGAACAAGCGAAAGCAAAACCTACTATGAGTGTACTACTGATTGGATGGGTGCCTTACCCCACTTACTAAGCAAATGAGCATAAGTACATAATTCTTTGTTATTTACCATATTCTGTACAGTCCAACTCAGGTAACATGGTGGCCTTTCTCACAAGATACATAAATTGTCAGATTGATTGAGGCCATTAAAGTGCATTGTTAAGTTGAAATGTCATAGAAAATAATGACAACTGGTAGTACAAGGATCAAGCAATCAGTGTAGAAACAATCACCACATCCATGATTGCATACAAAGATCATCATAGTACCATCCATATTCTAAAGCAAGCCATTATGTGGGTCCCAGTTATCTTTTTTCTTTTTTGAATGGCATGACTACCAAAAGTGGGTCCCAGTTATCTGGAACAAAAGATGTAGTCCCCACTCCATCTATGCATCCTACAGAAATAAATTTTGCTCCAAAAGGGGGAAGTCAAGACAGTGATGTCACAAGAAAAGGTGAAGAGAACAAAAGAGAATAATAGAGGCCGAGAGAACAAAAGCAATGAGAAGAATGTTGTCGGCGAAAGCACGAGTGGATAAAATTTATGTTCTCCTTTTCCATGCAAGGGAAAAAATTAGGGTTATCTGACAAAGGAAGATGGTTCTACGATATGGGCCATTTCAGACCTGTTAGAAGAGAGAATGGGAGAAGAAGAGAGTGAGTTAGAGCATGCTCCCCGTCACTTACGTATTTATATAAAAGAGAAGAGTACAAAGACTAAAGTGCCCTTAGGCACATATACACCTTCTAACACTCCCCTTCTGGATTCTTTGAAAAATGAAGTGGCAACCTACCTCAATGTGCTTAGTCCTCTCATGGAAGACTGAATTTATAGCAATATGAATCCCAACCTTATTATCAGAATACAACTGAGAAGGAGAGGAAGGGGGGAAGCCGATCTCTGACAAAAGGGAGCGCAACCATATGAGTTCTCCACTCGTGTGGGTCATGGCTCTGTATTCAACTTTTGCACTGCATTTAGCTATAACATCTTGTTTCTTGCTTCGCGCATGACACCAGATTACCTCCCATGAAGGTACAATATCCAGTGGTTGATTCCAGATTTCGATTGGAGGTAGGGAGGGGATTAATCGCAGGTTGCGATTGGGGGGTTGCGTGGGGTAATCGTAGGGGTGGGGTTGGGGTATGGCTAGGGTTTCTGGAGAATGAGGCTCGAAGGCATGGACGATGACGATGAGGTGAGGAGGCGTGGGAAGCAAGAAGAGCTCCCTTTGTATGCTTCAAGCTTGCAATCCGACGAAAGTTGGAGAAACAGAGCTAGTGAGAGCTGCTCTCTGGATTTTATTATTTTTTTTTTTGAAAAATAACCGCTCTTTGGATTTTGGCCAAAACAGAGAGAGGGAGAGAGTGGGAGACGACTCTGGTTTTTGCCCCAAAACACACACAAACACACACAGAGAACCGACTGTGGTTTTTGCCCCAGAAACAGAAAGAGATGGAGAGAGAGACAAGGTTTTGCAAGAAGAAGGGGAAAGCAGACGAGAAAGGTAAATTTGGGAGGAGAGATGGTCTTCAACTAGAATCGTTGTTTTTTTCTAGCGATTCCTTGAATCAGAATACCACCCCCTTGGGCGGGTAACAAAAAGCGCTAAATATTCCCACTTGGCAAATGAAACCAAACGTGGGAATTGCCAAAATCAATATCATATATAGATACTGATTCCCCATTCCCTGAATCCAAACGCACCTAAAAGGAAAATAACAGCAATGGGATAGCTTAACAGCGGGTATTAGCGAGAGGGTAGGGAAAGGAACTTTGTGTCGATGGATAGAGATGCGGGTATTAGCTAGAGGGTAGGGAAAGGAACTTCGTGTCGATGGATGGAGATGATCTTTCATTTTATAGGTTAGATACATGATTATAAAAGTTTCTACAACTAGCAGGAAATTAGCATGCTCTTGTTTAGGGGTGCAACTTGGGTCGGGCTCAACCCGAACCCGATAGGTTCGACCCGATTTTTTTCTCGGGTTGGGTTGACAACCCCTCGGGTCGGGTTGGGTTCAGGTTGAAAATTTGGAACCTGAGTAACTTTCGGGTCGGGTTAGGGTTGAGCTTACGGCATCCTGACCCGACCCAAAAACCCGAATTTCTTTTGCCTTCTATTATAAAAGTGAAGAGGAAAGCTTAATTTTTAATATTTAATCCGCATGCCTGCATTGTCAGGTAGTAATTCATTGCCCTGCATTGACTGCTCTTGGAAAGTTATATAATCGTCAGATTTTTTACTTGGGACAGCCACTTTACTGTTTTTATGACTAAACTTGTACACAAAAAAGGGTTGTCCACTTGCCCCAAGAAAAATAGGGTGAATGTATAATTTACGTTATTCTTTTCTTATCGTAAGATGAAATGAGCTGTCTTTTCCTTAGTCTTTTCTTCTTTACATTAATTAGTCCTCCCATCTTTTGGTTTGAGAGAGCCCCTCTACTTTATTTATCACTATTCCTTTATACAAGAAAGGGTGGTCCCAAGTAAAATAAGAAAGGGTGAATGTGTTATTTTCTTTGGTCTTTTCTTCTCGTAAGATGAACCTAGCAGTTCCATTAATTACTCTTCCCTTATTTTGTCAGAGATGCAATTATACATTTTTTTGTCTTTCACCATTGCCTTCTTTGTATAATGAAACCCTAGTTTCACTTATCACTTGTTCATTTTATCTTCTCCTATCTTCTCCTGGTTAGAAAATACAAGGTCATGACCTTAAAGAGTTCTAGCAATGGTTTCATGAAAGATTATAAAGGGTTTCATTTTATCACTTGCTCACTTGTGATTGCCTCATAGAATCATGCATGAACAGCTCTTTTTTTCCTATTCCTATTTGGTTTTTCTTTTCTCTGCAACTCGGGTTGGGTTCGGGTTGAGAAAACAATTATGCGGGTTGGGTCGGGTTGACCACCTCCGGGTTGAGAAAACAATTATGCGGGTTGGGTCGGGTTGACCACCTCCGGGTTGAGACTTGGGTTGGGTCGGGTTAGGGTTGGCCAAAAGGTCTCTCGGGTTGGGTTCGGGTTGGCCTCAACCCGACCCAAGTTGCACCCCTACTCTTGTTACGTGTGACTCCCTCTCCATATTTTAGCCGGGAATTTTACCACTTAAAACTTTCATGACCAAACGGATTGCAGGCTTGCAGCATACAAAGGGTGCAAATCAGGTCTTCTTGCTCTTCTTCTCTTGTTCTTCTCTTTCTCCGACGAAAATTGAAGCGCTCCCTGATCCACTAACGCTAGCATGTACCCGTCTCCTTAAAAACTCCCTCAAACTCTTTACGATTCAAAATATGGAGACCTTATTGTTTGGTCGACTTCGAGGACGAACTAGGCTTGGACCACTTGTCTTTGTGGTGGTCTATTTTGACGATATCTTGATTTTTAGTCGATCTAGAGGAGGACACTTGGATCACCTTAGGCAGGTTCTCGACTCCGCACTGCGAAATTTTATTCCAATCTCAAGAAGTGTTCATTTATACATATCTAGGTAATATTCCTAGGGTGTATTGTAGCGGAAAAAGGTCTTTTAGCATACCCTGAAAAAGTGAGAGCAATTACTGAGTGGCCTATCCCTAAGACACTTTCGGAGGTTCGCAGTCTTCATGAGTTGGTCACTTTCTATAGACGATTTTTTAAGGGTTCTAGTACAGTAATACCCTTATGGCTCTCATCACGGAGTGCATGAAGAAAGGAGAGGTCCGTTGGACCACTACTACCACCTGAGCTTTTCAGAGAGTAGGGTTAGGAGGCGTGTTGAGTAAGGAGAGTTACCTGATAGCTTATTTTAGTAAAAAACTTAACGAAGCTAAGCAATGATATTCTACTTATGACAAGGAATTATACGTTGTCATACATATGCTATTTCATTAGAGGTATTCCTTGTTACCATGGTTTTAAATTTCGACCGAAATCCGAAATTTCGGGTTTCGGTGGAGACCGAAACTGAAATGGCACATACCTGAAACGTGTCATTATTTCGTATGAAATTTCAAAATTTCGGTCGAAATTTCGTTATTTCCGAAATTTCATGCGAAATTTTAGGGATTTCGATCATTTTTTTTCGAATTTTTAATTATTTTATAATTATCCCGAAATTTGAACAGAAATTACTGAAATTTCAACCAAAATTTCAGGGATTTCGATAACGAATAAAATATTCTTTTATTAGTCCGTCGGATTTCGAGCGAAATTTTGAAGTTTTGGTTGAAATTTCGATTTCGCTAGGGTCCGAAACCGGTACCGAAACCGAAATTTAAAACCTTGCTTGTTACCTCAAGAGTTTGTGTTGTACTCTGACCGCGAGGCGTTTAAATACCTTCATTCACAAAAGAAGTTAAGTCAAAGGCACGCCAAGTGGATAGAATTTCTCCAGGAATACACGTTTGTCCTCAATCACCGTGCGGGGGTGGAGAATAATGTGGCTGATGCCTTAACTCGTGTGATGATGGTCTTACAATCTATGAGTATCTAAGTAATAAGATTTGACAGGATGAATGTGTCACTTGTCCCAACTTTGGCATCATCTTTCAAGGGGCTTATGATGGTGATGGTAACCGCCAGGATCACGTTGATTTCTCACTTTAAGAAATTTATCTATTTTGCAGATCTAGGCATTATATAAATTGGCTAATACAAATTGGCTAGAAAAGAAGCTAAGAAGGCAGTATGGGAAGCTAGAGGCAAGGCATATGAGGATTTGTACCACAGGTTAGAGACGAAAGAGGGTGAAAAAGATGTCTACAAGTTTGCTAAGAAGATAGAAAGGAAGAGCAGGAACTTGAATCATATAAAAATGCATCAAAGACGAGAATCAAAGATTGTTAGTGAAAGAAAATGAGGTTAAAGAGAGGTGGAGAAGTTACTTCGATAAATTGTTTAATGGAGAACCTGTAGCGAATTTGGGAGAACTTGATAATGCTTTTGATGATACAAACCGGAGGTTTGTTCGTAGAATCCGAACATCAGAGGTAAGAGTAGCTATGAAAAATATGAAATTAGGTAAGACGATATTCCTATTGAGACTTGGAGATGCTAGGGTGATGTGGGTTTGGTTTGGTTAACTAGATTATTTAATAATATTTTAAAGGCTAAGAAGACGCCTGATGAGTGGAGCAAGAGTACATTATCACCTATTTATAAGAATAAAGGGGATATTCAGAGCTGCACCAATTACCGGGGAATTAAGCTAATGAGTCATACCATGAAGCTTTGGGAGAGGGTAATTGAGCATAGACTAAGAAAAGAGACTAAGGTGTCAGAGAATCAGTTCGGCTTCATGCCCGGATGATAGACCATGGAAGCTATCTTCTTGATTAGGCGGTTGATGAAGAGATTTAGAGAATAAAAAGGACCTTCATAAGGTTTTCATTGATTTGGAGAAAGCATATGATAGGGTTCCCATGAGTGTTATGTGGTGGATCCTTGAAAAGAAAAAAGTGACTGCTAAATATGTTGATGTGATTAAGGATATGTACGATGGAGCAGTAACTAGTGTCAAAACCACGGATGGCGCGTCTAGTGAGTTTCCAATTATAATAGGACTGCACTAAGGATTAGCTCTAAGCCCTTATCTTTTTACGCTAGTTATGGATGAGCTTACGGAGGGTATCCAGGATGAGGTGCCGTCGTGTATGTTATTTGCAGATGACATAGTATTAATCGACGGAACCAAAGCAAGGAAGGAGGATTCGTGGACTGGGGAATCGCGATTCCCCGGAACGCGGATCCAATTCGGGAATCGGTTTGAATCCCCGAAAATTGGGAATCGGGGTTTGGATTCGTCGGAACCCCGATTCCCAATTTATGGGAACCGTGATTCCCAGGCAATTCCCCGGCGAATCCCAACCCCCAACGAATCCCCGGCGACTCTCCGGCAAACTCACGATTCTCACTCCCAACCATCCCCGGAGCCTTCGATTCCCGCTTTCGAATCTCGAATCGAATCCCGCTTTCGATTCTCGCACTGGCAACCTTGAACCAAAGCAGGAGTAAATGCTAAGTTAGAGTTATGGACAACTACTTTGGAATTCAAAGGTTTTAGACTGGGTAGGACTAAGACAGAGTATATGGAGTGCAACTTTAATAATGTAAGGAGGCTAGACGAGGATGCAGTAAATATGACTGGACAGGAGGTACCTAAGAGGGATATCTTTCGCTATCTAGGTTCAATTCTACATAAGGAGAGATTGAAGAGGATGTTAACCATAGAATAAGAGCAGGTTGGTTGAAGTGGAAGCTTGCCTCAGGAGTTCTGTGCGACCGTAAAATCCCTACCAAGTTGAAGGGAAAGTTTTATAAGATAGCTGTGAGGCCAGCCATTCTTAGAAATGTTGGGCCACCAAGAAGCAGCATGTGCATAAGATGAGTGTAGCGGAGATGTGAATGCTTAGATGGATGTGTGACCACACAAGGTTAGATAGAGTTAAAAATGAAAGACATTTGTAAAAAGGTGAGGGTGGCACCAATTGAGGAGAAGATGAGAGAGTGTCGCTTAAGATGGTTCGGACATATCCAACGTAGGCCTTTGGATGCTCTAGTGAGAAGAGGCGACTCGTGCCAAGTTGATGGAGTAAAAAGAGGTAGGGGCAGACCGAAAACAACTTGGGTAGAAACAGTGAGGAAAGACTTGATAGCTAGGAACATAACAGAGAACATGACCTTGGATAGGATAGAATGGAAGAAAATGATCCATGTAAAGGAACCCAACTAGAGCCAGGATTAAAGCCGGGTAGATTCCTTTCACCTTCTTCATGAATTTTTTCTAAAGGATTCATTTAGCCGAACCCAACTAGTTTGGACAAAGGCTTTGTTGAGTTGTTGAGTTGCAGATCTAGGCATTGCATTCCCCGTACATCACTTAGATTGCGGGTCACTTTGGAAGGGATAAGATAGTTGCGCTAGTGGAGGATCGATTTTACTGGCCATTATTAAAGAGGGATGTTGCAAGAATTGTGCCCTAGCGTCGCGCGTGCCAATTAGGTAAAGCTAAGAAGCGGAATATTGTGTTGTACATGCCATTGCCCATTCTGCACACCCCGTGGAGGATGTCAGCATGGATTTTGTCCTTGGGTTGCCTAGGACGACTAGAGGACATGACTATTCTGGTGGTAGCAGATCGATTCTCACGGATAGCTCATTTCATTCCTTGTAGCGTGATAGCTGACGCCTCACAAGTGGCTAAGCTATTCTTCGGGAGTTTGTTAGACTTCACGGGCTACCCACCTCCATTGTGTCAAACAGAGATGTCAAATTTGTTAGTGATTTTTGGAAGACATTGTGGAAACTCTTTGGGACCCAATTGGAGTTTTCCTCGGCATTTCATCCACAGACCGATAGAGGTTGTAAATCATAATCTAGGTGATTTGTTGAGATGTTTGGTAGGTGCTTGTCCAAGTACATGGGATTTGTTACCAAAACCGGAGTTCACGTACAATAATTTGGTTAATTGGAGTACTGGTAAGAGTCCCTTCGACAGTATTCATGGAGTCACACCAAGCCAACCCATTGACCTCATACTGCTACGCCATGATGCACATCCATCTGATTCTTTTGCCCAACACATCCGTGATTTACATATTGATATACGTCGTAAAATTGTCACGAGTAATGCAAACTATAATCTTGACGTTAATGTACATCATAGGAACTTTGAATTTTATGAAAGAGACTATGTCATAGTTCGTGTGTGTTCTGAATGCTCTCTCCATCATTCATTTAAAAAGTAGCACGATTGAGCCATTGGACCTTTCCGTATAATTTGTAAGTATGACCCTAATGCTTATTTAATTGACTTACCTGCTAATATGAAGAATAGTCACATCTTCAATGTGGAAGAACTTATTCCATATCGAGGTGCCTTTGAGCCTCGTACTATACCAACGGTTGGACTGCCAGCTCTTATATTCCAGCCCCAGTGCTTGTGGTTCCGCCAGTTCTACCGCATCATGCTGACCATATCGAGGCTATACTCGCTGATGAGATCGTTGCTTCACACCAGGGTGGATTTCAGCGGTATCTTGTCAAGTACTGTCAGCAACCAAATTCATACGTTACTTAGCTTATTGAGGAGGAGCTTCGTTGCATGGACCCGACCTTTTAGAGCAGTAACACACTCTTCACTCTCCAAAGGAGAGTTCTCTTTGTTAAAGTATAAAAGATTAAATAATGCCTTCTCCAACAGCTTAAACTTTTGGGATCAAGTTGGTGAGGCTCCACCAGCAGGGGGAGATGACGTGGATCATAAACGCCTACTTCAGACCTATTCTAGGCGGGTTCGCACCTGCGGGGCCTAGTAAGGGCATAATGGTATTTAGGGAGTTTATTTTTATTTATTTTATTTTATGTTTTTTGTTGCCTATATATAGGCCTGATGTATTAAACCTTGGCTAGTTTTTGGGAATAATATTGACACAATTTCTGCTCTTATTTCTCCTATAATTGTCTCTTTTTCTCATACTTCTCTTCTTCTCTTTCCCATTTTCTCTTTCCCCGTCTTGCTCCAGTTGCCTAAGAGAACATAAGGCTATTTGAAAACTTCCTAATCTGAACTGTGTCAAGCTTAACTTTAATGGTTGCTCGCTTAGCAAGGCCAACTGGGCCTTCATTGGCAGTCATTAGGGATGTGGAGACAATATCCGATTATCCTGTTGTGGTCCAATTGTCCAAGTGGCTTCATCAAGATTCGAGACAATGATAGGGACCTTCATTTTGGTTTATTCTCGTTCTTTAGTCATATGAGAGGGAGATTGGAGGTGGAAGGCGATTCGTCGAGTGTGATTTCGTCAGCCAAATGAGCCAACCTCAAGCCATGGAGATTGGCTAGATGTATTGAAGAGGCATGAGATCATGTTCACTCATATTCCAAGGATTGCCAATGACCTTGCCAGTAAGATAACAAAGTCAGGGGTTTGTAAGTAGCAAATGTACAGTTGGCCTCTTATGCCCAACGATATCGTGTTATAATTTCTTTTGTTGAAATTTCTTTTTTTAATAAAGCCTTATCTTTCTTCAAAAAATAGGTGACAGCCAGCCATCAATAATGCATTTAAGTAGCCCCACAAGAATGCTCTGACCTCCACAGAACCATACCAACCTATAAATAGTTGAATTATCCCGTAAAATCCTCTATCAAATTCACGGCACCGCGCATTTGATTGAAAAAAATAAGAGATAATAACAAAGAAAAAGGTGAGCATGCATACTTCTAAATGAACACTCCAATTGATAGTTTAAGAAGACCTCCCACTGTCTACTGCTCAAAGAATCTTCTTTCACGTTCTTTCTATTGTGTGTGGCCTCCCATTGTCTACTGCTCAAAGAATCTTCTTTCACGTTCTTTCTATTGTGAGTGGATGGGTCTCTTCTAATCATTTATTTGAGAAGCTCAATATCATATATGGATCTCGATATGGATCTCCTGGCTTCCATTGTGTGCAGACACCGAGCACGTCCCTTCCAGAGATGGCTTAAGCCCATTGACAGTGGGTTGAATTCACACACTAGTTTAGAGAGAAGATAAAAAGAGACTACCCTTATGCCCTAATACCTTTACTTGCCCCGATAATAGCAAAAAATCCTTAGAATTATTCCCCTCCCTCTCGATGAAAAACACATTCCTTCTCACCAGTTCTTGTGATTCTAAGCCTAAATTCTCAAAAAAATAAAAAAAATAAAAATCCTAAATCTCTCCCACTATATGCCATTTAACAACTAGACCGTGCATGATGATAACCCTTGTGATAGGCATTGTTAACTCCACATTCATCACCCCAAGAAGACGTGATAGGCAATACAGCCCCCCACCCCACCCCACCTCACCCACCCAAAAATAATAATAATAATAATAATAATAAATAAATAAATAAATAACTAGACACACACGGTTTTAAATTTCTTTAACATTTCTCCGAAATGTTTCTATTTCCATCCCCACCGAAATGAAATCTATATGAATTCCTTCCATGTCATTATTTCTGTTGAAATTTCCAAAATTTTGGCCAAAAAATCCGAAATTTGACCAAAATGGACGGGATGACAAAAAAAATGGAAAGATGTTTGATTTGCATTTCATTTCATTTCATTAATGTAGACAATGATATTTCGTATGCAACATCATTGAATTACACAGCAAAGTAGCTGTATGTTATGCCTGGCATGTCAGATCGGCATGGGACCAATGCATGTCATTAGGTGTTCGATGTGATTAAGCCATTATAGATGGCTTTCTTTCGTATGCGTTAATTTCTAAGTATGTATTCGTGCTTATTCTAGCCTTTCCCAAAGTTTCATCTTAAAATTTCACCATTTGCATACGTTTCCATACTTTTATGTGAGTTTACAAGATTTCCACCGAAATTTCTACTGAAACCGAAATGTTTCCGTTACCTTGCCGGCCGAAACCAAAATTTAAAATCACACACATAAAAGGAAAAAAAACTGAGCTTTCATTGCAAACCCAACCCTCTTCATGACATTAGGACTTAAAATTATAGCAAACTCTCTTTAAGTGGCCTCAAAGATGCTTTTTAAACAGTGCACTTGAATATGATCCAGCTTACCTCAAATGCATCATATGCCCAATAGTTTATTTCTAAACAGCAACCTAAGCCCACTATTCTTTTATATATTTCATGCAGCAAAGTTGCAATTTCATTTTTCCCGTAGAGGCAACAAATGGAACATCCTGTTTTCCTATTTTACATGGTGTATTTGTGAAGCTTCTCACTACATTGCATTAACTTAGAACGGCACTTAGTTAATCGTGCAGCTGAATTCCCTCGGACAGGGCTCTACAAATTACATACATTTCATGTAGGTCAACCAATGAAGATTGAAAGAGTCAATCTAAATAACATATGGTTCATCGGTACCTCTCCCGAGACCAGCCTTCCTTCAACATTGTGTAATCCATCTTGGGTAAAGTCTTGACAACAACAATTTCATCCTTTACAGCTTATGTCAACAAGCCTAGGACATGGCCTCCTATTAGGAGTAAGGTTCTTTAATCTTTATAATAGGACAAGAATGGATAAGAAGTATCAACCTAAGCATGAAAACCTATGATACTCAGATATTTCTGTCAGCCCAAGGTACCATGTCAGACATGACACGACATGATACATATTGATAGTCTTTTCGGTACTAAAGATATTTTCTTTGATCAAAATAACTAATGCTTGAAACAAACATCAGTCTCTTCAAATTAACCACAATGCCTTTTGCTTGTTAGAGTCACATATAATTTTGAACATGTAAGTTTATAGATGTTTTTTAAGTTAACTATTAGTTCCATCTTCTAAATTAAATATAGTTTTTATAAATTTTGTGTATTATATGTCTTGTGACACCTGTATCGTTGTCCACGTCCCAGTATTTGGGAAATGACTATTTGTATCTCAGTTACCGTGTCTATGGCTGTATTTGGGAATCATAGATCTATAATGGTTCAATGCATATGAAATTCAAAACCAAAATTTAATAGCAAATATAAAGATCGGTACTGGTTCAATGTATATGGAATTAAACCCAATTCCATTAAAAATGATCCAAAGCAACCCTTGAAGTGGAATAAAAACAAGAACATGTTACAGTCAAGCTAAGAACTTTAATGACAAAATAGAATTATAGAAGGCTCAACTCAATCCCTATAGAAAGCAATCCAAAGCTCTGGACAAATCCTAAGTCAAAAAAAGGACAATCAGTCCAGAAATCAGCCCAATTCTCTAGGTGACAATTGAATGGAAATTTTCAATGAAATGAAATTTACCTAGAGCGAAAAGCCCAGTGAGGGCTCCAGAAAGTGTTCCAACAATCAATCTAGGAATAAAGAAATAGGGTACCCCACCACCACCACCACCACCCCTTTGGAAACCTCCATCAACTGTACCAATGGAGGCACCACAAGAGCCACAGATGCCCACACCATTTTCATGGCTCCTCCTGCAGATGCAGTGACCAACCACCTCCATCTAGAAGCCAAAAACCCTAGTCCTCCTTCTAATCGAAATTCCTAAATCCTCACAACTATATGGAAATCGCACTCTGAGCACCAAAAGCAATTATTTGGTAATCGCACTCTTTGGCATGAATAAAATCGACCCAAAAGAGATGGTAGTTTTATACAAGTACAAGATCACAACCCACTCGCAACGAGGAAGTTCTTGCTCTCCCTTCGCGATGAAGATGAGAGAGCTAATGACCTCCGACTGGGTATTCGAAGAAAGGCATTAAGAATTAGAAACCCAACCCTATCATTTTACACGGCCACCCCATATTACTGGTTGGTGTGGTAGCACGTGATTCCCGATGTACTAAAAATGAAGGAAAAAAATTAAAAGGAGATTCCCCGGCTCTGTTCACTTGCCTTGAGAAAATAAAGGAGAAGAAAGTAAGCCAAATTTTTCCGTGATCGGACATGATTTGACATTTTCCGTTGTTCACTTGTTTTCTCGGGAAAGCATAATTACACAGGTGGAAAATATAAATAATGATGTGGAAAACGAACTTTCTTGCACTTTCCTTCTAAATTTTCTCACCAAAAGGGTGAGAAAGTCACTTTCCTGAGAAAACTACTTTGCCTGCATACTTTCTCTTTCTTTCTCGGCCAAGTGAACAACGGAATTTTCTCACAGTTTCTTTTCCTTTCTTTTCCAGTTTTCCATGTCAGATTCTTTTCCTTTCTTTTCTTTTAGAAAACAAGTGAACAGAGCCTTGAATGTACTCCGAGAGGCTCTGTTCACTTGTTTTCCAAGGAAAGGAAAAGAAAATGTTTCTCGGAAATCTGACGTGGCATTAGGAAAAGAAATCCAGGGAATCTGCGTAGGAAAAGGTTTCCCTGGACTGTTCACTTGAACAGGAAAAGGTTTCCAGGGAAACTGCTTGCCCTTCTTTTTGCACTAGTTTCCCAAGGAAAATAAATCCGAGCGTTTTTGGTCGGAAATGAAATCCATAAAGAGAGGGAAATGGACTTTTCCATGTCATTTTTTGACTTATTGCAGAAATTCCACATGTGTAGTTCTATTTTCCCTGGAAAGCAAGTGAATACCAGAATTTTGTCTTGTCAAGGAAAAAAGAGGTTGTTTTCCAGGGATTTGCTTTCCAGGGAACGCAAGTGAACAGAGCCAGAAGGATTGCTCATTTGACTCCAGTCAGTCAGTCACCCAAGGACGAATCTGGCATAAGCCGTCCCCAATTTGCTCCATAAAGAATGGCTAGCAAGAATTTTGATATTTAAGCAAAATTAATACATATCTCGTGTTTCTATGATAGGGTTGGTGTTTAGCATACTTGAATGCAATATCTTTCTTTTTATTTAATAAACTGGTAGGGGTCCCTGCGAAACCCAGCTAACGCATTAAACTTGGTCCCAGTCCGGGTCCTGGTAAATAAAAAATATCTTAGGATTTCTTACCGTTTGTGAACCATTTCATCTTCTCCAACAGTCACAACGGGAGAGAAATATTCTCTCTTTAATGGGTGTTTATCCTCCCAGCGGTCATATTTTCTCTCTATAAAAGAGAGAAGACAACATTATTCCTTGTACAAAAATTACAGATTTATAGAGATTCTGCACAACAGAAACATACATAAAATTACAGTTTCCTCTCCTTGCATTTTGTTCCTTCATTCTCCGTTCTATGTCTTTGTACAGTTTCAAAGTGATTCGAAGTGGATTGGTCAGCGAGTGCATGTGGACCGGAGCCTATTTGAGTATTTGGGATGTTTTACCTTGGATTGTTGAGTCGAAGATCCCGGCTGCACTGTAGGGGCGGATAGGATTCTTAAGGAGAGTGACCATGTGGTATGATTCAGCCTTCTTCCATCATCATCAAACTGATTTTTGCAAAGGGTTTTCATCTAAACGATAAATGCAATATGTTTTTACAAGTTTCATTTCAATTATGGAATTTGCAACAGCACACAAATTTTGGGTTCGAGTTGCACATATTTGGGGTCAAGTAATCAACTTGGGTTCAACTAACCAGCTTTGGCTTCGAGTAACTAATATGGGTTTGATTCAGGGAAGAATAAATGCGGGACCTAAACAAAATGACCAATTCTAGAATGGCTTGGTTGGGCTTACTTATCGCTCCATATGTTTATCGGTGGCAGGCTTGCAGCTACTACGTATACCACTAAATGGTATAATCTCTTTGCCTCACTCCATCCTCTATAACTTCATTATCAACCAAATCTGAAGCTTCTACAGCATACTCATCAGAAGTACTTGTCAAAATGTTAACCATGCCTTGAAGAAGGCTGTATATCTCCCTCCTCTGAGGGTGATGTTTGTCTGCAACTACAAACTCATGGATGGTGCTTTCCACCTCAATCAAACTGCAACCTGGAGCTCTGCGTTGCTGCTTTATCTGTTTCCTTACCGTTGATTTATCATTCCACATGCCAGCAGCTGCATACATGTTGGAGATGGAAACAGCATCACCAACATAGTTGGGCTCTAACTCAAGCACTCTGTGTCGAACGTGTAGGCCGAGTTCAAGGTTACCGTGAAGCATACATGCTGCGAGCAAAGTGCGCCACACCAGTGCATTCGGCTGGATTGGCATCTTTCTGATGAAGTCATATGCTTCCTTGAGAAGCCCAGCTCGGCAGAATAGATCCACAATGCACCCAAAATGTGAAATCTGAGGCTTGAGACCGTAATCCTCACTCATGCTCTCCAAATGATGCAGCCCTTGTTGTAGCAAACCTGCATGGCTACAGGCCATTAAAACTCCAATGAAGGTGACTTGGTTAGGGATGACAGAACCAAAACCAGCACCATCGTCGCCGTTATTATTATTATCTTTCAATTTGGCAAAGAGTGTTAAAGCTTCTTCTGCTTGGCCATGAAGAGCATGACCCACAATCATGGATGTCCAAGTGGTTATGTCCCTTCGGCTAAACTTATCAAACAATCGCCGGGAAGTGTCAATGTCTCCGCATTTAGAATACATGTTTATGAGGGCGTTGTGGAGAGACAGATCTGTTTCAAATCCTTTTTTGCGAGAGATGTAAGCATGGATCCATTCTCCCACGTCAAGTGCCCCAAGGTGAGCACAGGCAGAGAGTGCGACCGTTATTGTGACGCGGTCGGGTTCTACATTTTCCGTCTGCATCAATCTAAAGAGGTTGAGAGCTTTGGTAGACTTTCCGTTGTCAACGTAGGCAGAAATGAGAGCAGTCCAACAGACAACACTTCTCTTTCTGTGAGAGATTCCGTTGAACACGCGGTGTGCGTCTTCTAGATCCCCCATTACAGAATACATCTTTATGAGACTTGTTTGTAGAAAGACTAGAGATTCAAAGCCGAGTCTTATCACGACGCAATGAATCTGTTTCCCTTGAGCTAGGGACGATGTTTTGGCGCAGCAGGAAAGGAGTGTGAAGCTGTCAATAGAAGAAGCACCTCTCCTCTGCAGATGTAGGAGAGGTAAGAGAATCTCCTTGTTATTGAAAATGGTGGTGTTAGGTCTTTGTCTTTTTCTTCCTCTTGATCTGATGGTATGTGAATGGAGGTGGGTTTTGCTTGGAACCACCATTGCAAGTAGTTTGCCCACGACCATGACAAGAGAAGGGACAATGGGGTTTAATCCTAGTCTTTTCATAGTCTCCACTGGTGGGAAAAAATATTGGGTCTTCAAAAATTTGAAGTCGTAGCCGTTATTATGCTTAAATAAATGCAAAGAATCTACCCACAATAGCAAACAGGCATCCAAAAGCGTCCCCTCTCCCAGAAATATTATATTTACCTTCCAGTTCCCATTCATTTATACCTCCTCCTCAGTCATAATTACTCACTCTCAGGGGCTTGGTTGCCGGAATTTTGTTGGTTCTTGGGATTTTTTGTGGAACAAAAAACTTCCGGGGAGATTGGTGGGAAAAAAAACTCCCTGGAAGTATCCCAGTAAAATAAAAATCCCATGTTTGGTTGACCGTATTGGCTTTGTTTGGTTGCTTGAACCGTTGGGAAAAAAAATGCTTCTACAAGCTTATTTTTTGTTCCTGTTTTTTTCCTTCCTGGGGTTTCGTGCGGGGTTATTTTGGTTCCTGGATTATTTTTGGCCCACCAACCAAACGTGGGTTTCCTGCGGAAATTCCACAAAAGTCCCAAGAATCAAAAAAATTCCGGCAACCAAAAAAATTCCTTGAGTTGGTCTTTTCCAAAAAAAAAGAAGAAAGATTGCCCCATCTTTTATTGCCAAAAAACCAAAGTCAAATTTCAGAATTTAGGAAGAGAAGAAAAGTTAGGCTTGGAGGAGATGGGTTTGTGAGGCAAAGTTACTTTAAAAATGCCATTATTTTCTAACAATAACTACAAAATTACCCTCCAAAGTCCACTTTATAATTTTGTGATCAGCAGGAGAAAAAAAGAATTTTGGGGTTTATAGAGGGAAAACATGTATATGAAATCAAGACCATTGATCTTGTAAAAACATCATCAGGAGGCCCACATGGTCGTGGTACTATCCTAAATGGACACCCAACAAATTTTGAAATTTGATTTGAGTCTTAACGGATTATTGGCCTCAGTTTTGGAATTTTTCCTATTGTGGAATATTTTCCCACCTTATTGGATGGGGCCCATCATTTCATACTATGTTTTCATGGTGTGTGGCCCACCATCTCCAACCAAACCCATGTATATAGTGGGGCCCACTATTTAGTTACAATTTATTAATAAAAATAAGTACATTGTACTGAGAATATATACGTGTTAAATGGAAAAATACGCGCAATTTTCTCAATACTCTTCAAACAACTTCATAAATATGTTCTAGAAGCATTCATCTCACCTAATAATTCGCAAATCCAATCTTCATAACTATAATACATCAAAACATGAAAAATCCCCGAATAAAATTGAGCAAATTTTCCGTAGGCAAAAAAATATAAATGTTTTTTAAATTGGAAGTAATTTGAATTGAAATTTGTATGAATTTAATTTTTTACTTTATAATAATATTTTGATTATTTTATAATAACTATTTTTTGCCCCCTTGGAGAAAATTCCTGGCTCCGCCCCTGCTCACTCTTATCTCTCAGTGAGGATAGCAGGTCTTTCAATTAACCAAATTTTTTGAATGATTAGTATAGCTTCAAAATACAATGCCTAGCTTGGAATTTACTAAGAAGGGTACGTTTTTCTGAACTTACAATGGATTTAAACTAACACTTTTTCTTTTTTTTTGAAAATTCTTCTTAAACTAACATTCAGAAACTAATTATTTTAGATTTAGACTCTTTGGAGATTAAATGTGAATTTGGGACTGTTTCAGCAGTTCTAATTGAGTCTTCACGGGGATGCTCAAAATGGTTCAGGGTGTAATCTTTGGGTCGTTTAGACTGCACCCTTTGTGCATTGGGGGACGCCTTGTCCCCATAGTTGTATTCCAATTATAGTTTAACTAATGAAATCGTTAAACTTAAAAAAAAAAAATTACAATCTGGGAAGAGATTGTCCCTTCAATGAAAAACTCAACTCACAACTTTGGCCAAAGAATCGGCAGTTACATTGGTCTCTCTGACCCTGCCTAAAAGTTGTGTTTGCGTTCCCTTGTTATGTTAACTAGCTCGTTAATTACGAGCCTCAGCCACTGCGGCCTATTAATCTTTTCGGCTTACCACCAAACTGCATTTTCATGGGCGCCATCAACCAGGAGCGCCCTCAAACCTTTACCTGAATTTATGATATCTGACTCGATCTCATTTTCTCTGACATTCGAGTCGATATTGAATCTGAATCATAAAATGTAGGATTCCAATTTTTCAGTGATATTTAAGTCGATTGTTGAATTTGAATCATAAATTGTAGGATCCTTTTTTTTTTTTCCAAAAAGGTAATGAAATATATTGCATAAAATCAGAGCCATCCCCAAAAAACAACAATGACCATGCATAAGGCCCGAAAAGCTAAAAACAAAAAACACATGATGAATGCCCCTAAGAATTGGCATGATCAACAATAAGGATAGTCCCGGTCCACGCCCTCCTTAGCCAACTCATCAGCCATGCGGTTCGCAGATAGCCGCATGTGAGTAAGTGAAAAGTGAATGATAGCAATCAGATCCCAAATCTGATCAATCTTATATGATATACGCCACGGTCCACATTTCTTGTTCCGCCCATGCAATTGTATTTGCAGAATCTCCTTAGTGGACCGAGATTGTGTAAGTGCATACCATTTCAAGGCGACTAGGAGGACAGAAACCTCTGCCTCATTCGCATCGCATACACCTGCCGGGCTGGACATAATGATGGACCCATTATGATCCCGAATAACCCCACCTACACCGGCCATACCAGGACTTCCGCGAGAGCTCCCGTAAAAGTTGAGTTTGAACCATCCCTCAGGAGGTGGGGTCCACTTTGGTAAAAGTTTGCTGTGATATTTCTTCTCAGAGGCAACCTTGAAGCAGTTACGCAGGATTTCCCCAACAGAATAAGGGTTGCCGCCCTTAGCATGAGCCCATTTAATAATAGACAGTTTAGTGTCAAGAGTAATGTATGGTTGACCCCTCTCCTTACCACAAAATATCCGGTTATTGTGTTCATTCCATATGTGCCACACAACTGCATATGGAATCGATGTCAACATGGATTCCCCGTGGCATCCTAAATTAAATTGTATGATTCTAGCAACATGTAATTATACACTTGGCGTGATTCTAGATTGTCTGAGTCTTTATAACACATGTGAGTTGATTGGAGGTCTCCATACTCCCGGTAGCCGGTAGCTAACACACGATATGTAACCGCATTGGGCTCGATACCCATTTTCACCATGTCAGCTTGCAGCATCATAGCATTGAACATGTGCCCCCGTTTGCATTGCCCCATCATAAGAATAGTGTAAGTAAGAACATCAGGAACCAGACCCAAATCTCTCATATCCCCAAAAAACTTGCTGGCTTTCAGAATACGCCCATCTCTGCACAGACCTTGAATTAGAGCAGTAAACGTAATGCAGTTTGGAGAACACAGGCCTTTTTCAGTTGAAGTATCAGCCACGCATTCTTTTGTATTCCCACTTGCATAGAAATCAACCCCTGTTTTCTCTAAGAAAAATTTGACTGCAGCACCACTTCTCCCATCCTTGCACAATCCATCTATTAGGCAATTGAGGGTGAAAACATTCAACTTAAGACCAATCTCTTCCATTTCCTTCAGAAGACGAAATGCCTCTTTAAGGTTTCCATCTTTGGAATGCCCATCAATCAAAGCTGTATAAGCAACAACATCAGGCTTGAGAACTTTAACTATCATTTCTGAATATAATCCCATGGCAAATTCCATCTTCCCCTCCTTGCAATATCCATCTATCAATGAAGAAAAGGTGATGACATTGGGCTCTATTCCCCTTTCCATCATCAGAGAACAGACTTTCAAAGCTTCCTCTATATTTTTGTGTTTACAGTACCCATCAATCAGAGTATTGTATGTGACCAAATTGGCAAGAATTCCCTCTCGCTCCATTTTGTGGAATAAATCAGCTCCATCTACAACTCTACCCACACCGCAGAGACCCTTTATCAGAATGCTATATGTAAAAACATCAGGTGAGATATCCGCCTTGTTCATCTCCGAATAGAGACTAAGAGCCTCCGGCAAATTACCTGCCTTACATTGACCATCAATCAAACAGTTAAAAATAAACACATTCGGAACAACACCATGCTTGACCATCATATTGAGAAAAAGATCTTTGGCGGCTCCCAAATCACCTTCCTTACAAAGACCATTGATCAATGAACTAAATGTAACAACATTTGGCTGCAAACCATTTCCAAGCATCTCTCTATAAAACACAAACGCTTGGCGCACATCCGCCATTTTACAGTAACCGTCCATCATCACATTGTAAGTGTAGAGATTGGGAGTCACCTCCAATTGCTGCATCTTGTTGAACATGTCAACAGCTTCCAAATTCATATCTTGGTTCCAAAAACCATAGAGAAGAGTGGTATATGTCACGACTGTCGGATTGATTCCCTTATCGGTCATCTCGTTGGTGAATGCAAGAGCTTTCTGTATGTCCCCTTGGTGGCAACAAACATTGATCAGAACATTATAAGTGACAACATTGGGGGCAAGCCCGCGAAAGAGCATACCATGGTACAGTTTCCATACGTAATCGAATGAACCCATTTTAAGGAATCCATTCAGGAGTGCATTGCAAGCTTGAACAGCGGGCAAAGACGTTATCTTATAAAACACCCAGGAGGCTTCGTCGAAGAGACCCATTTGGGAAAAGGTGATGATTAGAACATCAAACACGGCAGGAGTGAATTTGGAGCTTTGTAAACGATTAAGGAGATTGAAAACGGAGGAAGCGAGGTGATGAGGGTCACTTTTAGTTTGAAGAGTTTGGATGAGTTCTTTCATCAAACAGTTGGCATTGGTGTAACATCTGGCCCTGGTTAAGACATGGATGATGGCTGAATAGAGTTGGGTATGTTTAGTCATGTCTAAATTTTTGAAAGATCGTATGAACAACTTAAATGCCTGAGAAGCATCTGGGAAATTGAGTATAGACGTTATGAGATGTGCATCAATATGAGATGATGATGATGGTGGTGGTGGTGATGATGTGTGGTTTGTTCTTGAGATATCGTTGATGGTGATGGGTTTGAGGACTCTTTTAGTCCATGCAAGCGTATTCTTTGGCACCAAGAATTTCAACATTGCCTAAGAAGGGGCTCTTATTCATCTAACATCTCTCGTCCCTCACTCCCTCTTTTGTATTTTACAGAGTATGTAAAAGTTAATGGGAGATGATTTTTTCGCTCCCCCTTTAGGATAATACACCCCACTGTTAACGGGATTTGGCATAAAAAAGGTTAAAGTCTGCCCACAATTCAGGTTGAAAGGGGGTGTATTATCCTACAGGGGATGTGGGTGCGAATTAACCATAGCATGTATTTTGAACAGTACTAATATTTACGTATCTATCTTTTGATCAATATTGTGCTCTCTCATATCTTATATCACTAGTTTTTTTTTTTTTTTTTTTTTTTTTTTTGTATTAAGTATTAGAAATAAAAGTACAAATTATCGGCACTAGGAGGTGTTTGGTTGGAATTGCCAATTGTCATTCCATCCAACATTTGTTCTAAGAAGAATTTTGTTAGTCTCTTTTTTCTGTAGAATAGCAGCCTCATTCCACTTCAGTATAGAATGGCACCCATTTTTGGTGGTTCTTTAGTAGTGAAGTGAGAAGCAGGACGTGGTGGTCTGTCCAGTCATACTAAAGGTAGATAGAGTACCCATTTCAAAATAACCCTTTTTGGAAAATCCTCCAACGAGTGGTCGCACACTCAGTGCTCGAAGAAATGCCCCAAAGAGATTTCTTTCGCTTGTTCTGACTTAGAAAACTAGTAAGACTACTACTTAGTCGTAACAACAGTGGACAGTTGCATAGAGGTTCAGAAGCTTCTGATATCAGCATTGAAGGATTGAAGTGGGCTTGGTCTTTTCCCAAGGCGGGCTCATACAGAGTAGAGAAGCAGAGACGAGATATCGATGCAAAAACCTCCAACATCAACATGCCTCATCACGACCCTTGTTTCTCTCTCTCAGAGCTGCACCACCATGCGACAACTGAAGTGCATCCATGCTCAACTACTCAGGAACATTACCAACCAACACAATCTCATCCTGGCAAAGATGTTGAGGTTCGCAGCCGTCTCGCCCGCGGGTGATTTGCGCTATGCCCACGTCCTATTCTCTCAAATGCACAAACCAAACACCTTCTTCTACAACACCATCATCCGAGGCTTTGCCAACACCCAACATCCTTCCTATTCCATTTCCTTGTTCAAACAAATGAGACACAATTCCGTCCCACCCGATGAATTCACCTTTACCTTTGCCCTTAAGGCGCTATCCCGGATGATAACTCCATCTAGTAAAAATTTGTCATCGTCATCAGAGATGCACGCACAAGTCTTGAAATTTGGCTTCTCTTCACATCTCTTCGTGCAGAATGCATTGATCCATTTCTATGCTACCAATGGAATTCCATCCTCAGCCCATCGGGTTTTTGATGAGATGATCACCCCAGATGTCGTGTCATGGTCAGGCTTGGTCGTAGCACATGTAAAGACACGTGAATTGGACGATGCAAGGCACATCTTTGAGGGGATGCCGGAGAAGGATGTGGTCTCTTGGACTGCAATGATTTCAGGTTACGCCCAGGCAGGGCGCTCAAAAGAAGCACTAGAATTGTTTCATGAGATGCGGAGGATAAGTGGGGTGAGACCGGACGAGGTTACAATGGTGGGTGTCATCTCGGCCTGCACAAGGTTAGGAGACTTGGAGGCAGGGTCGAGCGTGCACCGTTACATTGATGAGAATGGCTTCTCGTGGATGGTTTCTCTTGGCAATGCATTGATAGACATGTATTCCAAGTGCGGGTGCATGGAGATGGCATGGCAGGTGTTTGAGAGGATGGAGAGGAAGAGCTTAATCTCTTGGAATTCAATGATTTCGGCCTGTGCCATGCATGGGATGGCAGAAGAAGCTGTTGGGCTGTTTGAGAATATGAGGGAGAGGCCAGACAGTGTGACATTTCTAGCAGTATTGAGTGCTTGCGTGCACAAGGGGGGATGGGTCGACCAAGGGCGTAGATTGTTCGAGAGAATGCAGAGGGAATATAAAATAAAGCCCGGAATTGAGCATTACGGGTGCATGGTGGACATGCTGGGGAGAGCAGGACTATTGGAGGAGGCATACAGACTGATCATGGACATGCCAATACCCAGCAATGATGTTGTTTGGGGAGCATTGCTTGGTGCCTGTAGGATTTATGGCGATGTCAGAATGGGGGAACGGATTGTGAAGAAGCTGCTGGAACTGAAACCTGATGAAGGAGGTTACTATGTC
Organism: Tasmannia lanceolata; assembly: GCF_043159265.1. Taxonomy (NCBI): domain Eukaryota; kingdom Viridiplantae; phylum Streptophyta; class Magnoliopsida; order Canellales; family Winteraceae; genus Tasmannia; species Tasmannia lanceolata. Next base: position 13,222,538 of record NW_027518693.1, read on the forward strand.
CTACTCTGCAATATCTATGCAGCCGCTGGTCGAAGAGTAGATGCGATTGAGACGAGGCAAACCATGAAAGACAGAGGAGCAAACAAGACTCCCGGCTACAGTTGGGTGGGGGGAGCCTAATACATTAATTCTGCATTTCGTTTTTGGTCTTTTTCTTGCTATGACCAAAAACATCCAACTTAAAATCCATGGATGATATTCTGCTCAGTTACTAGAAAACGTAGCAAGAAATGGGAGTGAAGAGAAAACAAAGAAAGGGTCAATACACATCACAACTAGGTAGAAGGAAGTGCCGGTGCAGGGATGGCCAAGTAGAGAATTATCCATCTGAAATCCATGGCTTGGAAGGAAACACCTTAGATGCTTAACAAACATGCCATGATGGTCCACCAGATCAGTGTTAATCATATTAGGATTCAAACCCAAAGGCATGCAGTGATATAAAGTGACTATCGAGCACTCCTATGGGCTACTTCCAAAGTGGTGGGACCTTGGACTAGAGGATATTATCACAGAAATCCGAAATCTAGTGGCGTCGGCACAATCAGCATACGGGGATGCGGATAAGCTATTGAAAGGAGGTGCAAGCAGGGAAGGAATGACAACCGTCTCAGGTGACGCTTTATCCTTCGAGTAAGGGCCCCTGTTAAGGATTTTCTTGGCATGTAAGAAGGGCAACACTTATCTAATGCTTGGGTGATCAGATGTAGGGTAGTGGCTCGCTGTTTCAGTGCATTCATTTCTGCAAGGATTGCAGTTTTTGAGCCCCATTGATGTAGTTCTGTAGTTTTGTAGGGTGAGATTCTCTTGTAAATTATGGGACATCGTGTCACCATCTTTGTATTTGGGTTCTTTTCATCAATAAAAGTTTTAGGTCTTCAAAAAAAATAAAATCAAGTGACTGTCTTATGGCTTCAGAGCTCAACAGTTAATGTGGCAATAAAACTTGCTTACATATTCAACTACCTTGGGCGAGAAATTTAAGCAGTTGAATCATGAATAAGCTTGTTTCAAAGCATATGTTCTCTCTGCTGTAGAGTTGCAAATCCATGAAAAAAAGTGACCCAGATTCATTCACAGCTGCTAATAAATGCCTTGTCCCCAGAAGAATTTCCTCCTCCATAAGCTCATATCATTCAGCATCTGCCACGTTGATGAGATGGGATTTCTCCATCTTCACAGTGAAAAAACTGGCTATTGCTTTGGGATTGATTATAATTCAGGTGCGAGGATGCTAATCCGGATTGTGAAGAACCTTGGCATTTGTTCTGGCTGCCAAGGCTTTCAACAGGGAAATCTTCATCAAAATCAGCATCAGGGATCAGATTTGTTTTCACCATTTCAGAGGAACATTTTCCTGTAAGGATTATTAGTAAAGAGTAAACATAGCTACCTCTCCAATTCATGAATGTTTAGGCCCACTCTTTTTTGGGCTCTCTCTCAAGCATCTAAACGTTCCAAATTTCAGCATCCCCTGCTTTCAATTCCAAGAGTCTACAAACGGAAAGAAAAGAAAGTTTCCCATGTATATAATATGAGAAATTATATAGTGCAATCCAAACCATGCAAGAGTTTTTTCACACATTTAAGTAAAACAAGTCACTGGAAATGCAAACCAAAATATGTCTTAAACACAGAAATAACCATTAAGGAACACTTGTCCCCCTTTATTTAATCTAGTCTAGTTCTAAGGGGACATCATGCCACACCCAACTTCACATTCATTCATCATCAGAATACTTGCGATGGTGGCGGTGCTTCTGATGGCGTTGCTGCTTCTTTTCCTCATCATCATCACCATCATTTCCCTGCCAATACATTTAAATATAAAAGAATCAAGCAAGGCAACAAAATTCTGTTTACATCCCGTTCTTTCTATGTAAAATAGGCGTAAAACAAAATTTGCACCCATTTTTCCACTAAAAAATGGGTGTAATTTTGCTTTACTTTGAAAGAAGCAGAGCCAATCTCATTCTTACGTCTAAGTTATATGAATATATAACTAATTGAATTTGGCATTCATTGTTCATATGAAAAAAGTGATATTCTATTTTTTTTATACTATCATCAATGCAATCTTGACCGAAGGTTTAAAATTTGGAAACTCAATTTGGGCTAAAAATGTTGATTACAACCTTTTGGGCAAGACTACAAGATTTTATTGCCTGAAAAAACATAAAGATAAAAAACACACTACAAGCGGGGTAGAGATTGCCCCTTAAGAAGCAATGCCCACAACTCACTCACATTGGCTAAAAAATCTGCTAATTCATTACGTTGATTGCTATTTGCAACTTAAACCGGGCGAAGTATACCATCAAGCTTCCCGACTTTCATCAAGATAGACATGTCAACTTAGGCGAGTTTTTCAAGTACAAAGAAGAGCTTTTACACTTGAAACCAAACATAAAGACAATTAAGGATCAGCGCAAGATTGAGAGATAAAGAAGATTTTTTGTTTTCTGAATGGTAGAGATAAAGAAGAAATTTTTAAACAGAAAAAAATAAAATAAAGTAAAGACAGCCAAGGAAGCATTACAAGAAGCCTACAATGAAGAGGCACAAAACTTCCATTATATAATGATTCCCAACGCACTCCTTAAAGTGTTCTTTATTTTTTTATTTATCTTTATTTTTATTTTTTGAAACAGTACATAAAATTCTATTAAAGAGAAAAGAAGTAGAAATTGTGTGAGTGTGTGTATTTAAACAGTGGGTAAGATTTTATTGCTGATTTCAGCAGAATAATAGATATCAATTGTAATCACAACAGAGATAACAAAGAAGAAACATGAAAAAAAAAAGAGCCTCACAAGAGCCTACAATGAAGAGTAAAACTACGAAATCAAGAGGCATTAAACTCCCAATATATAATGATACCCTACCGACCCCTTAATGAGTTCACTTTTCTTTGAAACTTATCAGAAACTTTCTAGTCGAATTGGAAGCTCGCTTCCCCAGAAACTCGCTTCGGAAGCTAAGTTTTTTTTGCTTCCCAAATTTAAGGGAAGCATGCTTCCCAAACTCTTCCTGCGCATTTACTCTTAATTAATAGTACGAGCCCTATTTAGGAGACTTTCTTCTTAAAAGAATATCTTCTTAAAAATAAAAGAGTGCATTTAAAACTTGAAAACTCATCTAAACTTCCAAATGAAAACTATATGGATATTTTTCAAAAAACTGAAAATTAAATGTACATGAAACATGTGAAATTGTAAATTCCTAAAACTTTTAATTCGAATAAGTTGCAAATTTTATTCTTTTATTATTTTAATCCTTACCTATATTGATTGTTCTTCTCTAACCTACTATAATCTCACACATTTTCTCTTTACTTTCTTAGAGCTTTTCGCTTCTCGCATTTTCCCTTTTCTAAACCCCATGCTTCCTGCTTTCGTTTCTCGCTTCCCACTCTGGCAACTATTGCTAGAGTGAGTGAGTGAGTGTGTGTGCATGCACGTGCTCTCTAAGATTTTATTGTTGATTTCAGCAGAATTACAAATATCAATCGTAATCACAGCAGAGATAACGAGCAGGAAACAGGGGGGAAAGAAGCAAAAACAGAGGGGGACTGGGTGTCTAAAAAAGAGATTGTACATCTGAAATTCCCTTATGAAGCCGGGAACCATCCAGCACATCAGCAGTTCGGCACAACCCACCTCAAACTGAGATGGAGACGATTCTATGAACTAAATGAATGGCCAATTATCAACTCTTCCCTGTCTACATCAGGGTTGGGGGGAGCTAGGCATTAGAAATCTCAAGGCCATGAACAGATAATAGCTGGGAAAGTGGTTGGGGAGATTCTGGGAGGAAAGATCTCATCTCTGGACAAAGGAGATTGGGGAGAAGCACGAGGCAAGCTTTGTTTGCTGGAATTCGTCATACAGTTATAGGATCATGGGAGTCACAGTATGGAGAGACATGCAAAGGAGATCCCAGTCAAAGAATCTTTTAACCAAGTAAACGACAAGCCAGATTGGAAGGTAAAATGTCGTAGGAAATGTTTTGATAAGAAGATTGACGTTGGATTCAATTATGGAAACCTTGCACTAGACTTTAATATGACGAGAGGGCAAGAATAAGAGAAGCTAGATTTGGGCTCGAGATGAGGTCTTCTCAGCTATTCTTTCGACCAACTTCTTGCATCAGTACTACCTTCCTCGCCAACAAACAGGATATATGGGACTCCTATTTCACCTAGGGTGCGTTTGGCTTGTAGGAATCAAGAATTGGTATTGGTATCAAATTCCTTTCCAATACCAATTCCTTTGTGAAAGGGAATGACAATTCCAAATATCCAGTTTGGTAAGCACCGGAATTCACCCTGGAATTTAGAAAGAGATTTCATCTTCTCCATTTTTCAAATCTCTAGGGTTTCCATGGTGTCTAAACGGCCCCTTCTTTTGATTTCTCTGGAGTGTTTCGCATGGGAAGATCTCAATCTAGTTTTTCCCCGCCATTGTTTCGCATTATCTGAGGATTTTTGCTACCAAGCGAGGGTTTTTGCGGTGGAAACAACGTTTATTTAATCTATGAGCTCCTTCGATTCTATTTCAGCATTTTCCTGTCGATTGCAATGGTGTTGAGATCTATAAATATTTTTGCGATTTTACAAGCAATGCCGGGCTATGATAGCTCTAATTTCCATCAGAGGGATATTGATCAGGAAAAGTGTGAAGAGAATAAAAAGCCCTTTTCTGTACTAAGAGGGAGCCCTAGTTTTCTCTGTATTTTTCCCACTACCTGGAGAGAGAACGAAAATCCTTTGCTGATGTTGAACGGAAATCGTTTGCTGTGATAGAGAGTCCTAGTTTTTCTCTCTGTACTAAAACAGCACTTGGCCCTCAAATCAGGCAGAGAACTTTTCCACACAATTTCCAAATTGAGTTTTTTTTTTTTGTTGTGGAATCAGAATACCACCTATCTTGGGCGGTAACATAATCCGCCCAAGATTCCACCCGGCATTCCGCTTGGTCATTCCCTTTACACCGAGTAATACACTAATACCAACCAAACGCCGGATTTGTGGAGATAGAGTCAAATGCTGATTCTTGATTTCTGATTTCGGCAATCCAAACGCACACCTAGTGTCTGCATTTTGCTTAGATTACGTTTCTTAACTAGATCACTTGCATTGTCGCAATGCTATTATTGTTGATCATTGCACTTTATGCCTCGTGGCGGGAAAACCATAGACCATATCTTTATTCATTGCATGGTGGCATTAGATATCTGTACGACTGTACCTATATTCTAAATCTACTTGGTATTGCCTGTGTGTTCCTAAATCATATTGTTTATCATTTTGGGGTGTGGAACTTTGCACCTTGGCCAACGAGGGACTGGATATTATGGAGTCTCATCCTTTTTTATGTGACTTGGACGATTTGGAAAGAAATGAATAGGCGCATCTTCAAAGGTTCGGCAAGAAACATCTATTCTATTAACCAGTAAGTTTTATCGTTGATTGCTCATTGGGTGGAAATTCTTCTAGGTCAAGAGGCTTGATGAAGTCATCACTTGGTCAAACCCTCTTTGACCAGATTACCCGGCAAGTGACTAATCTTGTGACTCAAGCGTCAAGAATTCTTCAATTCAAGACCATCATAAAGCTTGACAACACCACTTTGGCATACAATGTCAAGGCAATGGATGATCAACTGGGTCACATGCATTGACAGAAAAGTGGATAGAATGATGGCAAATAATGTTTGCATGCAAAATGCCATATAAGCGATGAGGTATGAGAAAAAATAGCACCCTTTTCAAAACAAGCCATTCAAGAAATAACCTTATAAGGTAAGATTTTTAGTTGACCTTGTTATAACATAAACATAAAAGAGAAGCAATGGGTACGCATCAATTTAATGGGAGTGTCAGTCATGTAGACCAAGCGGAAATTAGACTAATACAAATCCTGATCAAAGTTTTCCACAGATCAAGAATGGATATGTAACCAAAATTGATTCCATTGTGTACAGGCAAGATTTTTCAAATCAAATGCACGAATTCTCAAATGATTACCACCAGTCTGATTTCACATAACCTTCACATCAATCATCCAACAATACATTCTAAATAAGCAACAAAAATGAGGAAACTATCATTGATGGCAAAAGAACAACAAGTACAAAAGCTTGGTCATGTAGATGACAAAATTAAGGGTTTCATTAAATCTTAGATTACCATTACAATGAGTCTAATGAGTTTTTATGCACAACATTCCGAAGATAAACATAACAACAAGTCTTTTTTTTTTTTTTTTTTGATCGGTAAACAACAAGTCTTTATATAGAACACTAAAGGATAAAAATAGAAAGACAGCACAATTCCCTAATCTATCACACACACAATCCAGTGGTCATATCTAAATCTAACATATTCTAACAGTAGAAAGGAACCAAAAAATTCATACATACAATTAAAACGCAAACTGATATATACTATCAGCTCGAGAAAATAGAGAGGGAGAAAGAGATGCTCACGTATTTAGGGCGAGTATATCCTTCATGACCACTGGGCTCCTCATACCCTGGCATTCCATACGTGGGCTTGGGCTGCTCATAACTGGGCCTCTCATATTGGGGCTGCTCATAACTGGGCCTCTCATATTGGGGCTGCTCATAAGTGGGCCTCTCGTATTCGGGCTGCTCATAAGTGGGCCTCGCGTACTCAGGCTGCTCATAAGCGGGCTTCTCGTACTCGGGCTGTTCATAAGTGGGCCTCTCGTAACTGGGCCTCCCGTACTGGGGCTTGGGCTTCTCGTACTCGGGCTCTTCATAACTGGGCTTCTCGTAAGTGGGCCTCCCGTACTGCGGCTTGGGCCTCTCATACTCGGGCTGCTCATAAGTGGGCCTCTCGTACTCGGGCTGTTCATAAGTGGGCCTCTCGTACTCGGGCTGTTCATAAGTGGGCTTCTCGTAACTGGGCCTCTCATAATCAGGTCTCTCAGTCCTCCTCCCACCATACCCATGAGAAGAAGAATCCTCATCCCGTTTAGGCCTTGACCCATAACCCGAACCAGGTTCATTCTCCTCCGTATTCATACCCGGCTTGAATCCATAATTGGGCTTAGGGCGCGCATAGACCTCCTCCTCCTCGTGCTGGGGCTGATTAGGGTTTGGACGAGAATAGCCATAATTCTCAGTGGATTCTCCGATCCGTCCGTAAGGAGAAGAGGACTGAGAGTTAGAAGATGAGTATTGAGGCCTTTCGTAGTTGGTGGCCGAGGAAGAGGAGGAAGTTGAGGAAGATTGATAGCAGATCTCGTCGGATGGGGCGAGAGGACGACCGAAAGTGAGGGCGATATCGTATCCGCCTCCATAAGGGGTGGGATCGTACTCGTCGAATTCGTCTCCATCGCCTTCAGATCTCTGACTCCCCTTCGCGTAGTAAGACATTTTGATGCTGCTGAGAACAGATGCCTCTTTTTTTTTCTCTCTTTCTTGTTCTTGTGTTGTGTGAGGATGTAGGAGGAGATCTGATGCCTTCTTTATAGGATATGAGTTTCCAAAGAGGGCCCAGATCTCATTCTGTTTTAGAAAACTAACGCTTAGAGAGAGGGGTTGCGTGGCTTCCTTCTCGACCATTAACATTCTAGGGGGCTGGCCCAGGGAAGAAAAGGGGGTGGATTTATTATTTCAGGCTAATAATAATGGATTATAAGTTTCATGTATCTAAACGGCCCCTAGAATCCGGGTTTTAGCTTCTGAAACAATCCTGGATTATAAATTCCATGCATCCACATGGCTCCCCTAAGCTATTTGGGATGATATAATTTAAGTCTATCGAGGGTGTAATGTATCTAGAGGATCATATTTGTGATGATATAATTTAATTTTCCGGTTTTTAGCCCTAACTCATTGGATTTGGTTTCCTGATTTGTACGGATTTCAGCCACTTCTACACTTGGGAGACGCTGATTCATCATGAAAACTAATTCCCGGCAACCAAACATGCCTGAGTCTTTCCGTCAGATTAAACTGAGGGACCCGTCAACGGAGGGGGTCTACCTTATCTACGTTATTCACATTAAAACTAGTCGATGACTTTGAAACTATAGCGTTGTCGTTGAATGTGTGAGGGGTAATTGTATTTTTCCTAAGGGTGCAAATCGGGTCGGGTTGGGTCGAGAGTTGAGGCCGACCTAATCTAATCCGACCCGAGGAACCCTTTTTTCTGACCCGAGTTCCAACCCAACCTTATGAACTCTTTTTCAAACCTAAACTCGACCCGACCCAAACCGAATTTTTAAGCTTAGAAAAAAGTAATTTCATAAAAAATGTCGGGTTGATCTCAGGTAGGGTTACCCAAACCATCAACCCGAACCCAACCTGACTTTTTTTTTCCCAACCTGACTCTTTTCCTTAATTATATGGAGGAGGATCATATATTTTTCATTAAAATTTCTAATAAGGGACGAGGTTTGAAGCATAAATAAATTGGGGGTGCCAACCAGCTAAGCGGAATAGTCGATATTCCCCAAGGCGTGTGATAGTGAGAGGGGGCATCTAATCGATAATCAGTCATATCTGCCTTAATAATCAGAGTCCAGTTAGTGTTGGGGGCTTTGAATCACTATCATGGCCGGGGTTCGGGTGTTGAGCGTAGTGAAAGACGGGAGTGGTGATTTCGTGACGGTCCAGGAGGCTATCGATGCCATTCCTCTCTGCAACACCCGTCGGACCATCATCCGCGTGGCCCCCGGCGTCTACAAGCAACCCATCTATGTCCCAAAAACAAAGAATTTCATCACCCTCGCCTCCTCTTGCCCTGAGGACACTCTCCTCACTTGGGACAACACTGCCACACGAATCCAACACCATCAGGTAAACTTACTTCCTCTCTCTCTCTCTCTCTCTCTCTCTCTTCTTCACAACAATTCTTCAATCTCCACATAAAAAAATAGACACAGGGATGCCGTTATTATATACAAAATAACGAAACCAAACTCAGAAATTGTCAGAACCTAGACACACCTTACGATTTTAGCCTATTACTTACATTGTAAATGGCATGACATAAATCATAAATTCTGTAGTTTTAGTCTCACATCAGGATGCCAGCCAATCTTCCTTCTTTTCCGTGCTTATAAAAGGGTTGGTTGCCTAGGCATTTGCCCAAAACCTCTTGGTTAGGGGAAACTCTCCCCATTTGGTATCATATCCTCCATTTTGATGGAGGATATGATAATTTCCAGAGGAGAATACCATATCCTCCATCAAAATTCCGGCGAGTTTGCCTGAACAATCCCCTTGAGGAGTCGGAGCGGCGCCATCCTTCTTTTTCCTAGAGTGTTGGGTGTGTTTTCACCACTCCTAGGGTAACTTCTCTGTGTCTTTACTCATTCCTTTTGCTATAGAATTGCTTAGGAAGGGAATCCACGGAACTTGGAGTTCCAAAGACTCCTAGCCCCATGGCCTCCCTTCATTTCAAGTAGGTTAGATAGTTTCTTTTCCTTGTTTTACTTTACTTGCTACCCCTTTTCTTCCTTAAATCTCTCTTCTCTTTCATAGACCAAGAGGGTTAAGAATGAGACTCCATGGTTCCCATGACTCTTCTTAAAGGGAATTAATACCAAGCTCTTCCCCTTGGGGTGAAGCTTGCCATTAGGGCTGGAGTAGCCCTGCCCTTTTACTTTTCTGGTCATTTACTTCCTTCCTCCTTATGCTTCTGGTCCTTTTCAATGGACCAAGGGGATTAAGGATAGAGTTTCATGATCATCATAAGGCCTTTTGAAAGGGGGAATTAATATCCAAGCACTCCCCTTGAGAGATTTTGCTTGACGAGGCACTCTCGAATCCCCAATATTCATGGAATTTACCAGGCCTACCATAGCATCGATAGCATGTGGAAATTTCCTTTGAAATCTTGTTAGTTTTAATCCTCGACAGAATTTGCAATTGTACGCTTACTGGCCAATCGTAAGTGTTAAAACTTATGATTAACCTAAAAGGTTACAATCGTAAGTCCGTCTCAGAAACAAAAATGAAGGTTTCCAATTCCAGTAGTTAAAGTCTCCGGTTCCAGCAGGTAAGACACATAAAAATGGCGGAGAAGGACTAGGAGACTGGGTTTCCCCGGGCATGGGTGGTGCCTAACACCTTTCATCCAAGGAAATAAGCCCCAACCTAGAGTTTTGGTGGCGAGACCGCCCCAGACAGAGTCATCAAGAGTCCTAGGCACACTCCTAGGTAGCGACTCTAACCACTCTCATCAGGCCTTGGTCTTTGTGGGGGAAAAGTGTAGTTTACCCACTGATTCCTCTGGAATTGGGGGTAAAATGCACTAAAAAGACCAAAATATCAAAACCCAGCCATAGAAGAGCCCACAGAGCCCTGTGGAGGTCCACCCTTCACATTTATTTGGTTTACTAGTTTTTTTGTAAAATTCCTTGTGCTAAAGTCAATATTTTTCTCACCAAGTCTCTTCTGTTACAAATAGATTAGTTTTCTGTTCCAATTCTTGTGTAATTACGCTTGATTACTATTTGGAAGCTTTTCAGGTCTCCCGTGTAATTGGGACTGGGACCTTTGGATGCGGCAGCACCATAGTCGAAGGGGAGGATTTTATAGCTGAGAATATAACATTTGAGAACTCTGCTCCTGAGGTGTGTAGCTCCCACTTTAATGTTGTTTTGCAAGCTCTGTACACACATATAGGGAACTGATAACCGCACTACCATAATTTGATAATGGCACTAATCACTTTCTTTTACACCTTTTAGATTGGATGCTCAAGGTTTGTACACACACAGACACACACATAGGGAACTGATATCTGCACTACCATAATTTGATAATGGCATTATCACTTTGTTTTACACTTTTTTGATTGGATGCTGAAGGATTTTCAGGAATTGTAGTAGCCTTTGACAGCTAGTTTAAAGAGTGTAAAATAAAGAGAGTGGTGCCATTATCAAAATATGATAGTGCGGTTATCTGTCTCCGACATATATTTGTCTGTGCTTTATAAGACAGATTATTTTGAGGTTTGACTTTAATTTAGCAGTCATAGGTTGTAGCATTATACATTGGTGCATCGGGCATCCAATACTTTCTAACTTTGCTATCCAAAATGTGCCATTTGAATATTTATGCAATTCAAAATCTGAAGCGCTGATTTATTATTATTTATTGAATTGCATAGGAAGCACTGATTTCTAATCCATTATTATGGAGCTTGCAATTTTTTCTCAGGCAGTGTTTTCATTGCTAAATCTTTTTCTTTGGTTTTCACCTCAAATTCTGTGTTTATATTGTGTTTGACTGACACACTGCTTTGTTCGTCTTTAAAGGTTGGACTGTTCTCCCTTGAATGATGTCCATTCTATAGTTTCCTGGTTACGGCTGTTTTTTTGCCTAACTGGTTTGATCACTGGTTCCCCTCACACGTCCTTGTTCCCAAATTGTACACAAGATTTGGAAGAGTGTCGATTCCGGTTAACTGAAGAAGAAGAGCATACATCAACACATAGGGTAAACCCATGCAGCGAAAAAAATTCCATTCAGGTACAACAAAGGAAAAGTCATTAAAATGCATCCCACATGTCCCAAAGTTCAAACTGGCAACCTATGAACCATAATAAAAAAATAAGTGATTCTACGCTTTTTTTTGACTTCCTCACTCCCATATGTTAAGGAGTTTGAATGATTTTCTTAAGTATAAGAAAGGGCAATTCCAAAACAAACTATACCAGAATACTAGAATAGCCTAATCCTGACAAACTAGGTTCGTATGAAAGTTACAAAGCATTCACCATAAACTGAACCTTGAACCAAGCAAACTTAACCAAGTAACATAAGTCTATGTATTAATGTTTGGAGTTTGAAATCCCTTGACATGTCATAATACGAGCCAATTCAGTGACTATTGTCGATTTCTAATCATGTCGCAGAGTATCAAAGAATCTTATGGGTTAGTTTTTAAAGAATCCTTATTTCCAACCATTATTTATTTGAACAGCCATGATCCATGTCTAGCTTACTTGGTTCGCATCATGCCATTTTGCAGACCCGTGCTCTGTGAACTCGTTCACAATACAGTTTGCGATAATTTGCTAAAACTGGTGAACAATGAACCATGGTATGATGCCCAGTTTCAACTTTCGACTTCCCATAGGTATAGGAATTTGAGGAGGATTTAAATGAATTTTCTAAGTATAACGAAGGACAAGTTCAAAGTGAAGCACACTAGCTAACCTAAGAACCTACTCCTACGAACTGAGTTCACATGAAAGTTATGAATCACGAACTGCGAATCCTAACTCGAGCCAAGTGGACCACATGAACGAAGTAAAATAGGTCCACATGGTGTTTGGAGTTTGAATTCTCTGGACCTATCATGGTATGTGTCAATTTAGTGAGAACTGTAGAGCTCTAATCATGTTGTTTTGTAAGGTATGTTTCCAATAATACTGTCAATACCTGGGTATTCATTTGCTTCCCTTAGATAATTGAGAAACTTATCCAATAGGATACAGAAACAATTATGTAAACACCAGAGATTTCCCTAAATGCTAGCTTTCTCCTAGAACTCAGAAACCAATTTTGGTGTGACCTTACATCATAGTGTTGGGAGTTGAAGGACAGGAAAATTTAATGCCCCTACATCATAAATTTGGACAAAAGGGTGGTGGTATCACAAATAAGTGAGAAAACTTCCAAAGCAAATATGGAAGGATGACTGGTAAGCTTGATGTAGTTCCCTCTCCAAAAGAACCTTTTAGGGTATTTAAAGATTCCAATTGTTGCCTTTCTTATCAAAATGTTTGCCAACGTCTTAGAATCATCTGGTCATGGTTGAATTGAAGGCAGTGGATCAAACTATTTGTGGGCCACCAAATCAATGGAGCTGATCACTGTAAAGTGCCACATGTATGGTAGGCCACCCCCTGTTACAATAGAAATCGTGAAGTTTAATGTCTTCCAAGCATGGCTCTTTTTTTTATTGTTATTTTAAGGGCACAAGTAGTTTTTGTAATTGCTATATAAATTAGTAGGTTTTGGTCATTTTCCCTTTGAAAAATTTCTCTGTAATGTTTGCGGATGTCCATAATCTGGAGTTTCTTGTACAACCAAGAGGCAACACTTAAGTGAGGTGCTTTTCACCGTAAGAATCCCTTACAATTTACGACTCCAGTTTTCATGATAACTATGCTGTCTATGCTAGTGAATGTTAAGAAGAATCCTCCTTTAGCCCACAGGATTAATGTTTTCCTAAATTCTTGGGATGTATAGCATTTTCTAAATATTCCAATGTACATTTTTTTATCAGTTAGATTTCTAAATTTTCTATACGTTCTTTTGTCATTTGAGTATACTTGTGTGTATGTTGTGTTTTTTCATATGTTGTGTTTTTTCAAGAGATAATAGTAAAGTTGCATAGAAACGATTCACTAAATTAGTTTATTTTTTTTCTTTTTTACTCACTAATCGTACAGGGTTCGGGACAAGCTGTGGCAATTAGAGTAACAGCTGATCGCTGCGCATTCTATAATTGCAGGTTCCTTGGGTGGCAGGTATTCTGATCTTTCTGGTTACTTAGAATTGTGCTTGAGAGTACGTTGCTTCAGTTGCACAGAATTTTTAGTTTGCTAGTTGTGTCATCTTGTCTCAGATGTTTATGAACATTATGGATATCATGAAGAGCTTCAACATGTAGGAAATATTTAAAGAACTAAAGAAATAAAAGTCAATATAATGTAGGAATATTCGAGAAAGTTCAATCCAATAAATTGATTTATCAATCAGGTCCTCATAGTCCGGTGAGAATGTTTTTATTTTCTTACTAGTAACAACTGTTTTAATCTGACCAGAATATCCTCATCTCTTTTATAACAATGAAAGAGGGGGAAAAGTAAAGGAAAACAGAAAAGGAAGGAGCAGGCACAAGAGCTGATGCTTGATAGAAGGATTGATGAGAAAAGAAATGAAGAAGATGACAAGGAGAAGAGACAAAGGATTTGAGGGATGATAATGTTTCTGCAAGGGAAGTGAAGTTAGAATAGGTGTTTCAATTTGTTTTTTTCTTTTTTATTGGAACTGCTTATACTTTATAGAAAATGAATCGCATCTGTCAATAGGGCTAGAAACGGAGGAGGCAGAGATCATTGCTTCATTCCAAGATGAAGACCGATAGGAGAAGGAAAAACGAGTGGGTGGATGCCTTTGCTGTTTGCTGTCCAAAAATTGTAAGTGGTGGCAAAATGCTTAAAGCAGTGCTGATAGGGGCAGACCTGAAACACATGCCGTTCAGTCTGTTAGGAAACAGAGAGATTTCTTAAATACTACCGGCAATTGGAGGTAGCATGGTTGGTATTTCGAGTGTGATGGAAAAAAAGAAGATATTACTGCAGGGTTTGGTTGTAGTGGGGTGGTTTTTGGGATGGGGAGAGTCCCTTTTTGGGCACAGGCAGCCAGGCAGGGTGACAATGTAATCTGGTTTGCCACCAATTGAATTTGTTAAAGCGGCAAACATCATCGTAACTCTTTGAAGGCTAGATCATGGAGAGCAAGTCATCCACTTTAGCTAGTGCATGCCGACATGTGGTCTAATGCAAACGTTGTATCGGGTCGAATACTTTATGAAATGTGCCGAGTCTTAGACACTATAGCCAGAGCAGCCATTTCAATTGCTGTGTGCAAAATGCCTATACGGATTCAATTCGTTATTGCGGGATAGGGATGTCAAACCCTTTGATTTGCATTTGGGGGACACCTTGTCCCCACTGATGTAATCTTGTTATACCATTTAATTAAGTTATATTTCAAGAAAAAAAAAAACAGAAAAAATCGAAGTTGCCAGACATTTACAATAGGCTAACCAGGTCCCTTCCAAATATATGGGAACTTGAGTATGTAAATAAAGGCCTTCTTTGCCAGTTGTTCGGGGGAAATTCCCTGAAGTTGCTTTCTGGAGCCAGCTTCCACGGTGACATTAATATCTTGCTTGTGGGTTATCCTGGAACCAGCAAATCTCAGTTGCTTCTATACAACAAGCTGTTGCCTTTTGATTATTTTTGTTCTCTTTTTTTTAAACCTTTCTTACTGTTTCTAATTTAGCTAAAAGAGTATATTGTTATCTTTATGCAGGATACCTTGTATCTACATTATGGAAAACAGTATTTGAAGGATTGTTACATTGAGGGCAGCGTGGACTTCATCTTTGGAAACAGTACTGCTCTTCTCGAGCATTGCCATATCCACTGCAAGTCACAGGGATTCATAACTGCCCAAAGCAGGAAATCTTCTCAGGAGTTGACAGGATATGTGTTCCTGAGGTATGTTTGCTGATCTTTATTTCATGTTTTGAGTTTATTGGAGCTTTACTTACATTTTTGTTTTGAATCTGAAAATAATTGATCTGAAAATAATTGGACCACTTCCTTAAAGCTACTTGTGTAATAAATGAAGGGTGTGCTTAAGCTGAAGTTTGGTCCAAGCTAGCATTAATTTCATAAAAATGCAATTATCTTCTTTGTCAAGAATTGCAGGTTTTCGTTATTGCTTGCTTCTCTCTATTCTCGCCTTAAGTAGAATTGAAGTAACATGGGAAGAAGAAGCCATAATTTGGGCTATGTTTAAAGCCATCGAAGGCCGAGAAAACAGGTTTGCGATGAGTAAATTAGAAATGACAAACTTAAAAAGAAGTAAAGAGAATTTCTTGGGTTATTGCTCCGCAAGGAAGAGACGTTTTCTTTGCAGTTGGGAATTCAAAAGAGAAAGAAAGGAAAGATTGGTTGTGGATGGAGAACCCAAAAAATAGGTTAATGGTCCTTTTTTTTGTTTTGGGGTATACGGCAGCTGAGAGAGATGTGTGAGAGAGGTGGAGTTACAGAAACCTTGGTGTTCTATATCGAAACTCCAAAAAAATGGGTTTTAGGGACATATGGCATAGCCGTATGGAAAAAGGGGTGAATGCGCAATAGCGCAATGCACGAGAGAGAGAGAGAGAGAGAGAGAGAGAGAGAGAGAGAGAGAGAGAGAGAATGAGAGAGATTTGAGGGGATTTGAGAGAGGGTTTTAGGGATTTACATGCGCACGATGCGCCAAACAGAGATGCGGTGTTTTATTTATGGTAATGGGGTGCGAGAGAGAACACGATGAAGAGGAAAATGAGGGATAGGGATTGCACGTGAGAGAAATAGATGGGGAGATTTTTGAGATTTGGGGAAGAGATTTTCAAGATTTTTTTTTTTTTTTTTGTCTTTTGATTTGGTGATTTGCGGCAACATAGAAATGAGATACGAGTTACGAGGGTTACGATCAGTTTAAGAGGAACACACAACACATACAGAGAGATACGCGTGGTAGAGAGAGAAGTGAGGAAATAGAGGTCGCCGGAGAAGGAGGAGGTTGTTGGAGATGGCGCAAGAGAGATGGATGAATGAGAGAACTCTTCTTTCCCTTAGGAGCTTTGCTCTGATACCATGTTAGAAATGGAGTTAGGGTTAGAGAGGAATGAGAAGAAGAGTGAAGAAGAGATGGAGAGTCTCCACTAAGGAGCTCCTCATGTGTACGATGCATAAATAGGCCCCAAATAGGGCAACAATATATAAAGACTGCAATACCCTCTAATATAGAGGTATTGCGTAAACTACCATTACATGTTATTCAACAATTCGAACTTCTCCTCTGTCTTCTTTTTTCTCACGACAGGGTTTCAAAGGCTTCTTATCTATGTTTCGTGGACACGCCAAAAAATGGACAGACAATGTGTGTCCATGTTTCTGCCCATTTTTTCCCTCCACAAATGGCAGGGTAAGGATGATCAGATAGGGCTGATTTTTGGTACACACCCTATCTGTGGAAGGGCCTTCCAAATGAATGCTTTGGATCCCCCAAAAAATGTGGGGCCACATGTGTTTTTGAGCTATAGCTCAGGAACACTTTCCTCTATAGAGCTTGAGCTCAGAAACCTCGCCCTCTAAACAGATTTTACAACTTAGGTGGCAACTTAAAAATATGAATATAAATACAGATTAGTGCACCTTATATATATATATATATATATATATATATATATATATATATATATATATATATATATATATATATATATATATATATATATAGAGAGAGAGAGAGAGAGAGAGAGAGAGAGAGAGAGAGAGAGAGAGGAAAGTGTTGGTGAGCTTAAGCTCACCAATGTGGGACCCATGTGATTGGGGCGCTTAAGCTCACCAACACTTTCCTCATATATATATATATATATATATATATATATATATATATCCAATTTTATGGTGCTGTTTTTCTGCCAGTTTTCTGTTTTTTTGTTTTTCCTGTTATTTTTTGGGTGAGCACCTCGTCCTGCTGTTTTTTTCGTACTCTTGTCCTTTCCTTGCAATGGATTTACCTTATTTAAAAAAAAAAAAACACTTAATTGGCATACGAGTCCATGTCTAATTCACATTGTTCTCTCCATTTAGTTCTCTTCTTTCCCTTTTCAAAAGCATCTTGGATACAAGAACATATATTTCTTTTTACGGTAACAATTTTGAAATATTTTGATCAATGCAGATGCGTGATCACTGGAAATGGGGGGACTGCATATTCATATCTTGGGCGGCCATGGGGACCCTTCGGAAGGGTGGTCTTTGCATTCACATGGATGGATGCATGCATCAAACCCTTCGGGTGGAATAACTGGGGCAAATCCGAAAATGAAAGAAGTGCTTGCTTTTATGAGTACAGGTCTTAACATTCAACTTTTGGTACTTTGCATTCTCTACCTGAGTCATTTTGTATACAACCACATTAATAGACATGTTTCATAAATTTCACTCAAGGCCAGTTAAGTCAATATACAGTTCAAGAGCCTGTATTTTTTATACATGCTCTTGCACGGCCTGTACTTTTTCTTTTGGGGATAGCTTGTCCCCCATGGGACCGTTAATCTGATCTTTTGCTTCTTGGAATGAAAACTGTTGTCTTTCAAAACAAAAAAAAGTTAAGTCAATATACTAAACTTGCTGACTCAAAATTAAAGTGCCACCTTTAATTTGGCTGGGCTCCCAGTGTCAATTCCAAACTCATTTCTTCAGAAAACTTCCAGATATGAGCCGGTGGGTCCATCCAAGACAAGAACATTTTATGAATTTTTTCGTCAGAGAAAATTTTTGCTTTGAAGATTCAGAGAACGGTTAGGTGCTTACAGACTACAAAAGACAGATTTGAGTTGAGCCAAGTTTTTGAACATTGAGTTATGTCTCCTTAAACCAATTGAAGCTAGGTGGATTTTGTTATTATTATTTTTTTTCACTTTTGCACTTTTGCAATTTTTGCCACCTTTTCCATGTAGATTGATATCCTTGCAGGGTCTTCAGTGTGAAGATCCTATAACGATGTCAGTTCATCCCCAGCATGAATGGTTCATGCGTAATGAACTTATGTTTTTTGTGGCCTGGAAATGGGTAGTTAAATCTACACTGGAATGGTCCACTTTCATCTGGCTGGAATCAATTGATTGTAATGTTAGATTGCTGCGATCCATGCCATTTTTGTGCTTTGGCCAATCCAAAATGGGGGCCTGTAAGCTGAACTCTCCAAATCACTGCGCATTGTGAGATATGTTGGCTGGTTATGAGCCAAGGCATCATTATACAACTTTCAGCCTGAATGTTCTACACTTGCTTTTTCATATAATCTTCTTTAGATGCATGACTGGCCTATACAGCTTAGGAATTGCTTAATTATTATTATTATTATTTTTTTTAAAATGCAGGTGTTCTGGACCAGGCAGTTGCCTCGCAAAAAGGGTTTCCTGGTCCAGAGAGCTGGTAAACGAAGAAGCAGAGCAGTTCCTTACGCATTATTTTGTTGACCCAGATCCTGAGAGGGCTTGGTTGGCCCAGAAAATGGCATTGAAAATACCATTATCGGCTTAAATTATTGAAGCCAAAGTGGATAACCTGAGACTTTTGAGTTTCTGCACCAGGGAGTTATTGAATATATGTTTGGCTTGTTTTATTTTATTTGACTGGATCATTGTGAGATGGCAGAGGACACATGAGAGGTAATTTCTATAGAGAGGCTTTTTGTATGCTTCCTCTGCATAATTGTCATAGTAATGTAGTTTTTATGTTACGCATATGATTTAATGTTGCTAGTTTCTTATTAGAAGAAATACGGACATATTGGATATGGGTTGTGAAAAAAAAAAAACTCAAGAAATCTGTGGGAACTCCCGTGGACTATAGTAGGGGTGTCAATGGATCTCCCTTGGACTATAGTCACGATCTATTCAAATCTTTTATCGATTCTGAGTGTGTTCTTCGGATCCTACTTCCGTCAGGATCCATTTCAAATTGAACTGTCTATTGGAGTGTCCTATTAGATCCTACTTGTGTTTTACATTTAAAATTCTTAGAAGTGGGGAGCTCGAGTGACCAGTAAATGTAAGGGTGAGACATAACAGCAGTGACGTAGTGAGCTAGGAACTTAGGGTCAATGGTTGGAGATAGACCTGTGCCCGGGCTAATTTGTGGGTACAGGTTGACATTTGAGTGACCCGTCAAAATTGAACCGTGGGTCACCCAACCCGCCAAAACAAGGGTTGGGTCGGGTGAACCTGCGGGTACCCACAATTCGTTTTTTCTATTTTTTTTATTGGTTTTAATGGACAGTACAGCCCACACCATAGGATGATCCAAACCGTCTATTTGATGGGCCACAATGTAAATAGGTTGTGTCCCAAAAATCATTTCCATAGGATGATCCCAACCGTCCGATCTTTAGAAGTTTCCACAACATGAGTCCCTCTTTAGATCGCAGGGTTAGAATCATCCTATGAAAATTATTTTTGGGGCACAACCTATTTACGTTGTGGCCCATCAAATGGACGGTTTGGATCATCCTATGGTGTGAGCTGTGCTGTCCATTTTGAAAATTAGGGGGGTGAATTCATACATAGAATGCGGTGAATTTATCACTGCCCAAAAAAAAACAAAAGAACTCTTTGGCAAAATATTGCGGGTTGACCCAACCCACCCACAGTGGGTGCAGGTCACCTAAGTGCTGCACCCATTTGACCTGCACCCGCATGACCCGCAGGTAACCCAACCCAACCCGCCGGTTTGCCAGCTCTAGGTAGAGAAGAGAAGAAGGGGACTCCAAAAGGTTACTCGAGACTTGAGAGAGATGAATGACAAAACACCACAAAGAATAACGGAAATGATAAATGCACCCCTTTTCATCACATGGGACACCCAGCAGTGTATCAATGACTGCAGTTGGGTGTCCCATGTGATGAAAAGCGGCGCACTATCATTTCCCAAGAATAATCGTTGGGAAAAAAACATCATATGATTTATTTCTCTTACTAAAATGCCCATGAAATAATATTTAAAGTTATAAAAAATTAGAAAGTATTTTTGTAAAATAATATAATAAAATCGGATTTAGGATTGTCCCTGGTCATTATTTGGATCCAATCGGTAACAATTTCGGATCCTATGATAGGATCTTTAAATGTGTCTAGTCCATAGGCCCCCTAATTGTTTCTTCTTTTTACAGAATTGTAGAATGAAAAAATGGAAACATTGTCGGGTTCTATGGATCTTGGTAATGTGTCTAGATCGTATCAGTTTAAGTTGGGATTGGTATGGTTCATTAGACCATCTGGGTCCATTGGAACCTAGCCTGTAGTGGGCCCACACTCTTTTATCCACACACTTTTATCAATTGCTCCCTCTCCCTCTCCCTCTCTCTCTCTCTCTCTCTCTCTCTCTCTCTCTCTCTGAAAAACAAAATGGTTGTCGGTGGTACGGTTGCGGTCGCATTAGCTCCATGCCCGCAGTGTTTCTTGCTTTCCGGTAAACAATCTCTCTCTCTCTCTCTCTCTCTCTCTCTCTCTCTCTCTCTCTCTCTCTCATGGAAAAAAAAAAAAAAACCAATCAGTGATGAATATTGAAATTCTTTTCTTCCTCGTTAGATGCAACCCATTGAGTAGTCTGAGTCTATTTGATCTATGGCTATTGTTGATATGAACGTACATAGGTGGTCAGGAGCATGGCAGAAATAAAAATGGGAGTCAACAATGGAGGCCGATGATGATGATGATGATGATGAACAACAGTAGGAGTGAGAATGGGAAGCTCTCCACTTTCAAATCTTCCATTGCCACCGATCTTCCCCTCTACGAATCCCCTGTGGTAACTCACTTTTTCTATTATCATCACTCTCTTTCACTCCCCAAATTGCCTAACCCATTTTGCTTACCTTTCTCATAAGCCCATGAAATTTTTATTTCATTTACCATTCTCATGATTCATTCTGGAAGTCATACTCAATTCTTACCCATTGGAGTGCTTGCAGGATCAGAATTACATTCTTTAACTCATTTCTAAGAATCCTTTTTTTTTACAACATAATCCTGTTCTAAAAAAATTTGATTCTAGAGTACTAATCTTTTGATATACATGCCAAACATAATTTAATAGGAATGGATGACTCACTCAATTTCTGAGATATCTCTAGCTTGTTTTAAGCATGGTTCTAAATTTCCACCAAAACCAGCACTAACGATGGGAATGGATTTTGGGGCACAACCTATTTAGGCTGTGGCCCCATCTAATAATGGACAGTTTGGATCATCCTATGGTGCGGGCCATACTGTACTTTTAATAAAGTGAGGAGTGCGATCATCAAAATACAGTAGTGCTGATAACATTTCATGTTCCATATGTTTCCTTGATTTTACAGGATTTCCACTGAAATTTCCAACTGAAACTAAAACGTCTCTGTTTCCGTGACGACTGAAACCGAAATTTAAAACCTTGGTTTTAAAGTTGTCATAACTTGTTGACTGTTTCAAAACATAATATTTTGTCTATTTCAAAACATGTCTTGTTGACCGTTTAAAACTGATTTAAAGTTCTCATAAAACGGGTTACCTTTTTAGCATTTTAGCTTGTTTAGGATTGTTTTAGAAGAATCTGTTCCATATTAAAAAGAAATGTAGAGGTGGAATTTAAAGTAATCTATTCTGCTATTTTTTCCTTGGGGTGGAAGTTACTGGATTGCATTGGCACATATAGATCATGGCTAGAAGGTATCTGGTCTATGCAGAAGGGATTTTCTTTATTTGTGCTATACCAGTGCCATGTTGGAATCTTTTTTAAGAAAATTTTGAGCATCAATGCAGATTCTGGCATTCTAATGTACAAAGTGAATCTTGTTCACTGTAATAATATGGGCAATATTTTTGTGGATGTCACGGTAAATGACGCAAAGTTTAAAGTAATGAATGACAAATAGGAAGGGTTTCAGAGAGAACACTCAAGACATGGACAATCTGCTTCAATACACATTCATGTTGAATGTGTCCCAAACAGTTGAACACATTCATGTTGAATTTTTTATTGAGTAAGAAGCATTGCAACATAACAATCATCCAAAATTTTAAACAGGGATAGAATCACATAAAAAGCTCAGTCCTTTCAGTCGCAAAAGTTTTGTTAATATACACTTCTACCAGCCGACTTGCCACTTATTACAGCATAAAATTACACATTTTTCGTTACTGCTTTCCTTTTCCTTTTTTGCATGAAAGCCCAAGTTACATAAATCAAGAAAACAGAGCTTCCTTAGAATTTCAATCCCAATACATGGTACTGATGACCGAACAAAGAATTCAGCACAATTAGGAAAAGCCTTAGCACCAAAACTATAAGAAATAAATTGCATTACTAAGAACTAACAAAAATAATGTGTAGAACTAATTTCAGTACTTCAAGATAGCTATAAAGGTTGTACTCTTCCAAAGGGATTGAGAGAAGAAGATTCAATGTTCCTTCATTAGAACAGGGAGATTTCTAATAAGGGATGCAAGTTTGTCGAGTTGTAATGTAAAAATACTAGCCTGTGCAATGGGAAACTGTGGAAACTAGTTGTGGCAAAGAGATTTTGTTAAAGGAGGATGAAGTTGCGAGAGAGGACGGAAGGAGAGAGGAGAGATTAGTTCCAGATATCATGTTTTCTCACCTTGAAAACGTCGCCATGGGTGGCTATGATTGAATGGAATGCCAACATTGCCTAACCGATTTTGAGAAAAATACATCAAACACAAGAGAGAACAAGAGGGAACAAGAGGGAACAAGAGGGAAGAACAATAGATAAGGTAGAGATCCTCGAGAGGAAAATGAAAAAAATGGGGAAATAAATAAAAGTTTAAAAGTAAGTTGTTCGTAATCTGAAAATAGAGAGGTTGCGGCTGGTGAAATTGGTATTGGAACCCTAGAAAAGACGAATTTGAGAAGGCGATGACAGGCAGATGCTGAACGAAGAATGAGAAGGAGAAGAGAAGACCTACGGGACCTTCCTGGTCTGCATTTTTCTCTTACCTTCCCTCACCGTCGACGGCAATGTGATTGAGAGACTTTCCTTGTCGTGGGCAGTCCATCATTTTGAGGAGCGAGAGGGAACAAGCGATGGGAAGGGAGTAACAGGGAGAAGGAGATGAATAGCTTTGTTGAGAGAGGAGGGTAGCCGAGAGAGACCCTGCTGAATCATTTTTAATTTTTTGAAGATACAAAAAGTCGCTCCAAAAATAACTAGCTATGAATGAGTTCGAATTCCATAATGGGTTCACGTGATGGTTACAAGAACATACTTTTTTTGTTTTCTCCATCCCTGGAGCGAAAAATCGAAAAAATTACTCTAAAAAATGTTAAAGAACGCAACCTTAGCATACCCAAGTGTTGAGAGACGGAGAGGGAGAGTGGGAGAGGGAGAGAATTGAGAGGGCATGAGTGAGCACATGGTGCCAAGTCTCCCTCCCACCTTCCTTGCCGCTCTCCCTCACTTGATAACAAATATTCAATGGAAAAAACTTTTATGGCTGCCAAACATGGCCTAAACAACAAAATAGTTCCATATCTATCAAATTCGCCTTCAATAACATCCCTTTGTGAATACAGGTCTTTATAATTTCTTTCTTTCCATTTTGTTTTCAAAGAACACTAGAGAAAAAAGAAAAAGGAAAAAGTAAAAGAATAATTCATTCATTCATGCCACCCCTTCTTCTACTGATTAGACTAGGTTATCAGTAATAAATTAGCAAACGAAACAATGCACTCCTCTACAAAAAAGTCATATTGAATAATGCCTCAACTCATTTGACGACTGTAATCTATTTTTTCGATAGGCATCCTTCAATGAATACCTCAACGACCGGCCCCGAGTTTTTCGAGCTATGTTTCCGGACAAAGATAGAAGCCAAAGGTTGAATGACGTACGTAAGTTCAATATCTACTTCCTTGTTTTTACTCTCTTTCTTTCTTGAATATTGTAGGAAATTCAACTTTCTGTTTTCTTGCTAGACGTTTTAGTTCTCTTTCTCTCTCTGTCTAATTTGTATTGCTACTGGTAAGAATCAGAGTGCAAGATTGAGATTAGCATTGAGAAGCTGCTAAAAATCAGGAAAATATCGATCCTATTTTGAGTAGAAATTTTCTTTTCCTGATTTTTGCCACTTCTCATCACTTGGAGACATTAGTTTCCTGATTTTTAGCCACTTCACCCTCACATCCACTTGGAGACACCGATTTATCATGACAAAAAAAAATCATGGTAGCCAAACGTGCCCTAAGCAACACAATTTTTCTTTTTACTTGATCCGAACATTGCTCATCCTTCTAATAGAAATATATATGCAAATCGAGATATCTATCATCAAGGTTTCTTGCTATTTCAACATAGGAATATCCTCTAACTTACATACCATCTCCTTTTTTTTTTTGAATGGCAATAATTTATTAAAAATAGGGCAAAGCCCGGGGAACTGAGATGGTCAAAATACTAGTTACGTTTAACGGTAACTGTGTGTGCGATCAATATTAGTTACTTTTAACATGTTGGGAAACACTTAACTGGATGTAGACTTCCGCCCTACGTCCTAGTGTAAGTATGACAAATTGGGTTGGTGTGAGGCTAATCAAATCGAACCGCCACAATGGTTGGTGTGGCCACATTTGATTATTTGATGTCGGGAGATTCCTATTGAGTGGTCCTCAAAGGGAAGTAGTTAAATCATTTGATTGGTTGTATGACTGTGCCATGGATTTTGTTCAACTCCTTTTTAATTTTATTGCTGAAAGTTCTGGTGTCATGTTTCATTGCCAAAACTATGAAATGATGCATTGTAGATTTCTTAAAATTTAAATTCCTTTCAGCAAACCTTGACATTTCAATTTCATATTTCAGTTTAAAATTGCATTCCCAGCTCCATGCATCGCCCAGCAATATGCTTGTAAGATAATTAATCCTAACTGAAACAAAATTCTCAATGACATTAACCATTCGCTAAATCCTCACAGGTTGAAAAGTTATTATGGTCCTATACCATTGCATAATCTCTCTCTCTCTCTCTCAAAGGCTTTAATAGAAGAGGATGCTTGTTTGCAGGAAGTGTGGAGAATAAAAATGTTGCCCTTGGAGTTCTTCTTACTGTCCGTGAGGCCAGTGATCGACATGCAGTTGAGATGCAAATCAAAGGGGACTGATTACCCACCCGGAGTACCGCTCCATGTCACAAAAGTCTTGGAGCTCCAAGCTGTAACTCCTCAAACTTCTAATTAATTCACACCTTACGGAAAAGTACTTATTATCATTGATTCCATCTACATCCTTACTAATTTTTATTATATCATTCAGAAATTGTACGACTTTTACTTTTATTTTTGGCTTCATCTTTGGTAGTATCCTCAATAATGCATTGAAGCTGGTATTTCTGTAGACCAGATGGGAGCTTCAAGGTCTGGAAAGTGTCATTAAGCCTACTCGTTTCGCTCTGAGTGTGCGAGGAGCCTTGTATTCAGAGAGGCAAGGTATCCGTAGCCGTCTCAAGGGCCAATTAGAGTTGTGCATTAGCTGTGTTGTGCCTCCGGCACTTGCTTTGGTCCCAGAAGATGTTCTCCGAAGCATTTCAGAATCGGTTAATATTGAAATCTTTTTCCTTGCAAGCACAGCTGTATCTATTCTATTATATTCTTTCTTGTGTTTGATTCTTGACACACCAACAAATTATGGAAAAGAAACAAACATATACACAAGTATCTTCAATTTATTTGCCTTTTTAGTAACATACATGTGGGTTGGTGTAGGTGCTGAAGAGGTTAGTGGAGAACATGAAGCAAAAGGTGAATGAAAGCTTGCTTTCAGATTTCAGGGACTTCAGTAGGGAGAGACTCCAAAGACAAAGGAGGGAAGATGGTCATCCAGCCTCCTGACACTCTTATAAACAGGAGGTACAAACTTAGTGAGCCTTAATTTAAGCTAAGCTAGAAGAGAGCTTCTCATCCATTTCTTCCTCCAATTTTTGTCTTCAGAGGCATAGATTATGAAAAATAAGGGAACAAACTCGCCGTTCTCTGTTGTTGTTGAAGAATGCTAATGTAGGTGTCACCTCACTTGAACTATTGCTAGCAATGTATTTCTTTTGGCAGCTAAGACTGAAAAATTCCTTAAAGAGAACACTTGGAAGCTAGTCAATGCGTCCGCTAAATTGACAAGTTCATTCTTCTTAATTTAGTATTCCTCTTCATGCTATGGGATCTCTCAATCGTTAGCTGTATATTTATGTTTGTGGATTTATGATATTGAGTTTGGCTATCCCAACTTGCTTTAGAATTTTTATCTTCAAATCTTGACACTTTATTTCTATACTGCCCAACAAACAATCTCAAGGCAAATCCCAAAAACAGACGAGTTTCACTATTTCCATCATATTCATATCTTGGGAGGCCATGGGGACCCTTCGGAAGGGTGGTCTTCGCAAGTGATACACGTGCAATGGGTCATGACCACTTTCATTTATGAAGATAACAGTGCAGGGTCATTCATCATTCAAGAAGGTGAACTTCACGCAAAGAACTTTAAGAAACTTTCTTTACGCCTTGTAGTGCCCCAATACGTCAAATCTTTGGACTTAGGGAGAGCCTTTAAGAAAGTTTTTCCATTAAGGGCACGTTTGAGTTTTGATTACCATGAAACAAAAAACAGGAAACTAGTGTGCTCGGAGGATGAGAAGCGGCAAAAAATAGGGCATGTTTGTGTTTCCTGACTTTTAGCTACTTCCCACCACTGGAGACACAAGAAAAAAATTTCATGCTAGCCAAACGTGCACTAAGTGTGTCACTACTATTGTTAATGTGTTTGTGAGCCACGACAGGTGTTGGGAGGAAGAACCCCATAAGAACTACTTCAGCCCAAAATACCTTCCTGCGAAGTACTTCAATGCATGGTTAGATTTGTTTAGGGCCCTCTTCATAGGCAAGACGCAAGGAAAAGACTCCTCGAAATAAAATATGGCCGTTAGCACTTTCGTAGACGCGTTATTTCTCAGCCATTTTAATGAAAGATTGCATTAGCATCTATCCATTTCTTTGATGGGATTTGCTAGGGACCATCGCAGAAGGCATTTCACGGACCAGCTGTTGCATGAGAGAGCAGTCACATAGGCTCACTTTTCAACAGATTTTGTCCTATTCGTAAGGTGGCTGCTCTATCATGCAACGGCTGGTCTGCAAAATGCCTTCTGCGATGGTCCCTAGCAAATCCCTTGATACATCAACAACAATCTTTTTGACAAATAACATAAGGGAAAAGAAATATTTGCCCTTCTTTTTTTTACTTGGGACATCTCCCTCTAATGTAAAAGAGTAGTCATAACTCCTAAATACACTGGAGGGAGGCTATCCCAAGCAAAAGTTCCCATAGCCAAAAATCACATCAAATGTCACCTCTATCTCTCTCTCTGTCTCTCATGCAAACAGCATGACAACCTATAGACCTCTTTCACAATTGGGGTCTTTTCATTTACATTTTCTATGGGATTTTAGCTAATCCCAACAAATAAATCAAGAAAACACTATCCACCAATTTGGAATACATTCTCACAAGTCGAAAGGCCACAAAGTTGCGATGAAATCCATAACACCACGACCACCGTGACAACAACAACAACAACCATTCCTAGCTACACGGGGCTCCATTATTGTTATCAACCTTCCCCAACCGGAGGTTCACTTAAAGAAAGGAACACCCATAAATGAGTGGAAAAAGCTCCTGATGAATGCTAATGGACTACCAGGGAAGGTAATAGTAAATTATCACTTGAATTTACTATACTTTCGAACTTTGAATTTTTTTTCATAAACGTGGATTTAGGGATAAGTAGGAAAGGATACTAGTACCTTCTCATCTCTTAATAGGAAATAAGGGGGGAAGATGAGTTTAAAGGCTCTTCTAATGTTACGACATCGTCTGTGTTCGAATATGTCCACCAGCAAATTCCACTATCCTGCATATTAGAGAGGGATACAAGATGCAAGATATAACGTCTACAAAGAGGGACCAAAGTGAAAACTCAGCCTTACTAGTGAGCTCCTTATACCCACAAGAGCCCCTATTAGAATTAGGTGAATAGCACACTTACCTTCTTAATAAAAGAATAATGACGTGCAGACTATCTCTAGTGGGAAATAAGGAGGTAGCGGTCGGTAGAGACAGTTAAGTTTGTGGGTCAATAGGGAAGGGTAAGTCTTAGTGCTCTCTCTCTCTCTCTCTCTCTCTCTCTCTCTCTCTCTCTCTCAAGATCAGAATTCTTCTAGCATAACATTCACGTCAGTGGATTAAATATAAGATACAGGGACCTACATAATAAAATCCCAAGTTGAGCCTCTTTCGTGCCCTCCTCAAGCGTGAAGCGAAAGCGTTGAGGTCAGGACCAGGTATAAAAACTTTTCCATCAAATTCAAACAACAGAGCAATCTTAAGAAAAAAGTACAAACATCCCAGGAAATATTAATTACTCTCGACCAGTGCATCATGGAAAGACTTGAAACTTTAAAAGTCATCACCTCTGGATATGACCTCTTTACAGGTAGGTCGTAGTAAGATTGTATGCTCAAACTGGGAGACGTAACTGCCCTTCACGTCACATAGAGGAGGGTATTGCTGTCAACAAAATAAAAAAAAGACATCACCATCAATTTCTTCTACACATTGCCATACAAAACGTTTGAAGTCTCACTCACTCACTTTATCAGCAATAGCAAATGATAACAAGGGAAAAAAAGAAAAAAGAAAAAAGCATGTATGTCATCAGTCAGCATTTAAAGAAGCATAAAAAACATTAATATACATTCTTCAGCAAGAATGGGCCAAACATTGTATGCCCTTAACCCTTACATTGGGCCATGCCAGAGGGATAATTATAAACGACTCAGATGCAGGGTTGGGGGGCCCTAAAGGTTCTGAAATGCACTTACATCAAAGAGGCCAACTGTTGTGATGTAGGGTATTCTATGGAAGGATGAGAGTTGGAAGGTCTAGGTAGGGTTCTTCACTTCTTCTACATGAAATCTATGTCAAAGGTTTAAGTGGGAAAACAATTGAATTCTCAGATTTAGAAAACAAGCTAAAAGCCTAAAATTAACAACTGTCACAAGAGGTCGAGGAAGAACCAAATATCATAATTTAGTATCAATCGAATCATGGGAGGGAAGATCAAACCTGGTATTTCTTAAATTCTGCAGGTGTTTATTTGATTCAGGAACTGATCCAACTGTAAGATCTAACAAGAATTATAGTGGGTTCCTCTTTTCTACTTGTTTTTGGGTTTTCTATCGTGCTCTTCAAGTACAGATATGATATAAACCATTTTGTTTTGTGGGTTTTATGGTTTGTTGGGGTCTGAATTTTCCATATCTATTGAGCTGTTTATCAAGTAGAATTGCACCATTTGAGTGTCTATAAGATTTTGATGGTTGCCTAAGTTTTATTATTTCTTGCACATAGGTAACCTAATGTACTTGAGGCCCTGTTAAGATTGATCACATTGGTACTGGTAAGGATTTATTTAATAGAATCCATTCGTTGTCACAGCCAAATGTCATTCTGCTATAAAAACAGAAAAATCAATTCTTACACATGAGTTTGCCGAATGCGATGATGTTGCCGGGAGCACTCAAAAAAATTCATTCTGATTCTTGATTTCAGAATGAGAATCAAGAGAATGATTGCTGACACAACCTTAATCTTTGCCAACAAAAAAGTCAATCAAGCAATGTGTACCAATAATAACTTGTTATCTACATTATATGATTCTTGCATGTGTCTGAAATATGTTCTTAAGAACCAATCTTTGTCCAGCCCTTGTCTCTTTGAATTGCAAGTGATGCCCCACTTTCCTGAAAAGATCGTGTTCATCTTCATATCATGTTCACGAGCCCCTACTTTGTTTTCACATTCTTCTCACTCATTGAAACTTTCTCATCATGTAGGCTCAAAGGATGGATGACCATCTCCTTTTTTTCCTGAATGGTAGCATTTCCATTAAAATCAAGGTAAGCCCGAGATGGTCAAACCAAGAAGAATACAACGAGAAACAAAAGTCAAAAGCATATAAGAAAAGAAAAACAAGGAGGAAAAACAATTCAAAGGGGAGGACATCAAACATCTCCAACTCCCACTTTGATACACCTTCCCTCGCTGCTCTATCTGCTACACTATTAGCGGACCTTCTAATATGCTTGAAGACGATTGGTGAAACTTTCACTACGTCCTGGATCTCCTCAAAGATGTGAGTGAATCTCCATGGGGGAACGTGACTACCACGAAGCCACCGGATGACATTAAGGAAGCCACCAAAACTTTCACTAGGCGAAGGGCCTAGCTGGCATTATGGGATGTCACTTGGACCATCTCCCAACCACCTACGTTGGCCTACCTCTTGGGAAGGGTAGACCACGGAAGATTTCTTGGGATCCTATCGTGGAAAGAATAGAAAAAAGGTTAGATCCATGGAAGAGGAAGTTAGTTTCAAAAGGTGGCAGACTAACACTAATCAAGGCAGTCTTGGCAAACATTCCTATATATCAGTTGTCTATTTTCAAATGCTCTATGAGCATTATCAACATGATAGAGCAGATTCAACGAAGATTTGTGGGTGTGTGGGTGAGGAGGGTCCGATGAGGAGAAAGGCATTCCGCTAGTAAAGTGGGAGAATGTCTGCACACCTTTCAAAAATGGCACGTTGGGAATTAGAAGAACCAAGGAAACTAACAAAGCTCTCTTGGGAAAGTGGTTATGGAGATTTGGCGAAGATTGATCACAATTGTGAACTAAAGTCATAGAGGCAAATATGGTGCAAAACTAGGTCTTTGGGAATCCAATGATATCTTTGGCAAAAAAGGAGTTGCAGTTTGATGTGACATTCTTAATATCAGGTTTCGTTTTAATTTGGGTACGAGATTCAGAGTTTATTCTGGAGATCGTATTAGGTTCTGGGATGATGCTTGGCGCTCTCATGCCCCTTTGAAAGTTTTGTTCCCATCACCTTTTGAAGTGGCTAGTCAAAGGATGCTCTTGTGAAGGACTTTTTTGAAAGAGACGGGGAAGGCGTTAGGTCGTCTCCAAGGTTTAGGAGGAATTTTTTTGATAGAGAATTGGACTCTGTTGCTAGTATTTTGGAAATTTTGAAGGTTGCTATTAGGGCTGCAACAGGGTCGGCAACCCTACGCAACCCTGGATCCCTTTATCTCGGCCTTGACCCGCCTTGACCCTGAGATAGGGCCGAAAAACCTCAACCCATTGCCCGCCCTACAGGGCTCAGCGCGGCCGCCGGCCCTGATTGACCCTAGTGAAAATAAATGTTGAGAGGGCCAAAAATAAAGCAACCACATATCATATACAACAAAATGATCAATAAATAGAGAAGGGGAACAAAATAAGACAATATGAATTCAACAACATGACGGGCAGCAGAGACAATTAACAATAATAATCTAAAGAAACATCAATCCAAGATAATAGAAAACATTAGCAAAAGAAACATGCACAGATGGTTCCACTCTATAATAGAAAACTTAGGGTCGGGCCGGGTCAGGGTGACCCGAGGCATTAACCCAGAACCCGACCCGACCTTGAGTCAAGGCCTAAAAAATGAACCCTAACCCGCCCTCAGGGTTGGAAAATCCAGCCTAGACCCTGTTCGGGCTGAAGGCGGGTCAGGGCTGACAAGGCCAAACTTGCACCCCTAGTTGCTATATTAAGTGATAGGTTGTGGACAAAAGGATATGGATCTGGGACTCGACTTGGACCTTTTTTGTAAAATCTTTCTATTGTCACCTATTGCCTCTCTTTGTATACTCCACTGAAGCAAAAGTGTGGAAAATCCAGGCTCCACCAAGAGTATGCTTTTTTGGATGGGCGGTTGTCAAAGGGCGGATCCAGACTATACTCTCTGCGTAAAATGGGAATGTGGTTGATGGACCACTGCCCTTTATGCATTGAGGCCGACGAATCGATCGATCATATTTTCATTCATTGCAAGGTCACGAGGAAGGTTTGGAGCATGATCCTTTCGAGGTTTGGCATATCATGGGTATTTCCATCCTCTTTATCTGAGCTCCTTCAAGGGTGGGAGGCGACTCCTTGGAGGAATAAAGGAAAAGTGCTATGGAAAACTTGCTTTCTAGTAGTTATATGGGTCCTTTGGAAAGAGAGGAATGCTAGGATTTTTTATGGAGTTACAAAGTCTCCTTACTTCCTATACATTAAAGCAATATCAATGGTCATCTCTTGGGTGAGAACTATCCCTTTGTTTCTTTTTGTATCAGCTCATTACTTATGGGAGGGATGGAGGATGATATGCGAGAGCAACGAGGGTCGGAACATCATAGCTCAAAATTGGGAGGCTCTCCGGTGGGTATCTTCAAGCTAAACTTTGATGGCTCTAGGTTTGGCAATTTAGGACCGTTGGGGATCGGTGGAATATTGAGGAATTCATTGGGTGAGGTCTTATGGGCTTTTTCCGGTCTCAATGGGACAGCGGATTCTAGTGAGGCGGAAGTAAAAGCCGCTCATCAAGGTATAAAGTGCATCCCAAGAGAATCCTTGAACTCCACAATTGTCGAAGGTGACTCAATGAATGTCATTAGGTGGCCGAGGAGAGATAGTGCCGCCTTGGAGGTCTACATTCATACGAAATCGAAGATCGGATAGGAGATTCTTCAATAGTTTTCAATCATATTAGGAGCTCGGCTAACCAGGAGGCAGATAGACTAGCTCGTGGTGGAGTGGGCAGGCTCGGTTTGGAAATGTTTGATTTCCTCCCACCGTAATTGCATATTGTTTTGTTTTCCTTCTCTTTTTCTTTCCTTCTTGTATATTGCGCTTGACTGTTTCGGTCTGCCCTATTCTTTAATGAAATTGCAACCATAAAAAAAAAAAAAACTAGAGAATCTTTAACTTTTTTCTTCCATAGAATTGGAGACCGACCCTCCAACAAAACCAAAAGTATGCAGTGAATGGAAATATGGTCTACCGATTCCCCCGCCGCTATGCACAGAGCAAAATGGTCTACTATCAACATCTCCCGCTTTTGCACGAAATCTACCGTCTGGATCCGTCCAAGGATAGCAGCCCAGCCGAAGGTACATACTCTTGGAGGACCTTGTATCGATCACACTTTAGCTACTTCGGAGAGCACATGGCAAGGCACAAGTTAATGGTAGAAGCAATGTTCTGAAAATCGGAATCGTATCGTAAATCGTAAGAGGGGTCGAATCGTATCGAATCGTAAATCGTAAGATTTTTACAGATTTATATATAAAAATCAGAAAAAATTAATAAAAAATAGGAAAAATTACAAATAAGAATAAAAAGAGCAATTATAAATTTTCCATTCAAAACGATTAAAATAAATAACATGAAATGCTTGATAACCACTTAACCGATTGTCATAACTCATAAGTAAAATTAATTAACCATTCATAACTCAGTTCAAACAAACATAATAGGGCACACAACACACCCTTGTTTGTTTTAGATTAAAATCGGGACTTCTATTATTGATTAAAGGCTCTGTTTGTTTTGGATTGTGAGTACATAACATTAACAGATTATTTGACCCACAATTAAACGTAAATTTGGGTCTAATAATCAGTTTTGCACTCGAAATCAGTTCTCAAAATCCAAAAAAAAAAGGAGCCTTTTAATCAGTTTTGGACTCTAAATCAGTTCTCAAAATCGAGAACAAACAGAGCCTAAA
Source organism: Tasmannia lanceolata (assembly GCF_043159265.1). NCBI lineage: Eukaryota > Viridiplantae > Streptophyta > Magnoliopsida > Canellales > Winteraceae > Tasmannia > Tasmannia lanceolata. The sequence goes on from NW_027518693.1 coordinate 13,256,597, forward strand.
AGGGGTCAGTACTATTTGTTTTGGATTTTAAGAACTGATTTGAGTCCAATCGGTTCTCAAAAGCCAAAACAAACAGAGCCTAATCAGTTTAAGACTCAATCGGTTCTCAAAAGCCAACACAAACAGAGCCTAATCAGTTTCAGACTCAATCGGTTCTCAAAAGCCAACACAAACAGAGCCTAATCAGTTTTGTACTCTAAATCAGTTCTCAAAATCTAAAACAAACAGAGAAAAGGGTCGGCCCTATCTGTTTTCGATTTTAAGAACTGATTTGAGTCGAATCAGTTTTCAGAATCCAAAACAAACAGAGCTAATAAGTTTTGGACTCCAAATCAGTTCTCAAAATCGAAAACAAACAGAGCCGGAGTGATGGAGAAGGTAGGAGGAGAAAAAAAACAGAAAACAAAAACCTACCTAAAACCGAAGTGGGTTTGAGAGCTTTCTTCTTTTCCCTTTCTTCCTCGTCTCGTATTCCACTCTTTCTTCTTCTTCTTGCCTTGAACGAATGGAGGAGGAGATTGGAACCCTAAGATCGAAGTGGGTTTGGGCTTTTTGGGTGCTTTTGTAACCCTAAAGGCGTCGTAAACATGAGAAGTCGAGAGAATGGGAAGATAAAGTCGTAAAAACCCTTTTACATAAGTTGTGGGGCCCACTTTATTTAAAAAAACAGATTCTGGATTGAATCGGACGATTCACTTGCATCGTACGATTCACGATCGAATCGTACGATTCAAACTTGAATCGTACGATTCAATCCAAAAACGATTCAAGCTAACGATTTAAATCGTGAGGTGTACGATTCGATTTGAATCGTACGATTCGAATCGAGAATCGTACGATTCTGACAACTTTGGGTAGAAGGATTTCACTGTTAACACCCTTCTAACAGCTGATTGCTTGATATAGCACCCTTCTAACATCTCAAGAAGCCTACCCATCGATTGTAGTTCTCTACCAAAGAAGTTCCTTCTAAATATCAGCCTCCAAAAGACCCTTTCACCACTCCTCTCAAACCCGTCCTTAACCATGGATTCCTTGTGCATGGCTACTGCAAATAAGTCAGGGAAGAGATCCTTTAATGGAATCAGCGCGAACTATTTGTCTATCAAGAATAAGAGATTCATTGCATCGCAGATCATACTCAATTCGAAATCGTAGTCACTTTGCCCATGAAAATCGCTATCAGGAGGAAATACTTGAGGAGTATCTCGCGTTAAAGTGGCGAAGGATCATGGGCCCAAAGTCGACACAGGGAGCCATCCGCCCGGCGAAAAGATTGCTTCTCAATCGGCTGAAAACCCTGTCTTAGTATGCCCTAGTGCTGAAATTCACCCCTCACAGATTGCCCTTGATTGTCTAGATCCTTCGAAACTGATTAATTCCCGTGATTCATTGGCCGGCTTCACTGAGGGTATCTCCGGAGACGCGTCCTCACATGCGAGCTCAACTGATCGCCTTCCTTCCAGGCCGGTGTCCTCTGACCGGCAGGCATCTCCACCTGGCCTAGCCCCTCAGACCGATCTCGCTGATGTCGCGAATGACGATCACCCTATTGGCACTCCTGCCCATAATTCTAGCTTTGATTCGCTGGAAATTGAGCTTAAGGACAAAATTCAGGAATGTTTGCTTCAAGTTAATGTCTCACCTTCTGATAGTGGTGATCCGGTCGAGTTTGAAAGGATGGCATCAATGGGATCTGATCTGGGCATTCAATTCGATGAAAATGTTATGGCTACGAAAGAAATGTTGTCTGAGATTGTTGTGAGGGACAAAATAGACCCCTCACCATCATCTTCAAAAGCTAAGACGAAAGCTTTGAGGGAACTCAAGCGTCTGTCTTGAGTGATTTTCGGGCTGGTTTCTTTAATATTAGTAATGATGAAGATTATTTTCTGGAACATCAGGGGTATGGGGACGAAGAGAAAACGACTAGCGGCTAAGGATTTGTGTATGAGTCAGAAACCCGACATCTTTGTTATCACAGAATCCAAATTATCTGGGATATCTGATACAATCATTAACTGTGTGTGGGGAAGAACTGATGGTCAATGGGTAGCCAAAGATGCCAGGGGAGCCTCAGGTGGGATTATAATTATTTGGAAAGAAGGCGTACTTAATATGGTGGATTGCTGGGTTCGGGAGCATTCTATTTTGATCATTTTCACTACCAAAGCTTCCTCACTTCAATGGACGCTCACATCGGTGTATGGACCTGCTCGGGCTCGGGAAAGAAAGACATTATGGCCAGAGCTACTTAACATCCATAGTCAATGGGCTGGCCCCTGGATAGTTGGTGGTGACTTTAATACCATACGACTTCCAGAAGAGAAGAATCCCCTGGGGAGAATCACGACCAGCATGAGGCAATTTTCTAAATTCATTCAGGATTGTGAATTGTTTGATTTACCTCTAAGTGGCGCCAAATTTATGTGGTCTAACAATCAAGATCACCTGGTGATGAGCAGACTCGATCGTGCCCTCCTCTCAAGCGAATGGATTGACATGTTCTCTTTGGTTTCCCTCCGAGCACTACCTAAGCCAATCTCCGACCATAATCCTGTCATGCTAACACTTGGGGAGGCTCCTATTGTCTCATGCCCGTTCAGGATGGATATTGCCTGGTGCAAAACACCAGCATTTAATGAATTGATTAAGGGTTGGTGGTCATCTTCTTCGCATATTGGGTGGAAGGGATTCGTTCTCTGTAAAAAAATAAGGGAGTTGAAAGGAAGAATTAAGCTATGGGCCAGGGCTGAAAAGGAGAACTCACTAAAAAGGAAAGTTGAAATTCTGAATCACCTTGAGGTTTTGGAAAAAAAGGAAGAAGCAGACCCTCTGTCGGAGACTGAAACCCAGCTCAGATCGACACTTAAATTCGATTACGATGAGCTCTTCAGACGGGAGGAGATCAGTTGGAAGTGCATGTTCAACTGTTTTCAAAATGCATCTAAGAGATCTACTCATCTACCACACTCTCCATCTGCTCTATTCACAGAAACATAAATAAGCTGTTGGCAGTTAAGATTGGAACATGAGATTTGATCTCAAGTCAATGCGCAAGCAATGTCTCCCAGGCATGTGTCTCGAAAATGTGCCGCACATGAACATGCACACGCATGCTGGCATGGGTAGAGCAAATATTTTGTGAAGAAAAATAGAGGTTAAATAAGTATAATATTGACTAGAAAAAAAAGCAGCATATAAACTGCTGCAACATTTGTTTTATCACTCCACACCATTAAGTTAATCAAAACAATGCCAATGTTAGCTAACTTAAAACACTTTTATTTGCTTCCTCAACAAAGTGAACGTAACAAATTTTACTATTCATCAAACAACAAGAGATTATATATAGTAATTGGGGTAAGATACAACAAAATACCTCTAAAATAAGGCAAGAACACCAAAAGATGCAGTGTTCACAAATTCCAATGTCAAAACAAGTAACTAACAGTAAAACACATAGCCATGGAAAGAAGTGCAGATAACATAAAATAATAAATGTTGAATTTAAAAACATATGTAACCACAATTATATTTGGTCCAAGAAAATTCTATTAGGACCTATTTTAACAAATGAATTGATTATAAACAAAAACGCAAGAAAACTGAAAAGGACACTTGCTCTATGGATTCATAATAATAACAAACTGTACGGCTACTCAATGGGAATTACCTGAACAATACCAGTGTCACACAGGTTCTTTAGTGCCATTAGGTATTTTGACTCCCCAAGACGATCTAGATACCGCCGGCAGAAGGCCAAGGTTGAAAAGTTCTTGTTGATTGTAGCAAGCAGCTGTTTTGCTCTGGGCAGTCTTAGTGGTATGTGTCCTACATCAAAATTTTTCATGTAATGGCTGCACTCTAAATCTTCTCGGACATATCCTTTCCCTGCGCATAAAAAGGGGAAGGAAATTGACATTAATCAGGGTTGTGGCATCCAGTGCCACCCCTTGTAATAATTATCCATAAACAATGAATAATTAAACCAACAGAGTCACCCATCTTTACCTGTTGATGCAAAAGTTTCAATTGCGAAAAATTCACCCTCCTCCATCTTTGTCTGTTCTCCACCTTTTACAATTGGGACAGACTTTCCAGCATGGATTTGATAGCTCCCTATGCTATGTCCATTCAAGTTCCGGATACTTTTAACTGCCAAGAGAAATCAATGACACTTGGCTAGCATAGAGATATAGTGATGATAGAGAACATGTTACATTTGAAAAGGAGCACTACACAAGCACCAGATCTCATAAAGCCAAGTAAAAGACTAAAAGATGGAACCATCAACCAAAGGAAAGAGGAGGGAAAATTAATTTAAAACAATGTGAAGTTGAGATGGTTGTAGTTGTAATGATATAGTTAAAACTAAAAGACAACAAGATTGAACACTCAAACAAAGGAAAGAGGACGGAAACTTCATTTAAATAATGTGAAGTTGAAAGATGGTTGTACTTGTAACGATATAGTTAATACTCAAAGACTAAAAGATTGAACTGTTAAACAAAGAAAAAAGAAAGAAGGAAAAATTCATTCAAAACAACACGAAGTTGAGATGGTCGTACTTGTAAGTTGTAACTAATAGTTACCGCAACTTCATGCAATCATATGGTATACATGTGAATCATTACTTTTATTTTAAGAGTAGAAAGTAGAAAGAAGAATCTAAATCTATATTACAAGCTAACAACTATGATCCAAGTCACTGCATTCATATTGTTGAAACGCAAGGAACTGGTTGCTAATTTAGGGTGCCCAGATGATTCAGAAATTGTATGAAATATAAAATATGGCAATAAGGTTACAGTTTGTACTGAAGATTAAAGAAAATTACACATAAAAGAAATCTTAACTTTCACCTACCAACAAGGGGAAAATGCCAATTTACAATAACAAGCGTACCTTGGAACACCTTTCCATTAATTTCAACCTCATAAGATTCCATGACCTCTTGGATTGCAGCACCAACATCACATAGGCGAACATCTATTCCGGATTCCTAAACATAGGAAGTAAGAAATTGCACACACACAAAAATAAATTCAAAATTCAAAATCTGATCCATGCATGATAATAATAGCTCTTCCTGGAACTTACTAATTTATACTTATTGGGTAAGAAGTCTTTGATGTAAAAAAAAAAAAAAATTCAAAACAAAGAACCAACAACTGGTACAAGATAAATAAAACAAAAACTACTACTCGATGATAATATTTGTATATCATTCCCTTTTGAAATTGTCCATTTGATATTTGTGATCCTGCGTTGTTTCCTCATTGTCTGGTCCTGTTTCTATGTCATCATTGTGAATGATTTCACTCGATGTACTTGGATTTATTTCATGTAAAACCAAATGTTCTTTCTTTTTTCTCTTCTTTTTGCAAGTATGTCACCGAGCATCATGCAACTGCATTTTTCACTAATTTTTATAATTATTTTTAATTTTTATGTTTTTCACTAATTTTTCACTTTCTACGCTTCTTGTTCCCTTCTCCCTGGCACTTCCCTTTACACTTCCTCAACCCTTCATGCTTTCTGCTTCCTCCCCGAGAGCCCTCACTTTTCGTTTTCACTTCCTACATTGATCCCCACTTTCACTTCCGGCACTGACATGTATGAGCTAGAGGATCCGCCCAACTGGCTCCCTCCTTTATATATACTTTAGGCAATTCAAGTGGAGGGGTAGCCAAAATTGTCAAGAGAAGACCAAGGATAGAAGTGCTGCTATAGAAATTAGAGTTGTTATGAATTGTTTTGGTAATGAAGACCAGGCTTCTGTCTTTCTGGTTTTCAAGTTGTATTTGAAGAGGACATTCTTACAGGAAGATATTTTCATGAAGCTATTTCTAGTAACACGAGTGATGCTCAATATCACCGATCATAATGTAGTAATGAGAGAGAAAAGGCTGTCAAAGTTGTGTTCTGATCCACAGAAGATATCCATACATTTAAACATGGTGATGTAAACGTAGAAGTAAATGCGAACCAGATATTTTATCGGAACAATTTGTAGTGCTATAAGTAAGCTTCACTCTGTTGGATTAGATGAGTGAGTGAGTGACTCGGCATTTTCAGAAAACAATGATAATTTGATTGGAAATGAAAGTCATGATCAATATAGTGCAAGTCAAAATGGTGCTTCAAATGGAGGTCTGCATCGAAAAAGAAAGAGCATGGAAAGTGTGCTTGTTAACTGACACTATAAAAAGTGAGACATTGACTGTGTCTGGAAAAGCTCAAATATTTCATGGAGATACAGAAACTGGTCATCTTGATGGGGAAATCATCCAATGTAAAGAATCACCAGATGTATTCATAGGAACAGGTCTAGATTCTTGTCTAAGTAGTTTAACGGGCCACAAAAATAACAGAAAGGCCTAATGGATAAACAAGCAAACTAAAGTGTGTGGAGTTCTATGATTTGTGGACACGGACACGACTGTCGTGTGCCGACACAGACACCGAGTGTCGGACAAGGCAATCCCCTAAAATCTAGAAACGGGGACACGACTAGAAGCGGATATGCGACTGCAATGAAAATCGGAGGCTAAGGATATTGGCACTACCATGTTTCTATAATTGCACTAACTCATCTTCTTTTTTAGGATTTAAACAGCTGCTAAAAGCTATTACAATTCCAAAAGCTGTTAGAAGTCAATTAAAATTTAAAAATGAAAAGACAAGCTGAGTTTGAGCAATTATTAAAACATTGTAGTGCCAATATCAATAGCCATTTAAAAATGTTAGAATATCATTAAGAAATAAGAATATGTAAAACCCATTGACTGATGACGATAGAATGTCTTTCAATTAAAAGGTACTCCTTTATTGTTGCATCGTTACACATTTAAAAAGATAGGGTTCAATGACAAAAGAATTAATAAAACCATTGGCAAAAAGTAAAAAGCCTGTAAAACATTCAACTGAAAATCTGAGCATTGTCAGCATTGTTACTTAACTTTTGATAAATCAAGACTGTGCAACAGTCCTATCAAACGGTCAAAAAGTGACAATCCTATGAAACAGTCAAAAAGCCATTGCAACAGTCCTATGAAACTGTCAAAAAGTCTGCAAAATTCCTATGAAATAGTAAAAAAAGTGATACATTTTTTTAAAAGAATCTGGATAATACATGTAACTATTAGAAACTGTTGGACAACACAACAATCGCATAAAGTGGGGTTTTTTTTTTCATTTCTACTATGAAACTTGCTAGACGTGTCTAAAGGAGTTCCGACACGAGTCCATCAACACGGGTCAATGCTAAGAAATTGAAGTGTTGGCAGTTGGCACCTAAGTTTGCAAAAGGATGTGCCTAGAAAAGATAAACTTCTTCAGAAAGAACCCTTACCTTCAACTCCACATGCCTTAGGTTGCATGTTTATCCATTAGGCACCTTCAACTCCGGTGGACACTTGAGAGGATTGATCGAATTAATCAAGGATAATGGGTTCGTTTTAGATCGACCTCCGGAGAGGTTTAATCGACCAAATATGTTCTCCAAGAGAAAGGTTCCCTTCGCTCATGTTGCAGTGAATACCATGCTCCAAATAGCAAGGAGGATGAGGTATGTGCATCCTCACAAGATCTATCATAGAGATTTGAGCATTTCCAACATTCTATCAAAGCAAAACAGTCGGGGATTCCCTGTAATTCCAAGTACATAGAGAAAGTGGATGCCTATAGCTTTGAAATGATTTGTTTTGAATTGCTGACAGGTAAAGTTTCCTTTGAAGAGGTCATCTCCAAGGAGATGAAATGAGAAAGAATATTAGGGCAGCCATGAGGCCGTTGTTTCCATTTCCAATACCAAAGTCCCTCGCTAACTTAACCAAAATATTCTGACAAATTGACCCGGTTCAGCGCTCTAGTTTCTTGTCCTTATGCAGGATCCTCCATTACATCAAGCACGTTCACGGTCAACATGATCCACCACCGCTGAATGACTAATGTGATTTTAAAACAAGCCTTTCCAAGAAGTTCCCTGCATGGAGAGAAACTATGTCGGCGGTGTCACAAATACCATTTCAAAAGTTTGCTTATGGAGCTATTGAGAAAAATAAAACTACTGTAAATCATAAAGAGAAAAGTTTTGAATCCAGCAGCGAGGAAGCATCAGTCTGTGGGTTGAGAATTAGTTAGTTATACCAGAGGATCCATTCCCTATACCTCCTCCACAATCCCTGCCTTAGATTATTTCCGAATATAACAATATGTCAAAGAAGTCCGCAGATGGAAAGGCTCACAAAATTCAAGACACCACCACAAGGGGTGAACAATTAGAGATGCAGTTTCTGGATGAATTTCAAAAACCAGCTGCCGCCTGCAGTGATTAATCCAGACCCAAGAAGGAGGGCATCTGACCACACATAAAAAACTAGTGTGTTCCACACATACAAACCCTCTCAGAGGGTGCTGTTTTTGTTGTTTTGAAATATGAATAAAATAGGTGCATTCTCAGCTGAGTACTGTTTTTGTTATTTATTTCAGGAAATCACTGTTCTATATCTCAAATTCAGATGAGGTACGGGGACATTGGAACTCAGAAATTTGGCTACTTAAAAATGCATGTATTGTAATTGGAGCTTCTATAATGGATAGAATTGGTGAGCCTAAAAGAAGTTTTTTTTTCCAAAAAAAGAAGAAAAAAATCGTCATCCAAAGACAAGAAATCAAAAGAGGCTAGAAACAGAAAACCTTACTACCAAGAGAAGGAGAGGTATGAGATGGGAAACAAAGAAATCACCTCCCCCAATGATATGGAGTTCTGGAAGTTGCAGATCGAATGATCGAGAATCCTCTCTCAAGAACCGAAAGGCCAAGCAAAGGAAACAAATATTTGCAAGGGATAAATCCTTAACAGAGAACAAAAGGCGGGGGAGCATTCACCGATAACAACATTGAGGACCGAGATTTGATGAAACAGAAGATCTGTAAAACATACAGAAAGGAAGTAGAGACCAAAGAAGCAGATGCACGCGGCATGACCCATGCATGTATAGAAGCCTAAAAGAGAAGAAGATAAAAAGATGCACAAGTTGCAGCTCTCCCCTTCTAGGGACAACATGTCTCCTCTACCGATATCTTGCCATTACCCCCTCCCTCCCTCCCTCTCTCGCTCCCTCTAACAAAAGAAAGACACCCTTGCTTCCCAAAAAACATGTAAGAAATGTATATAATGAATATCATTCACGAAAAAAAAGTGTGCCCATTCAATGGTTTGGATCTCATTTTCAGCCTTCCTCTAGGAATCTAGATAGTTCATTGCATGCTAAGACTAAGAATGCATCTGATAAACATCGGATTGGAGCCTCAACTGTTATCTTAGCATACCTCGCCCTGTAACAAAAGGAAAGCACCCGTTGCTTCTTTAAAATGAATACCATTCTCACGAAAAATCATGGAATGCCTCTTCAAATTATGGGCTCTCATTCTCAGTGTTCCTCTTTGAATCTTGATTGTACATTGCATAATGAGACCAAGAAGTAATCTGGTATGCTTTTAAAAGAAACTTAAAACAACATCAGCAACTAGTACTGCATGGTGAGTTCTAGAGGAAATCTTCTGGCATTCATTTGCTTACACATGATTCTACCTGTTTTAGTTCCTATTTGCATACATTTTTCTCGGGAAATACCAGAAGCTCATCAAATTCTGCGAGTCTATACTTATTTACCACAAAAGACACTTTCCATGACCATGCTTCTAACCGATTAAGGCCTTAAAACAAAATGAACAGATAGTACTTTAGCTATTAACCACAAGAATATAATGAAAATGTCAGCAAAATTTCCAAAGCAAGGCTCGTGAAAATAAGATATTACTTCCATCAAACCTTAATCAACCCAATATTAGCCAATAATAATTACTAAAACATGTTTCAACCATGTAATCATCATTAGATTATTTCTAAAGGTTGCAAGAAGGGGCAAATCACTACCTTAACTCCAGTGTTTGTAGCCTCCCTTGAAGCCTCAAGCAATGGATCAAACATCGGATTGAATGCCACTGTAAATGCGCAATCAACTATGTGTCCTACAGCAATTACAACAATTACAATAAGACATCAACATTCAGTAGTCAATAATTAAACTAAGACATCCCTATCAGTTTCATATTGTAGAGGGAGTCAAACTACATTACACACATTTTTTCTAGTAATGATCATTCCATTGCAAAGCTCAAAAGCACAAAAGGAGACCGAGAAGGTCCCCAAGATCTACAAACATTAGATGAACATAATGTATCCTAAGTAATAACATCAATAATGGGATAATGTGGTAGAGGATACCATCAACTTGGGTTCCAAAATCCAACTTCATGACATCATCGTATTGAAGTACAGTTTTATCACCAGAATTTGGGGTCCAATGTGCTGCAACCCTGTCAAGTAAAAGATCATCCTGAGTACAATTACTGTTTAAGAACAAAGATTGTGATCAATGTGGGTTCTCAAGAAAACACATTACCAATTTAACGAGCATCCAGTTGGGAAGGCAATGCCAGCTTGGAGGCCATTCTCTGAAATTAGTTTTCGGACAGTATTTTCCAAGGTTTCACAAAGGTCGACCATTAGAATCCCAGGCTTTAAAAGACCCCTGATATATTTCCGAACCTAATCACAATTAAAAAAAATTTTATGTGCAAGTTAGAAGTTGAGGCAAAACTGTTCTTCATCAACAAACTATTCTATGTTATAAAACAATGAATATATTAGATTTTTGTTTAAAGATATTTGATTATTGGAGAACAACCTATGATACCCGGATATTTCTCTAGGGCCAATGTTAGTGACACATATTTGCAGTTAGAAGTTTGAGCATGTCGGTCTAATATATACTATTTTCAATTTCCTATTTGCAGTTAGAAGTTTGACACATTTGCAGTTAGAAGTTTGAGCGTGTCAGTCTTATATATGCAGACCGAAAACAACTTGGGTAGAAACGGTGAGGAAAGACTTAAGGGCTAGGAACATAACAGAGAACATGACCTTGGATATGATAGAATGGAAGAAAATGATCCATGTAGACGAACCCAACTAGTGCCAAGATTAGACTCGGTCAATTTGAGCCGGATAGATCCTTTCACTTTCTTCATGAAAATTTTCTAAAGGATTCATTAGCCGACCCCAACTAGTTTGGGACAAAGGCTTAGTTGAGTTGAGTTAACTATCTTCTAGGTTATCCAGTTAAGTTGTATGGTATTTTATTCATAAATATCTTGTGTCTAATCTCACGGTATGAGACACATGTATTTGTATACATGTCCTAGAATTTGGAAAATGCCGATTCACATCTCAGTTCCCATGTGTGTGTGTGTGTGTGTGTGTGTGTGTGTGTGTGTGTGTGTGTGTGTTCATGACCATATCCATATCCGGGTATCATACAGCACAGCATGTCCTTATACACGATCAAAGAATAACCTGTCGATGAACTTCTGCCGCCCGACGAACTGCATCGTAAATCGGCTTCTCAAGGCGCTCCAATTCCCTCTTTTCCTCGGAGGAAGTCCTCCAAATGTTACTAGTAGGCAGTGACAACTTTAAAAATCAATCTCCATGAAGAGTAATAGATTAAATTTGGCAAACGAAAAACACTCACAAGAATTGAAACAAAGTTGTGATAAATTACTGCAAAAACCCAGCATCAACAGAAAAAGGACGGTGTAAATGCACTCAAATAACCTTGCTTAATCGGAATTACAAGTGAATTTATGTCAGCAATTTATCAGCAGTAAACAGAAACAAATTCTTACATTTATCAGATTTTCAGTTGGATGATATGTATCAATAAAAAATTGTATCTTCATGTGTGTACATTATGTGTCCAACTCCAAAGAAATAGACAGTATCACACAATGCAATGTTTGTAATGTTGTTTCAACAAAATTGGTATTATACACATTGGAGCTTTCTACACAAAAAAACTCATAGTTGTCAATTCGAACATGCAATTGTCCCTGTGCACCTGGGAAGTGATCAGCAACCAGGGCATTTAAGAAATTATTATTTAAATAAATAATATATATTACAAACAAAACAAAAAATATAGATATCGTGGAAAATAGAAACAATGTACACGTCCATGAAAAACATACTCATTTCCCAATGTTTAGAGGGAAAATAATGTTTTTACCCTTCTAGGACAATACTTACTGTACATAGTGGAAGGCAACTGCTTTGAGGTCGGCTGCCTAGGTTAAGGTTGCTCGGGAAGCGGATGATTAGGCGGTACAACCCCTCTCCCTTTTCTCTCTTTCCAATTCCTCTTCTCTGCTCTGCTAGGGTTTTTCGAAATTCTTTCAGTCACCTTATAGTCCACCATAGTCCAAATGTTCCTGGAAATTATTTATCCCACTAGACCATTTATACCTATATGCATCGGGAACTCCACCCATGGATCTCTTGATTCAAGAAATAAATGGTATTTATAACAAGTAGAATTGTTTGATCGTCAATTGATCACATTTTATTCATGAAATGGGTATTTCTAGTTCGCTATGATTTGTGGACACGGACACGAGCGTCGCATGTCGACACGGATCAGACACGACAAACCCCCAAAATTCAGAAATGGGGACACGGCTAAAATAGAAAGTATGTATAATTATAATTTGTGGACAGTGTTTGTCTACAAAAACACCCCTTTTATCTTTCAAAAAAAAAAAAATTTGTCGATACTGATTCATGTGTCGAGTTTCGAGTCTTTCGACACCGAGTTTTTTAGTCTTGTTTCAACGGAAGGGAGCCAAAAATGAAAAGAAATCAAAAGGACAATTCCACCTAACGGGCCGAACACAAGATAATCAAATAACAATGCATTCATCAATTTAATCTAGTTATCTTCCGTCTCCAATATACAATGAGAAGAAAGGGAGACCATTATAAGGGTGTTAGTTTGGGCTCGGGCTCGGAAGCTCGCTCGAGCTCGAGTCGGTAAGGGCTCGGCTCAAGCTCGGCTCGTTAAGCTTAACGAGCCGAGCCCGAGCTAGGCCGGACTCGGCTCGGCTCGTTAAGGCTCATTAAGAACTTAATATATTTAAAGAGTAGACATAAATTCATCAAAAGGGCTGTCCATTGAGTAGAAGGGGAAGTAAATATATATATATATATATATATATATATATTTTAAGCCCCTTTTCACTTCAGACCACCCCCCATGGTGTAAAAAGGGTAGTCAAATACAATACAAGGGGGCTGTCCATGAGAAGAACAAGGGGCGAAATATATCACTTCCCTTTTAAAGCAGAAATCCAATTAGGGTTTCAAAGGGGTCTCTCATTTTTCGTTGAGAAAACAGAGGGAGAAGGAGAGAACGAGAGATAGAGAGGAAGAGAGAGGGAGCTTGAGCTCCACCCACCATCCGCCGGTTACCCTCTTCACCACCATCATCAGCCACCTCTCCACCCCCTTCCCTTTTCCCCATCATCATCTCCACCACAATTCCTCCATTATTATCACCTCAAGCCCTAACTCCGGTCATCCCCCATTAACTCCTGCGAGTTCCTTTATCATTTCCGGCCACAATCTCGAACCACCACCATCTCTCTCTCTCTCCTTCCATCTCTCAGGTTCTCAAAGAGGGATTTTTGTGGAGAAAATAGAGGGGGGCAGAACTCTCAGATTTAGGGTTTTCTTCCCCATTTTAACAAAGATCGAGAGAGCAGGAGAAAATTAGAGAGATACAGAGAGAAAGCAGAGAGATCAGGAGGGTAAAACAGAGGGAGATCAAGACCAGAGAGCTGAGAAATCAGAGGAGAAAGAGGTCCAAAAAAGCCCAAAATATGTAGGATTTTGGGGCGCCCATTATGAGCTCAGTAAGGCTCGCGAGCTGCTCACGAGCCTGATTCGAGCCCGAGCTCAGGTATAGAGCTTAACGAGTCGAGCCGAGCTGGGCCAAACTCGGCTCGTCTCGGCTCATTTGCAACCCTAGACCATTATGATACAAAGAATATAGTATTGGAATAAGAGTTTGTTTAGGGTTTTAGGTTTTGGGTGTGTGTGTGTGTGTGTTTTTTTTTTTTTTTGAGGGGGTGGGGGTGGGGGGGGGGTATGGTTATAACAACAAATATTAGCTAAGGATTGAGCCTCTAGTTCAATGGTCAAAGGCTTTGCTCTCCAACTTGGACGTCGGAGGTTCAATCCCAACTTACCTACCGAAAATAAATATTAGCTAAAAGAAGAGCTCAAAGAAGAGTTTATAATAGAAGAAGAGTTAATAATAAAAGAGGCTAACACATTATTCTATAATAAAATAGAATGTCACACTTGACACGGTACAAAAACGTGCGCCACGCCAACATTAAGCCCAAAACTACCAGCTGTACATTTAAAAGTGTCCAAAGGAATGTCAACACGTGTGGACACGCGTGTCGCATCGTACATGGCACGACTCGTGTGTCAACAATAAATTCAAAGTGTCGGTTAAATCATAGCTAGTTCGGTTAAACAAATCTTCGACCAAAAGGTCATGAATAATGGTATTCGCGAGACTTGGTTTTGAACCTAGCTCTGGTCAAAATCCACACAAGAACCAAACAAGGGTGACCCATCCAATGTGACAATGGGTATCAAGATGAGCTTCATGCCTTAACATTTAGCAAACATCATTTTAGAAGTTTTGGATTGTACATAAAGATTTTGCATTCTCTCAAGCATATTCCTAGAAGTACAAATTATGTGGCAGATTCATCTGTTAGGACTGAGGTTGATAGAGATGAACTACCAATTGCACAAGATCTATGATGCAGGCCAGGCCAGGAGAAGAAGAAGAGAAGAGAAGAGAAGAAGGAAAAGAGGGGAGAAAGGAAAAGAGGGGAGAAAAGGCTGTAATTCAGTAGTATTCCAAAAGCTATTGTCCAATACATGAGGCCCTCATATGCAATGGAAATAAAATAACATGGAAAGTAAAATCCCAAAAACTAGATAACATGAAAATAAAATCTCTAAAAGTCATATTGAATAAAATCTCTAAAAGTTCCTATGATCCTCATCAATTTAACTATTTTGTAGCTATGTTTTGGGTTGATGTGGTTCGTTTGTTTTATAGATGTTTGTTTAGTCGACGAGTCATCCCATCCCCTCTATTCTTGTATTCTTTGCCTCCTTAAATAAGTTCACGTTATCATTCACCAAAAAAGGAAGAAAAAAAATGAAAAGGCAAACATTAAAATAAAGAAAAAAAAATCAAAGCTAAACTAAATGGGTTCGATAGTAAATGAATCACCAAATCAAATACCATCTCTCGCATATAAAAAAGAGACGCCATGACGAGGTTCCTAACTTCCCAATTGGGAGAGAGCAAGGTTACCTGGAACGCGGTTCGTTCCAGTACGCGGTATGGGAACGGGTACGGGGTACGATGGTAGCCCGGTACGAAGAGGGTAGGCTAAGTCGGTTTGCGATTTCGGCTCGTTGGTCGATTTGGAACCCAAATTTGGGTGGCTCTAGTACTATATATATATATATATATATATATATATATATATATATATATATATATATATATATATATATAAAATTTCATTTTATAGCCCATGCTACATACATTTAATAAACAAAACCAAAAACCTCGTGTATGCTATTCACATATATTCAAAATGAAAATTCTAGTTCCAATCCAATGCATCTATACTTATATATAAAGCTGAATGTGGTACGTTGTGGTTGTGCCACGTGTCAGCCCCTCTTTCCACCAAATTTCAAAAAATTTTATACTTCCGTTTCTATCTTTGCACGTGGTTGTCCAGACATCCAAAACCCCCCAAAAGTTGTGACTCTTCATTATCTAAGCTGTGGTGGTGCCACATGGCAACCCCTCCTCTATCCCCAAAGAATACTCTACTCTATATTGGAAATATTCCTTAAAATCAGTAATTAAAATCCTTTCCAATACGTCACCCCTTTGCATTCCGATTTTATTAATTATATATAATCACATCTCTTCCCTAAATGAGGAAATAAATAATCTCCATAATCACGTCTCTTTGTATGGCCATTTAGATCCAGAAATAAACGGAAATCTCTTTCCCAAACGTTTAACTTCCCTAAAACGTTAACTTCGCTTTACTTAAAATAGACGTATGTATTTTCTCTTTCGCATTAAATCCATTCTCTTCCCCTTTCCACAACGCTTAAAAATACGCTATTACAGTTTTTGCTATTAATGCATTCCCATTAAAGTCTGCTACATCGATACAATTTCCTTTCATGTTTTTGTCTTCTAGATTGCTCAATTTCTCACTTCATAGATATTTTTTCGTCAAAAAATAAAAAATAAATTAAAGAGCATTTTAAATTTAGCATGTTTGATGATGTGTGATTGTTAATTGTTTGATGATGTGTTTTAGGAATTTTGAGCGGAATGAATTGTAACAAATAGGGCTTCAGTTTTGCCACAGTCTAATTTGTAAGTTTGTCGCTTCCACTTTTGAAATTCTATTGCGAAGATTGATAGCATGGATATACAAA
The DNA here is from genome assembly GCF_043159265.1 of Tasmannia lanceolata. Lineage (NCBI taxonomy): Eukaryota > Viridiplantae > Streptophyta > Magnoliopsida > Canellales > Winteraceae > Tasmannia > Tasmannia lanceolata. The sequence goes on from NW_027518693.1 coordinate 13,273,071, forward strand.
AGGAGTTGGTTTTATTTTTTTCTGATGAGTTGTAGAGATGTTATCCTTTTTATTTGGAAGTATTTTGATTCTAAATGTAAATTCAATTTTAGATGGGAGGAGAAAACAAATAATGGAGACTGATGTTCGATCTCTCTCATTAAGGCCTGCATCCCCGAAATAATCAAGGCCAACAAACTAAAGGGATACAAACACATTTTAGAGTTAATCCTCTTTTATTATAGGATTTGGATTTGGAGTCTGGATCTACTCTCATGTGCTTTATTGGCAATGGTGATTTTTGGGTTGTCTACATTTTGGAATTATCAATTTTAATTGGATTATTTTTGTTATGATTTGCAGACCTAACGATACCCCTTGGGATGGAGGTGAGTAGATTCAGACTCTTGATTATCTTTATATTTTTTCCTTCTCTGTTTTCTTTTTGAAATTTTCTAGATGGATTTTATATTGTTTATAACAATGATTTTTTATTTTATTTTTTAGATTCTTGCATTATAAATTCGTGACAGGCTTTGGGTTTTTTTCCCGGCTTCGAATGCTATGTTTTGGAATTTCTTTCTTTTCCATTGTAATATTTGAAATGGGTTGTGGGTATCATGTATATGGCTGTAAATATGAATTGCATCATTATTTTTTATTATATATATGTTGTCCACACCAAAATTATGCTTAGCTATTTTCAATTATTGCCATTGGGCATTTTTTCCCTATAATTAATATATTTGTTTCAAGTCCCATTTAGAATGTTATGTCTATAATATATCAGTTTTGATGGGTTTATTTTGGTTTTGATTTGCAGACCTCATGATAACCCTCGGGATGGAGGTGAGTAGATTCTGCCTCTTGATTTTTTTATTCATTTCCTTTTCTGTGTTTTTTTAAATTTTAGAGATGGGTTTTATGTTGTTTATGATGATGAATTCTGTTAGTTTTTCCTTTTTAGGTTGATGGATTATGAAATTATGAAGGGCTTTGGTTGTTTTTGGTCCTAAAGAAGTGAGTGCATCTCAGTTCGACTTAGCAGGTAGATTCCTGTAATTTCATTCTTGGATCTTTTTTTATCTATAAATTTCAGCCATTGTTATAACTTTGAATTTTTTATAAACCTTAGGATCTTTCTCATTCGGTTTCTATCATGTGAAAATCTATCTGCTCTAAAATAATATATATCTTGTGCTGAAAATCTATATGTATATACACACATATAAGGGTAATGAGATTTTAGCTGATTATGGAGAAGAGAGAATTGACTTTCCTTTTGAGCACTATTTACTGTGTTCAAGTGTGATATCGCGCATTTTCTTTATATATATAATAAGGAGAAAGGGCCGTTCCACTGTTCACGATGATGTGGCAGCCCTCCCCTTCCTCGCTCAAGTATACATGGCATGTTAATTTCTGACGCATTGATATTTCATAATTGAAAAACCTATTCCTTTGGGTTATAATAAGTGCCCAGAAACGTCTCTCAAAAACGCATTTAAATGCTTATAGATCACTTCGGTACCCTTCCTCCGCTGCGAACTTGCATCAATTCTTGCTTGCTCTACATCAAAACTTCATCAATTCTTGATTTTTTTCCTTCTTTTTCATGCATTACATTACGAGTTCAAGATTTGGCATGTGTACTTATTCTGATGTAGTTCTGTGTTGACATGTCACAAATGTAGTAAAAGTGACTTCTCAATTTATCAGATTACTCCATTGACATTTACTCTATTGGTGGGGTTTCAGAGAAGGGGGTTGAAGGAATTTCTTGAAGCCGTCCAATCCTAAGAATTAAGCTGTTAAGGTTCTTCAAGGATGGGATTTGTTTCAGCCTTCTTTGCAGTAGCAAAGGGTGATAGTACGGCATGACATTGTATCTCTTTTATTTTTTTCCTTTCTAATTCGAATTGAACTATTGCTTACTTGACTGACTGTTGCAAATGTGAAATTTATTTGAGTTTGTCATTTATATTATTGAAGTTTATGTTTGCCATTTCTTTTGATATGAGGCTTTGATATCATGAGGTACGAAATATATTTGAGATTTGATTAGGAGTAATGCACCTGATTTACATGAGAAAATTGTTCACATTTCTTTTATAAACATTCACTTTTTGGCCGCCCTGTGCATCGCACGGGTGTGGTAAGCAATTATTAAGAATAGCAATTATCTACAAAGCTGAATGTGGTAAGCTGGGGTGTCGCCATGTGGCACCCCCACTGCATTCCGACATGAAAAAACGCTTGATAATTGAACTTCGAGTTCCCACAACGAATGGAATTCCAAACGCTATTTTGATGCTATTAAGAGCTCAACTTGGAGTTCCCACAATGCATAGAATTCCAAACGTTATTTTGACGCCATATTTTAGGATTTCCTTTAAAAAAGAATTGGTTTCTCACGAATTCGCACTCATCAACAGATATGCCCCGTGCAATTTTTTAGAATACTAATTTTTACTATTCTCTAATCAGGTTTTTCCGAAATATTATGTTATACTATTTTATACCATATAATTTTTTGTAATCAAATTTATGAAATAATTTCTTTTTGAGTTATAAATCTTTCTTTTTTGGGCCGCCCCGTGCATCGCACGGGACTGCAACTAGTAATATATAAAATTTGAAGATCTCCAAATATCACTAAATTAAGTATCAACATATATTGCATTCTCAATCTTAAATGAAAGCAAACAAAAAATAACTACCCATTCTTAAATAAAAATGTAAAAACATAAACAAACTAATAAACTATTGTGCCACTCTCTTTTCCTAGTCCACTGAAGTGTTCCCTCTTTATGCATCTCTCCCTATCTCGCGGGTCGCCCGGGTCGCCATTTTTGGCGATCCGGGTCGCAATCGACCCACGTTTCGGGTCGGCGAACCCGGATCGCGGGTCGGAGGGTGGCAAGGCGATCTCGGTAACATTGGGAGAGAGTCCCTTAGCAGCGATACAAAAGATCAAGCATGTGCATCCAAGGGATAAATACCAAAAGGATATTTCAGACTAATTCACACGAAGCGAAGGTCCAACATCAACACAATATGGCCAAGAAATATCAGCAAAAAAATCTCATATCATACCTCAAAATATGAGATGTCACACCCCTAATAGCTCAAACATCCAGCCAAATCCCCGAAATACCTATAAAATTTGAACTCTTCCATTGCATTTGGACTTTCTCAAAATGAAGGATCATCCATCTATGATACAATAGTATTGAATGAATGGACTTGTTGAGAGAGAGAGAGAGAGAGAGAGAGAGAGAGAGAGAGAGAGAGAGAGAGAGACCGTTTAAACTTTAAAGGCCATGCTCCACAGAGAACACAATTATTTAAGGAAGTTGGAGAATAACTCCATCAGCAAAAGAATATTGTTCACACAAACTAGCGAAAAGGAACAAAACATAAGTAGATCATTGCAACTAGGGGAACTGTGCTAGTGACAGATGAAGGGACCTAAAAGATCACACTAAGAGGACAAAAAAAGGTTTGGTTAAATAACTCATTAAATTCATGAGAAGGAAGATACGCATAACAATCACAGCCAAAGATAAGGAGAAAGGAATAACCATGAGGTTTGCCACAAAAACAATTATGAGGAGAATTGTTGCCTAATATAGAATAAATTTGAGAATTTATAAGATGAACAACAATAAGTTCTACTTCGCGTCACATAAAATGAGCAACACCAGGTTCAATAAGAGAGTAAGAAAATGAGGAACACCAGGTTCAATAAGAGAGTAAGAACAACGGATAGTAGATGACCATTTTTCCTCTTCAAAACCCCATTCTGTTGTGGTATATGGAAACTTCTTTGAGAATGGATTTCCTTTACTCGTAAGGACTGCTGAAATTCAGTGGAAAGATATTCTCCCCTGAATCAAATCGCAAGGCATTGATTTTTTTGAAATGGTAATATATTGAAAAAGGGGGAACCGAGATGGTCCACCAGAGATAAAGAGAAGAAGAACATAAAAGACAAAACAAAATACAATGGAAAATATAGTACAAACTTCTCACGGGGGAAGGAAATCGAACCACTCCAACCCCTCTTTATTAACTCCAGATCTAGCGAGGGAATCCGCCTCACCATTTGCTTCGTGTCTTACATGCTTAAAAACCATAGACGACTCTAAAGTGAGATCAGAACTTTCCTCAAAGAAACTCAAAAATCTCCACGGGGGAGCCACTCTCCCAGTTAGCCAACTAATTACATTTGAAGAATCTCCTTCCACAATTACCCTATAGAGAGAATCATCACTTAGGCGCTTAATCCCCTAATATGCAGCCTGAACTTCCGCTTCAGATGAATCAGTCCTTCCAATTGGACCTGCAAAAGCCCACGATACCACCCCTCGAGAATCTCTACATAGCCCTCCAACCCCCGCTGGACCCGGATGGCCCATGCAGGACCCATCAAAATTTATTTTAAGAAAACCTTCAGGGGGAGCTTCCCATTTCTGACTTCTCTTCTCTCTCCTCATACCTTCAGAGCACACAATGCGCCACCCCTCCCACATATCGAAGGCTGATACGAATGTGAACAAAGGGATGCTCTTCACCCAATAAATAACCATGGCTATGATTTTATTATATAACCAATACGATGTCTTTGCCACACCTTCGAAAACTCTTGAGTTCCCTTCCTTCCAAATGACCCACCACAAAGCTATTAAACATAATCTCCAAAGCACCTTACCTTTCTTTTTCCAGGGCGCAAAATCCCAACTCAAAAATAGTTCTGCTAGAGATTTTGGAAAGACCCAGTAAATACCAAACCTGTCCAGAATGAGACCCCAAATCGCTCTTGTTACCTTGCAATGAATAAAAAGGTGGTCAATTGATTCCCCATCTTCCAAACAAAGCGAGCAATGGTCTACCAGGCACATACCCCTTTTTCTTAGAAACTCAATGGTCTGAATCCTCCCATTACACACTGCCCAACTGAAAAAAGTTACCGACGGGGGGGCATGAAACTTCCAAACATCAGCAGAGTAGGGGGATCCAAACGCAGGCAGCAACTGATAGTAAAAGGATTTCACCGAAAATTAGCCAGATGAATCCCATATCCATATCCACGTACATTGAGAAAAGCCATCAATGAATATAACAATGTAACAGAAACACAATAGAGACTATACGTGACAAAGGCCCCAAACATCACTATGTATGAACTATGAACTGCTAAGTAATACATAGAGTTGAACAAAGAAACGCAATGTATATGATACATGAGAAAGCTCCTAGACATCACTCTGGCCAGATTTTATCTAATGATTCGTATTTGGATATACATACATTTTCACAAATAAATTGTTCGAGGGCATTTATTGTGGATGTCTTTTCCCAGTAATCACGATGGAGAAAGCACCAATACAAACCGAATGGACGAAAGAAAATGCATGGATAGGGATTATGGAAACCTAGAATAGAAGATACATGAGGAAGGCCCCAAAAATCACCATGGCCAGATTTTACTTTATTATTTTTCTTTTGGTAGGTAAGCTGGGATTAAACCCCTGACCTCTAGGTCAAAGAACAAATCCTTGATCATTGAGCTAAAGGCTCAATCACAACAAGAAAAACCAGATCGTGGTGTAGGGATCTGTAATGGGACCCACAAGGTTTTCTCACGGTATTCTTTAGTAAAAGGTGAAAGAATAGTTCACTCTCTGCTCATCATGAGGCTGTGCATGGCCAGATTTTATCTGTGGTCCATATTTGGATATACATACATTTTCACACAAACCGTTCGAGGACAATTAATGTGGATGTCTTCTCACAATAATCGTGATTAAAAAGCACCAATTCAAATCTAAGGGACGAAAGATGATGTTAATGCATGGATAGGGATTATAGAAACATAATAGAGAAGATACATGAGAAAGGCCCCAAACATCACTATGAACTACATCAAATGGAACATGAGAAATATGAGTGCTTAAAAGAAATGAAACTTGAATACGTTTACCAAGAGAACAAGATTCACAAGTACCAGTAGTAGAAGATAAATTAGAAACATCAAATTTATTTCTAATCAAACTAACTATAAACATGGTTTTTTGAACAATCTTTATATGGATGAACAAGTCATCTATGCCACACAGGCCAAATATTATTTCTATGCTAAATATTAGATGAAGAGGCTAACAAACAAGAGGATGTACTTCAACTTGCAGCGGAAAGAACAATTTCAAGGCACCACACCTCTCTCAGACACCTCATCAAACACTTGGCGTGCACCTTTGATATCAACACAAATGCCATAGAACACAACTAGGACGAAGAAAGAGATGACAAGATTTGGATGAAGTGGAGGGAGGTTTCAAAATAAAAGGAAAGAGAGGATTTTAACCTAGAAAGAAGGGGGTTAAGGGAACTAGAAAGATCCCAACAAGGGTCTAAGGTTTAGAAAAAGAAAGATATTTATGGATTTAGAAAAAAAAGGGACAAGAAAGGATTGAGATTGAGAAAAGAAGGAAAAGAATATAAAAAAGAGGATCTTTTGTTGTTGTTTTTTTTGTTTTTTTTTTCCGAATTTGGGTGGATGGATTTACAAATGGTATTTACAAAAGGGAGGGTGGATGGATTTACAGGGAAGGAAGATGGGAATGGATTTTTGTTAGAGATTGAAGATTAGGATTAGGGATTTTGGGTTTTGGATGGAGATTTGATCGAGAATGGGATTTGGAAATGTATTTTTATTAGATATGGAAGAGGAGGTGGTGGAGGAATGGAGGATGAGATGTGGGTTGATGGAAATGGAGGAATGGGGGAAATACCGTAAAGAGGCATTGTGGCAAAGTGGGGTGGGAGAAAGTGGGTTACGGCAAAAAGGAAAGAAAGTGGGTTACGAGAAAAAGAAAGGAGGACCCATGCGAGGAAGGGAAGAGGGTTGTCGCTAGCGGGGGGCTGAGAGAGAGAGAGAGAGAGAGAGAGAGAGAGAGAGAGAGAGAGAGAGAGAGAGAGAGAGAGAGAGATCTGCAGGAAGGTGGGGTCACGTGAGGGTGAGGAAAAGGGGGGGTTAGCGGGACGAGGCCGGCGAGGTGGGCTAGGGGGCTGTGGGAGATGCGAGAGAGAGGGAGGGAGGCGAGAATGAAAGAGAGAGATGCGAAGGAAAGACTTCTATTCCTCTTTCTTCCTTCAAATCTTTGCTTTGATCATGGTTTTCAATTTTGGTTTCAGTCCCAATTTCGGCCTTTGTCGACACCTATCCTTTGCTTTGATCATGGTTTTAAATTTCGGTTTCGGTCCCAATTTCAGGGTTGGTCGACACCGAAATTTTGGCCGAAATCCCATAGTAAAAAAAGTAGTATTTTATTATTTCTGAAAATTAGGCCGAAATTACCGAAATTTTAGAATAATACTATATTTTAAAAAAAAACTCAATTTCCTAAAATGGGGACCGAAATCGGAAATTTCGGATTTCGTGAAATTTCAGTTTCGATCCCCACCGAAATCTGAAATTTAAAACCACGGCTTTGATACCATGTTAGAAAGGAAAGAGAAGGAGAAGAAGAAGAGTGAAGGAGAAGAATGTGAGTATCCACTAAGGAGCTCCCCTTATAATATGATGTATATATAGAGCCCAAAGTAGGGTTACATGGTACAAAGACTATAATACCCTCAACACTACATGTAATGACCATAATACTCTTCCAACAATATCCTTGCCATTATTCTATTTTTTTGAATGGGAAGGAATTTTATTAAAAGGGGCACAGGCCCGATGACCGAGATGGCCAAAGAAAAAATGTCTTACTCTTATTATATTTCAATATGGCAGTTATGTAATTATGACTCATTGAGTCATTGGTATTATAAAGTCAACTCCTTGAATTTGGACTGTGACTCTTCAAAACTCTTCAATATATTTCAATATGGCAGTTATGCAATTATGACTCATTGGTATTATAAAGTCAACTCCTTGAATTTGGACTGTAACTCTTTCTCCAAAACTCTTCATTTTTTCTTGGAAAACAACCTATAATTTCAGGATAGAATTGTATTCTTGAAAGAGCAACCTATTACTCATCTTACTTCATTGCCTTGTTAATTGAGGTACAAATAAATATTCATGTTTATATGTAACAAAAAAATTATACTCACTCATCATTGTATTGTTGGATTTCGCCCTCAGGAAACTGCCCAGAAGCAAAGAGTTCAGTGACAGGAATGGACGGTGGATCAGTCTGCTCAACAGATTCTTTCTTTTTCCTATACATATCAGAATATTGATCATCATTCTGCCTACAAAGTTAAAATCCAATTTCAAACAAAACAAAATTACGCCATTAAAAAATCATAATTACTATATGAAAATAGAAGCACACCTGCTTTTACTTTTCTTCTTCTTCTTCTTCTTCGTAGTTTCTGCATAAAATTTTCCCAATGCATGTTATGTACCAAAACTGGGAAATGATATTTCCACCCCCGTTTTTCAGCATTACCACCATCTCTTCTTTGTCTCTTCCTAAAAATGGCTGTTTTTCCACCATATATTGTTTGTATTTTGCTTCATTTTCAAGAAACAACAAACAGAAGGGGAGGAAATGCTAAGAAAAGAGGTGTGTTCCCACCTCATTTTGTTTGCCTTTCTCTTCATTTCCAAGAACAGATGCCCGCAAGGGTTGGAAATGGTGAGAAATGGGGTGGAAATATCATTTCTCATAAAAGTATGCAGGAAAATTGCAGTGATAAACTTACAGTGAATTTTTACTATCTATATAAGAGCATCTCACAAAACCATAAACTAATATATGAAACAGGTGACATCTCAGTTCATCGAGTTCCACAATATATATATATATATATATATATATATATATATATATATATATATATATATATATATATATATATATATATATATATATAGAGAGAGAGAGAGAGAGAGAGAGAGAGAGAGAGAGAAAACATTTCCTACACACTTGTGTAGGTAAGTTACCTACACACTAGCTTAAAATACAGGGGGCCCACATTGTTTGGGTGATCCAAACCATTCATTTGAATGGTCCTCACATAGATAGGGTGTCCACAAAAAATCAGATCCATAGGATCATCCCAACCATTCAAACTATGGAGGCAAAAAATGGACTAATTTGTGAAGGTTTATACACGTCCATTTTACCGCCACAAATCGTAGGGTTGGGATGATCCTATGGATCTGATTTTTTGTGGACACCCTATCTCTGTGAGGACCATTCAAATGAATGGTTTGGAACACCCAAACAATGTGGCCCCCACTGTATTTTAAGCTAGTGTGTAGGAAATGTTTTCTCATATATATATATATATATATATATATATATATATATATATATATATATATTCACAAGACCATGTGATGGAGATCGACACCCATTGCGCGTTTATTCTAGTCGGGGTCGCACTTGTGGGCCCACATAAGGATCTTTTTATTTATGTTATGGTTATTTTATTGCTTTTAGGGATATTTATGGGATTAGTTGATATTATTAGGGTTATTTTAGTCTTTATTACTTTTAGGGTAGTTTAGTATTTAAGGGATTCTTAATTTAGTTGGTTTCTTTATTTTAGGGCTCTTAATTGCCTATTTATAGGTAAGCTACAGCTTGTTTTCATAACTTTGAATGATTAATTGAATTGAGACTAATTGAGTGCTTCTTTCTTCCCTTCTATTTCTAATTCTCTTCTACTTCTCTTCTTCTTCTTTTCTTCTTCTTCTTCTCCTTATTTTCTTCCTCAGCCTACATCAAATTGGTATCAAAGCAAAGATCCAAGTCGGCCGCGAATCGCCCAAAAATTCCACAAAAGCTGCTGCCCAGAAATTATACCCGAACACAATAAACGCTTCTCATATTTCAACCATTACCTAACCCACAGAACCTGTAGAAGACTCCTTCCAAACCCTAATCTGAAACCCTAACCCCCAAACCCCTTTCTCAGATTTCAGCCACCTTATCTCCCAAACAAGGTTTTAAATTTCGGCTTCGGTGTCGGTTTCGGTCACCACCGAAACGTTTCGGTTTCAGTATGAAATTTCGACCGAAATCATGTAAAAATATGATTATAATTTCGTTTTTTTTTTAATTTCGACCGAAATGTCTAAAATTCCGGTGTAAATTTCGGCGATTTCAGTGAAAATTTTGCCTATTTCGATGAATATTTAATAAATTTTGATGGGAATTATAACATTTCGGTGAAATTTCACCGAAATCTTGTAAAGAAACGACTTCATGTAAATTTCATTTTGGTCGCGGCCGAAACGAAATATTTCAGCCAAAACGAAACGTTTAGGCCGAAATTTAAAACCATGCTCCCAAACTCTTGAAACCCCTAATCCAAACTCAACCAACCTACATCAATAAACCCCAACCTCATCTTTTATATCCAGAATTCTTAGGCCTAAGCCTAAACACATATTCATCTCTTCCAATAACAGCCCCAAACCCTCTTATTTTCAGCCCTAGCCCTGAAGAGTTGTAGGGAAAAAAATTGTTCTCGGAGACGCCATCACCGGAATCCGACAACCCTTCGCCGAAGCTTCACCGCGTCCGCCGCAACCCTCTATCGCCGCCGGTGTTTGAGGAGAGGAGAAACCCAGCGGGTTTCTATTTCTTCAGGACAAAGAAAACCCAATTGGGTTCTGTTGATCGAGCAAAAAAAAAGGTAAAAGAAATCCCCCCCCCCGTCCCTCGCCCCCATTATAAGTATTTAACACCTTATATTTAAGGTATATTAGCCCCCCAATTCCCCCGGACACCCCCCTCCTTATTCCTTTAAGTTCACGTGCAGACTTAAATCTGTCACGTGAACCAAAAGTTCAAAGTGTTATATTCTCACCCCCTGTTCTTCCTTTGGGCACCCCCTCTCCCATTAGTAATCTCAGATTAAACCCCCTCTTGTTTACCTTCAGGCACCACGCCAAAAAAAGAAAAGAAAAAAAAGAAGCAGAAATTCAATTCTCTGTTTTTCGTCTTCTCTCTTCCTTCTCTCTCTAAACTTTCTCTCTCCTCTCTCTATCTAGTTTTTTTTTTTTTAAATTGACAATTTCATTGATGCTATGAAGATTACATTGGGGGACCAGTGGTCCCAACTTGCATTACAGAGAACCAATTAAGAGTGGCCAGGAGTATACTTCTGGGCTCTCTCTATCTAGTTTCTCTCTCTTGTTTTCAAGCTTCTTCCGCTCGAAATTGGCCCGCGACTTCAACACAAAAGTTAAAGCACTTGATTAGTAGATCACACCCGTATCAGTTTCAGCAACAATTAATGACTTTCAGCACAGTTTCAGGAGCAACCTCGGCCGTCGATTACGTTCCATCTTCCGATCAGCAGCTTCCCGACATCCGATCGACGATCCGTGACAATGCAATTGTCAGGAAGACCACCAGGACTTCTTCGGCTATTCGTAGGCTACCGAGGTACGCGTCTTCATTATTGAATTTGTGATTCAAAATTTCTATTGGTAGATAGCTGTTAAATTGCAAAAGGGCCCACATCCATTCTGTTTTCATCAGACCCTTATTTCCTCTACAAAACAAAAAACCATTTTACCCTGATTTTTCGAACCCCATTTTTACACCAACCTTAAGTAGTTTCATTTATTACGTACTTGTTTCCTTGCATTACATTAGCATAGTTTAGTTGCATTACTTTTAGTTATTTGCGTCGTATATCAGCCAAAACCATTCTTTCCTTACCCGTAGTTCATGAGCATACAAACACGTTCACAAACTAAAATGGAAGAACGAGTCACCACCTTGGAAAATGTCGTGAACACTCTTAGGGGAACAATACAACAAATGGAAGGACACATAGAACAACTAGAAGAGCGCCTTACGCAGTTGACCACATCGATGGGAAAACGCCCTGTTGAAAGTCATTTAGGTGACAGGTCTACCACTCACGTGGATGGCCCTGGGCTCCAGGCAGGCCAATCTGGCAATGCTCTTGGACATCCTGTCGGTCAAGGAGGCCTTCTCCCCACCCCTTAGAGACTTCGTCCCATTGCTAGGGAAAGTCATATGCAGGGCAATGATAGGAGGAATAACCATGTTGGCCAACCCTACCATGAGGGATTTGTTGACGATGACCAATTCCAGGAAGACGACCCAGAGAATTATGTCTAGCCACCTACCCAAACTAGGTATCCAGATAGGCATTTTGCTATTCGACCTCAGAGACAGGGTCCAGATCATCACCACACTGAGCATATGGATATTAGTAAAAAGGTCAAACTTGATGTTCCTAGTCTTGATGGTAAGTTGGATCCCAGTGCCTTCCTCGATTAGTTAGCAGACCTGGAAGACTACTTTGAGTGGTTTGAAATGTCTGACTATCATCGTGTGCAGTTTTGCAAAATTAACTTAGTGGGATCTGCCAAGTGGCATTGGCAGACTGTTCAGAGGAGCTTATGCATTTAGGACAGCCATACAATTTCACGTGGGATGATATGAGCACCAAGTTAAAGGATAAGTACGTGCCCACCTTCTATCAACAACAGCTGTTAAGAGATTTATTAGGTTTGACGCAGTCGAACTCTACGGTCACAGAGTACTTATCTAAGTTTGAAGAGCTTATGCTACGATGTGATGTCTCTGAAGACCTTTCCATGACTGTAAACAAGTTCATACATGGGTTGAGACCTGAGATCGAGAGAGAAGTTGACCTCCATTCTCCAGAGACCATGACGGAAGCCTATCATAAAGCTCTTGAATTTGAAAAATATCTCAAGAACCCCAACCCTAGAGGAGGAACGTCCAAAATGAGAGAGACCCAAACGACTAGATCGTGGTCATCACAGCAGACTGGTAGAGTTGTCCAGTCAGGCCCAGTTGCTTTCAGAAACAACACCAATGTCTCTAGAAGAAGTAATAACTTTGGTCCTGCAGCTAGCACTAATCGGGGTAGAGGACCCGTAACTTCTACTTCTCGTCAAAGACCTGTAACCATGGTTTTAAATTTCGGCCGAAACATTTCGTTTCAGCCGAAATATTTCGGTTTCGGCTACGACCGAAACGAAATTTACATGAAGTCGTTTCTTTACAAGATTTCGGTGAAATTTGGAGAAACGAAATTTGGTGAGGTGAAATTTCGGTTGAAATTTCATTTTTAGCCTTTTTTACAAAATTTCCACCAAAATTTTAAATAGAACCACCGAAATTTTTAAAAAGTCTTCCCACCGAAATTTATGAAAGATTAATGGAAATAGCCAAAATTTTCACTCAAATCGCCGAAATTTGAGACATTTTGGTCGAAATAAAAAAAAAAAAACGAAATCGTAGTCATATTTTTACATGATTTCAGCCTAAATTTCCGTCCGAAACCGAAATTTAAAACGTTGTGTAAAATGACACAAAAGTACATGACAAAGTACTAAAATGACTAGCTACCCTAAAGAAAACAAAATAAATCCTACCCTAAATTTTAAGATTGTGACCTTAGGATGGTCCCCATCATTGTGCATGCATGATAATTTCAAACATACCAAATTTCACATGCAATTCATATAAGTAATGATACACAATACATGCACCACATTTCACATGCAATTCATATAAATCTAATCATGTAATACATAGTGATATACTTACACTTGCAGGTTTGGTTTATCCACTTCAGTCGTCTTGGTTTCGATGGGATGGAAACAAAAACATTACAATTGCTTCATGTCGGTTTAGGTGGAAATTTAAAACTACGGGTCTGATGAGCATCTCTGGATCCAGTGACAGAGAAGCAAGGCACCTATACTCTCAAGCCTTCCGAGACATGATGCATTAATAGAGCTTTCCCTCAAGAATTGTGCCCCAAAGAAACCCACCCGCTTCAGCTACCTCGTGCCCTGGCTCTCTCCGATGAGTCAGCGCCCTTCCATCATTCACACCACCCCTCTAGATAAAACAATGGTACCATTACTAAACAATGTTTATGAGTTTGCATATAGTCAAGTGCCTGTTGCACTTCCAATGGGGTGCAGATCGACATATTCAGTTGAATTGTGTCAGGAATGACTCGTATTTTTTTCTTCTTGCATTTATAAGTCTACACCTTAGTTATAAATTCCATTCCGGTCGCCGTTCTGTTTTGGCTACTGGAACCATTGTTTTGAAAATCTTACGATTTACGGTTCAATTTACGATTCGATTTACGATTCTTAGGCAAAACGATTTGAATCCCATGATGAATCTTAATTTGTATGAATCTTACGATTTTTTATTGAATCTTACGATTCGATCGTAAATCGTACGATTCATACGATTTATGCGATTTATCCAAATTAAGTTTTGTACAAAAGAAAATATGTCTTTCTTTCAAAAGACCTCATTTCCTTTCTAAATTACAAGAAGCCTTTGAAATCCCTCTCATTAGAAGGAAGAAGACAGAGGATTAGGACATCGAACAAATCGAACTAATCGAGCACAGAGCATTTGTTGAGGGCATTACTCACATCGTGGTGGGAGTCGACGTGGGAGACTATCATAATAAGGACAACATCGATTCCCGTCTTTTATGATTGATATTTCTCATTTGATGTTTGAGACTTTGAGAATTGATATGATCATGTGTCTTTTTATAAAGATTATTAACCAAGATTCATGGTTTTGGATGAGACTTAGATGATTAGTATGTGTCAAGTTTGTCAGCAAACAATTTGTATTACGATATTGAATGCTTATCATGGTAGTTTCTGTTTGAATTAATGAATTTGGATGAAAAATGAATAATTGGCTATTTTTATTCTTTAATTTATTTATAATTTTTTATTATACATATTTTTTTATATTTTGGAATGAATCTTACGATTTACGATACGATTTACAATCCGATACGATTCGACCCCAATTACGATTTACGATTCGATTCCGATTTTCAAAACATTGACTGGAACGGAACGTTTCAGTGTTGCGGCCGTTTCGTTCGGCGTTTCGTTCAAAACTTTCCGTTCCGCTCCGGCGAGGAGAATTTTTTTAAAAAAAAAGTTAAAAATATGAAAAAAAAAATCCAGTGGGTATGGTGAATTTTTTGGAATTTTTGTTCCAATCCAGCGAGGGGAATTTTTTGAATTTTTTTCTAATTTTTTGCAAAAAGACGAAAATAGCCCTCCAAACAGTACCCCCACGGTCATAAAACGAGGGTAAATATGTAAAATACACTCCCCAACAGCCATAAGGGTATTTCTATAATTTTTTTGAATTTTTTTTTATTTTTTCCAACCCCATTCCAGCCGGAATAGGGGGTTTCGCCCATTCCGGCCGGAATGACCGGAACGGAAAATATGGAATTCCGGTGCGTTCCGGCCGGAACGGAACGGAATTAATAAATAAGGTCTCCAATAAGAAAATGCCATAAAAAAGGGAATGAGCAATACACAGATCTACTTTAACAACTAAAAGGGACATCCTAGAAATATTAAATTATAATAAACAATAATATTGGTCATATAAAAGATAAATAACTTCGAGTAAAATTTAATTAAATCATAAAGTGCAGCAGAGACCCATGTGAAGGAAACAAGAGGTTACAAAAGCAACCTGCTAAACCATTTCCCTGACCATCAACTTGCACCTCCTCCTCTTCGTCATCTTGCAAAGGATCAGAACTGATAGCCTTAACATCACCAACTGATGGGCTCAAAACTTTAGTGTCCATATCAGAAACGAACTCCTGCATGTGGCATATTCCAAAAATATCACGGGCAAGTAAATTGGAGAAGACAGAAGTAATGCTATAAACGTAGATATCAGTAACTAATCTACATTTTAGATGAACTAAAGCATATGTTTACAAAGGGAAATTCAAAACGATGTAAGAGAATAACTATTATGCACTAAAGGAGAGGCAAAGAAGAACAAGAAATAATCATTAAAGGTCAAAGTATATAAAGATAACCGGAAAAATTTGATAAAAGCATTTACTAGTGTTAGAAGTGTGTAATATGCCTAAGGGCAATTTGGTCTTTGTACTTTTCTCTCTTTCTATAAATACATAAATGACGGGGAGTTCTCTCCAACTCACTAATTCCTCTCATTCTCTTCTTCTTTTCTCTTGCAACATGGTACAGAGGCCTAGGGTTGTCGTGCCCTAAGGACCAACATTGGAAGAGACGCACTCTTCTTTCTCTCCTTCATCCCTTGCTTCCTTCTCCTCCTCCACACCTCCACCATTTCTCTTGGCTCCACCTCCACGCTTCCACGCCCCTCAGTTTCACCTCCACACCTCTCGGCTCCACCTCTACGCCTCCACCTTCATTGCACCCCACACCACCATCTCCTCTTTCTCCACCTCTACGCCTCCACACCTCTATTGCCGTAAACCCTAACCCAACTTCCACTCTCCACCATCTTCAAGCTCATTGCCATAAACCCTAACCTAACCTCCACTCTCCGCCATATCCACGCCCCCAACCGACCACCCTCAACTCAACTCAAACCCTAATCTAACAAGGACCCTCAAGCTCCTTTGTTTTCTCACACTCGGGTTATAAACCCCTTCTCTTCAATGGCCTAAATCATCTTAGGTCCTTTTTTATTCCTTCCCGCGGCTCCGATCTCCTTTGATTGTTTCTCTTCTCATCATTGGTCATCATACTATTCTACATCCACTATGTCTCTTCTACGGAGCAGCAGTGCACGCCACATGTCTGTTGAAATGTCCGAGTGAGGTGTTGTGCCTCCGAATTCATCTCCCAGCCTCTATTCTCCTCCTTGCTAGTGATCCTATGTCTTGTTTTACTATGTCTCTTCATTGAAGCCGCAATACTATGGCCAGGCTCGTCGTGTGATTCTTCACCTCTCTATTATTTATCCTCTGCAATAGTTGTGGTTGAGAGTGTCTCTCCATTTCTATCATTATAGATCCTCATGTTAGTTCGACTCATACTATGAGGTCGATTCCTCCACCTTCAACCGCCTTCTCTAGTTACTCCCCTTTTGTGGAGGCTTCTTTCCCACAGATGACTTCCATCCCACTTCGTGGGTCCACTCCATCTCTCACAGGGGTCCTCCCTCGAGCGCAGTGTTGTATGCAACCTCATGGGTCTAGTGACCCTTCTGTTGATACTTTTATTCTTGGCATGTATGTTGGTGGTCACCATTCTGGCCATGGCAGTGGTCGCTTTGCCAGCACTGTCGCAGGAGCAGTAAAGAAAGAGACAGACTGAAAGAAGGTAACATCGGCTGAAACAAAGAGCCGGCGAAGCCGAGGACTGTAACAACTATAACATTTCTAGGTACCAGAGTAGCCCAGAAAGACACAACGTTTCATACGAGGGTCTAATTTATCGAAACCTTGAGTAAGGTTGTGAACAAAACAACCACAACCAAAGGCCCGTGGAGTAAGAGAAAAGGGATCACAATTAGGATGTAAAACCGAAAAATAAGATTTACCATCAAGGACAGAGGAGGGAAGCCGATTAGCCAAGAAACGGGAAGGAGAGTAGCTAGAAAGGAAGTGGACCCAACAGGGTCAGTGAGAACATGAAGAAGAAGAGGAACCTGAGCGGTGGAAAAACGGGGATTGCTCGGAGCAGTAAAGAAAGAGACGGAGTAGGATGTAGAGGCACAAGGAATGTGTTGGGTACGCACCCGACAAGCACCCAGTAGCACATGCTCTGGGCAGAGCAAGGGGGACGGAGTACTGGATATAAGGCATAACACGTAGCCACAGTATGCCCCTCCGCCTAACAATGAGTGCAGTAGGGGGCGCCCACGCCTAGCAATGACATGGTCGCCTGCAGAAATTGGCCACGAACACTGTCTCGGTTGCCTTGACCTGCCGTTTAGTGTTATATTGTTCTATGGTCTGTATTACAACTTTCGTTGCAACATTTCACTTAGTGATTATCCCCTGGTTATATGATTATGCAGGATATGGCTATTGACAAAGCTATTGTACAACAGGCAGTTCTTATTTCTTTGTTGCTTACATCTTCTTCCCTGGCGCGCTTTCTTGTTTGCTACCGTATAAAACGGAGAGAAGATCATCGATGCTGACTTGTAAAATCTTGTTCGTGACTTTATCACTGACTTTGTCGAGGACGTGGATCGATCATGACGAGAATCTGATCGTCCTAAGAAAGCCTTGTTCTATATGACATCCAATGCTAAGCTAGGGATCAATACGGATCCCTAAACCTAAGTATGGGAAGAGGGTTTGGAAGCATTTTGGAGGACCTTTTGGGAGGATCATTAGAACACTATGCTTGGTTGTCCTTAAAAATCCCTATCTCATACTTCCTATAACCCTTTTGAATGAATGGGACACATCTCTCTCTCTCTCACGAAGATCTTGGTTGTCCCACATACCCTAAAATAAGCTAAATAGGATTTTTGACTCTCTCTACACTTTCAGGCTTTATCGGCTTACAGCTGTGCTGGTGAAGGCGGAGTTCATTGATCTTGATAGCATGTGAGTCTATTGTGCACACTTTATTTCTTGAGAACAATCCCCGTTTTTCCACCCCCAGGTTCCTCTTCTTCTTCATGTTCTCCCTGACCCTGTTGGGTCCACTTTCTTTCTAGCTACTCTCTTACCCAGAAAGTTATAGGTGTTACAGTCCTCGGCTTCGCCGGCTCTTTGTTTCAGCCGATGTTACCTTCTTTAAGTCCATATCTTTCTTTACTGCTCTTACTGAGAGCAATCCCCGTGTTTCCGCCCCTCAGGTTCCTCTTCTTACTATTCTCCCTAACCCTGTTTGGTCCACCTCCTCTCCATTGCGGGTGACTTCGGCTCCTCTTCCTATTCTTCCTCCTGTGCTGGTGACTTCGGCTCCTCCTTCTGCTCCTGTGCCGGTCTATCAATGACGCCTGCGGCCAGCTGTTCATCACCCTG
This sequence comes from Tasmannia lanceolata, assembly GCF_043159265.1. Classification (NCBI taxonomy): domain Eukaryota; kingdom Viridiplantae; phylum Streptophyta; class Magnoliopsida; order Canellales; family Winteraceae; genus Tasmannia; species Tasmannia lanceolata. The sequence continues at coordinate 13,291,878 of NW_027518693.1, forward strand.
CGCCCGAGGCAGTGTCTTCTCAGCCAGAGATACTGGATCCTCCATCTCAAGTACCTCCTCTTCCCTCTTCTGATGTTCCTTTAGACTCTCCTACGGCTTCCCACAGTCGTTCTCGTTCTACCGCCCATCATATTTCCCATTTTGTATCCTATGATAATATCACTCTTGTTTTCGTAGATTTGTCTCTTCTTTGTCTTCTGTTTCCTTGTCGTAGCCTGTGACAGATCCTGGTTGGCACGCTGCTATGGACCTTGAGATGGATGCCCTTACGACCAATCAGACTTGGGATTTAGTTTCTCTTCCTTCAGGTGCTCAGCCCGTGGGGTGTCGATGGATTTTCTCCATTAAATACTTGTCAGATGAGACAGTTGAGCGCCTCAAGGCGTGCTTAGTTGCGAAGGGGTATACGAAGACCTTTGGCATCACTATACTGAGACTTTCTCTCATGTCGCCAAAATTCCATCCGTTCGTGTTGCTTTCCTTGGCCGTTAATCATGGTGACCTCACTGAGGAGGTATACATGGAGCAACCTCCCGGGTATGTTGCTCAGGGGAAGAGGTCCTCCTCAGTTTGTTGCCTGCGAAAATCTCTCTATGGCCTAAAAAAGCGTCCTAGAGCATGGTTTGGGAGATTCAGTGATGTTGTCATGCAGTTTGGCATGAAACAATGTGTTGTTGATCATTCCGTCTTTAGCCATTGATCTGCTATTGGGTTTGTTCTCCTTATAGTATATGTTGATGATATTATCATTAGTGGCAGTGACTCAGTTGGTATACAGAGGTTGAAGTCCTTGCAGAAAGAGTTTGCCACCAAAGATCTGGGTCGCCTGAGATACTTTCTTGGGATTGAGGTAGTCTATTCCAGCAGAGGCCTTTCTCTCTCACAAAGAAAGTATGTGTTGGACTTACTAGATGAGACAGGTTCTCTTGGGGTGAAACTGGTTCCTATGCCCATGGACCCAAATGTGAAACTTCTTCCAGAGAGGGAGAATTGTTAAATGACCCAGGCAGGTACAAGAGGTTGGTTGGCAAGCTCATATATCTCACAGTCACCCTTCGAGACATCTCTTTTACTGTAGGAGTAGTCAGTCAGTATATGAGCTCCCCTCGTACCTCTCACTGGGTGAGAGTGCTTCAAATTGTCATGTATTTGAAAGGTGCTCCAGGGAGAGGCTTACTGTTTGAGAAGCATGGTCATGATAAGATAGAAGGGTTCATCAATGCATACTGGGCAGGATCTCCAGCCGATAGGAGATCTACCAGTGGATATTGTACCTTCGTAGGAGGTAACTTGGTATCATGGCAAAGCAAGAAACAAGATGTCAGCTAAATCCAGAGTCGAAGTCGAATACAGGGTCATGGCTCACACGAGTGGAGAACTCATCTTGCTGCACTCCCTTTTGTCATAGATTGGCCTCAACCCCTCTTCTCCTTCTCGGTTGTATTGTGGCAATAAGGCTGCAAGTCACATTGCTACAAATCCGATCTTTCATGAGCAGACTAAACACATTGAGGTGGATTGTCATTCCATCCGTCATAGAATCCAAAAGGGCGAGATACACACAGTTTTGCCTAGATCAATGGATTTGCTAACTGATATGTTTACCAAGCCATTAAGTAAGGCTAAGTTGAATGACATTTGTAACAAGCTAGAAATGTATGATACATACATTCCAGCTTGAAGGGGAGTGTTAGAACTGTGTAATATGCCTAAGGGCAATTTGGTCTTTATACTTTTCTCTCTTTATATAAATATATAAGTGAGGGGGTGTTCTCTCCAACTCACTAATTCCTCTCATTCTCTCCTCTTCTCTTGCAACAACTAGAATAAGAAGGCAACAAGATCTAAATAGGGCTTTAAATCTTCAAACTACAAGAAATAATCATTAAAGGTCAATGTATATAAAGATAAAAAAAGGGACGCCCACGCACGAGGCTCTTGCCATTGCAATGTAAATAAAGATAACTGGAAAAAATTGATTAAACCATTTACTAGCATAAGAAGGAAACAAGATCCAAAGACGGCTTTAAATCGTCAAATTATAAAGACTACTTAGGTCTTTAGCAATTAGTCAGATCCACCGATAGCATGTAGCTAGTGTGATGTACGCCTCAAAGAACCATCTGCCTAGAGGGAACAATAGCAAACAAATTGATCATGGCATAAGACTGCCCAAGATATATCCAACACCGAATCCCAATGAGCTACAACTGAAAAAGACGATTGGGCATAATAAATCATCCATTTGACCAATCTTAAACATTAATATCATAAATAATTATAAGAACTTTAAAAAAATCTCAAAATCAACAGCGACCAACACTCTTGTAAACAGACACATTTGGGTTTGTTTTTAATCACTATAAATTACAATTTGGCACCTAGAAATGATCCAACAATCGAATAAACTTAATCCAATAGATGCTTTACGTGCTTCACCATTAATTTCCTATGCTTTCAAAAAATAGCGAGTGAATTTGTATACCATCGACTAAATAAAATTTAAGGGCACGCCAAATCTTAAACTGCAGTTCAGGAAAAAAAATCCTTACACTTGATAATCATATCATAGATTAGCAAAGAATTTAGGAAATTAAATGCATACCAAAACATATCATTTCAGAAAAAAAATGCATACCATAACATTATCTCGGGTGCCTTGGTGTTGATCAAGCTGCAACTGTTTCAATTCTAGAGGGTCCACCTCCACTACTGCAGTATCAGTACCCACCATGCTTTCTTCCTTCACGTATAATACAATGATTCTTCGCTAGTCAAACCTGGAAATATAAAAGAAAGAAAATGAAAAATATAAAAAAGCTTGTATTTGTAGACCATGTAAAGGCAACTACACAATAAGATGTAACTGTATATAAACTAGTAACTAAACACAGCACAGGGCTTTAAAATAACAACTTGTTTTCAGCCAAAAATGCACAAAAAAATAGACATTTGAAAGGAGGGGTAGCAGACACACACACATGTTAGCGGAGACTAGAGAGTTGAGTCAAATAGCTAAAATGCACCAAGCAGTGTAGAACAAATACAAGTTGTGTTTATGGTATCTAAATATTGTTGACGAATTGCCATATAATATATGCATGATGTATAAATTCTATTAATTAAATTGATAATCAGAGCTGAATTCTTGAATCATAATAAACATGCTGATCATAGGCCTGTGGCAATAAGATGGTAAATTCACAACTTTTCAAAAAAAAAAAAAAAAGATGGCAAATTCACTAACGCTTCAGAAAAAAAGTAGATATTTCAACAATATGACAGTTTTCTAATGTTAAAGGATTCCTACTATGAACTTAGGGTATAGGTGACCAATTGTAAAAATAGAAATTTAACAAATACATGAAAGATTTCCAAAATCAAGAATCGGGGTTTTCATCTTGTTTTCATGCACGCATGCTTCGTATGGCGAGCAAGAGAGAGAGAGAGGCCACGACCTTGTGGGCTTCACTAACAGTAAAGGGGGCTAAAAGTAGGGTTGCAACTCGGGTCGGGCGGGCCAGGTTTTCTAAAACCCTAACCCTACCCGAGAAACTATCTCGGGTCGGGTCGGGTCGGGCTTTTTTTTGGAAAACCCGGGATTCTTAAACCCGGCCCTACCCGAGGTAGTTTCTCGGGTCGGGTCGGGCCGGGCCTGGTTTTTCCATCATCGCCTTTTTTTCCCATTGCAATGCAAATATCAGTAGCCTATAGAAATACAAACAGGCAATTTAATGAGAAAAAGAAAGACTACTGCATGCTTCAAACAGGCAATAAATACATGGCAATGCAAATAGGTGATAGAGAGGGGTTTTGGCATTTTTTATACATTTATACATGAAATTTCAATGTGTAATCCAAAGTTCAGAACCCCCTCATGCCGACATTAACAGGTGCTAGAGAGGGGTTTTGGCATTTTTTTGACAAAAAAAAAATCTGAACCGTAAGATATGATTTTTGGGGTTTTCCACAAGAAATGTTTTTTTTCTACAATCCAAACAGCGACTATACATAGAATATTGTGGCAAGTGTAATAGGTGAAAGACAATATGTTGCATCACCATGAGACCATGAACTATAGCTGTGTTTGAATTGCCAGAATAAAGAATCAGAATCAGCACCCTAGTACATTTTTACGTGGTAAACGAAGAGGAAAAAATTGAACTTAAGAATTTATTTAAAAAAATTTCAAAGAAAATTTCATTCTGACCGGGGCAGAATCAGAATACTACTTTTTGGGATAGGAATCAGATTCTGACATATTTAGCCCCTTTCATTCTGCCCCCTTGTTAAGCCTTCCCACGCAAGCTCATTGTAATAAAAAGAGTTGATCACTACAGGATAGTGAATCCCACCTTTGATTGATCTGGACCATCCATTTCATAAGCCTTGCTTTGAATCTCCCAGACCCAAAAAAATCCAATCATGCAAACTCAACCAAGAAGCACAAACCAAATCAAAATCTAAAGAAACAGTGCATTGTTGCTTGCTAAGACCAAATTTTAAAACCTCAAATGAAGGATAGTGACAAAATCTAAAGAAACATGTATTCTTAAATCCACAACAAACCTATAAAGGATAGTGACAAAATTGAAGAAACCCTAATCTTAACTTCTTGCCTATGCTATAAAGAAACCTTGATTCTCCTCCAAACTGAAAAAAAAAACCAAAAAACCCCCTTCTCGCGTCTGCTATGAGAGAGAGAGAGAGAGAGAGAGAGAGAGAGAGAGAGAGAGATACCTTGGTCTAAGTTGAGGCCGGAGGCGGTTCTCGTCGTGAGATGAGAGAGGGCAGAAGAAGATGAAAGTCAGAGAGAGGGCTAGCCGGCTAGGGTTACTCTTTCTCCATTTTCGTTCGTGTCTTACACTCTTGTCTTAGTGAGATGAGAAATGAGAATTACTAAATTACCCATATCAATGTTAGTATTTATAACTTATACCATTACAAAATGGAATAAATGCGGGTTTTCGGGTCGGGCCAGGTTTTCCACCTTTAAAACCGGCCCGACCCGAGAATCACTCGGGCTTTCAAAAAGTAAACCCGGCCCAGCAACTTACCCGGCCACTATGAACCCGACCCATGCTTTTTTCGGGCCGAGTAAACCCGACCCAAGTTGCAACCCTAGCTAAAAGGGATTTTTTTTTTTTTTTTGGAGGGGGGGGGGGGGGACACCTAAACAAAGCAGTAGGGAGAGATAGAGAGAAGAAGAGGGAGAAAAAACTAGGGAGAAAGACGAAAAGAAGAGGGAGAAAAAACTAGGGAGAAAGACGAAAAGAAGAGGGGAGCAGGGAGAAAGAACTAGGAAGAGGAGAGAAGAAGAGGAAAGCTTATCGGCATCGGAATCTGCGAGCACGAGCGGATCAAGCGGCAACAACCACGATCGGAACCGGCGATGGAGTTTTTTAGCGGAACCCACAACGGCGACTACGACCGCGAGCAGGTAGGAGACGAGCTTCCGTTTTCGTGTGCCTTTTTTGTGCCCTCGATAAACAAGAAGAGGGATTTTAAATGGCCACGTCATGACCGGGAGAAATCCCGTAGGATTTTTCTTCAACGCTATTTTCATGGAACTTAAGCCATGTTTGAATGTAGGGATTTTAGTTTCTTAGAAAAAACATTTCTTGGAATATGAGAAATCCAAGGTTTGGTGAACTCTTTTAATGTGAATTTTAAAATTCTAGATCAAACTTTTCCTAAAAACTAGACAAAAGAGAAAAACTAAGTACACCACTCATTTCTTTTTCCGTACAAGGTCAATGATCATTTTTCGAGGATCGCTTCTTCTTTTTTTGCTGCAACCATCTCTCTCTTGGCTGAACAAGTCCCTTCCAGTTTCTTCAACGAATCCCGCCACTATGCCCGAGGCCTCTCTACGGGTTGTCTTGAAAAATAGGTCGCCAGGAGCGGCCACAATCTGTAGGGCGGTGAGGGGAGACCAAGCTTCAAGGGCATGGATGTTAGGGCTTTAATTCAGCGGCCACGATCTTGAAGTTTGAAGTTGCATAAAGTTGCATAATTCTAAATCATCAAGTAAGATGACAAGCCAACTTTTTTTATCTTATATATGCAGGTGAAACTTAGGGGTGTCAATGGACCCAGGCAGTCCGATGGACAGGCCGAATCCAAACCTTAATAAACAGGATCTAGGCACATGAGAAGGATCCATGGACATATTATGGATCCTCTTCGTAAGATACGAAAAATTTCGGATCGTGATCAAGACATGGCAAAAAAATCCGATGGATAGTCACAATCCGAAATCCTTTTACTAAAATACCCTCAAAATATTTCTTATATTAATACTTAAAGGAGGGGTATTTTCATAAAAATGAACTAAATATTACTTAGCTTACAACTTTCCACTTTCCCCCTTTTCCAGGCAGCTTTTTCTATTCATATCCTCTGTCGGTGTTTCTTCCTGTAAACTTGCGACTCACCTTCAACAAGGATTAGTTACTCAAAAGTTTTATCATCGCGCACCCTCGAATAGTGGAGTTCTTTTCAACAATAAATCCTATTCTTCACTGAAATCATGGGTTATTATTAGATATAGTGACTAATTCTTTTCTAAATTGAGGAAGTTTTGGAGTTCGTTTCAAATGAAGAAGGCTGAGAAATTTTGTTGTTTTGTAAGTAGGACCTACTAGGACACTCCGATGGACGGTCCAATTTGAAATGGATCATGACCGGGACACAAGAAGTAGGATCCGAAGAACACTCCGAATCCGATCCGACCGATAAGGGATTTGAATGGATCGTGACTAAGACATAGGTGGATCCGATCCAAAGTGGATCCGTTGACACCCCTAGTGAAACTAACCATATAGAAACCAGTATTTATGACTTTCCAAATTCAAGCGTACATTGAAATCATTAATTCCATGTCCAAAAAATGGTAGAAACCAAAAAAATATTGGTGCCACAAAACTCATAATTCACAAGCATGATTTTTTTTTAAAAAGAAGAAGAAGAAATGTACAAACCTGGTGTTTGGGGTGGCGACACTTGATGGCGCGTGTGCTCGCTATTATCCCCACAAATACATAGAAGAAGAATGAATAACATGAAAAAATCACTAACCTTACATCTGTAATGTATAATTTCCAAATATTCAGTGTAACGAGCCCAGACACAAGAAATGAAAAGCTAGAATTGATGTGATTATTAGATATGCAGTTGGACAGGGAGTAGATCACTGAGAAAGAGGATCCGACCTTTCCAATTGTCAAAAGCTAGTTCTCTTGAGCTTTTTTCCACATTTTAAAAGCAATTTCATATCAATTCTAAAAAAAGGTCATGCCATGTACTTAAGAATAATTACTACAGTGATAAAGATATTGCTTGGGAATAACAAGTAAATGGTATTAGTTGAAATGTTCTTGGGCATTTAAGAGACAGCAACAAGCCACTTATTGTTCAATTACGAAGTTTTCTTCTTCTTCTTTTTTCAATGCTCTGCTATCTTTTTCGGAAAAAAAATATCCTTAATCATGTCCTTTCTTTATGAACCTGCAGATGGCCCCCTTTGCAAAAGGATCTCCATTGCCTATCCGTAGAGCAGAGTCCTTTAGACTTGATTGAGCTCTTCAATTATTGGGTTTCCCCCAACTGTAAAGATGGTGGAGATGGGCAAATCAGTTATGATGGTGTTTGGTAAGGGCACTTAACAAAGTCAAGAATCAAGATCGGTATGAGAAAGCCAGCTGTATTGGATTATGAGCTTTTACTTCCAACTTTTCGGCCTTCAGAGGAGGAGAAAAACAGAGAAAGGAAGCTCTGGTATCTTGATTACTTTGAAGACAAACCCAATCCAGAAAATCTAATTCACATGAAGGAGATAATGCAATACTCTAATCCTAACCATTTATGTAGGAAAGGCATGAAAATAGAGGTTTCTGCGGTATCTTTTCTGGAATCAAATCCATTTCAAAGTTTAAGAGAGGAACGATGGTTGCTTAGTTGGTTGCTTCATGATCATATATCGCTTAGCTTCACTTCTAACCAGTTTCACTGTTTTAGGACCCACAATTTCTTATTTAGTATATCCATGGAAAGGCAATGTGGGTGGGTTTGGTAATGTGAGATCTTGGCCAATTTATTGAATTTGATGAAACAGAGCTTGGTGTGTCTCCACTTGTCTAAAGACAACATCTTTTTTCCGAATATCAGGTCTAAAGACAACATAATATATTAAATACTACCTTATATTTACTATAAGACAACATCTTATAGTAAGTCTAATTTTTTGAGTAGCACTATACAGCTATTGAATCACTTTAATTACCCAATGTTCTAAAAAGCGTTGGGCGGCTAACTGGCCTCCCAGCGCCCAGGCGTTTTGAGGCGTTTTTCATTTTTTTTAAGATATTAATATATTTTCATAATATCTTGCAATTTTTTTATATAAAATACAAATACTTAAATACATAACAATCCAAACCATTTTATGCATAAAGCACTAAACATTAAATAATAACAAAAAGTCAAAAACGCCCAGGGCCTGGGCAGCCGCCTAATAACGCCCAGGCGGTGAGACCCCTTTTTTAAAGGCCCAGGCCTGGGCGGGGCATTTTTTCTGCGCCCAACGCCTAGGCAGCCTAGGCGGCCGCCTTTTAGAACAGAGTTTAATATAAGATGTTGTCTAAAGAAATACTATCTTATATTAAATTCTCTCTCTCTCTCTCTCTCTCTCTCTCTCTCTCTCTCTCTCTCTCTCTCTCTCTCCATTGTCTTCCTTTTTTTAACATCTATAGTGCTACTCAAATGCAAGGAAAAATGAGTTAAAAAGGCTACTTTTGAACCCAAACATTTCAAATTCCTATTATACCTAGAGATGTTAAAAAAAAAAAAAAAACCAATATTATTAGTCACCTTCACGGAGCAGTCCCAGAAGCAGATGTTCTGATTCAATATAGTTGTGACCTGAAACATTACATGGTTTTGCATTAGTGCATCCCTTAAGTAACTCAAAAGTATGTTAATTAGTGGGTTCCCCTCAGTGAAATCATACAACCAATCTTAGGGTTTTACATATGGAAAGAAAATGGCCATAAAGGAGATAGGGGCTTTTGATAGGAAAATTAGGTGGTTCTCTTTGTTCGACGATAGCAAATATAAAAGAGAAGAAAAACCCTAATCTCTTCTATTTCCCGAAGTTTTTTCTTTATAAACCTAAAGGGGGCTTTTCGAAGAAAAAAAAACCAGAAGAGATAAAATAAGAAGATATATCGATCGTACCTTGTTGTCTATGCGTTGAGGAAAGGGTTCGGGGAAGAGATGCAAGAAGGAAGAAGAACGGCCAGAGAGAGTGATCAGACTCGGTGCGAATGTAAGTTTTTATTTGAGAGGAAAATTTGGAAACCTCTATAGATCGGAGGGCTATGATCATCCTATGGAAGTGATTTTTGGACCAGATCACATGGACGGTTTGGATCATCCTATGATGTCAGTATTTTTTGAAAAATAAGGGACGATAAGGCTTTGGAGACGATAAATTCTCACCCCCCTTACGATAATTCGCACTCCTCATTTATTACTTTAATTGTAGGGTTGCAACTCGACCCTAACTCAACCCGAGATAGCATTCCCTCAGCTGTAACCGGACCCAACCTAAGCCTCGGGTTGAGGATGGTCAACCCTAATCCAAATCGGGTTGATTTGGGATTGAGTCAGGTTGGATTTGGGTTCATATAGGGCCGAACAAACAAAAAAAATACAAGAAAAATTTATATAATCCTAAGAAAATCATGATAAAATTAGAGGACGGAGGTCGGGTTCGGGTCAGGTCAGGTTGCCACCCTAACCCAACCCGAAATTAAATCGGATTAGCTTTTCCCAACCCAAGCCAAAATTGGGTTAAACCTGCCGTGTTCGGGTTGAGCCCGACCCAAGTTGCAGCCTCTAGTTAATTGTGACAAACCAAGTTAACAACGGTGCGAATTATCCTAGAGGGGGTGCGATTTTATCATCACTCGGTTTGGCTTACACCATATAAAATATCTGGAAGATACATTCACGCACCAGTGTATTTATGACACCCTTGTACACTTGCAACCATATGGCCCAAGGAGGGAAATGGGGGGCGAATATGTCATTTCCCTTTTGGTTTTCTCGAATCTCAGGTGGACTCTCTCTCTCTCTCTCTCTCTCTCTCGACTTTGAGCCCTTTTCTTTCCCGATCGAAACTCTCTCATCATCCTCGCCTCTCTGCCTCTGCTTCTCTCAGATCGTCTCTCAGGAAAAGCAATTCCTAAGGTAGGGTTTGTCAAGCTCCTCTCACGCGATCTCTAGGCCAGGATTTCTCTAACCTCGAAAGAACGATCAAGGCTAGGGTTAGAGTTTTCAAAAGCCGTTTCTTTCATCCGATTTGGAAGGTTTTGATGGATCTGCAGAGGTAGGGTCTTCTTTCCTCTCTCTCATGAGAAAATTCTTACAAGGGTTTCTTGGCAGCCGAAAAACCCCTGTAAAGGATAAATGAATTATTTGACCTGATGAAAAATGAATTAGGTTTTCGAAATTCTCCTCGTCCTTGTCACAAACAAGTTAAAGGATCTAAATGTGTGAAAGTATATGGAAAAAAAAATCAATTTAGTTGCTTGATTGAATCGAAATTAGCTGACTTTTTCTCTTCGCATCTATGCAAATGATGCTTCAGTAGCCAAACTAGTAATATTTGGGGGTCTTCTTGTTTGTTTAAGAGATACAGAGTGATATTTGACTATTTCAGCATGAGAACTCAATGTTTATGCTAATTATAGTTTTTTTCTCATTCTAAAATATGTGTTTCTTTCTTTAATTATATTTGGTTAGACAATTTTCAAATTTTAAAGAACATGCGTAAAAAAAAATCAAACTATGGGACATTGGTTACGTGCTATATAATGGCAACCACATCTATGGAGAAAGAATGTAGTGGTTTTTCTTTTAAAAAAATGGTGACCACGCCTATGGAAAATACAGTTGTTTTTAGCAAATTGAGATGTATACTATGTGTGAGCCCTATATTATATGTCTGGATTATCACATTCGGTTTCAGATGATGACTAGAATCTAGTTACTATAGTTTCTGTTGAGTTTCTATGCAAGGTTTTAAATTTTGGTTTCGGTTTCGGTCAGCATGGAAACGGAAACATTTTGGTTTCAGTGGAAATTTCGGTATAAATCTTGTAAAAGCACAAAAACGTATGGAAACAAATGCAAATAATTGACTTTTTTATTCTTTTAAAAAACATGTCAAATGATGAAATTTTAAGATGAAACTTTAGGATATGCTAAAATAAGCACAAGTACATACTTTGAAACCATCACATAGGCAACAAAACCATCCACAGTGGCTTAATCACATAGAACACTTAGCGACATGCGTTCCATGCATGTCTAGACTCTAGAACAATAAAGTCAATAAAGAAGTACAAAGTAAAGAAGTATAATAAAGTACAATGACCAGTCTCCCCTCTAAGGACCCTAACTCTATGTCAATATCGAATAGAGTTTCGTGTTATTGTTGGTCCCATGCTGATCTGGCATCCCATACATAAGATACAATTACTTTGTTGTGTAGCTCAATGATGTTGCCTACCAAATATTATTCTCTACATTAATGAAATGAAATGCAAATAGTAACATCTTTCTATTTTTATTTTTTGTCGTTCTTACCATTTCAGTTGAATTTCAGAAATTTTAGTCGAATTTTGAGAATTTCAGCTGAATTTCAAAAAATTTGGTCAAAATTTCGCCAAAATAATGACGTGAAAGGAAATCATGTAGATTTCATTTTGGTGTGGATGGAAATGGAAACATTTCGGTCATTTCGGTGAAATTTAAAACCATGCCATATGTTGTGCAAGCCCATGTGACACTTCTTGCTGGAAATCTTTGAACCGATTCACTATTTGTTGAACTCCACGAGCACCATTAGCGAAGGAATTGCCAGACAATCTGTAGTTGTCCATTGCTAAAAAGCACTTGGGTATTGCAAAAATGATAAGGTTTCAATGCAAAGGATTTCATGATGTGGTAAAGATGGGACTTAAAGGGTGTGAGAAATAAAATTATGCGGAAAAAACATGGGAAATTGAATCATGATGGCGTCATTATCAATATTGGGGCATGTATTTTTGCAAGGGAAAAAAGGCAAGGGGTGTTTTAAGAAGAGGGGTAGCTTAATTAGGTAGAGGGAATCGGTTAATGGTAAAGAAGGTGGTGAAAAGAAAGAAGGGGATTGGTTAAAGTAGGAGGTGGTGAATTTTAATCAATAAAAGAAAAGAGGGGCTAAACATAGTGGTTCAAGGGGCTATTTTTTAGGGATTTTTGGAATGTTATCGGGTGGAAATTTAAAGGTGCTTAGGTGGATATTATTTAGGGAAGAGGGCAACTGTGACGTAAAAGGAAAAAGAGGTTAAGGATGACTACATAATAGGAAAAGTTATGCAAGGGTGCCTAAAATTTCGGTGTGTAAATTGCTAAAGTTAAGTAGAAAATGGTGATTCGGTAAGTGCTAAATTTTAGGAATCTTTGTGTGATACTGGAAGGGTGGAGGCACCTAAATTCTAGGGAGTTGGGTGTTGTTTTGTGGGTTGAGAGAGATAGGATTGCAAGAGGTTTTTGCGGAAGGGTTGAAAGGATGTTTTGGGCTAGAGATGGGTGGTCGGTTAACGGGAAAAAAAGTTTATGCGGCTATTTTATTGGGGTGGTTTTGCAGCAAATTCCAACAAGGCTTTGAGGCCTGTGGGTGTTGCATCAACAACCCAGAAATTTCTGGGTGGTCGCGGTTCAATAATAGGTTGAGAAGGATCGGGAGTAGGCTCCGTTGTGAACCAATAGGTATTGGGTTTGGAGAAGAATAGGGTCCGTTGGTGTTGGGTTAATACGGGTTGGTTGATGGGCGAGTAACCAAAAAAAAGGATAGGGGTGATCGGCTGAAGATAGGGAAGAGGACTGCTAAATAATAGGGAAACGTTGCAAATTTTGTTGGGGGGGATCGGGATTGGCTACAAATAAGAAAAAGAGCTAAAACTCAAGGGCTTTTGGTGAGAGTTTTTTCTTTTTCTTTTTTTTTTTTGGGTGAATCTAAAATATACAGAGGGCGGTTGCAAAGGAAAAGTTGAAGAAGCAAGAAGTCTACTTCTAATGGTGATGATGAAGTACCCGGGTAAACCTCAGGGAAATTGAACTTCTCATAGGAAGATGGTTGAAGCAAGCTGTTCGATCCAAAGAGAAACCTCGCTCTAATACCACTTGACGTGGCGGAAGCGTGCGAAAAAGGAGGCGAAGATCATCGTCTATAACTCATTGAAGAAGAGCATTTTCTCCTCTGATAAAAAAAACCCTTGAATCCACAAGGAATGAAGTAAACTAAATAAGTTTATTCCATGAACGATTGATTTTTACATACACTAGTCCATATTTATAGAAAACAAAAACTTCTACTCAAACTGTATCTCTAATCCAACTAGGATTAGGATAAACTCTATCTCTGATCAAACCCTATCTCTAATGTAATTAGGATTAGGATAAACTCTAATCCTAAAATATCTTCTAATTCTACCTGTGGTTCTTGGGTGTGGGGTGGGGGGTGTCAGTGTTATAAGCATTCTTGAGTTTGTGCAGGGATTAAACCAGTTTGGATTGGTTATGTCAAAATCTGATTAGATCTATGCTAGATCTAATTTCCTTTTTCTTTTCTCACTCAATTCGAATTTCCAGCAGATTTGATCATACTACATGGAAAGAAATGTAGATGGATCTGAAAGGAATACTTACTGATGTGTTTTCCTTCTTTTCTTTTGATTATTTTGTAGGAGATGGGGTCTTCAACGTGTCTTCTAGCTAGGAAGCGCAAGAGATCACGTCAAGAACAACAACATAGATGAATGTTGCATTCAATAAGAGATTGGATGGAAGAAAAAGGACAAAAATATTAGGAAACTACTTGAACTGGAGATAAAAGAAATGGGAAGTCAAATAGAGAGAAGAAATGGGCAAAAAACCTTGTGGCTGAGAGCTACTTGAACTTTCTTCAAAACGTCAAAAAATTCCTCTAGGGCTTCCTCCATTAGGTCTTTTATATGGGGGTTGAGAGGTCTTTTTACCAAGGTTCGTACTTTGCAAAAAATAGTAAATTTGTACTTACTAATAATAGTAATCCCAAACAACCCTCTTCCTCGATATAAACATCATCATAAATAGTGAAAAGTGGCAAATCAATGACTGTACCTTTGAACTCTACTAAATCCACCTTTAGATCACTTTTGATATGGATAACAAGCCTGATGATCACATTCCGCCCTTTCATCGGATTCACATGCATTGTAAATGGTTGATGTTGTCATCAAAGACCAAGACATGATTTATCATGACTGATATTCAAAATGCTTTAGGTGTTCCATTAGTTGTTGAATTTGTCTTCTCCAATCCTCAATTTCTACATCTCTAATATCACCCTCTCGAGGCGGAGGATCCACAAGAACGACAAGTCGCCTACATCTATGACCTCCAACCATCGCGTTCTTGTCAATCACAAAAAATAAGTGTCATTCTTTGGTTGGGCCACCATGCTTGTCATGTCCGTTCAACGTTGCCTCTTCATCACTTATTATCTCGTGTGAACACATGAGTACGCCCCTCTAGTACTTTCATGCAGCCCAAACAAGTATGCCCCACATGTGCTTTTATGTGGCCTCTACAAGTTGGGCTCACTTGTACTTTTCGAAGGTCCACTTGGGTTTCTCCTTCTGGTAGCCCGACCTCTACCAACCACTGCCACAGGCAGGTGGGGACCCTGTGGAAAGAGATATGAGGTTGTCTTGTAAAAACCATTGGTAGGGAGTTTGATAAGCACCGGTGAGCATGAAATGTAAGGTATTGTGATATTCAAATTGTCATCATACCAGCCACATGCCACTTTTTAAATAGCCGTCCTACAAAAGGAGTTATTTTATCATTTTCCTAAAACAAAAGTAGACTATATTATGATAGAATCGATGCTTCACATAGGCAATACATTGCTATTCGGTTATTGTTTCCATCTATGATTTGGCCGACACTTCGAATTTATTGCCGACGTACGTGTCCTGCCATGTCCGACACGACACACGTGTCCACACTCCTTTGGACACTTTTACTTGTATTGCTGGAAGTGTTAGACTTATTGTGGGTGTGTGGACATGTTTTTCTACCGTGTCAAGTGTGACATTCTGTTTTTTTACTGAATATTGTGTTTACCTCATTTAGACAACTCGTATTTATGTCGAAACTGGACACACAAATCCATATCCACAAATAATGATTACATATACTTTCTATTTTAGCTGTGTCCCCGTTTCTAAAGTTTGGGGGTTTGCCGTGTCTGCCATTGTATCCGTGTCCACAAATCATAGGTTTCCATTGACCATTGTCATCATCTTATGTGATTTTCATATTTCTTATATTTTAATGTTGTATTTTATTGTGATGAGTTGCAAAGGTTTAGTTGCTGGCAGAGACATCATTACAATTTCTCGTCTTTTCATTTTATTTTATTTTTAGTTATTTCAAAATTTGAGGCTTTTCTCAAGATATTTCTGACAAAATCTTGTAGAATAAAATGAATGAAAATGCAAAATAAAATAAAAATATGCAATAAACATAGAACATGAATTTTAAAGAATTGTCAGATACTAAGTATATTTCTAGCAACAAAAATTTCTTTAAATGATTTCTAGCAAAATTTTGCAGAATAAAATTAATGAAAATGCAAAATCAAACAAAAAATAGACAATAAACAACGAACACACATTTTCAAAAAATAAAAAATAAACACAGAACATGAATTTTAAAGAATCATCAGATGCTTATAAGTTTATGGAAAACACTTATAAAACGGGGTCCCGTGCTGAAAATAAAGAAGGGGTAAAAATAGCCGATCGATTTGGCTACTTTAACGTGTTTTTCTACTTTTGTGGTTCCCGTGCTTTTTTCAGATAAAGGATCCCGTGCTTTTTTTCAGCACGGGATCCCATCTTGCTAGCAACCCTCCAAGTTTATAATTAATATGAAAATCTCATGAAAATGTGTTGATAATGCCAAGATATTATCATGAATATATCAGGTTATCTCGTGAAAATCTTTGTGATTCAAATTATCAGAAAATATTTTTTTTCTAGATATTTGGAAGTATAAGGTGATCTTCAGAATCTTGGAAATATTTGCCACTAAGGTTAGTCTCATATCACTTAACCCCCGGCTCCCAAAGAATGGTTCTTTGTATTTTTTTGTTCTTTGGTTAACTGATGCTTTGATCTCAGGTTTTGATTGTCCATTCTTTGATTTTATTATATCATATTCATTGGAAACGGAATATTTCCGTTTTATTCTCACATAATTATTGATAATATAATTAATATTGAATTAATCTTTTTTATTCTTTTTTTATGAATAATAACCTGGTTTTTATCAAACGGAATACATTAAGAGACGGTTGTCACCTTAGTCTCATTTCACTTATCCTCCAGCTCCCAAATCACTTATCCTCTAGCTCCCAAACTGTGCTCCTTTTTTTTGTTTTTGTTCTTTGGTAGACTGAAGCTTTGATCTTAGTTTTTGATTGACTATATTGTTTGGTAGTATTCCTATAAAGGATCTAGGTGAAGTATTCTATATGGCAGGAGTTTCGGTGAAAAAGAAAATTGATTATTCCATGCTTGAGTTGTGTTTTCACTTCAACCACCCTTCTGAGGCACGCATCTCAGTTTCAACCAATAAATTCTTAGGAAACATGATAAATTCTTGACATTAGAAATTGGTGAAATTTTGGGGGCTGATGATACATGACTTTTATACGGTCCAATGTAAATTCTAGGATGAATGACCATTAAATTTAATCCATGATTAAACAAGGACCGTATAAAATTCGTGTGGATGGTCAACATCACAATTGTATCATATGGTGCATTACTTGCCTGCCCTGTACCTCTAGAAACTCTGCAGGCAGTCTGGTTCTAATGCTGGAATTACAGGGTTAGAACAGTAATTGGTTGAGTTATGCCACCCATATATGAGGCGAGTTGCATGAGTAAAATGGTGACTTCTCAAGCCTGGCTGCTGACGTAAATTCCTTTTTATCAGTTTTTTTTTTTTTTTTTTTGTCCTTAGGCTGCCTTTATCGCCCCAACTAGTTTGGGACAAAGGCTTAGTTGAGTTGAGGTTGCCTTTTTCGCCTCACTGCAAAAGTTCAATATGAAGTCCTGATTCGTGCTTTACCTTTTTGGAGTTGTTGTTATGATGATGCTGCATCCTATGTCTTTAGCCTCCATTTATTTGTCAGTTCTTGTGAGCTAGTACCATTGACATTTTCTTTTGGCTGAAAAATTGAGTCGATGCTTCTTGTTGGGATGTTCATAAGTATGTCATGTGTACTTGTCCTAATTGGTGGTTGAACTCTGAGATTTAACTTGTATTCTTTTGCACAGGCTCCTCTAATAATTGAAGTTGTGTGGTTTCAGTTTTGTACCAATGTACTTCTGTCTTAGTTGATTGTTTTTTTTTGAAAGATGACATATTTCATTGATACTATGAAAATTACATTGGGGACCAGGAGTCCCAGCCTGCATTACATAGAATCAACTAAAAAAGTCCAGGGCGTACCCTGGACCAGGAAGGCTAAGTAAAAACAACAGAAATCGAGACCCTTTCTTCATGCACCGCACCATGGCCGAGACTTACATTACATTCAAAGAAGCCTGCCCCAACCATGCCCAACCGCCTGCCCTGGATATTACAACCAGAATTGTTCATCATCCTCATGTAGTCTCCCCAAACCCCATCATTTTTGTAGCACCAACATCACCATATTTCTAGACTAATCACATCAAAAAGAACTTCCAGACAACATTGCCTCGACAGCGAAAGACCATGGTTTCTCAGGCTATAAAGATTCTAACTCTTTGCTAGGCCCACCTAGGGTCTAATATTACCTAGAGCAGATATTTACTGCTTCGATCTCTCCTATTTACCATTCTAACAAATTACCTTAGCACCAACCAACAAAACTGAAGCCAGCTTCTTTAAGTAACTAAATTCCAAACTTCCTTGAACCATCTCCTTTTCTGTCCTACCTCTACTAATTAGAAACAACCAAAATAACCATGTCTAGGAGGACTCCACTAGAGACAATTACAATGCTCCACAACTAACGAGATCAACTTACCTAGATACTTAGGAAGTCAATAAGCAATGACTCACTAATACAATTCAAATCAGTAACCTCTTAGGATAGGATCTTTTAATCTCATATTCCAGCTTTCAATTCAGCCTCCTTGGCTCTTTCTTTTTTCTCCTCTGCGTTTCTAGCTTCCATTGCGAGGAACATTTCTTTAGTCTTTCCTAAATCCTCTTGGTAACAGATTCCAAATACATCTCCAATTGCTAAGAAAATCATTGAAACCCTTCGACTTAGCGTGCCCAGATTCCTCTAAGTTAGGCAATATCAATACACCCTTTCCTTTAACATTTCCACTGGACTCATTACACTTCACAATTCGCTGATCATCTTCCACCTCTGAATTACCTCGCATCAGACCCGAATCAACAACCAGGTTCTCGCGTCTATCCTCCATGCTTAAAATCGCCAATTGTTTCTCCTCCTCCCACAACCGCCTTCGAGATCGTCTTTCCTTTTCTAAAATCTTATTGAATATGGGTAAATTAAGAAGAGGCGTGTGAAGTTCTTACTCGCTATTCATGATGGATAGAGTAAGAGACATACTCAAGCTTCGACTAGATTCTTTTCTTTCTTTCATCCACTGCTTCTTAAGAGGAGATAGTAACACCTCACCAGGGGGAGGCGATTCCTTCCTCGCCAGCTTTTCGTTATATTTAATATTTTTTAGAAGATCAAGGTCTCCATCCTCCAGGGTAAAGTCACCCTTGGTCCCACTAATTGAAGCCCGAGATCGATCTTTACCAGACATGCTTGACCTAGGCGCGTTAGCCAAAATTCGTAGAAATTGGTGATTTTCAGACTCAAGTTTTTTCTTTCTGAATTTCTTTTTTCCATACACTTAATCCTTCTGTTAAGTACTGATAGGCCACCACGGGTAGCCACGATGCAAGCATCCTGCCTGAGACCTCTACTGAATTTACCTTTACCCGAGTGTGTGCCCTTTTCATCGAAACTCTTGCTTTCCTTGAGGAACCTAGTTTTTAATTTTAACGCATTTAGCTCCTTCGTTGACTTTAACCTAGAAGAATCCACAATATCTTTTCTACCTGCCTTTCGCTTTGCACCGCGTGGGACGGAATTTAATGTCTTTGGTGTAATCCTTGCCTTAAGCTGACCCTTAGCATCCCTCAACGTAGCCTCCCTACTTTCTGATGGGCCGGAGGGATCTCAGAGGGGACAGGCGGGTAGGTGGGCAATTCAAAATTTAAAGCGGGGTCCACCAATGGCTCATTTTTCGTGCCCAGGGACGACTGCCACCTTTTCCGGTGAAAAAACCTTCGCTGGTGGGCCTTTATCGGTGGAAATCTAACCGGGTTTCTCAAAAAGGGCCATATTGTCTTTATTACTGGATTCTTCCACCACCGACATTGCCAGAGAATTTATACTATCCTCGGACACCACCTTAACTCCCACTGAATAAATGATGGAATCTACCCTTAAATTAATGGGTGGAGGGATTGATTTCCACAGGGGGGAAATGACCAGGGCAGAGGCAAAGGCCAAACATTGATTGTGATTCCCAAAGAGTTGGGTCTCAAGGACATGACCTAGATGAAGACCCAGGATTTCCACGGTGGCTGAAGACCATGCATGAAGTGGGATATCATAGAATGGCAACCGAATAGTTCTAGCCCCCATATTATATGCCGGAACCAGGACTGGAGGGAAGAGAGATATCCCCCAAAAGCTTCACCTCTCCGTCGGAGAATAGAGGTGGCCTGGGCCTCAGAGTCAAAGCGAAAAAGGATGTCCACTGTGCTAGAGAAAGGTTCTTGCAATTCCGGGAGGCCCCAAAACTTTTTGGCCCAATCCCAAACCTCTTCTAAGAGCCAGGAGCCAGATTTCAAACTCCCAATGAGACAGCTCTTAAGATTCATTTTTCTTTCCTCCACCACAGAAGCTGGAACGTCCAAACATTGAACCTCGTCGTGGGTGGTGACTTGGACATTTTTGGGTCTCTACACTAAGTTGGGATTCTCTCTGTTTCTAGATTCCGAGCACTTTCTGCAAATGGTGCGTGAGCCAAAGTTTTTATAGTTACATTTTAAGCACAACCAGTCACTACCACTCGGGTGTGGTATGCGATTAGACTCCACTGCTCTGCGACCAGGGGCCTTCTTAGCCCCAAAGTCCAACCTCCTCCCTCTGGTATCCCAGTTTTCCATATTTCCCAAAGAACCCGCATGCTATCAAGGTGGGGGCCATTGGGGCCTCGCTATGTTAGCTTCTTGCCCGAGCGAGAACAAGAATCTTTGGCAGCATGGGTTAAAAACCCCAAGAGATTCAAACACTTCCAGCACAGAGTAGCCGCCACCTAGACATGAAAAGAAAAGGCTCTGATAACCGCTCAAGGTTTAGTCCACACACACAGTAGAATTCCAACGATTGCTTAAACTCAGGAGCTCCGAGAGGGATATTCCAGCGGCTTCTAAAAATGTCCCTGATAATCATGATCTTTTATGGACTTTAAACCAGAAATTCTGTGTTAGTTGATTTGGATTCCACCATTTGCTATTTATTGTGTATGGCATGGGCTGTTTTTAATTTAAAAAATATAACTACTTAGTGTATTTATATGCTTTCACTATGATAACTAATTTTATGTTATTTATAGTTTAGGCACCAAGGTTTAGTGCTGGTGTCAATTTATGAGTTTTTTGGAAATTTTGGTTTGTCTTGCTTGGACAACCCAAATTCTTCTTTATCATTATAGGTAATGATTGAGAGTTTTTACTGATTCCTACAAGAGCATGAATGGCTTCAGCTGCAATGTCTGTCCGTATGCTGTTAAAAAATTTGGCTTCGTTTTTTATATGATGGATGTCTGGTTCTGATGGAAAACTGAAGCTAATGCATGTGAAATCTGACAATCATAATCTTTTGAAAAAAAAAGGAAATCTGACAAACATAGTGAAGAGTATACTTGTGCCACATTTGGTGCCATTTCTATTTAAGATGGCTGTGACTGATTCTTGCAGGAAAGTGGGGCATTTCTATAGTGAAATCAGTCAATCACAGTGAAGAGTGAACATCAAACATCTCCATCCTTTCGTTGTAAAGTAGCTGGTGCAATTAAGAGTACTCGAAAATTATTCAAGAGCGTATAAATATGGGGCGTCTAAAACTAAAGTCTGGAATCAAGGTGATTGAGGAGGAGCCTGAAGATTGTGAGTTTATGTGTAACAGAGGTGCTTTTGCGTGTATGGTGAACTCAGAAATAGGTGCAGTGTTGGCTGTCATGAGGAGAAATGTACGATGGGGAGGTCGTTATGTGGGTGATGATCAGCTAGAACATTCACTCATCCAGTCTTTGAAGGCATTACGGAGGAAAATATATTCATGGCAACATCAGTGGCATACAATCAACCCGACAATTTACCTTGAGCCATTTTTGGATGTGATTCGGTCAGACGAAACTGGTGCACCAATCACTGGAGTTGCATTGTCATCTGTTTACAAAATTCTTACTCTTGACATGCTTGATCTGAATACTGTGAATGTGGAAGATGCAATGCATTTGGTAGTTGATGCTGTGACAAGTTGTCGGTTCGAAGTGAGTGATCCCGCATCAGAAGAGGTGGTGTTGATGAAAATACTTCAAGTTCTCTTGGCATGCATGAAAAGTAAGGCATCTGTTGTGTTGAATAATCAGCATGTATGCACCATTGTAAACACGTGTTTCCGCGTAGTTCATCAAGCAGGAACTAAAGGTGAGTTGCTGCAACGTATAGCTCGCCACACAATGCATGAACTTGTTAGGTGTATCTTTTCTCACTTGCCAGATTTTGATCACATGGAACCTCCATTGGCTAATGGAGGTGGCTCTTCTCTCAAACCAGAGGTATTTTATACCTAACTTCTTCTTTTATTCCAAGGGATTTCCCTTTCTGCTGAAATGTATGAAGCCACTGTTGTTTCTTGTGCAGGGAGTTGGGCTAGACAAGGATTATGCTTTTGGAGAAAAGTCATTAGAGAATGGTAATGGAAGTTCTGATTATGATGCCTCACCAGCTATTGTTGGGTTTGCTTCAAATGCTTCAATGTCAACAGGTTCAGTGACTAGTAGTCTGGTGGATCAAAATGCAGCAGGGCTTGCTAGCGGCAAGGAGGCAGGAAATGATATGCATCTTGCGACAGAACCATATGGAGTTCCTTGCATGGTGGAAATATTCCACTACTTGTGTTCCCTGCTTAATATAGTTGAGCATGTTGGAAGTACAGCAGGTCCTAGATCAAACCCTATTGCATTTGATGAAGATGTCCCACTATTTGCTTTGGGTTTGATCAATTCAGCTATCGAATTGGGAGGACCCTCTATGCGTCGCCACCCCAAGTTATTGGCTTTGATTGAGGATGAACTATTCCGTAATCTAATGCAGTTTGGCTTGTCAATGAGCCCACTAATTCTGTCAATGGTATGCAGCATTGTTCTGAATCTGTACCACCATTTGCGTATGGAGCTGAAACTACAGCTTGAGGCTTTCTTTTCTTGCGTGATTTTGAGGCTTGCACAAAACAGGTATGGGGCTTCATACCAACAGCAGGAGGTTGTGATGGAGGCTCTTGTCGACTTTTGCAGGCAGAAATTATTCATGGCAGAGATGTATGCCAACTTGGATTGTGACATAACTTGCGGAAATGTATTTGAAGATCTTGCTAACCTCTTGTCAAAGAGTGCATTTCCAGTGAACTGTCCCTTGTCTTCAATGCATGTTCTTGCTTTGGATGGGTTGATTGCTGTTATTCAGGGAATGGCTGAGAGGATAGGCAATTCGTCGCCTGTTTCAGAACTAGCACCAGTGCACCTTGAAGAACATTCTCCATTCTGGACGGTGAAGTGTGAGAACTATGCCGATCCTGACCATTGGGTTGGATTTGTTCGTAGACGAAAGTACATTAAGAGACGGTTGGCAATTGGTGCAAATCACTTTAACAGGGACCCTAAGAAAGGCTTGGAATTTTTGCAAGGAACACATCTGTTACCTGATAAACTTGACCCCCAGAGTGTCGCATGCTTTTTCAGATACACAGCTGGATTAGATAAGAATCTTGTTGGCGATTTCCTGGGGAATCATGATGAGTTTTGTGTTCAGGTGCTTCATGAATTTGCTGGAACATTTGATTTCCAAGACATGAATTTGGATACCGCATTGCGGCTATTCCTTGAAACTTTCCGACTGCCTGGAGAATCACAGAAAATACAGAGGGTGCTTGAGGCATTCTCAGAGAGATACTACGAGCAATCACCACACATCCTAGCTAACAAAGATGCCGCACTCCTCTTGTCTTATTCACTTATAATGCTCAACACGGATCAACACAATGTTCAGGTGAAGAAGAAGATGACCGAAGAGGATTTCATCCGGAATAATCGGCATATAAATGGAGGGAATGACCTTCCACGGGAATATTTGTCAGAGTTGTATCACTCAATCTGCAAGAATGAGATTCGGACAACTCCCGAACAGGGTGCTGGTTTTCCCGAGATGACACCGAGCCGCTGGATTGATTTAATGCGAAAATCCAAGATGACTGCTCCGTTCATAATGTGTGACTCCAGACCCTATCTGGACCACGATATGTTTGCTATCATGTCAGGCCCCACGATTGCAGCTATTTCAGTGGTATTTGATCATGCAGAGCATGAAGATGTTTTCCAAACATGCGTGGAGGGCTTCATGGCCATGGCTAAAATATCAGCATGCCATCATCTCGAAGATGTATTGGATGATCTAGTTGTGTCTCTTTGTAAGTTCACAACCCTCCTGAACCCTTCTTCTGTTGACGAACCAGTTCTTGCCTTCGGCGATGACACAAAAGCTAGGATGGCAACTGTAGCAGTTTTTACCATAGCAAATAGATTTGGTGACTATATACGCACTGGTTGGAGAAACATCCTCGATTGCATCTTAAGGTTGCACAAGCTTGGTCTTCTTCCTGCTCGTGTTGCCAGTGATGCAGCCGATGATGATCCAGAGGCGGTGTCTGCAGACCACCTGGTTCATGGGAAACCTGTTATGACTTCTCTATCTGCATCTCATATCCCTGTGATGAATAGTACTCCTAGGAGATCTTCTGGGCTAATGGGCAGGTTCAGTCAACTCTTATCTCTTGAGACAGAAGAGCCAAGGTCACAACCAACCGAGCAGCAACTTGCTGCTCATCAACGCACTCTTCAGACGATACAGAAGTGCCACATTGATAGTATATTTACAGAGAGCAAGTTTCTGCAGGCAGATTCTCTCTTGCAGCTTGCAAAGGCCCTCATCTGGGTAGCAGGTCGGCCTCAGAAAGGAAACAATAATTCTCCTGAGGACGAAGACACTGCTGTGTTCTGCTTGGAATTGCTGATTGCAATCACACTGAACAACCGAGACAGGATTGGTCTCCTCTGGCAGGGTGTATACGAACACATAGCCAGTATAGTTCAGTCAACTGTGACGCCCTGTGCTCTTGTGGAGAAGGCTGTTTTTGGGCTGCTACGCATCTGTCAGCGATTGCTGCCCTACAAAGAGAACCTGGCTGATGAGCTACTAAGGTCACTACAACTGGTACTCAAGCTCGATGCTCGGGTAGCAGATGCATATTGTGAGCATATAACACAAGAAGTCACACGCCTTGTGAAAGCAAATGCTGCACACATCAGATCCCAGATGGGATGGCGGACTATAGCTTCCCTGCTTTCCATCACGGCTCGTCACCCAGATGCTTCTGAAGCAGGTTTTGAAGCATTGTTGTTCATCATGTCTGATGGTGCTCATCTTTCTCCTGCTAACTATGTGCTCTGTGTGGATGCATCGAGGCAGTTTGCGGAGTCTCGTGTTGGGCTAGCAGACAGGTCCGTGCGTTCCTTGGATCTGATGGCAGAGTCTGTTTCCTGTTTAGGCCGGTGGTCTTGTGAGGCAAAGGATGCAGGTGAGGAGGATGCTTCTAAAATGTCTCAGGAAATTGGGGAGATGTGGCTGAGGCTAGTGCTGGGACTTAGAAAATTGTGCTTAGATAACAGAGAAGAAGTTAGAAACCATGCGTTGTTGTCGTTGCAGAGAAGCTTGACAACAGGGGTTGAAGGTATTTGTGTTACGCATGCATTGTGGTTGCAGTGTTTCGATCAAGTCATCTTCACAATGCTTGATGACTTGCTGGAGATTGCCCAAAACCACACTCAAAAAGATTGCAAGAACATGGAAGGCACACTTGTGCTTGCCATGAAATTATTATCCAAAGTGTTCTTACAGTTGGTACATGAGCTTGCTCTACTAACTAGCTTCTGCAAGCTGTGGTTAGGCATTCTTAGCCGTATGGAGAAGTATATAAAAGCAAGGGTTAGAGGAAAGAGGAGCGAGAAGCTTCAGGAACTAATACCTGAACTCCTCAAGAACACTTTGCTTGTTATGAAAACAAAAGTTCTTGTGCAGAGGAGCACTCTAGGTGGCGACAGCTTGTGGGAGCTAACGTGGTTACATGTGAACAACATTGCCCCGTCTTTGCAGTCTGAAGTGTTTCCAGATCAAGAGCCAGAGCAGGAAAACAAGCAAGGTGAACCAGGAAGCCCCGGTTCAGTCTCGTCCAGTGATATGTTATCAGCTTCCGAAGAAGGTATTCGAACAGCAGGGTGAAGTAAAGACTGCTATTGTGTTTGTTACCATTTTATGCTTGAAAGATGAGCAAGTCATCCTGTATGTGGATGTTCCACATTACTGGCATTCATTGTAAAATGGGAAGTCATCCTTTCATGTGGGGATTTGCTCTCTTGAGAAGACGACTGATTGGCATCCTACACCTGGTAAATTGTCTATTTCTTTGTCATGATAGCTGCCTTTTTTGCCCATGCCGTGTGTTGTTTTTTCTTTTCTTTTCCTCCATAAGAGCAGTTAATGGATTTTCCACTTGTTAGGAAAGTGGTTCGTGTTCTCACAAGTCTAGTTAGTTCATAATGTTCATTCTCTTTCTTTATCACAATGATTCTAAATCTGTAAAATTAAGGTCAAGAAAAATCACTTAGGTCTGATGTAAATTTGTGGGTACTTTTTCAATTTCATGGAACCAATTTTTTGCAGTGATCTGAAAGTAAGATTGTGATAACTACACATAATTTCCCCAATTTTGTTTTACTTAGAAATGTCATAGATATGAAAACTGAAAAGGGGGATCGACATCATGAGACTCGAGAAATCCTATTGTGAGGGCTGAAGGTCATTAGTGTCTAAGAAAGCAAAACCTTTGAAAGGTGGTAAGAAAAGACAAGAAGAAGCCTGTAATGAACGTTTCAGTGGGCTGGCTGCAAGAAGGTTCGGTGAAGGTCGAGGAGGGTGATTACCATGTGGTAATCATGGGTGGATGGCATCGCACTATTGACGATGGCAAGAATAGGAAGCAGGTTCTCTGTTGAAAAAAGGAGGCATTTGCCAAAACACTTGAAAGGGGATTGTCGGTTGCACCTCTCAAGACTTTTACAATCCAGATTAGATCTAGTAATTTACACTTTTTTTATCCAGCTATTTCGCATTATGCTATCATTTACGTTGAAAAGGTGGGTTATACCGGTTGAACCACATCTATTCAAAGGAAATGTTTCGGCCTGCACGAATGGCATCTGATTTTATGACTGACTTTCCTATTGACTGAATTACTTGAATCAGTTTAAGAAGGTTGTGGAGCTAGCTGAGCGATTTCCTTGTGGATTGATTTAGAGGGGGTGGGGTACACCAATGGTAAAGGCCTAAAGGGTCATGTGCTTAGAGTTCTATGGGCTGGAGTGAGTGTGTAATTAGTACCCAAAAACCTGGGTTTGGCATAGGTATGTTTGCATGAGTGGGACGCCTTGTTCCCGTTGTTCTTGGTATATTAATAAAAATCATTATCTTTAAAAAAAAATTATCCTTAATCTGTAGAAGGAGACATTTTTGGTTGAATGCCTCTGTATTTCTTCTCTTTTTTTTGCGCAAAGTAGAGATGGGTGTCTTGTTTCTACCAAAACTAATTGTTAAATTTATTTACCATCAGAAAATTTGCAATCTCTTTAGCTATTGGCTCTCATTTAACTTTTTTGACTGGTTATTGTACATTTTTTAGAAGATCATTTTTGACTGGTTATTGTAGTTTTTTGAGATGATCAATTTGAAACCGAGTTGGGAACCAGCAATAAGTTTCTACCTCATGGCTTGTTTTTCTTGTTCTTCTTGTTCATGAAACAGTGAAACTATCCTCATTTCCTTTGGAAAGGCGCAGATGTCCTTTTTTTATCTTCACTGTGTCTATTTTGCGTTGAATCAAGGCAAAACCTTGTTGGCTAGTTTTTGAAAAGCGGAGTGAGAGGGTGAGAGGGGATAGTGTAATGCTATTGAAGGAGAAGCACTTGATTGATGGAGTGAGGCTAATCTACTACCAAATGAATGTATGTGGGTTGATAACTAGGACTAATCCTAGACTAATAGGTATATGGAGGTAGGTTTAAAGCTAACCTTAGATTAATGGAGTGAGGGCTTATGGCTAATCATCGACTGAGAAAGGCTATTATTAGTCGTGGGTCCCTCATTTTCTTTTTGTATGAAAAGGCTTTTACACTTTCTTATTTTTTTATTTTTTTATTTTTATTAATAAAAATTTATTATGTTTTATATTTTTATTAGGGAAATGATATCAGCACAATCATGTTTTAATAATTGCACAAACCCAGCTCATCTTTACATTTTTAATTGACTTTTGAGAGCTTTTCAGGAACTGTAATAACCTTTGACAGCTCTTCAAATACTGAAAGATAAGATGAGCTAGTGAAAATATAAAAAACATGGTTGTGCTGATATCATTTCCCCTTTATTATTCTCCTCCCTGTATTAACTAATATTTCTCTCCAGTCGGGGTTTTTAGATTGAATTATTTTTTGACGAAAATGAATTATCAGCTTAAAAAGGTTTATCCACCCAAAACCTTTTTTCTTGTGCAACCAAACAGCATAAAGCCATGTTTGGATTGCAAGAAATTTCTGGAAAATCTTCGAAAAGAATTTTTTCCTTTTTCCAAAATTTCTTTCTTTTGCTCTGTTTGCTTGCATAGGAAAAAAGAGACTTCAACCACGGCGGTTCAATTTTCATTTACAGGGACCTTTTAATTTATAATGATACCATTTACCTCTAAATTGTGGAAACAAAAAGAAATCATGGAAATAAAATTCTTCAAGAATGGTTTTCCTCCAATCCAAACAGGACCAAAGTGGTTGAAACTGGGAAAATGTTTTCCTTTCCACCACTTTCCTACCAACCAAAGAGGCCCAACAGTTGGGAGCTTCTCTGTCACAATTATTTCTTTCCCAAATTAGATAGGAAAACATATAAAAGCCTCACCAACAATCGCAATGTAATTTCTAGAGACTCAAAAGGATGACATTTCTATTTTGGGTTTGCACATTCTTCTGCAAGGGGAGCTATAATCTGCAGAGATATTTAAAAAAAAAAAGGATAAAATGGAAATGGATATAAACAAGAAAGGTATAGCATTTTCCATTTCAAAAAAAGAAAGGTATAGCATTTTGTGTATCGAATCACAAAACCGAGTCTCTCTCAAATGAGCTTGCTCCCTCTTTTCTGTACAACACCCCCCCCCCCCCCCCCCCCCCCCAACCCCCAAAAAAAAAAAAAAAAAAACAAGTGGTTGATGACTTCAATTTTTTGACCAAGAATCTGTACATGTTGCAAAACAAAGAGATGTTAGAATATACTCAGGCCTCAAGTCCTTGGCTTGAGGGTTTCTCATCATCGGCCAATTTCCTCCTTCGCTTGTAGAATTTCAAAGAGTTGCTACCAACGTCGCTCATATCTTTCCTTTCATAAGTAAGCTTAACCAAGCACTCTTTGCGGCTACTCGTCTTGTTGCGGTTGTAGCATAGCCCTCGAAACTTGCATCTGATATCAGTCGTTTGTTTCACCTGCTGATAAATGTGCAAATTAGCAATCTCCCGAGTCCAAACTAACAACAACAGCCCTCATGGTATGGTATAGCTTCCACAGTTAAGAAGAAGAAAAGGTGATACCACAACAGTCGGAGGAGCCATCTCGAGCAAACCACAAACATTGCTGTCCTCGCCTGCACCAACACTGGCAATGCCATGATGTTCAGTAAGTGGACTACCAAGGATAATATTGATCATTAACATTAAGGTCAATCATACAGGTACTTAAAACAAGAAACGAGAGCATACTGTATTGACAGTTGATCCATCATTTCACTTTTGTGCTTGATTTGTTCAGTTTCTTGACTAAGCAAGTCAACGCCCAAACAACAATTACTGGTCAAAGATGAATGGGCAGTAATCTCCTTTCCTGTACCAGCTTCACCATGCAAAGGATATGGCATGACAACCTCAGGGAACAATGCTTTAAGAGGCTCCAATGTTTGGCATACTTCGGGAATGATACTGGAGCTGACACAGTCCATTGCTTCAACATTGCTTTTAATGAATCTATCTCGGACTTTACCTTTATTTCCTGCAAAATCGCATCAATTACTGAACATAGATGAATTTACCAAGTGAAATGAAACGCCAAACATGTAACAGATAATGAAGCGCTTCACTAGTTATAATGTGAAACTTGTATTGCGTGTACCTCTTGATTCAATTGCTTTTCTTGTAGACTGTATCAGGAGTTTCTGACATACTGTGGCATCCGGAAAATCCAGACGGGTGTAGTCCAAAAACTGCAACCTCTCAGAAATGTTCATCTTAGTAAACCCAAAGGATGTAGTCCATGTCTCCAGCAGCTGAGGGACTGCAGGCAACAGCAGCCTCTCCACTCCTAAATCCGAAAGCAACTGGGTAAAAACAACGAACGAAACGATATTGTTAGCGAGCATCCTATCAGCTAATGTTCAGTTTTGCATGTATTGATATACCATAGTACTTCATTGTTTTGGATAAATGTACACTTGACTCTTAACTAATCATAGATATACATCATAGTAAAAGGGCAACTTATTAGAAACAGATGAGTACCCAAAACAGCCTCTCATCTGACTTCAACTCCTATGCCACTAGTCAAAAAATTGAATCAAAGTTTAAAATATAAAAAATACAAATAAAAAAGGATAAGTTAAATTTATTTGATTCATGCATGTATTGCTCACGTAATAACCATGAACTCTTTTTTTTTTTTTTTGAAAGATTACAAATTTTATTATTATTAAATCGCAATCGGGACCAAAAGTCCCATCCTGCTTTACAGAATATTAACAAGTAGCGACCCAAGCATACCCGAGTCAATTCGAAGTACAGAAAATAGCCTAACCTACTACTCCCTTTCTTTCCACCACCTTTTGTCTTTACAACTCCCATAACGATTTTATGCCGTTACATATGTATCCTTACCAGTAAAACAGCTTTTCTGATGTAGGTGGCCGCGGAAGCGCCGTCGGATTCACCGGAAAATGATCGGATCTCCGGTGAAAAATCTCGATTCTTGCTAGGGGATGCAAGAAACCCTAATTTGATTTTAATCTTGCATTAAACAAGATGAAAAATGAGGGAAATGAGAAGAGATTAGAAAATCCTAATCTAAAATTTCACTTCCAAGAAGAAATCACAAAGATAAAAGAGAAGAGAAAAATCTCTCTCTAATTTCTCCCAAGAGAAATCTCTACAATCTCAAATTAAACCAAGAACTAACTACAAATGAGAGTAGAGGGGCTTTATATAGGCAACCCCCTAATACAACTTTAGATTTCCAAAATACCCCTAAATTTAACTAGAATTTCCCAAACTACCCCTACTAGTGTAAAAATGACATCAAAGCACAAGTAAAGCCCCTAAAATCACTAAACTACCACTACACAAAAGAAACACATATACTAATGAGCAAATATGGGCTGATGTAGTGAATGCCAAGGGATGCTCCTGCATCATTTTCTAACATGGATCAAAGTTGCGCCCTAAGCTTCTAAACTTCTAGATCTAGCACAACCCTCCAGGAGGCACTAGTAATTAGGATATCTAGACAAGAAAGTCTAAGCCAAAGACAGAATGTCTCAAGCCATGACCACTGAATATTGTTCTGGGAATAGGTAGATAATTCTCGATGCTATTATACATATTAGCAAACTGGGGTGTTCCTTAAAGGGGTTTGCCATCTACGAATTCTACCAGCGACCTTCCATGCTTAGGATCTTTCGATGGATTCTACCCCCTCCCCTATATTCGTACTTTGAATCGTATCTGATCAAAACAACAGTAATCCTCCCTATAAATTTGAGCCCTCCTCATATGAGAGCTACTACTCATGCTTCTTCCCCACCTTTCTTCCCCGCCTCTTTTTCTCTATTCTCCTTTTCTTCCTTATCTCTTTCCACCATTGCAAGAAACATATCTTTGGTTGCTTCCAAGTTCTCATTATAATTAATCCCAAAAGATCACCCATTGATAAGAAATCAGCAAATTCATTTGGGACTGGTGCTTCACTCAATAATTCTTCTGGATTACCCTCAACCCACGTTTCCTTACCTTTGGAGATCCCACCAAGCCTTTGAGGTTCCTCCGAGATATGATCTTCTTCCTGCCCTATAGAGTCCGGGGTAGGATCCCTCTGAAACCTGTTGATCTACAGGTCCCTGATCACAAAGCTTCTTCCCTACTCCCACAGACATCGACGAGTGCGCCTTTCCCTTTCTAGTACTTTGCTAAACATCGGGAGCTCAAGGAGGGGAAGGTGCAATTCCATATCACTCGTCGATTCAGAGTGATTAAGATCGATCCTAGCAGAGCTAGAAGAAGTTCTCCTTAGCTTAGCCCAACGTTCCTTCCTAGCTAGCTTTTCATTATAACGCAGATCCATCAAAAGCTCAATATCTCCGGCCTCAAAAGAGAATTCCTGGGCACTAGGGGTATCTCCACCCCGACTCGGACCCTTTGCTGACATGGCAGGCGAAGAGATGTTATCAAAATTTCGGAGAAGCTTCTGAGAATCTTCAATAAGTCTCCTCTTTCTGTGATCCTCTTTCCTAAAAATGCCTTTCAATTTTCTTGTGAACGCAGATAGACCACCTCAAGTAACCAGCACCCGAGCTTCCAAAATAGTATTTTTACGCGGTAGGTTACCTTTTCCTTTACGCAAGCGTTGTTCCTTAGGATTTTTACTTCCAAAGTTAAATCTGTTTTTTATTTTTAAGGCTCTTTTCTCCTTAGCTGAATTTAGTATACAGTTGTCAGCGATATCTTTCCAAAGGGCCTTTCCTTTCACGCCTCGAGCTGCGGCATTTAATATTTTCGGAGCTGATTTGCCTACATACTGATCCCTCCTTCCGGACGCAACCGTCACTCTGCTTTCTGACATTTTAGGCGACATGATGGATGCAGGGACAAGCACGGGTTTTTCAAAATTCAAATTTTGGCCCACCAGCGGTACCCTGGCCATATCGCCACCCTCGGGATTAGCGATAGGCACCATTTCCGGTGGGACCGCCCTCGCCGGCGACCGAATAACGAAACTCTGCTCAAGGCCCTCACAAACAACCAAATTATCCTTACTGCTAGACTCCCCCATTGCCGACATCACCTGACTATTAATGTTATCCTCAGTAATCACCTTAACTACCACAGAGTAAATGTTGGATTCAACTCTTAGATTAATGGATGAGGGGATAGACTTCCAAAGTGAAGTTAAGATCAGAGCCGAGGCATAGGTCATACAATGATCATGATTACCCGAAAGTTGAGACTGAATCCTAGCCCAGGTGTTGTCCGAGGGTCAGTTGTCAAAGGCCATACGTGAAGAGGTATGTCATAAAATCAGATCCTAATGGTTCTAGCACCCGTGTTATATGTCGGGAACAAGGGTTGAAGGGCGGAAAGATACCCCCCCTTCCCCCCCAAAGCATCGCCTCCATGCCTAAATATGGCAGTCGCCTGCAACTCTGTCTCAAAGCAAAAGAGGATATCCGCTTGGTTAATGAAGTAAGGCTTTGGCAGAACCTGAATGCCCCAACATTTTTTAGCCCACTCTCACACGTCTTCTAACAACCATGATCCAGTTTTCAAACTCCCAATAAGACATCTCGTAAGACTCTTTTTTTCTCCTCCACCAGAGCAATCGGGACCTCAAGTGCCAAAGGTTCTGCATGAATATCTGCCTGAGAGGGGCCGACTTTAGGCTTCCAGACCATGGTCGAAGCCAGTTTGGTCTTAGGCTCCGAGCATTCTACAAACATCCCGCGAGCCGAAGTTTTTGTATTGACATTTCAAGCACATCCAATCGCTGTCATTGGGGTGCAAGCATCTGTTAGATTCAGTGGGACGACGACCAGGGATTCTTCTGGCCCCGAACTCCAACCGTCTAGCTCTAGTGTCCCTATCCTCGATACTTCCCAGGGACCCCGAGTGGGATCTGGGAGAAGCCCATTGGGGCCGACCCAAGTTACTCCTTGCCCAACCAAACTTAAAGTCCTTCGACAGCAAATGTTGAGTATCCCTAGAGATTCAGAGCCTTCTAAGGCGGGATATCCTGACTCTATAAAGTTAAAAGAGGAAGTATTGTATGATCAAGGTTGGAACCACACGAGCATATAATAGGATCCCCTAGAAATCCAGAGCCAGCATTCGCCGGAGGAAGAATCCGACGGCCTCTAAAAACATCTCTAATAGTCATCCTTCCGTCCTCCCCTCCATATAATAACCATGCACTCTTAACCACTCTTAAACTACACATTGGAAGTAAAGGGAGAGAGAACTAATAGCAAATAGATTTGAAGATTAATAAACGACGAAATAAACAAAAGTTTAACAGGATAAACTGTGGGTGACCATTCTGCTCACTAGTAAATGAAGATAAATAAAAAATGAAATAAACAGCAGGTTAAACTATAGATGATCCACACATACTCTGTAAGGCATAAAAAATGAATAAGAGTCTTCTTTTATTATTGTTAAGCACAGAATATCAAGTTGTAAATACATATTCATGAAATCACCTTCTCTAATTCATCCATAAGAAGGCGGCACATTCCCTGTCGGCGATAATGTACACGAGTACCAACTAGAGGAATTTCAGCCACTTTGTCCCCATATATCCTGGAACAGGAGCATGCCAATACAAAGAGAGCCATGTTTCAGGATACAACAATGATAGGAAAGAACAAAGACACGATATCATGTACAAGGCATCTGGTAAAGCACACCTAACTGTGGCTACAGATATCAGTTCATCCTCCATCTCCAAAAGTATGGTATAGAATCCCCGAAAGTTCAGCCGTTTTAGCTCTGACCTGCATTTAAATGATTCTCAGCACCATGAATAAAGAAACACCACTTAAATGACAGAGAAAACTTAGTTTCAAAGGTAGCCTCTAAAGAGAGAAAAATGGTTTCTTTAGATATTTAACAAAAGAGTTAATCATACAATAGAAAATACTAAGTTGAGATACACGAGCATGGAACAACCACATAAAACCAAAAATAAGGTGGCTTACCAATTTATGTGCCAAGTTGCAAATGAGTTAAGGGAGTCAGGGCACTAGGTATAGGGTGTGTATGGGGAATCCTGGAAGGGTTTGAGAGGACAAGGGATGGCAAGACAAAACTATTGTAGCCTGAGCCTTTTTATAGCATAGTTAGGTTTAAGAGTTTTCAACCTTTCAACCATGATACCCAGATTACTTGTGCAGGCTCGACATAACAAGACCCCGATACTCATACTAGGATACATAATGGACAGTTCTGTTGGTAAGAAAACCATAACATAAATCACTTAAAATTAAATATCATGATTTTTGCTTCTCGGGGCAAATGTATGGATCTAAAACATCATGTGTGATGTTTAATTTTAAGTACTTTTTATATTGCCCAAGAAACCCGACCATCAGGCGATTGATTGATACTGTTAATAGTAACAGGAGGAGGAAGTTAGCGCCTTAACCTAACTGAATATTTTATCACCCATGGATGCATTCTTTTCTGTATTAGATCTTTGAACCACATGTTGACTGTCATATAGTTTCATCATTAGTGAATCAAATTTGTGGTCAAATATTTATTTTCATTACTAGCTATTTAGAGGTAATATGTAATTAAACCTACAACCTTGTGGTTGAGACCATTTCAGCTGCTCCAAATTTGCAGGCTCAACGCTCTACTAACCTTATGTTTGCACCACTCTATATTTTTTACTATTTCTCATGTGCTCTTATAATATAACTCATAGGAAATTGTAACAGCCAATGAAAATGGTTTTAGAAAAAGAAAAGTTGTATCGACCAAAACAAGGCCTGTAAATATCAGCCCCAACTTCATCATCTAATTTAATAAATGAAGGAGGTCCATGCGTCATTTTTTTTGTAAAAAATACCCTAGTTATATGGTCCAATGTGATTTCAATTTTTTGCGACTCAGCTAGTGGTAAAACATCATCATGGTATAACAACCCCCTTGATCCAAGGAAAATTTGTGAATATTTATACTACAATTACCCCAGATTGCAGATAAGACCTACTCACCTACCTTTTCTTCATGATTGGTTCTATTTAAGCCATGATTTACCATTATTGTAGCAGCCACTGGATCGTAATAAATATTTGTTCACTCTTATATTGCTTGTGATTTTTAGGCATCCTAAAATATCTTCTAATCCAACCCGTGCATTGCACAGGTTTTCCCATGTGTGTGTGTATGAGAGCGCACGCGCGCGCGCGTGTGTGTGTGTAAACTAACTTAAATCTTGACAATATAAAAGGCTAAAATTGCTAATAATAAATACAAATAAGCAGAACAGAATGATGCCAAAGATACAAAAAGATAAGACGAGATAAAGGAGGAAATGATATCACAAGGTAAAAGAACAGATTAAGAGAGAGACAAGCTATGTATGAGTGACACACTCAGCATTTTTAGAAGTCACAATAATGTGCAGTGCATGGTTTAGGAGTTATGATTTCTATATCAACTGAAAATTAAGGTCATGATCCTCATTAACCCAACAGAAAGACTCCTTGAAACTAGTCATTATATCGGGTAAAAGCTAAAGAATCAGGTCACGGTGAACTCCTTTTCTCTATTACTATTTGAATGCCACTAATTTTCCTGCATGCATTCTATCATTCAAGCAAATGAAGCCACGTGATAAATCTTATACAATCTAGATATAGAGAAAATGAAAAAGGGACAATGTGACTGAGGTAAATGATTTAAATGCAAAAAACTCTATAACTAAACATAGAAAATTTACCATGTTCGAGAAATGTTATAATGATTAAGATTTCCATTGTGAAAAACAATGGGGACTCACCATTTATTGAAAATAACATCTTTGACAAGATCACTCTTGGTGCGTGGTTCATAAATAGGAGAGAAGCACTCATGTAACACGCTAAGAGCAACCCAGAGCTTGCTATGATGCTCAGATAGGGCCTCAATATCCGGTGCATCAAGATAATGCCTATTTTCTTTATATGATCTTAGAATCGTCCAAGATAAACCCTTTACAAGTGTCGGTTTTGGTTTCCCAAGAAGCTTCTGAAGGCGCACAAATATCTGCAGAAGAAATAGTACATTATCAGAAACCAGCACCGTTTATTATTATTACAATTAATATTACTGTCTATTGAAATTATAGTGGTTGAGTAAATTAAGATAACAAGCTTGTATTATTACATTGACATTACATATGTCTGTAATCCGTGGAAGAAAAACAAATACCAGAGGACACACATAAAAGAAACGTAAAAAACAGGGGCGCAAATGAATAGTTCTCGTGTATAGAGAAAAAGAAAAACTGTTGTTGTTGTTGTTGCGCAGAAAGCAAATATGAAAGACAGGAAGACCTTGAGACTCCAAAAATAGCATCACATGTCTGTACATGTTAACTAGGATAAGCATGTCTGATACTCCACAACCCAACACAAGTAAAATTCCCCTCACAGATAGGGAAAGACAAAGAACTAACGTAGCAGAAAAAATACCTAGGCAACAACCCCACAAGCAGCATAAAACAAGTGTAGATAGAAAACATTTTTAGCATCTATAAGGGAAAATATGCTTCATTTTGTTGACACTCCAATATCCTAAGGATGCATGTGTTTCCCCTCTTTCATTATTTATCTATCCAAAGGTGAGAGCATGATCTGTGCTAGGTAATGGTAATATGAATTATAATGGGTTGATTGTCCCTTACAACCCTGATGTCTAGTCGTTGGCGGCCTTTTGAGTTGATGTCTAAAAGATTGTGAGACATTCTTTCAAAGTTGTTGAGATTCCTATAATCCATACTTCGAATACTAAAATGTCTAGTTTTGCTCTCCATCATTTCTAGGGATTTGCATCTTCTTTGGAACATAAATTGTTTCTGGGGAAGTAACAAACATTTTACAATATATATCTTTAATGCCAAACCAGAGTACCACACTATGCTTGAAAATTGAGTAAGTCAGTGGTATAGTAATGCATCAGTCAAGATCTACTATAATGTCTACATCTTCCTAGGACTATAATGTAGAAATTTAACAATGTCAATATCCAACTCCTATGCTCAAGCAAAGTACCATGCAACTTCTAAAACTTGAAGTGAATCAAATATTGGTTATGTATCATCCAAGTTCAATGCCTGATGCACAGTCTTACACTTGCAGTGAAGATCGAAATGCACCATCTTCTCGTACGAAGCATGGACAGCTTCCTTATATTTAATTGATGAACTTCAAACTATATCTCAAATAGAGAAGTAAGGAATATGATCCCGAGAGAAACGGTGACAAAGTTATACAGCATCAGTTGAGTGATTCATATGACCACCAAACTAGGGTATCCACTTGATATCTTTGACACCTGACATGTATACCATACAAATTGCTTCAATAGGAAGATGATATAGAATGTCAAGGCCTTCAAATTGGGTCAATCAAGTAAAAGGAAATCAATGTTGGGATTGATGAGTCCATGCTAGAAACTCCAGAAATTTTGTCCTGAGAATGAAGGGGTGATAAATGATACGGGTTCATTAGTTAAATGAATCGATCTCAATAGGATCCTATTACATCATCATCTTAGAAGGAAATCCCCATCTCAACCTTTCTCTCTATAACTAGAAAGCAATAGTAGCCCTCATGTTCTCTCAATCTATATTATGATCACGTCCCATAGGTAAGATACCATTATGGATTTGTTGTGCAACAAAAAATAGAATAGGTTATTATTTGCCTCATGTGCACTCAATATTGATGATATTATTGAGGAGGTTGAGGAAGACAAAGTGGTGCAAGTTATCACAAAAAATAATTCTAGTTATGTTAGTGCGAGGAAGATTGATGAAGAGAAAAAATATCTTGGACTAAATGCACCGCTCACTGTATAAATTTGATGTTGAAGAGATCACCAATTGAAAGTGCACGTGGTGATGATGAAGAAGGCTAGGGAAATAACTAAGTTTATTTATGGCATCCATGGGTTCTTAGCTTAATGAGAACCCATACAAAGAATCATACTCTTCACCTAGGTGCAACACGCTTTGCCACTACCTATCTTACATTATAGAGTTTTTACAAGCAGAAGCAGCCTATGATTGCACTATTTCATGAGGCATTCCTTAACAGTGTTTATGTCAAAAAGGTTTGAGGGCATAAATCAATGTGGTATTGTGCTATTGATCGATTATTTTGGCCACATGTCGCTTTTTGTATTAAGAATGCATTGCAATTAGTAAGTGTGCTCAAAGAGAGATTATGAGGGCTTCTATGGGGTTTATTTATGAGCCAGTGGATTCAGCAAAGGAGAAGATCACACATAACTATGGCAATAAGAAAAGAAAATATGGTTCTATATGCAGAAAAATAGAAAATAGATAAAAGATGGATTCGATAGTTACAATGTCCTCTGCATGTAGACGATTATTACTTAACCCCCCAACTCTGATATGAAGATACGTTTTATAGATAGGATGCATGCGGAGGATTCTGCAGATCCTATCAATGTCGATGTCTTCCTCGATCCCTATGAAGAAGGGGAGATTTTGGTTCTCGAATGACAATTGAGACCAGAAAGAAGTGCTCTCTAGGCAGTATTAACATATTTAGTTATTTAATTTGACGTGTTCTTTATTATTTATTATTTATTAATATCTGAACGTTTGGGTTAAAGAAACCAAAAGATGGTGAGTTTGTTGTGAAAGTTTAAGCCTCACATATAGCGCTTCAGGAGGGACTATACTCTGGATGTAGTAAGTTCATTTTTTAGTTGAAGACTAATAATTTATTGTTGTGATTTGTGATTAAGATTTATAAATTTAGAATCATGTCAACAATAACTGCATAAGAAAAGAGGAATCAACTAGAGCACGCAAAATTAAATGATCTAGTTTATGTCATGCATAACATCAAGGGAAAAAAGAAGTATGAGGAGGAACATTGGTCTAATCTTGATCGGTTCTATTGATTCCGACAATGAGTGGTTTGTTGAAAAAGAAGAGCCTCTTCTCCCTGATGATCCTAGTTGGCTAAATGATAGTCAAATGGTGTTCGATGTCACAGCTATCCAGTCTATTCATGTTGCCTCGGCTGATGTACCACTTCCACATTGTCATGGTCAATTGGGAAGTATTTTGGATCTACTTCTTAGTCTAATAGTAAAAAGGGTAGTGCTTCTCAAAGTATTATACTTTCTTTTTTAATGAAAAGTGACAAATATATATTATAACTCAAACGAGAATTACAGAAGTTAGGGACCAGCAGTCCCTTACATATTTACAACATCAGGGATCCTGGGGATCATCACTCGGCCATAAGCAAAGCCAAAAAAATCCTTAACACTTTAGCATCATCCCATTCATCAAGTTACATCCTTCGAAAACTATAACCATTTGAACAAAATACCTCTATACCACTACCCCTGAAAAAACCTTGGAATTGTCAAAACCTGAACTACCTACTATTGGAAAGCTCCCCTTAAGTTGAGCATTTCTGTAAGTCCGACAGAAGCCTAACAATCTCATATGTGAAAACCTCCTCATCGAGACTGATAGCCGAGAGCTCCTCATCAGTTGGTTTCTGTTCTTCAGATGCCCTTTTCCGATTGATCATATAGCCTTCAATCTCTGAATTCCCGACGCTTTATCTCCTTCCCACCGAAGAAGCCTCAAGTTCTTTTCATCCACCGGCACCTTAGTAAAGAAAGGATGCTTATGCATGGGTGAATGAGTTTCTTTAATGTTGCGTGACCCAGTCATGC
The DNA here is from genome assembly GCF_043159265.1 of Tasmannia lanceolata. NCBI lineage: Eukaryota > Viridiplantae > Streptophyta > Magnoliopsida > Canellales > Winteraceae > Tasmannia > Tasmannia lanceolata. The sequence goes on from NW_027518693.1 coordinate 13,332,263, forward strand.
TAAAAAATACTTCCGGCCTTCTATTAGCCGCCTCGTTGAATAGCTTCCATTGTCTCTTCAAGAAGTCCCTAATGCCTTCTCTCAGTGTGGCAATAGTTTAGAAGCTAATTCTTCATTGTAAACCATAGCTTTTATCCTGCTTAACGATTGCTCCATCTCGATTAAATCCACAGACCATTTCCTCTTCCGACCCATTACCAGAGAACTCGAGAAGGAAGGTCGAGCAATGGATGTATCGTTGAAGTTTTCCATCTGGTATTCTAGTGTGTTTTCTTTTCCTCTACTCTTACTATTTAGAAGGAAAGCGAAGAGGCGAGGAAGGTGGCTTTTCCTATTTTGGTGATACACCGCCTCAGGATGACAACTAACCAAGGACCAGGTGTCCAACCTCACACTCGATATGGCGTGCAAAGATCTCTTTCTACCATAATTAGGCATTAATGGCGCCGTAGTACTCATTGCCATCCATCCCAATACAAATAGACATTTTTGACTTCCCCTGATATATATTAAAACCCCAAAAATTGAATTCTTTAATCAAAACTTTTAAAATACTTTAGGTGCTTGTTTCAAAGCAGATATCCCAATCACTCCTTTCATTAAATAAGAACACTCATTCCTCCATTTAGCAGCATCACTACGGTACCAATGTCAGGATAAAAGTGAATATAACCTTCCTCGATGCTATCCCTCTTCAAGCACCCTTAAAATGCTATAAGCCTTTAGGCTTGGGATACTCCTTCATCCACAAGCGGCACATACCTTGGGTAGCAGAGGAGCTCCAGCCCTTCATCCACAACCATAACTCCCAGTGTTTACCTTTTTAACCTCCAGCCCTTTTGAAGTGAGCTTTGTGGGAACATCCACTTTTTTCATGGATAATTTTCCACAAGGGTACCCCCCATAATGGCCGGACATTTCCGCTTTGAATCTTTGCTTCCCTGGAAAACCAGATTTCACCTTTCGAGATCTGGACTTTGACCCTAGAAATGCCACAGGCAAAGATAGTCCAGAAGTCTCAGGCCTTTCGTAGGCTTCACAAATCTACCCCTCCGGGTCAAGGTACGTGTGAAACTAGCACGCCTAGCACACCTAGGAGCTTGTTTAGGATGACTCCCCTTCATCCCGAAACCTTTCTTAGTAGGCCCCGATAAAGTGGGAAAGGGCATTCTTGTCTAGGATGATTACTTGGTAATCCCAAGGCACTGTTGTCAATCAGAGAAAAAAACAGAGAGGGGGGAGGATCTTTACCCTGAGAACGGTCTGGGATGGCTAGTATAGAAGTGACAATTTCTAGTTCTCTTTTCTTTTTTGGAATGGCTAGTATACTTTCTAGTTCTATAGATTCAATATACTAGTTCAGATTTTGGCTTTGAAGTGACAATTTATAATAATTCAACACATTAATGCAAGTAAAGGTAAGGTCGTATCACATGTGCATGTTACCATAGATGAAGAGAAGTATGATGCTCAAGGTGATGATAAGGAGGGTGGAGATGATGAGGACATTCATTAGACGGATGACGAGAATGTGGACGATTGAGAATGAAAACCTAAACTCTTTAGGAGCATGACACTTTCTCATATGTGCTTTTTATGTGTAATGTGGAATTGCAATGTCAACTTGTTAACATGTTGATGGGGGCCATCATAGGGCATATTTTAATTTTTAAGAGTGTTTTGGGTGTCTTTTAAGTCCTTTATGTTATAGTAGGGGTATTAGAGTATTTTTACATCAAAACAACTAAAATGCTTTGAGTTATGTATGTTTTAAAGAGGTACCACATGTGTATTATGGGATTTTAAGTAGGAAGCAAGCAAGAGGGTATTTTGGTTTAAAAGTTGTTAGGTTTTTTTACGGTTTTAGAACTTTCTAGTTGTCTTCTTCCTCCTTATATATTGTAAGCCTTAGGTCACTTTTAAAGAGTGATGCTATGTTATGCTATGGATGAATGAATGAAATGATGTGAAGTTTCTTCCTCATCTGTGGATGCGATGTCTACTCTTGCAAAGGTACGATGCCTTGACCTTCCCTAAGGTGCGATGCCTAGGAACCCCTTGGTGTGATGCCTTTGATTTTGGTTGGTGAGATTCTGACCTTGCTATTTATCTCTTTCATGTTTCTTTTTTCTAGTTTTTCCCATAAATCACCTTCCCGGGAACCAGAAAACCTCTCTTGCATTATTTTTCGCTCATCTTCTACACAAAACCCCTTAAATATCCATTAAAGAAAATTCAACCAGGGAAACATCAATCAAATCCATCCCTATCCCGTGTCTCTCTCGTTTTGTACCAAACCTCATTTTACACCTTCCTGGCATCCTTCGAAAACCTCCCGGCATATGTTTGCGCCACTCTAAACCCCACTTTAAACCTAGTAGAATTTTTTTTTTCCAATCTCATAATATATTTTAGAAATCAAAACCTAATTTTTACACATCCTTTTCACCCCCGGTGTGTCCCTTCACATCAGATTTGGAATCGGAAAGAAATATTAATTCACTATTTGATCGTCCTGCATCAGTTTGGTATCAGAGCTTAGGGTGGAAACATGTCGTTTAGATGCACTGATAGTTGAATTGTTGGAAGGCTTAAATGCCAAATTTGACGAGTTGTTATCCCCACTCGGATTGCATGGGTCATATTTACCAAGGTTTTCAAGCTCATCCTCTAGCCGTAGAGACTTCGCAGATTGCACAGAGTCTGGAGATCGTGTCGGAACAATGTTCCTTTGTTGATACCTTCTTTGGAGAGCACGAATTAGAACTATAGACAAGAGCCATAATCGTCATACAAAGCTGGCTCCGACAGAAGTTAGTTCAGGAAATTATATGAGAATCAAGAGAGCAACAACTGTCATACAACATGCCTGGAAGAGGAAAGTCGTTCGACGTAGTCTGCAGCAGACTTAGATTACACCAAGAAAGTCATTGATCGTAATGTCTGGACCCTTGCCAAATTTTTACAACTTAGGATACACAAGTAAGAGCCTGCAGACTTAAGGTAGCAAATGAACCAAGCTTCTTTTCGCATAAGTTTCACGAAACACGGAGTACATCGAAGGTGCACCTTATGATTATATTCTGTGAAGCACGGGTGCTTCAAAATGGCTAAAGTACCCGTATCGGGTGCGTATCCGACACGGGTGCACTCGGGTGCGTCCCGGGTGCGTGTCGGGTGCGCACCCGATTAAAAAAAAAAATCTAATTTTACGGTCGGGTGCGGGTCGGGTGCAGTTGGGGTGCGCACCCCGACGCACCCGACACGTTTTTAAGTGTTTTTTAGAAAAAACAAAAACAAAAGCCTGCCAATAGCAATTTTTTTTTTTTTGGGGGGGGGGGGGGTTTAAGTTATATAAAAGGGTTTTATTAAAACTCAAAACCCAAACTCACGAACTCTCTCCCTCACCCTCTCTGTCTGCAACTCTCTCTCTCTCTCTCTCTCTCTCTCTCTCTCTCTCTCTCTCTCTCTGCAACTCTCCGTGAGAGAGATCTCTCGGCCCGGGCTTCTCTCATTTTCTCCTCTCCCTCTCGGTTTCTCCTCTCTCTCCCTGCAACTACTACCGCCGCCACCGTCGGTCGTCGGAGCCCTAACCTAACCCTACAAAGGTACTCTCTCTCTACTTCTCTCCTCTTTGTATTTCTCTCTACTCTCTTTTTTTTATTATTATCTCTACTCTCTTTCTCTCTCTCTTTTATTTTTATTTGTGATTTGCCCTAAAAAATAGCCTAAAGCCCTAACCAATTGTGAGTCACATAAAAATCAATTTGGAGCTCACAATCGGTTGGCATAATCTTAAAATGGATTGTGATTTTGAAGCCTTAAACTGATTTTCAGTTTGGAGGTCACAATTGGGAATTTGGGATTTAGGGCTTCGGGGCCTAAAGCCCTAAATCCCAAATTTCCAATTGTGAGCTTTCAGGCCATGTTAATTTGAGATTTTGACATTCAATTGGGAGCCCTTTAGGGCTCAATTAGAGGGGTTAGGTCATTAGGGCTGTAGCCTTTAGCCGTTTACCCTTTAGGGCTTTAGCCTTTAGCCCTTTACCCTTTAGGGCTTTAGCCTTTAGCCCTTTACCCTTTAGGGCCATGTTAATTTAAGATTGTGAGTTGTGACAATCGATTGGGAGCCCAAAACTGATTTTAGGAGTAAAAAATTATGTTTAATTTTGACCTCCAAAATCCGTTTTGGGCTCAATTAGAGGGGTTAGGTCGTTAGGGCTTTAGCCTTTACCCTTTAGGGCCATGTTAATTTAAGATTGTGACAATCGATTGGGAGCCCAAAACTGATTTTAGGAATCAAAAATTATGTTTAATTTTGACCCCCAAAATCCGTTTTGGGCTCAATTAGAGGCCTTTACCCTTTAGGGCCATGTTAATTTAAGATTGTGACAATCGATTGGGAGCCCAAAACTGATTTTAGGAGTCAAAAATTATGTTTAATTTTGACCCCCAAAATCTGTTTTGGGCTCAATTAGAGGCATTTACCCTTTAGGGCCATGTTAATTTAAGATTGTGACAATCGATTGGGAGCCCAAAACTGATTTTAGGAGTCAAAAATTATGTTTAATTTTGACTCCCAAAACTAAATTTGTGTTTGTTCTTTTAATAGAATGTCTTCATCCGGGGCTAGTAGCGCCGCCCAAGCCACAAATGCACCACCTTCTACTTCTACTGATGAAGACCTCTCGAAGCCCTTATGGAGGTATGCCACTAGATTTGATAAAGATCCTAAGGGTGGAGGGAATGTGAGATGGGAAGGTAATTTTTGTCATAAGAGTTGGAATAGCTCCTACACAAGGGTTAGAGCGCACTTGTTGAAGGTATCAGGACAAGGAATCGGAGCGTGTCCTAAGGTGAAAGCAAATGACCTACTCGGAATGCAAAGGTTGGAGGAAGAATGCAAGGAGGCTATGAAGCAAAATGCTCCCAAGAGAATGCCATTGCCGCCATCATCAAGTAGTGGATCATTGAGTTGCCCAAGTAGTATGTTTGTCCCTCCAAGTTTTGATCTAAAGAGGAGGAAGACAAGTGGTCCAAGTGGAAGTATGAGTGCTATTGAAAAGGCATTTAACATGGCGGCCCGCGATCAAGTACATGGCGAGATTGCTCGGATGTTTTACTCCGGTGGCTTGCCATTTCACCGAGCAAGGAACCCACACTATGCGAGTTCATACTCTTGTGCGGCCAACAATCAAATTTCCGGTTATTTGACTCCGGGGTACAACTTGCTAAGAACGACTCTACTACAAAAAGAGAGGGCAAATGTTGATAGGTTGTTGCAACCCCTTAGAGAGACATGGAAGGATAAAGGGGTGAGCATTGTTAGTGATGGATGGAGTGACTCACAAAGGCGGCCTCTCATTAACTTTATGGCGGTAACCGAGGGTAGGCCTATGTTTCTCAATGCGGTAGATTGTTCGGGGGAGACAAAGGACAAAATTTTCATTGCCAACTTGTTGAAGGAGGTAATTATGGAAGTTGGGCATAAAAATGTTGTCCAAGTAATTACCAACAACGCCGCAAATTGCAAGGCGGCCGGGCAACTTATTGAGGCACAGTTTCCTTCCATCTTTTGGACCCCATGTGTGGTGCACACCCTCGACCTTGCTTTGAAGAACATATGTGCGGCGAAGAATGTGGAAGCAAATCAAGTTACATATGACGAATGCAGTTAGATAACGGGTGTTTCGGGAGATGCTAGCATCATTAAGAATTTCATAATGAATCATTCCATGAGACTAGCCAAATTCAACGAGTTCAACACTTTGAAGTTGCTTGCCGTGGCGGAGACTCGATTTGCGAGTGTTATTGTTATGCTTAAGAGATTGAAACTCTTAAAGCAAGGTCTTCAAGCAATGGTTATTAGCGACAAATGGACTTGTTATAGGGAGGATGACATGGGAAAATCGAGGTTTGTAAAAGAGAAGGTGTTAGATGACGTATGGTGGGATTCTATCGACTACATACTCGCATTTACATCCCCCATCTAAGACATGCTTAGAGACTGTGACACGGATACGCCTTGCCTTCACTTGGTTTATGATTTGTGGGATACCATGATAGAGAAAGTAAGGACGGCAATATATAGGAAGGAAGGAAAGAGGAAAGAAGAGGAGTCCAAATTTTTTGACGTGGTGCACGAGATTCTTGTTGCTCGTTGGAACAAGAGCAACACTCCACTTCATTGCTTGGCTCATTCATTGAATCCAAGGTTAGGTGACTTTAAATTTATTTGGATTATTAGTTATTTATGTTTATTTCTAAGTTCTAACTTTTGACTTGAAATTTGAAGCTAAATTAGTTTTTTCTTTCTTAAAGGTATTATAGTGAGCAATGGCTTAGTGAAGATTCAAGTCGGGTGCCTCCACATAAGGATGCAGAAATTTATACTGAGAGGATGAAGTGCTTCAAGAGGTACTTCACCAATTCCTCGGACCGCACAAGAGCTAATGTGGAGTTCGCGCAATTCTCCATGAAGTCCGGATTATTCAATGATGTTGATTCCATCAATGAACGGTTCACTATCAAGCCTCATGAGTGGTGGGCCATCCATGGTACATGTGCCCCTATGCTTCAAAGCATAGCTTTGAAGATTCTTATGCAACCTTCATCGTCATCTTGTGCAGAGAGGAATTGGAGCACTTACTCTTTTGTGCATTCTCTCAAGAGGAACAAGATGACTCCACAACGAATTGAAAATTTGGTTTTCGTTCATAGCAATCTTCGGCTTCTCTCAAGACAAACTCCACAATATAAGCAAGGAGAGACAAAGATGTGGGACATAGGTGGAGATACATTTGATTCCTTCGAGGATGTAGGAGTACTTGAAGTTGCTAGTCTTTCTTTGGATGAGCCGGAGTTGGAGTCCATTGTTTTTACCGACGATGTAGAGGACGATGTTGTCGATATTGGAGCTGAAACCTGAAGCGACTGACTTCTAGGATTGATGATGCATTGATGCTTTATGTTATTTTGGTGCTTTATGTTATTTTGGTGTTTTAATGATGAACTTAATCACGTATGAAATGAAGAGTAATATTAGAATTTTCCATTTTGGTGAATGGTGATGTTATTGTTATTTGAGTGCTTTCCTATTTTTTTTTAAAAAAATTAATAAAAATTATTATTATATTCAACGCACCCGCACCCAAGTTTTTTGGAAAATCACGTACCCGCATACCCGTGTCGTGTCGCACCCGCACCCGTGCTTCATAGATTATATTACTTCGAATCAACGAAATAATTGCCCAAAGCTATGATTACATTGGAAGTACCTCGTTCGCTGGAAAGGACAGCCATATGCGGCACGTGCGAGGATTTCAGTTGAAGAACTCTTACTCATCATGCCAATCATTTTATTCGATAAGGTCGAATCTTTTCAAGCGGGGGAGAATGATGGGGACCATCGTAGGGCCATATTTTAATTTTTAAGTGTGTTTTAGGTGTCTTTTAAGTCTTTTATGTTATAGAAGGGGTATTAGAGTATTTTTACATCAAAACAACTTAATTTCTTTGAGTTATGTAAGTTTTAAAGAGGTCCCACATGTGTATTATGAGATTTTAAGTAGGAAGCAAGCAAGAGGGTATTTTGGTCTAAAAGATGTTAGGTTTATTTAGGGTTTTAGAACTTTCTAGTTGTCTTCTTCCTCCTTATATATTGTAAGCCTTAGGTCACTTTTAAAGAATGATGCTATGTTATGCTATAGATGAATGAATGAAATGATGTGAAGTTTTTTCCTCTTCTGTGGATGCGATGTCTACTCTTGCAAAGGTACGATGTCTTTACCTTCCCTAAGGTGCAATGCCTAAGAACCCCTTAGTGTGATGCCTTGGATTTTGGTTTGTGAGATTCCGACCTTGCTATTTATCTCTTTTATGTTTCTTTTTTCTAGTTTTTCCCATAAATCCCTTCCCGGGAACCCGAAAACCTCTCTTGCATTATTTTTCGCTCATCTTCTACACAAAACCCCTAAAATATCCATTAAAAAAAATTTCAACCGTAGAAACATCATTCAAATCCATCCCTATCCCGCGTCTCTCGTTTTGTCCCAAAACTCAATTTACACCTTCCCGGCATCCTTCGTAAGCTTCCCGGCATGCTTCGAAAACCTCCCGGCATATGTCCGCGCCACTCTAAACCTACCATAAACCTAGTAGAAATAATTTTGTAATCTCATAACATATTTTAGGAATCAAAACCCAATTTTTAATCATCATTTTCACCCTGGTGGACCCATCCTGCATCATATTTGGAATCGGAGAGAAATATTAGTTCACTATTCTGCATCACATGTATGATTTGGTTGGTAATTATTTGGCATAATCGTGGCTGTTAAGTCATTAACTGATATAATTAATGTGTTGTATCCCATATCTCCTTAGCAGTAGATAAGAAATACATGATCTTTGACACTTGTGCCTCCATGGAATTTGGGAGCCAAGACATTATCAACAAATTATTAGATTCCTAGTCAAAATACTTCAGATCTTCTAGATAAGGATGTGTAATGGAGCCATTGATTTGGGGGCAAACGCCTACGAAAAGATCGCTTGGATTTACGAAAGGGTCGATTGGATTTATCCATATTCGAATTGTTTTGTTCCGAAGCAAAGATACCCACAGGGACACCCCAACTTATGTTTACCTCCAATAAACAACTTGACAGCCCTCGACCACCATCGAAAATTCATACCACTCAACCGAGTAATAGCGATATGTCATCCAAGATTTTCTACGTGGCCGGAACTGAATATCACGCTATCTGATGACCTAGTGGTCACTTGTGATGATAGTTCTTCGACCATGAGATGCTCACCAATACCAAACAGTAAAAGGGCACTAGTAATCAGCAGAGTGAAGCAATTAGAGCACTGTAATTGCTTCAACCGGCGCGCTATTCTTCACAGAACAGTTCACAAACACACGGCAAAACACCACACTACAACACTGCACTAGTAACCTATTAAAGTATAAGAGCTTAAATAACGCCTTCTCCAACAGCTTAAGCTTTTGGAGAAGTTGGTAAGTTAACACGGTATCAGAGCAAATACCAGGTTCAAACCTCCTTGATAGCAAAAATCCACAATCAATGGCAAAACCCAAAAAGAGGAGCCACACGTGAGGGGGAGTTGAGTATAAAAGATTAAATAAAACCTTCTCCAACAGCTTAAGCTTTTGGAGTAACTGTTGTTTCACATGGTATCAAAGCCAAAGGTCTCGAGTTCAAACCTCCCGGATAGCAAAAATCCACATGCGATGGTCGGACCAAAGTGGGACCACATGTGCCACGTGTTTGCCAAGTGGGCCACACGTGCGGGGGGAGTGTTAAAGTATAGAAGATAAATAACACCTTTCTCCAGCAACTTAAGCTTTTGGAGAAGTTGGTAAGTTAAGATAACCAATACACTACAGCGAATACAGCAGTCAATAACACATAATCAGCATGTTATATTCACATGACAATTCAGAGACACTTGGTAGGATACCAACAAGGTTTTAAATTTTGGTTTCGGTGTCGGTTTCGGTCACCACAGAAACCGAAATATTTCAGTTTCAGCCGAAATCATGTAAATATTATGATAATGATTTCATTTTTTTGTTAATTTCGACTGAAATGTCTAAAATTTCAGTGTGAAATTCAGCAATTTCAGTGGAAATTTCGACTATTTCGGTGGACATTTTTAAAATTTCGGTGGGCATAGTTAAAATTTCGGTGGATTTTTTGTAAAACTGGCTAAAAACGAAATTTCGGCGAAATTTCGCCGAAATCTTGTAAAGAAACGACTTCATGTAAATTTTGTTTCCGCCGTGGCCGAAACCAAAATATTTCGGTCATTTCATTTCATTTCGGCCAAAATTTAAAACCATGGATACCACATCACAGCAGTCCCATTACAAGACTTGAATCAGCACACTACTCTTATGAATGACTACACTTTTGGCAAGGGGAAACATCACAGTTCACTCAAACATCATGAGGAACACTTCCAATCACCCCTAGTCTAAAAATGGTTGGGTCCTATTTAATAGAATCTGATTCATAATTCACGGTAGATAGATTTAGATCTGAAGATCTCCTTAACTAAATTATTTAGATCAAATAATTGGTCTAATCTCAAACCCTGATATCTTCTCCCAACAATGAACTTGGAGGCTGTAGCAATGATGATGACAGTCATACATCCGTATGGAAATCCTAGGAGGGATCTTCTCTCAACCAAAAAAACGTGAATTTGAGATGTGTAAGTAATACCCAGAGATGTCCTCTTGGATCTGTGTTTAGTACTTAACCATTCTTGGATACCATATTCCCTTTGATGGTGCAGAAGGAAGTAAAGGAGGAGAATGAGAAGAAGATAATAGGGACAATGTTCGTAGTGTTGCAATCTCCCAACCTACGATACACATTATATTCTCTAGGAGGAAAAACTCTCTCCCGGTGTGGATGGGCCCCGCTCACATAAAACACTACACTTAAGTGAATTACACAGCAAATGTCAACACTAGCCTTCAAAAAATACAAAATGCCATCTGTTCTCTACACACAGAGATATGGGCCCTGGGGTCAAATGCCATAGTCTAATAAACAGTATTGAGTTCTCAAATATAGGTAGGTAGCCACTGAGTGTCTAGAGTTTGAAAAGATCGGCACATTGGACACAGAACGATACATATTGCATTAGCTTCATAGCATAATGGAACGCCCAACTAGGCATCTAGTTAAAATAAAGAAACCTGATACATGTCACACTATTTCAATTTCATCAAGTTATGGCTAAATGTAGCCACAAGTTATGGCTAAATGTTTGCAATACATAAAATGCCCACAATGACCAATCAATTTTACTAAAATATAAATGAGTCAAACAAGAGTCTACATCAAGCAAACTGATTGATGAAGTGAACAATAAACCAAGAAACTGTAACCATTCAGAAAAAAAGAAAAAAAAAGAATAAAACCAAGAAACTGTAATACGCACCAAAAGTCGTGCTTAAAGCTGTAAACTTATAAAAGATAAAACGAATCAATATATAATTTAGCACTGATTAGGTTAAGACATGTGCAAGAAAAAAAGAAGAGAGGCATGCTGTTTCTTTATGGAATAAATCTGGCACCCTGCATAAAATAATCTGCCGAGAAATGGTGAAATACCTCTGAACATTTTTTACTGCAAAACCAATTTCCTTCTGGGCAACCTTTTAGTTGTGGCATTCCTCTTTTTCTCAAGCAACCCACATGATCTAAAGAAAATTAGGAGAAACCAAGCTTTAGGAGTCAAATGATTTAGTTTTCATACATATGGAAAGAATAGGCAAGGGTCAAACCCACATTCACGCTCGCATTGATCACAGTAGAGAACAGATTTTGCTGTGAAATGTTCTCTGTCAGCATTAAATTCGCTCTGGCCACAAATTGCACATCGACAAGATGGACAGAACCACTTTCCTTCAGGTACAGCCTACATGAGCACCACCATCGAATTTCATATCAGAAAGACAGAATTTTAATTGAACTTAATGTTAATATTCGAATTTAACTAGTCCAGATGGACTACTAATAGGCACAAGGCCAGATTAGTAACCAAAGCATATAACCAAAGACATGGGCATGACAGCATGACTATGACCAGACTTTTTTTTCTGAATGGATAACTATGATGAGACTTCCAATCCAATAATCAAAAGTGCAACTGTGAGGTTCATTCTCTTGCAAACATACTAAGGTGGACTTCTGGCAAATGGATGTGAAGAATGCCTTCTTTGGCCATTCAAAAAGAATATTTTTCTTCAGGTTTCACTTAATTTAGGTCTACATGGAATAGTCAAAAGGCTTTGAAGCTACAGATAGGAACAACTATGTGTGCAGGCTCAAGAAGAAACTTATGGGTTAAAGCAAGCACCCAAAGCATAGTTTCACAAGCTTCATCTAGCTTTTAAAAGATAGTGGGCACAAGAGAAGCAAATCAGATAACTCATTATTCATCAAGAACACTCAATTAGGAATGGTCTTGATCTTGGCATATGCAAATGATATCATCAGTATAGGGAGTGATTGTGCCAATATTTAGAGACTCGAAAGCAGCCTCAACGAAACTTTTGATATGAAGGACTTGGGGAACTTGACTTACTTCCATGGACTTGAAGTTGAAAGACAGAGGATGGAATGCAAGTATCTAAAAAAAGTAAGCCTTAGATCTGCTTCACAAGCTCAACATGATGAAGTGAGAACCTATTGATAGTTGTTTATAGTATGAAATTAGGTAGAAGAAAGGGAAACAAAATCAAGAATCCCCACAGCCACAGAAGTAGGGTAGGAGCTACGCAGTATATTACCCTTACTAGGCCTGATATAATATATACATTGAAACAAGTCTACCAATGTCTACAAGATCTTATAGAAGAACACCTACCGGCTGCAAAACGAACCTCGGATATCTAGGAAGAACCATGGGCAATGGTCTATTTTACAAAGTTTGTCGTAACAAGTCAAAACAATCAATTTCTCTCCATTTTAACCTTCCCAAACGAATGGGTGAGTTAAAATACATTAAAACCCTCTTAATTTAAAAAAAAATAAAAATAAAAAAAATCACAGCTCCTAGCATCTTTGGAACACTGAAACATTCCAATCCATGAGAAAAAAGGAGCAACCATCGAAACGAAATTGATAACTAAGATTGTTACTAAGTGACATTGATGAAATATTATCATACGTTTTTTTGTAACAATCATAGTTCCCTCAAAATATCACAAAACCCAATGATTTGTTTCATAAAGTGAAGATTGCCTTTGGTAATGACACTCTTGTTTTGGTAATGGCATTCTATTCTTTTTCTTCAAAATATCACGAAACCCAATTATTTGTTTCATAAAGTGAAGACTGCTTTGTGCTTTGGTAATGACACTCTTGTTTTGGTAATGGCATTCTATTCTTTTTTTACACTTTGCCAAATAACTACATGGTGTAGAGAGAGAGAGAGAGAGAGAGAGAGAGTTAATGAGAGAAAGAGATAAAGAGAGACAGAGAGGAAGAGAATGGTGTGAGAGAGTTATCTCCCACTAAACACGAATATATTTATATATGTGTCTGTGTATACAATGACAAGAATGCCCTCTTTAAAGTGGTGAGTCTAACACTCGCCCTCAAGCTGGAAGGTATATATCATACATTCCAAGCTTGTTACAAGCATTGTTTAACCTAGCTGGCCTTAACGGTTTAGTGAACACCTCTGCGAGCTGATCAGCTGATCGAGTGAACATAATGCATATCTCGCGTCTTTGAATTCTCTGACGAATGAAGTGGCAGTCTACCCCAATGTGTTTGGTTCTCTCATGAAAGACTGGGTTAGTGGCAATATAAATCGCGGACTTGTTATCAAAATATAATCGTGCTGGACCTGAAGATGAAAGACCAATCTCGGACAGACAAGAGCATAACCAAATCAATTCTCCACCGGTATATGACATAGCCCCGTATTCTGCTTCTGCACTAGATTTGGATACAATGTCTAGCTTCTTGCTTCTCCAAGACACCATATTACCTCCAACGAAGGTGCAATAGCCAATTGTAGACCTTCTATGTGCTAGAGATCCAACCCAATCTACATCAATAAACCCTTCTATTCTTTCATGACCATTTCTCTAGAAGCACAGTCCTTTCCCTAGCGTACCATTCAAATCTGAACTACTGCTACCCAATGAGATGTGCGAGGAAAATTCATAAATTTACTAACAACTCCCGTTGCATACGATATATCAGGGCAAGTAAATTAGCTTCCCAACAAGTCTCTTGTATCGTCTTGGATTTTCCATCTGTTGGAATATGTAACTTGCCTAAGGGTATTTAGGACTTTGTACATTCCTTTATGTTTTAGTATAAAGATATGAGTCAGGGGAGATTAGCTCATTCATTCTCTCTCTCTAAACTTTCGGTTAACATGATATCAGAGCCTTAGGGTTTTCTGATCCCTAGGGTTCTCTATCAGCCTCCATCTTCTCCGCCACCCCCCTCTCCTCTCGCCGCGAAACCCTAAACCCAACTGCAGGCCAAGTTTCATCCGAGGCACACTGGCATGCTGTCTTTTTCCTCCTGAGAATGAGTCGTTTCCTCTGAGTCAAAGGTACCAGGCCCTCCCTCCCACCATCTTCTCCTTCCTTGCGCATAACCCCTGGTCCTCTATCCCGTTGCAGCAACCCGTACCTCTTGGCCGGGAACGAGGATTTGCACCCCCCCCCCCCAAAAAAAAAAAAATCCAGGAAAATATTTTCTTCCCAGGTTGGAAAACTTTTTCCAGGATCGAGGATTTGCACACACACCCCCCCCCCCCCCTCCCTCCCAAATTTTCGAGGAAAATATTTTCTTCCCAGCTTGGAAAACTTTTTCCAGGGTCGAGGATTTATAACCCCCCCCAAAATCACTTTCCTGGAAATAAGTTTCCAGGGCTGCGATTCGCCTCGCCTCCGAAATTTTTTTTTCCAGCCCCCAATTCCTAGGTTTGTTGGTAAGCCCCCCACCCCAAGTTTTTCAACTCACATCATTTTTCCTCCTCTTCCTTTCATCCTCATTTTTCCTCCTCTTCCTTTCATCCCTTGGTAAACCCTACCACTCTTTTCTCCCTGTTATTATGTGTTAGATCTTCATCTCCTATCCTACTTTGATTCTTGTTTGTCTTTACGGCTCCCCTCTGTGCCCCATGGCTTCCCTCTTGTCAAGCTTCGTCGATGCCCGTCATTCTTGGAGTCGCGTCTAGCTTTCTTGGCGTATCCTAGTTTGCCCATCTATTCTGTTATCTCCTGTTATTCGTCTTGGTTTGGATTGTCTGTTTCTTTCTTGCTTGTTGTTATGGAGGAGGTGCTTGACAATCCTTCCACAGGAGTGGCTCCTGGTGTTCGTCCGACACCCTCTTTGGCGTCTTCTTCGTCATCATCTCTCTCTGTGGATGGATCATTCCCACAGATCACTACTGTTAAGTTGGATGGGGCAAACTACGTTACTTGGAAAGCCGCTGTCGAGAAGTATCTTATTGCCCGTGGGAAAGCCAACGTCATTCGTCGTGATCCTCCTCCTACGACGGATCCCACCTTTGATCGATGGGAACAGGAGGATGCTCTTGTTTGTACCCTTCTGTGGCAGAGTATGGCCCATCACGTCTCTGGGCCCTTGATGCTTCTGCCTACTACGAAACGGATCTAGGATCATGTTACTCTTCTTTACTCTGGCGTGGCAAACATTAGTTGAATCTGCTCTACCTATTCTGAGTGGGTGCGTTTCCGCCGTGGTGATCTTCCTCTTGCCACCCACTACAGCCAATTCGTTGGCCTCTGTCAGCAGCTTGATGTTTACATGCCGCTTACCACGGATCTCACAGAGGCTGCCCGTCAGAGGGATCAGATCCGTGTTGTGCAGTACCTTGAGAGTTTGGGTCCAGAGTACATGCATCTTCGTCAGCAGATTATCGGTTCTGATGCTATTCATTCCCTTACTGAGGTTTACTCCCGCGTCCAGCAGTGCTCTCCTGGTGATCCAGTGATATCTGTTCCTATTGATGGTTCTCCTTTGGTCGTGGTCGTGGCCGTGCCGGCCGTCGTGGTCGTCATTCTTGTGGTGGCTGTGGCCGTTCTTTTTGCACTCACTGTCAACGTGAGGGACATTATATTGACCATTGCTATACCCTACATCCCGAGCTTCGTCAGGCACGCTTGGCTCATATGGGTGCTACCACTGCTTCTGCTTCAGATTGCGCTCCCTCTGCTTTTGTTCCTGCACCAGCTGATTCCACCTATACATTATCCCGTGCCGATTATGAGGAGTTCCAGCGTCTGCGGCTCAGTTCTCGTCCTCCCTATGCAGGTTTCGCCCAGCCAGGTAGTTCGCCCACTACCCTTCTATCTAGCTCAGGGTCATGGATCATTGACTCTGGCGCATCCAATCACCTGACTGGTAACTCTTCTCAGCTTCATTCTTTTCGCTCTTTCTCGTCTCCCTCTCAGTCTATCACCCTTGCTGATGGGTCCACTACACCTATCACTGGTGTTGGTCATATCTCCCCCCATCTTGCTCTTACCTTATCTTTTGTTTTATGTGTACCAAAATCACCATTTAGTTTACTTTCAATTAGCCAAATTACTAAATCTCTTCACTCATTTTTCCCATCTTACTGTTTGTTTCAGGATCTCTCGACTAGGAAGACGATTGGAACGGGTCGTGAGGTAGATGGACTCTATCGTCTTGACTATCGGCCACCTACTGTCTTACATAGCTCTGTGGATACATTTCAGTGGCATTGTCGCCTAGGGCATCCTTCACTTCAGTGGCTGCAGTAGACTTCTCTGGTTCCCGGACCTTTTTCTAGTTTTCAGTGCGAGTCCTGTGAACTCGGGAAACACCATCGTGTGTCGTTTTCGTCCCGGATCATTAGTCGAGTGTTAATCCATTTGAATTAGTCCATTCTAATGTATGGGGACCCTCTAGGGTCGCGTCTAGTACTGGCTTTCGGTATTTTATTGTGTTTATTGATGACTTCTCACGCATGACCTGGTTATATTTACTGAAGAGTCGATCTGACGTGTTCTTTGTTTTTTGCACATTTCATTCTGAAATTAAGAATCAATATAATTGCAATATTAAATGTCTTCGTACTGACAATGTTAGAGAATACTTTTCTGATACTGATGGCTTTCAATCCTATCTCTCCCAACATGGGATTCTACATCAGTTTTCATGTGCATACAACTCTCAACCAAATGGTGTTGCTGAGAGGAAACTTCGTTATTTGCTTGAAGTAGGTCGCACTCTTCTTTTTCAGATGAGTGTTCCTAAGGCATACTGGAGTGATGCCCTTCTCACGGCGTGTTTCTTAGCAAATCGCCTTCCTTTCTCCGTCTTAGAGGATGCCTCTTCTTTCGAGATTTTATCTCCTGGTAAGGAACAGTTTCCTCTGACACCTCTTGTATTTGGATGTGTTTGTTTTGTTCATCACCTTGGACCTGGCCGTGACAAACTCAATCCCCGGTCTGAGCGTTATCTTTCTGAGGTATTCCCATACGCAGAAAGGCTATCGTTGCTATAGCCCTCGTCTGTGTAGCTGGTTTGTCTCAGCCGATGTTACATTCTTTGAGTCTGAGGCATTCTTCCCACATGGCGCAGCATCTTTCACCCCTTCTCTCGAGTCCGAGGTCTCGCTTCCCTTACCAGATCTACCTGCTTCTCTTCCGTCATCTCCTATTTCCGTGCAGCCAGCTTCTTCAGCTTCTACTTCTTCTGCCACGTTAGAGAAGCCAGCTCCACCTAAAATTACACAGCAGTATCAGCGGCGCCAAGTTACAGATAGGTCTCTTCTACCTCCTCTCGCACAATCATCTTCTGAGCCGATGATCCCTCTCTCCCGCTCTCAGGTATCTTCTCTTCCGCCTTCCTCTGTTGTTTCTGATTCTCCAATTGCATCTCGTACAAGATCCCGTTCCACTGCACATCCTATTTCGGATTTTGTTTCTTATGATAAGCTCACAAGTACCTTCCAGAGCTTTGTTTCCTCCTTGTCTTCTATGTCTTTACCACAGTCAATGGCTGAGGCTCTTGACCATCCTGGCTGGCGTGATGCTATGAACCTAGAAATGGGCGCTCTTCATAGTAATGATACATGGGATCTGGTTTCCCTACCCGTTGGTGCCCGTCCTGTTGGTTGTCGGTGGGTTTTCTCCATCAAATACCTCTCTGATGGTACTGTCGAGCGCTTAAAAGCACGGTTAGTCGCGAAAGGATACACTCAGACTTTTGGTGTTGACTACACTGAGACCTTCGGCCCAGTTGCGAAAATTCCCTCTGTCCGTGTGCTCCTGTCTCTTGCTGTTAATCATAGCTGGCCCCTTCATCAGCTGGATGTGAAGAATGCCTTCCTCCATGGCGACCTGACTGAGGAGGTGTATATGGAGCAACCACCAGGGTTTGTTGCTCAGGGGGAGACTTACTCCTACGTGTGTCGCCTACGCAAGTCACTCTATGGCCTCAAACAATCTCCGCGTGTGTGGTTTGGGAGATTCAGTGAGGCAGTCATGCGCTTTGGCATGAAACAATGCGCAGTGGATCACTCAGTCTTCAGTTATCAATCTTCAGCTGGGTGTATTTTATTGATAGTTTATGTGGATGACATAACCATCACATGGAGCAATTCACAAGGTATACAGCGTTTGAAAACCTTCTTGCAAAAGGAATTCTCTACTAAGGATTTGGGTCAGCTCAAGTATTTCTTGGGGATAGAGGTTGCTCGTTCTTCTAGAGGCTTGTTCCTATCACAGAGAAAGTATGTCTTGGACTTGCTAAAAGAAACAGGCAATCTTGGAGTTAAACCAGCTTCTGCACCCATGGATCCTAATGTGAAACTCGTTCCAGAAGAAGGCGAGTTGTTGGAGGATCCTGGCAGGTATCGCAGGCTTGTCAGTAAACTTATATATCTCACGGTTACTCGGCCAGATATTTCATATGCTGTTGGAGTTGTCAGTTAGTATATGAGCTCTCCACGTACTTCTCACTGGGCTGCGGTGACACAAATTCTCAAGTATTTGAAAGGGGCTCCAGGGAAGGGATTGATGTTCAAAAGACATGGCCATATGAAAGTTGAAGGCTTCTCTGATGCAGTTGGGCTGGATCCCCAGCAGATAGACGGTCCACCACTGGGTATTGACATTTGTAGGTGGCAATCTTGTTTCATGGAAGAGTAAGAAGCAGGATGTTATAGCTAAGTCTAGTGCAGAGGCTGAATACAAGGCAATGGCACAGACAAGCACGGAACTTATTTGGCTACGTTCACTTCTTTCTGAAATTGGCTTCATTTCATCTTCTCCTTCGCAGCTTTATTGTGACAACAAAGCTGCAATATACATTGCCAACAATCCAGTCTTCCATGAGCGTACCAAACATATTGAAGTGGATTGTCATTTTATCCGTCAAAGAATCCAGAAAAGAGAGATTTGCACTGTGTTTCCTCAGTCAGGGGACCAATTAGCTGATATGTTTACAAAGTCCTTAAATAAGTCAAAATTGAGTGATATATGTAACAAGCTAGGAATGTATGATATCTACATTCCAGCTTGAGGGGGAGTGTTGGAATATGTAACTTGCCTAAGGGCATTTAGGACTTTGTACATTCATTTATGTTTTAGTATAAAGATATGAGTCAGGGGGAGATTACCCTAACTCATTCATTCTCTCTCTCTAAACTTTCGGTTAACACCATCAAATCTCCTTGATCTGGAAGGAGTTTGACATTAGGAGCCATAGGTGTTGATGTGAAATTTCACCCCAATAGAGCATGTCTCCTCCAATATGTCTAACATATACTTTCTCTGTGACAAAGAAAGCCCATAACAAGAACGCGCTACCAGACGCCAAGAAAGTATCTGAGGAAACCCAAATCTTTGGTGGAAAACCCTCAGTGGAGGAAAGTCTTTAATTTTCGTATACCAACTTGGTCATTTCCCATGATCACAATGTCATCCGCCCATGATCACAAGAAGATATGCCCTGCAGTGGACTGATAGTTGAAAACGGAGTCATCAACAGCTCACTGTTTCATGCCAAACCGTAGGACTGCATCACAGAACCTCCCAAACCATGCCCTCGGAGATTGTTTCAGCCCATAAATTGTGTTCTGAAGGCGACAAAGAGAGGAACCCATCTCCCCCTGAGCAACATACCCAGGAGGTTGCTCCATATATACCTCCTCAATCAAATCGCCATGAAGGAAAGCATTCTTCACATCTAACTGATAAAATGGCCATCTACAATTAACAGCAATCGAGATGAGAACACGAACGAAAGGTATCTTGGCCCCAGGGGAGAATGTTTCCTGGTAATCAACCCCACATGTCTGAGTGTATCCTTTGGCCACGAGACGTGCTTTGAGGCGCTCTATGGTCCCATCTGGAAGGTACTTAATAGCAAAGACACATCTACACCCAACAGGCTGTGCTCCATAAGGTAGAGGAACAAGTTCCCACGTTTTATTAGAACTAAGTGCAGCCATCTCTGCATCCATGACAGGCCGCCAACCAGGATGAGCAAGAGCATCTGAAACTGTCTTAGGCAAAGAAACAGAAGAAACACTCGAAACAAATGAACGAAATGAAAGCAAGAGATGCTCATAAGAAACAAATTATGATATCAGATGTGCAGTAGTGTGAGATAGTGTGAGAAGCAATAGGTGATTATATGCAGGAGGATTACTTGATGTAGATGTATCCAACTGAGGCAGAGTATCAGCGGGTTGAGACGATGGCTGGCCTGTAGGAAGAACAACATGTCATGGTCTTCGAGTGTACACTTTCGGTGCAGGTTTTGAAATGTCCCCTGTAGACTCTGTATTAGGTGTCACCGAAGGCGACATTATAGCTGGCTCCACAGGACTTGACGACGGCGGAAAAAGAAGAGTGGGTACCTCAACAGGACTCGGAGGCAGATCCTGAAAAATAAGAAGTATCCTAAAAAAATGACACATCTATAGAACCAAATGTTTTCCGCAACCAAGGACTATAACACTTGTATCCTTTTTTAGTACGCAAGTAACCCAAAAAGATACATTTTTCGTTCGAGGATCCAGTTTGTCACAACCAAGACCTAGGTTGTAGACAAAATAGGTGCACCCAAAGACACAAGGGATCAAGGGGAAAGGATCACCAAAAGGTTACAGGACAAAAAACGGTAAACCGCTAGATAGAACAGAAGAAGGGAGACGATTCGCCAGAAAGCAAGTCGTAAGAGCTGCATCTCCCCAGTAAATCTTAGGAACTCGCATCTGAAACATGAGTGTACGAATCATATCTAACAAGTACCTTAACTTTCTCTCAGCAACACCATTATGTTGCGACGTGTAAGCACATGGAGATTGATGTATAATACCTCGTGAAGCAAGAAATTGAGTAAAACCATTAAAGTTAGAAAAGTATTCTTTTGCATTATCAGTACGCAAACAAGAAATGGAAGACTTAAATTGATTCGCAATTTCAAAGTAAAATGCTTCAGATCTATCTTTCAACGAAAATAGCCATGTAGCACGAGAATAATCATCAACGAAGATAACAAAGTAGCGAAAGCCATACAAATAAATAGTGTTTGCAGGTCCCCAAACATCTGAATGAACAAGCTCAAATGGGCGCGACGATCTACGACTACCACGCGAAGGGAAGGACACCCGATGGTGTTTTCCCAACTCACAAGACTCACACAACAACGATTTAACAGAACTACTAAGAAAAGGAGATTTGTGAAGCTTCTCTACATGAGGGTGACCCAACTGACAGTGCCACTGATAGGCATCAACAGATGTTCGAAGAGCAACACCGGTGTGGGTCGAATCAAGGTAATACAAGCCATCAATCTCACGGCACAATCCAATCCTCGTCCCAGTCTTCAGATCCTGAGATATACAATAAGATGGAAAGAAGGAAACAGAACAATTTGGAGATTTGGTTAATTGCAGTACAGATAACAAATTGACAGGAAATGAAGGAACATGCAGGACCGAAGATAAGTGAATATCATTACAGATGGACACCATACCAACCCCAGAGACAGGGGATTTGGTTCCATCTGCTAATGTAACAGTAGGAGGGAGCCTAGAGGTATCTGACTGTAAGGCCAAAAGAATATGAGAATTACCAACCATGTGGTGAGATACCCCTGAATCAATGAGCCATGATCCAGAGGTAGAACCAGAAAGAAAACAGGACGAGCTACCTGGTTGAGCGAATGTGGCCATAGGTTGCTTGCCTTTATCACAGATGCGCAGGAGTTCCTCATAGTCAGCAGGACTAATCACCATGGAGTCACTGGAAGATGATGCAGCAGGAGTAAGGTGAGGAGGGTGGGTATTATCAGAAGCGACTATCAAAGCAGTAGAATTACGGCAGCGATGGAGCTCTAGATGTAGATCATAACAATAGTCAATATTGTGGCCATCCATACGACAATGGGAACAATAACGAGACCCACGACCTCCCCCTGAATCACGACCACGACCACGGCCAGCACCATCATAGCCACGGCCACGGCACCACCATCACGACCACAACCAGACCTACGAAAACTACGGCCTCCATCACCACCAGCATAGACAGCAAGTGCAGACCCATCAATATGCGGAGCACTGATCGGAGTAGCCCTCATACGCTGTATAGGATAGAAAGTGTCAGCAAGAGGCGGAAGAGAGCCAGAGCCGAAGATCTGCTGGCGTAGCTAAAGATAGTCGGGGCCCTGAGAGTCTACAGTGAACAACACGTAAATCCTCCTAACGCTTGGCAAGAACAATAGGATTTACTGTAAACGGTATAAGCAGGTCAAGTTGCTGACAAAGAGCCACATAAGAACTATAATGATCTGCTGTGGTTATCTCCTCACGACTGAAAGCAAGCCAGTCAGAGAAAAGATCACACATCCGTGTGACGTTATCAGCGCCAGAGTACAAAGTTGACGCATGGCCCCAAACCTCCTTAGAGGAATCAAGATATGTCATATTAGCAGCCACCTGGGGTTCCATAACACTCCACAGAAAGGAACGAATCACTGCATCCTCCTCTTACCATCTTGCATGGGAGGGATCTGTGGTAGCTGCGGAGGCACTCTCAATAAAGCGAATTTTACCTCTACCAAGGAGATATGTACGAACTGCCCTCCGCCAAGGAGGATAATTTTGCCCATCAAGCTTTACGGAGGTCATCTGAAGAGGAGCCTCCACAGGATTATAAGGAGCACTAGATGAATGGGAAGAAGGGGGAGGATTGGCATCATAAACCGTCGGCTGTGATGAGAAATCTTCTGAAGCCATAATAACGATCAATTACAACAATCTGCAATCGTAATGATAAGGGCAAGAACAATTAACAACGAATACCCAACAATCACCAACAACCAGTCACCAAATCACGACCAACAAAGCAGCAGAAGCACATTTAGAGTAGCACCAAATGTCAAGGGCCATATCCAAACAACCAAGAGTCAACAAGAACCAAGCAAATGGACAACCAACAAGTTGTCTGAATATAGTAACAACTCCACCACCAGGAACTACCACAATAACACCACCAACCAACAGCCAACAAACAACCAACACCACCAACAATCAACAATAAATCCACAATCACCGGCAATCACGAACAATAATCATAACCACCCAACATTCACAAAGAACCAAAACCACTATCAACAATCATCAACCAATCTGCCACCGACAACAACCACTGAGCATAACCACCGAGCATCACTAACAACCAAGTGACGAGGCACAACCGATCACTACCAAAGCCAACAAAAAAATTCTCTCAAACATTTCATCAAACAGTTGGTATGCACTTATATCCAATAAATCCACCACGAAGAGCAATCAACAATAATAATCACCTCTAACCAGCAACCAACAAGCAATAATAAATCTACCACGGGTAATCACCAATAAAGTCTCCACCAATAAAGTCTCCGACAGTAAACATCCACAACCAACACCAACATACAACTAAATATGTTAACAAATCACGATCGCAGGCACAAAGACAATGTTTCAGGACAAATAAAGAGACAAAAAAAATACCCCAAAACATAGAAGAAAGAGAGTAGAATCACCAACAAACTTCCCAGAACCAACAATAGAATGATATGGAGAAGAAACAAGTTTCAACCATGAAGAGAGTAGGATTTATGGACTGATCTGAGAAGAAAAGAAGAGTTAGGGACTGATTTGAAAAGATAGGGTTAGGTTTGAATGATGCGAAGGGAAGAAACAAGGTAGAGTTAGAGTTTAGAGTGGAGGGAAGGGGACGTGAGTGGATTAGGGTTAGGTCTACGGTGTGAATAGGGGGTGCAAGTGGGTTAGGAATAGGTTTTAGGGTTGTGGAGTTACGGTTAGAGTTGAAAGAGAAGGGATTGTGTTCATCGCGTCGCGTCGCGTCTTGTCTTCAGGGTTAGGGTTTTAGAAGTTCCAGGTTTAGGGCTTCTTCAAGGATGGGTGGTCCAATCTTCAACCTTGATGCTCTGATCCCATGTTAGATAACTACATGGTGCAGAGAGAGAGAGAGAGAGAGAGAGAGAGAGAGAGAGAGAGAGAGAGAGAGAGAGAGAGAGAGAGAGAGAGAGAGAGAGAGAGAGAGAGTTAATGAGAGAGAGAGATAAAGAGAGACAGAGAGACAGAGAGGTGTGAGAGGAAGAGAATGGCGTGAGAGAGAGTTATCTCCCACTACACACGAAATATATTTATATATGTGTCTGTGTATACAATGACAAGAATGCCCTCTTTAAAGTGGTGCGTTTAACAGTGGTGCATCTAACACACATTTTAAGTGGCTATTATAGGCAGTTTCAATTCCAAAAAAAGATACTAATATCTAATCAGTATCTCTACCAATATGAAGCTAGTTTCCAGGATAGATCGGATGAGGGATGTCATTATCAATACAAGGGAGTGTGGATATCATTTTCCTACAAAATTCTCTAGTACTCACCAGTACTAGGAAACAAGCATATAATATCGAAGTAACAAATTGGTGACTAATAGAAAACTAGCCTTTATAGACACATGCATGTGTGTGTGTGTGCATGCGTGCGTGTGTCCATGTGTGCATAAAGTCACTGAGTTCACCAGAACTGCATTGAACAGAATGGAAACAGAGAACTACAAGCAGAAAAGAATTCCCAGAAAATTTCAATGGACGAAGCTCTGTATTTAAAGATGATGTGAAAAAGGGAAACACACAACACACCTGTAAACCAATGCAGCTCAAGTGAAACGCGGATGGGCAGTAATCACATAACACCAACATACCACCATAGTGACAGATAGAGCATATGTTGTCACCTTTGAAATGAGAGTAATCACTCTTCATTCGCTGATATGGATCTTGTTTGAAGCCATTAAGCACATCAGTTACTATCTTCATCTGGCACTGCAGCAGTGACCTTC
This sequence comes from Tasmannia lanceolata, assembly GCF_043159265.1. NCBI lineage: Eukaryota > Viridiplantae > Streptophyta > Magnoliopsida > Canellales > Winteraceae > Tasmannia > Tasmannia lanceolata. The sequence continues at coordinate 13,357,208 of NW_027518693.1, forward strand.
CATCTTGTAAAAAAATATTGGCAGCAGGTCGTCGATTAGTGGTACAGCCAGCATGAACCTCAAAGCTGTTAAGACTGTACACATTTTTGCAGCACATGCACTTGATTCCTTCACGAGTTATCCATCCTTTTGCCATAACATGGCTGTCATTTCTACGAATGTAAGATACCTTCTGCCTCGGAAACACCACATCGTTATCTATCAGCCAAGACAAAACAGTCCGTGCTATGTACTGGCTGGAACATGGTACAACCTGTGGTGCACTTTTGCTTGATCGCAGCACCCGCGGCCGGTAACAGCTGTCTAAGTTATGTGTAATTAGAGCTCGAGTAGCTTTTACTTTCTTTTGTTTCCTATGCTGAATACGCCAATCTCGTGGGTGACTTAGCCCTCTATCACATACAGTGGCAACAGCCATTCCATCTCCTCTAGCTTTTTCAGCTACCACGGACCCTGACAGCAAACAAGCACTTGATTCATGATGGCATAACTGAGAAGGAACATAAAATGAAAAATGTTCTCTCCTCTTTCGTTGTTTTCTAACTCCTCGGACCTTTACTTTGCCAAATCCAAGCTCTCTTAACTCTGATGAAACAGAAGGCTGCGTAGAGCCCTTGTCATGCCACCTGCATAGCAGGTGTTCCCTTTTCGCAAACTTTGTACATATTATTGTAGATGAATGATTACGAAATCTGTGCCGTGAGTTTTTCTTTACGCAATTATTGAATTTCTTGCTGTCTGACAGACTCTCAAATTTCTTGGTGGTTGACAAAACCTTGAGATATTTGCTTGCTAGTGGGTCTCCAATTGACCCAATAGTAGTATTTTGTGCGATTCCTTCTTCAGTCCATCCTTTGCATGCTTGAAGAAGAGAATAAAAGCATCTACCTTTCGGTGAACCATAACGCAACTCACGCCTATGTTGCTTTTCTATATACCAGAACCTCCATCCCTCGTATGAAAGGTGCATCTTAGCTTTTGCCCTCATTTTTTTAATATCCGCATTCGCGCCATCCTGTTCACATTCCCCCTTCCTAAATCCCCAGCTGCTGTAATCCAATACTGCTTGTGGGCAGTATTCTTTTTTGACAAGCACATACCTCAAAAAACAATCTGCAGTTTCCCATTCAGAGAGGTCTAACACCCGATTTTCTGTACATGGAGGAGAACAGCAATGTACATCAGAACCTAGCATTTCAGGCGAGGGTTGACATGCTTCCACGCACATCCCATCATCCCTTGAGTCTTGACTAGCACCCAAAAATATACAAGGACAACCAGATTGCTCCTGTTGAAGCTTAAGATTTTCCTTTGGCATAGAATGTGCAAGAGGTTCTTGGACAGAAGAGGTTGTTTCAGGATGAATTAGTGTCGGTGGTGATTCACCAAATTTACAACCCAAGTTGCTGCCTATAGTTCCATGGTTATTTCTGGGACGCTGAACCTTCCCTTGTTGATCCTTCAATTCTGAACAGACCTCAAGAAGAGAATAATAGCGTTTTCCCGAAGGTGAATTATAACGATATATCAGAGAAGATGTTTTTTTTCTGGACTCGATATTCCAGCCCAAAAATAAAAGATGCATCCAAGCTTTAATTTTTGTAATGTCTTTACGACACTTAATACCTTTCCTTTGGCCGGGCTTACTATTCACTAAATAAAGTGCACGATAATCTAATATTGCTCGATGAGAACATTCAGCTCTAAAGTACACAGGTATCCAAGGTCCCTCTCTTCTCGAGGCCTCACCGGCCTCATTCTTGCCACATGTAGACGACATAGGCAGAGCATCTTCGTTATCAGACATAGGACTGTTTTCGCCACTATGAACACTTGTTGTATCTTGGTGAAAACATTCATCTGATTGCTGCAGAGAACACTCCTCAATTTGGCTACTTAAAAAAGCCCCACTCTTTGATTTACTGCCTTTCCTTCTTTTACTTGACCGGGCAATTGAATCTTCACCATTATCAGATAAATTCTTAGTAGCATTTGGTTCATAAGGAAAAATGGAAATATGTTGGCTTGCCTTGCTGTCTTGTGATTTACTCGTTTTAGATCCTTTATTAGACCAGCTAGCTATATCGTCCTCAGCCAAATTGTCCTCAACTGTATCAGGATCTTGAAAACCAGGGTTTGCTGCAGAAAGATTCTCCTCAACGGCCTCGAGCACCAACCTCTCCCACAAAGACCTCTCTCCATAAATCCACTCCAAAATCCTGTTCCTAAAACCAACACTAACCCTCACATCATACCAAATTTGCCTGACTGAAACAGGCAAACCCGGCTCGAAATTTTTTAGCAGCTCAAGAAACGACCACTCACCGCGAGGTTTCCAATCTCCTGAAATCTCATCCCAATCTTGAGTGATGCGCAACAAATCAATACCAACCCTCTGCTGATCACCTTGATCAGGGAAAAAGACTAACCTCTCATTCAAACCAATTTCGCGGTCAAAAATAACACCTTCCCACCACGCATCATCGATAAAAGCATCAACACACAACCCGTAACTGAGTCCATGTTCGCGTATATTTGAAGAACAAGGAGGCAATGGCCTTATGTGGCCCCTGTAAATTTTTGGGTTCCGACGAGTAATGCCTTCGAAAATTGCTGAAACAGAAATAGATTCTACGAGCTTCGAAGAGCCACTATCGTCTAGAAGATCAGTGTATTCAACAACACGGATTGATTTTTCGCATTCAATAACAATTGCAGGATGCCATGAGCCTTTAAGTCCGTCCTCGAAATGTCGCACCTAAAACACACTCAAAATCTGAGAATTTTACATAATAAATGCAGGGAATAAAAGGAAATATTAACTAGGATCCGAAAATCCAAATGTGGAAAGAAGAACAATGAAGAGATCCTAAAAAGAAACCTAATCAAAACAAATTAAAGAATACCACTGCAAGATTCTTCTCCTGGGGAAAGAAGAAAAAAAATCAGAAACAATGGCAGAAAATGCAGCGGTGACTAAACTAAACCCTAAAATTTCACAAAAAAAGAGACGAATAAAATCCAGAAACAGGAAAATAAACAAAGAAGAAGAAAAAAAGGGACGAAGAGCTTCAATTTGAAAACAAGGGTTTGTGGAAAAAGATGAAATTAACAATAAAACCCTATGAAAGAAAAACAGATCAAGGAATTAAGAAAGAGAGTTGAAGAAACGTACCTCGACTTTGTCTCCAAGAACAAGCTTTAGCTTCCTCTTCTTCTCGATCTCCTCATGGTGGTCTGTAACAGCAGCCATGAGGGAGAGAGAGAGAGAGAGAGAGAGAGAGATGAGGTTAGTTTTAGAGAGAGAGGGAGATGAGAGAGATCGTGTGCAATAGAAATATAGTTTAGGGAAATGTTAGTGTCCATCGTAAAAGGCATTTCGCGGATGGCCTGTTGCATGTGAGAGGGCATTTCGCAACATATAGTTATTAATTAGGGATTTGCTAGGCACAATACCATCCTAGAAGGTGCTGCGTAAGAGTGCAGCCACATAGGGCACTTTTTAACGGATTTTGTCCTTATTCATTTAATTCATCTGCTTTATGCTATGGTCCCAGCTAATCGCTAGTTATTAATAGGAAAAATTATTTAAAAAATGCAAAGTTTATACTAAATTGTGGACAAAGGGTGGACATTTCAAGTCTAAAAAAAAGGCTGTCATGTACGAAAATAGACCATTTAGGACAAAAATACCCCCCCTTTGCTTTTTCCCAACAACTATGTAGGATCTAATCCCTAAGCAATTTCACCTACCACCTTTTCTTTTCTTTCTTCTTCCCCAAGCAAGTTCCAACGTGAGAAACAGTCATTGCCAATACCTGGGTTGACGAAAACAGCCATTGTTCTTTGGAAAAAAAATGGGAAATGTTATCCGCACTACCGTATTTTGATGAGGACACTCCTCACTTTATTAAAAGTACTGTATGGCCCGCACCATAGGATGATCCAAACCGTCCATTAGATGGGCCACTACGGGACCACATTTTATACCTTGGAACCACTAGGGAACCACATTTTATACCCCAGAACCACTACGGAACCACATTTTATACCTCGGAACCACTAGGGAACCACATTTAATACCTCGGAACCACTCTTCGAACCACTTAACACCTCAGAACAACTATAATATGGTTCACAAGTGGTTCCGAAGCCTATGTAATGGTTCCAAAAGGTTTAAAACACTCATGATCAATTTCAAAATACCATTTGAATGTTCCAATCACAAGTAGCACTCTTGAAACCATCATTTAGACTCTTGGAACCACTTAACACCTCGGATCAACTAAAATATGGTTCCCAACTGGTTCCAGAACCTATGTAATGATTCCAAAAGGTTTAAAACACCCATGATCAGTTTCAAAACCAATTTCATACTATTAGAATGTCCCCATCACAAGTAGCACTCTTGGAACCATAATTTAGACTCTTGGAACCACTTAACACCTCGGAACACCTATAATATGGTTCCCAAGTGGTTCCGAAGCCTATGTAATGGTTCCAAAAGGTTTAAAACACTCATGATCAGTTTTAAAATATTATTAGAATGTCCCAATCACAAGTAGCAGTCTTGGAACCATCATTTAGACTCTTGGAACCACTTAACACCTTGGAACAACTATAATATGGTTCCCAAGTGGTTCCGGAGCCTATGTAATAGTTTCGAAAGGTTTAAAACACTCATGATCAGTTTCAAAATACTATTAGAATGTCCCAATCACAAGTAGCACTCTTGGAACCATCATTTAGACTCTTTGAACCAATTAACACCTCGGAACAACTATAATATGGTTTCCAAGTAGTTCCGGAGCCTATGTAATAATTCTAAAAGGTTTAAAACATTCATGATCAATTTTAAAATACTATTAGAATGTCCCAATCACAAGTAGCACTCTTGGAACCATCATTTAGACTCTTGGAACCACTTAACACCTTGGAACAACTATAATATGGTTCCCAACCGGTTCCGGAGCCTATGTAATGGTTCCAAAAGGTTAAAAACACTCATGATCAGTTTGAAAATACTGTTAGAATGTCCCAATCACAAGTGGCGCTCTTGGAACCATCATTTAGACTCTTAGAACCACTTAACACCTCGGAACAACTATAATATGGTTCACAAGTAGTTTCGGAGCCAATGTAATGGTTCCAAAAGGTTTAAAACACTCATGATCAGTTTTAAAATACTATTAGAATGTCACAATCACAAGTAGCACTCTTGGTACCATCATTTAGACTCTTAGAACCACTTAACATCTCGGATCAACTATAATATGGTTCCCAACTGGTTCCGGGGCCTATGTAATGGTTCCAAAAGGATTAAAACACTCATGATCAGTTTCAAAATACTATTAGAATGTCCCAATCACAAGTAGTACTCTTGGAACCATCATTTAGACTCTTAGAGCCACTTAACACCTCAGAACAACCATAATATGCTTCCCAAGTGGTTCCAGAACCTATGTAATGGTTCCAAAAGGTTTAAAACACTCATGATCAGTTTCAAAACCAATTTCATACTATTAGAATGTCCCCATCACAAGTACCACTCTTGGAACCATAATTTAGACTCTTGGAACCACTTAACACCTCGGAACAACTATAATATGGTTCCCAAGTGGTTCCGGAGACTATGTAATTTTTCCAAAATGTTTAAAACACTCATGATCAGTTTCAAAACCAATTTCATACTATTATAATGTCCCAATCACAAGTGGCACTCTTGGAACCATAATTTAGACTCTTCGAACCACTTAACACCTCAGAACAACTATAATATGGTTCCCTAGTGGTTCAGGGGCTTATGTAATGGTTCCAAAGGTTTAAAACACTCATGATCAGTTTCAAAACCAATTTCATACTATTAGAATGTCCCCATCACAAGTATCACTCTTGGAACCATAATTTAGACATACTTGAAGCTATGTTTATCACCCAAGTAGTTTAGTAAGTAATGGTATTTTTTTGGGAAATGTTGTCTACACTACTGTATTTTGATGAGGGCACTCCTCACTTAATTAAAAGTACGGTATGGCCCCCACATAGGATGATCCAAACCGTCCATTAGATGGGCCACAGCCTAAATGGGTTGTGTCCCAAAAATCATTTCCATGGGTTGATCCTAACCCTCCGATCTATAGAGGGTTAGGATCAACCCTCTAACATTCTGATCGGAGGGTTAGGATCAACCTATGGAAATGCTTTTTGGGGCACAACCTATTTAGGCTGTGGCCCATCTAATGGACAGTTTGGATCATCTTATGGTGCGGGCCATACAGTACTTTTAATAAAGTGAGGAGTGTTCTCATCAAAATACGGTAGTGTGGATAACATCTCCCATTATTTTTCCAAAGAACAATGGCTATTTTTTACATTGGCAATGGCTTTTTTTCATCAACCCAGGTATTGGCAATGGTTGTTTCTCACGTTGGAACTTGCTTGGGGAAGAAGAAAGAAAAGAAAAGGTGGTAGGTGAAATTTCTTAGGGATTAGATCCTACATAGTTGGTGGGAAAAGGCAAAGGGGGGGTATTTTTGTCCTAAATGGTCTATTTTCGTACATGACAGCCCTTTTTTTATAGATTTGAAATGTCCACCCTTTGTTCACAATTTAGCATAAACTTTGCATTTTTTAAATAATTTTCCCTTATTAATACATTGCTAACTCGTAGTAGCACTAAAATAAGGTATTTCACCTCATGTGAATTAAATGAATAAGAAACATACAACTGGTGTGAATTAAAATGTTTAACACAAAATCTGTTGAAAAGTGAGCCTATGACAATGTGCTGCTCTCTCATGCAATGGCCCACCAGCAAAATGCCTTTTGCGACAGATATGGTTATGGGCTTTAATAATTAATAATGCTTCTTAAATTTATAATCTCTTATTTGAGGAATGATAAACTCAAGGGCACCCCCATTGGTCCATGTCATCAAATTTCATTTATAAGGGCACAGAAAAACATGAAGATACTAGTACAACTAGTACTCACCCAACATGAACAATTGGTGGGACCCAACAATTGATTGTTTAGATCTTTGAACAAGGTAGGCTCCACCATACTTATTCCAAAACCCAATACTCTCTCTCTCTCTCTCTCTGAACACGAACCCTTGGTGGGGCCGACAATGAATGGTTTAGATCTTTGAAGGTAAACACCATAGAAACTGTATCTTTTAAAAAATAAAATATAAAAAAATCACTCGGGTTCACTTTTTCGAAGATCCAAAATCATCCGTTTGTTGTAACCCAATGTAAATAGGCCTTGCCCCGAAACTCTCTGAAAGCCGCGGCGATTGTTCCGGTATAAGGGTTCCATATCTCGGCCGGAGTAAGCGGGAATCTCTTATTAGTTTGATGATTGGTCGTGGCAACTCGGATGGCCTCTAACAAGTCAATCATTTTCATCCTCTTTCCCATGACTACAACTAGATAGAAGTAAGAGCATTCCCCTTAGATACCACGCAAACACAGACCCCCCATGACTACAACTAGATAGAAGTAATATGATTTTACCCTCGGATCTAATATGACGACACCATATATGAATGTTCATGGATCAAAGAGTTTTGATCATCCAAGGGAGATGGTTTTCTGGGCAAGCCTATTTATGTTGGGTCACAGGAAATGAATGATTTTGGATCTTCGAACAAAGTGGCCCGGTGAATTTTCTCAAAAAAAATAAAAAATAGAAACGGTTCCTACACATATGTGTAGAGAGTTCTCTACGCACTAGCATAAAATACAGTGGAGGCCCACATTGTTTGGGTGATCTAAGCCATCCATTTTAAAGGCCCTCACATAGATAGGGTGTCTACAAAAAATCAGATCCATTGGATCATCCCAACCCTACGATTTGTGGAGGTAAAATGGATGTCTTTAAACCTTCACAAATTAGTCCATTTTTTGCCTCCACAGTTCGAATGGTTAGGATGATCCTATGGATCTGATTTTTTGTGGACACCCTATCTATGTGAGGGCCTTAAAAATGAATGGTTTGGATCACCCAAATAATGTGGCCCCCACTGTATTTTAAGCTAGTGTGTAGAGAACTTATCTACACATATGTGTAGGAACCGTTCTCTCATATATATATATATACATATATATATATATATATATATATATACATATATATATATATATATGTATATATATATATATATACATATATATATACATACATATATATATATATACATATATATATATATATATATGTGTGTGTGTGTGTGTGTAGATAAGTTCTCTACACTAGCTTAAAATACAGTGGGGGCCCACATTGTTTGGGTGATCCAAGCCATCCATTTTAAAGGCCCTCACATAGATAGAGTGTCTACAAAAAATCAGATCCATAGGATCATCCCAACCTTACGATTTGTGGAGGTAAAATGGATGTCTTTAAACCTTCACAAATTAGTCCATTTTTTGCCTCCACAGTTCGAATGGTTAGGATGATCCTATGGATCTGATTTTTTGTGGACACCCTATCTATGTGAGGGCCTTAAAAATGAATGGTTTGGATCACCCAAATAATGTGGGCCCCATTGTATTTTAAGCTAGTGTGTAGATAACTTATCTACACATATGTGTAGGAACCGTTTTCTCTCTCTCTCTCTCTCTCTCTCTCTCTATATATATATATATATATATATATATATGAGGAAAAGGATTGTACGCTCGACCGTACCTAAAGTTAGGTACGGTAGAGTGCCAAATCACATGGGTCCCCCATTTTTGGTGGGCATCTAAACCATTCATTTGCAAGGCCCCATCATAGATAGGGTGCATACAAAAAATCAGCAACATTGAATCATCCTAACCTCTCGAAAACTGGAGGCCAAAATGGGCAGATTTGTGGACAAACACTTTCTGTCCATTTTGGCCTCCACAAATGGATGGGTTAGGATGATCCTATGGAGTTGATTTTTGGTATGCACCCTATCTATGATGGGGCCTTGCAAATAAATGGTTTAGATGCTCACCAAAAATGTGGGACCCATGTGATTTGGCACTCTACCGTACCTAACTTTAGGTACTGTCGAGCGTACAATCTTATTCCTCTCTCTCTCTCTCTCTCTATATATATATATATATATATATATATATATATATATATATATATATATATATATATAAGTATGTGGTTGGGTGAGCATATATTTTGAATAATACAATGAAGCCCACCTTACTCGAAGATCCAATTCATTCAGTTGTTGGGCCCTAATGTTACTAGATTGTGCCCCAAAAATAAGCTCCATTGGATGATCGTAACCCTCTAATCTATAGATGATATTCGTGATGTGATGTATTTGCATACCAACTGAATGGTTTAAATCTTTGAACAAGTTGGGCCCCACTGTATTTTAAAAAAAAATATGTCCACCTCCGTACATACACCATATAACGCATAATCATTTGGAAATGCATCGCTGCCCTTATTCCAATATCCAAACTGTTCATTTGATGGGCCTAATGTCAATAGGCCTTGCCCCAAAAATCATCTCCATTTGATGATCCTAACTCACTGATTTGTAGAGGTAGATCGGAGGCTTTGGATCATCCTGCGTAGATGACTGTATGGACAAGGCCTATTTACATTAGTGCCCAACAAAAGAACAATTTGGATCTTTAAATCAGGTGGGCCCTATATTGTTCAAAGATATAAACAATTCACTTCTTAGGCCCTGATCGCTACGGAAGCTCTGATTTTTAAAATTTTCTTTGTTGGATCGTTGAAACCAAACACGTAATCATGCTGAAACATCAAATTGAAACCACAATCTGATAGCATGGAAGATGACCGAAAACCCTTATGCTCTGTTTGGTTGCCGGATTTTTTTTGTTCCTGGGAGTTTTGTGGGAGAGTAAGTTAAATTTTGGTCCCATCCCATGTTTGGTTGCCTTTTAGCACTAGGTTTATTTTAATCCCACTCTTGTAATGACTTGTGGGGTGAATTTTTTAATCCCACTTTTGTAATGATTGCCTTTTCATCCCATCCCAAGATAACCCCAGGAACAAAATTAAACTCAGGAACCAAAAATAAGCTTGAGAAGAATTTTTTTCTACCCAACAGTTCAAGCAACCAAACAAAGGTTTTTTTTTTCTCCCACCATATCTCCCAGGGTATTTTTTTCTCCCACATAACCAAACATGGGATTTTATTTTACCAAGATACTTCTAGGACTTTTTTTTCCCCACCTATCTCCTAGGGTATTTTTTTCTCCCACATAACTCCCAGGAACAAAAAAAACCCGGCAACAACACAGAGCGGGGGTTTGTACGTACACCCTGAGGGAGTTTGTAACTGTACATCCGTTAGACCTTAGTCCGAAGAAGATCGACGAGTGAGATCGAGCGTAGATGGAAAGATGCTAGAGGGAGAAGAAGAAGAGGGAGGAGAGAAGATTGTTTCCGATCTCTCTTTTAGATGTACGTAGATAATGAGCCATAAGCTCACTTATATTGGGAGAGGAAACTTGGTAATTCCCAAATTACCCCTAAATCTCTACGCTCTCAAGGGCAAACAAATAGCCCTCCCTCTCTGACTTTATTATAGCCGTGCTATTAGTGGTCTAAATTACCAGAATACTCTCAAGGCATAATAATAATTACCAACCTCTCTAACCCAAAATGCAGTCAAAGCAATGGTATAAAACTAAGCCTTTAGCAATCCTAACCATCCACGCCTGATCTCAAATACTGAAACGTAACAAATGAGACCTCAGAGACCAATCATATCCTCAATGAGAGCATCATACCAAATCTCCATCTGACTAGAAAGGTAACATCACAATCCCATCTGACCTGCTCTAGACCCACACGATATACACCAAGATGAACTGCTCTAATCCCAAAGAGCCCCCATCCACCTCAACATGCACTTGTTCATTTGTCGAGCAAACTGGTGTTTTGCAAAACCATTTTCCAAAATAAACATATTTAATTACATAAATAGATTTAGAAAATAATTTGCAAAACGATGATAAAATTCAATAAAAATGCCGCGGCTGATAAAGAGATACAAGTGCACGCCATAGCCCAGCCATAGCGTAAATATCACGAGATTTTCCCCAACCACATATGTTATTCAATATGATCAAACTGTTTTCCCACCAATGCTCTAATAGTCGAATCGATCACAACCGCGGGTTAGCATGCCAAAGTAGCGAGCATCGGGCCTCAACTTCCTAGCAAAGCAAAGGGTACATAAGGGCACAAGGGTTACCTACGGAACCAGCTCCTCACACACGGTGATAGGTAAAAAGGGATTAATCCTGGACCTATAGGTAGTGGTCTCTAGCACGTGTCGCACCCAGTGCACAGGCCATGGTGTAAATCCAGAAAGCACACAACAATCCGAAACTGTAGACACCCCATTTTGACTAAGCCCTAAACCGTCCCGGCTCGTGCCAAATCCATCAGAATCTCAGCATTAGGGTCTCAAACTTCGCCCTAGGCTGGATTAGGGTCTCTTCTAACCCCTTGCAGAATTTCATCGAGATCAGGACTTGTTTGCCCAGCAATCGGGTTGAGAAGGTATATGTAGTGTAAATAGGGGTGGCTCACTAGGTTTTTCATTTTACCCTAAAAACCTTGTATTTTAGGAAAAATTCAAGTTATCCAAAGACCCCAAAATACCCATGAATACATTTTCAGAAGCCTTAGGATCTCAGAATTGTCTCGGCAAAATTTCAGAAAAATCCACCAAGAAAATTCAAAAAAGACAAGCGGAGTTAGTGCAGTTATCAAGCTGTAGGGGGGTGAATCATCCGGTCAGGGTCGCACATTTGTGCGCTTATCAGTGGTAGTGCCAATATCATTTCCCAAATTTTTTATAAAAATAAAAAATCACCAGCTTAAAAAAGGGAGAAGAGAGAAAAAATTCAGAATTTCCATTTTTCCTTTTTCTAGAGAGAGAAGCTCTGCGAAGTTAGAGAGAGAGAATAGATCTCGTGCGATCCAAACCCTAAATCCGTTTCTATTTCTTCTCCGATTATCTTTCGGCCAATTTTCCGACTGGATCATCTTCTCCGGCGAACTCAAACTCTGGCCGGCCCTTAAGATCATCCATCACTTTGATTATCTTCTTTCAAAACCTTCAGCTAACTCCAACTTTCGGTAAGATTCTATTAGATCTTGATATTACTTCATCAGATCTGTTGAATCATTATCATTTCTGGTAAGATTTGTCAAATTCCGGTTATCTTCTCCGGCTAACTTCACTAGATTCCGGCCTTCTCCGATCAAAGTCCTTCTTTACTTTTTCTCTATATAGATTTTCACTTTCTTTTTGTTTTCTTCATCTATAGATAGATTTTCATCTGCTTATTTCTCGAAACCCTAACTAAGAGCCCTAAATACTTTAGATCCGAGCTAGGAAACCCTAATTCGAGCTCTAAATCTCAGATCTATCTTCTAGTAGTGGCCTAAGCTTCAGCTTTGTAAAGAGCAGAGAGATTTGGATAAATTGATGAGTATTCAGCACGATATTTCTTGAGAAGCTGAAGGAAAATATTTCTTTCGAGATATATAAGTGATTCTTCGTGAAAAGAGGAGATCCAGGTTTGATTCATAAGAAGCAAAGGGAAGAAGGTTCGGATCAAGGTGGAGGTAAGGTGATAATTCATTTTTGATTTAAAAATCAAATTATAATTTCTAAAGTATTTTATTTAAACTTGTTCATGATTCTACTAGTTATATCTGTGATTCATGATAGTGTGAGTGTTATTTCCAATTGAATAACAAATTCCTTAAATTCATCTGTGATAATTAATAGGATTTTTCATTTAATTGTGTTAGAAATTTTAGGGAGAAATTTCCTTGTTAATCTGAAATTTTGAATTTCACATCACTTAGAAATGGATTGCTCTGTTTCTGAATTTTTTTTTTAGTCACTGGTAATGTTGAAATATTGTCGCTATGATATACGTTTTAGGCTTTCTTAATTTATGCTTCAGTGGAATTACATATATAAAATTATAGGACTCTAGAATTTTGTCATCGTTGCAGAAGTTTCGTGGCTTGAGAAATCAACCTGTTAAATAGTTGTATCATTAGCTGAGAAATTTTTATGTTTATCAGGTTATATTTTGAAGCCTAAATCTTTAATAAGTATGACTGATTTATATATATAACTATTACATTGATCTTATGTCTTGAACGTGTTAATTTTCATCATAATACTACATTTATTTTTTAGTGTCTATCATTTAGTTTCGTTTTTCTTACTCTACAATGGAATGCAAATATTAACGTTTGAAGGTTTTGATACTCTGTTTTCCTTGTGTTTAAATTTTTTTTTATTAAAAAAGTTGTTATATATACTCTAGAACAATGTATTTTCTACCTAAATTCTAATGAATATTATCTCTGAGATGTTTGGGTAATGAGGTTAATATCGGCTAGATATGATGGGAGTGTAGCCATTGTTATTTCCTATACCTTTGAGAATAGCAGCCCCTCACACACTTATGGTTGTATCAGCTCTTATCCTCTTGATTTGTAGCAGCCATCCCCTTGATCATAACAGCCCTTATGATTTTGTGTTGTCAGCTGTCTCTCTGATAATAACATCTCTTATAACATTGTTTTGGCAGCCACATTGAAACCTCGTTTATATTTCTCTCTGTTACCTCATAGCTCAAGGCTTCCAATATCATTTCTTTTTGCTTATGTCTATTTCTCTTCTTAATTCTTAGATTGTATAAGACTGAAATTATGTGGGCTCGAGATGCTTGGTTGTTTATGTCCATAGTTTAAATCCTATAATTACATTTTTAGAATTTTTTCTGAAAATGGCATTAGCATGATCATTTTTTAGTTCAAAATTTTAAGTCTTATATCAGTGACATATTGTGCTACTTGTACAGTTCAGAGTAGTTTTTATGTGAACAATATTTTAATTCAAACACATTTCCTTATAATCCTTATCACTGATTATTTATATCATTTAGCCAAGGTGTTATACTAGTTCAGTTTTGCTCTAATAATGGCATAAACTCATCTATCCATTTTGTAGTTGCTATGTAAGGATTTCTTTCTAGAAATCGTAATAATGTTTCAGGGGTAAAAATTCTAGATTCAATTATGAAATTGAAGTTAAGATGTAGAAGTATCATTATTATCTAAGCCCATTTTTGACGTGTATATCAGCCCCATGTCAATCCTATGTGTATCAGCCCCATGTCAATCCTACGTGTATCAGCCCCATGTCAGTCCTGTGTGTGTCAATCCCATGACAGCCCTGTGTGTGTCAATCCCATGTCAGCCCTACGTGTATCAATCCCATGTCAGCCCTGTGTGTGTCAATCCCATGTCAGCCCTGTGTGTATCAATCCCATGTCATGCCTGTGTGTATCAGTCCCATGTCATACCTGTGTGTATCAACCTCATAAGTCAGCCCTTGTTTGAGATACCCCCATTTCAGCCCTGGATTATGCACAAAACAGCCCCTGTTTTGGCACAATTCGACCCCGTTTTATGTATAAAATTTGTCCATCTTGTGGTCATAGCTTTAGACACAAAATCTGTTCATTTTCGCCACAGTTTTGGCACATAATCTGTCTCACCCATGGCACATATTACTATTACTTTTGGCACATAACCTGTTACCTATGGCATGTTTTTACTATCACTTTTGGCACATAATCTGTCTCATCCATGGCACACAAGTTTGTTACTGGTTTAGCACATTTTTCTGCATGTAGCTGCTGTCATTTATTGTTCGCTGCTTACCATTGCACATAGCTGCTGTCCTTTATTATTCACTGTTTGCCATTGCACATAATTACTGTCTGTCACTATATAACCGCGGTCCCTGTAGGTTTTCATAATTTTTTGTGTTCATCCCTATTCGAACATGGCAGTTTTCATTTTGTAGTAGAGATATAATAACCTTTGTAGCAATGGAATTATGAAATAAGACATTTAAAATTGAATGTTTATGTATAAGATATTGTTTATATTCTTTCTATGTTCAGATTGGACAAATTCATATAATGATACTCTAATGCCATGAAAAATTTTAGAGTCACCTCAATGTTCTATACTTTATTAAACCCCCTTTCTCATTGTGAAAGGGCGATGAAGGCGATAGCCCAAGCCCACCCTTAGAGGGATTTATTGGATCATGATAGTACCCTCTCCTCTCTTCTTTCCTCTTATTTAGTTTTGAGTTAGATTCTGAAGATAAATGGATTGTTCAGGTGAGATTATATCCAAGCTTATTATACTCATTCCTTTTTATTTAAATAAATTGTTTAATAGGAAGAAGGAGATCAGATGACTACTCTATTCGATATCATCGACATGAGTACTGTCTGATCTCAAGGCGGGATTAGAAATATTATCATGTGTATTTGATATCAGATGATTACTTTGGCATCATCTGATTTCATTGGAGTCCCCGTATTGGGGTTTGTGGTTGGTTTTGAAGTGTTTGATATTGTTTTTACTTTATTAGGCTATCCAGCGGCTGGTCTGGACTAATTAATGTTGTTTATCATTTTATAATTGCTATAGATCGTGTATTGTTTTATTGAAAAGTTTTCTTTGTTTAGTACTTGATTTATTTTTATAAGAATAGAATGGAATTTGTGATTATCTGGTAGATTTTTCTTCTCTCTTTGATAGACTAACACAGTCTTATAGATTGCGGTTAATTTTCTTTAGATACTAGAATCTCCTTTTCTTGTAGGGCGATGAAGGCGTTAGCCCAAGCCCATCAATAGGGGACTCGCTCAGTCCAAGTAGCACTCCCTTCTTTGCTTAAAAGACTTGTCTAAGTCTTTATGGTGTGTATCCCCTAGAAATTAGAGATCCATTCATTGCAAGGGCAATGAAGAGTTCTCTAGAGCCCTCTCAGGGAGACAGGCTATGTCTCAGACAGAGAAAGTTGTATCCTTTAGAGACAAGCTTTGTCTCATTAGTGAGTCTATCCTTAGGAGACATGCCATGTCTCGTCAGCACCTTTCTTGGAGCTCATCTTTTTGTTTAGGAGTCTCACCCAATCTCATTTTTCTTCCTAAACCTCCTCTTTGTGCGTCTTTTGGTTTTGGGAGAACACCTTGCTCGGCTTGGCATCATACCCCGACCCTTATGGGTATTGGGTTGCACATTTGTTGCACCCTAGGGCTAGGTAGCTGTCCGGCCCGGCTGGGTGTTTTACCTTTGCCAAATATGCACAAGATCTCTTTTTCCTTGTTAACATTTTTCTCTATCCTACCTATGTGTCTAAGAGACTTACCCAGTCTCATTCTCTTACTAAACCTCCTCTTTGTGCGTCTTTTGGTTTTGGGAGAACACCCTACTCGGCTTGGCATCATACCCTTACCCTTATGGGTATTGGGTTGCACATTTGTTGCACCCTAGGGCTAGGTAGCTGTCCGGCCCGGCTGGGTGTTTTACCTTTGCTAAATATGCGCAAGGTCTCTTTTTCCTTATTACTTGTGAGCTTTATCTTAGTTTGATAGTCTACTAGCATAGGAATCCGTCCTTAGTCTAGAGAGTCAGTCCTCTTGTTCAAGAATCAAATTCTATCATCATAGGGGTTAAGATTCTATCCTACCTTTCGTCAAATCATGTGTTTTTCTATCCATTCTTGCAAGGTATAGGATGCTGTCCAACCCTTGCAGAGTTGTGTTTCTATTCTTTTCCCCCGCAAAGCATAGGATGCTATCCAACCTTTGTGGGATGTCAGGAGTCTATCTTCCCTTTATGATGATAGGATTCAGTCCCCTTGCGTCAAAAACTCAAAAAAAACACTATAAAACAACCAAAATATCAAAAACATCTGGAAAACTAAAAATCTCAAAAATCTTGAGTCTTTTAGAGTAGTTAGGGAATTCTGTTTCCGAACTACGTTGGCTTGATCCTCTTCCACGAGGTACGTAGTGCAGCTTGGGATCCACATCCCAAGTCCAGCCAAACCTTTCAAAATAAACATTTCAAACCTTTCAAAATTACAAAAATATTCAAACCCTTTTTCAAAAAGATCTTTCCTTAGAGTTAGGAGTCTGTCCTAGCTATTTAGGTTGTTTTAGAGTTAGATGTCTGTCCTGATTTGTTGATATGGTGTGTCCCGTTGCGTGAGTGTCCCTAGAGTTAGGAGGCCTCAAGTTGATCGGTTAGACACGTAGTCGAACCGATGGCTAGACTAGGAAGCATATAGTCAGCCCATGGTTTTCTTTAGGATGCACAGCCTAGTTACACATAGGATGTATGGTCCACCTGCATTAGTTTAAGGCTAACCAACTTGCATTAGTTAGGGCACATAGAGAGTCCTAAAAATTACAATTCACATGAACTTAAGTGATCGTACAAAAAAGCTTTAAAAATCAGTCGAGTCTAGTGGATCGAGTCTAGGATAGTGGTTCTAGATGGTTAGGCATAGTAGTTTGGAATAGGGCATCGAACTACGTTGACTCCGATTCTTCCCGAGGCCGGGATACGTAGAGCAGCTGGGATGGACGGCCATCTTGGTCCGAGTCAGGTCGCATTAGAGTTAGGACTCATTTTTGTCCAGTCATGTATAGAATTGAATTGTGTTGTGTGCTTTGCTGTGTTTTCTTACTTTCATGTACAGATCCTATACCTTTAGCTGTAGCATGCATGTGTTTGCACACCAGAACTCAGACACCAATTAGGTATGACACTCATAACCTAGTTATTCTTAGGCGACACTTCTTTCATTTCTTTTATGTGTGCTTATTATTCATCTCCGAGACATGCATGATTAGATAGACGTCTTCTCGGAGATATTGATTCCCATTTCATATGACTTTTGCCCAAAACTCTTCAAAATCATTAAGTAAATGGCATAAGAGACCAGGTGCTTGCACTTGGGCGGACGAGGTGCTCTTTGGACCTTCCTAATTCGTAACCAGGCACGAACCTTCTTTTATATCTCTGGTTATCCGTTGCAACAGAGCATAGTATGGGATCCTTGGCCCACTTCCTTGGATGGCGACTCTTCTTTGTTTAAGGTACGCCTCGAATCTGGGCTAGTCCCCGAATCGAGAGGTATCTCACCCTTTGTATCGCCACTCATGCTGTGAGGGGCACTTCTTTCGAGAGTTCCTTGGTAGAGCTCTCCATTCACGTGGATGATCCTGAGACTGTTCGCGCGTGGGGGCTCGTCTCCCGCCGTCCCCTCTCTCGGATCGGGGTCCATAGGCTGGCGACTCTGCTGGGGAATTCTTTCGAGATATTGCCTAACTCTGTTAAAATGCCATTTGTTATTAATTTTGAAGAATTTTGAGCTAAAATCATTATAAATGGGAATTTAATCGCTTAGAATCCAGGGGCACCAGATAGGTGTTTAAAACAAGGGATTCACACACTGCACAGCATACATCATTTTGTTCTTTATTTTCTTTTATTGATTTTCTTATTATTGGCTCCACGGGATAGATATAATGCGTGCCTCATGGGATATCACTATCCAGATGGCGCTGTTATATCTATTTCCAAGCTATGCGCCAGTGCTGCAGTCGTAAACACTCGGTGTACTTGTGTTTACAGCAGCCGGTGAGCAATGAAGCATACTGTATATAACACTCGGTGTACTTGTGTTATATACTTAAAGTATGGATCATATGCATAGTACCCGATATTGAGTCCGGAGCTCTACTTTCATTTTTACATATATTATGTACATGGATATATTTCTTGATTTAGTAAAACCCAATTAGGATCTGCATGTGCTTATATACATATATTGCATTCATATAAGGACGAACATGTGTTGCTTACACATGTTGAAGCCTATATTTAGGAGTTATGTCCTATCCTTCGATTATTGTAACTCACCTTATGTGACTACATCGCAGTCCTAGTACACTCACATGTCTGTCTTGAGTCAAGTGTCTTGACTCTGCGGGATTATATTTAGGGCTGGTGCCCCTGGTTAGGATATATATGTATATATCTATATTTTGATTATTAGATTAGAGCCTACTCATTAGTGAGGCTTCCTTATCTAATCAAATTAGTCATATCAGTCCGTTCTTCGGATCTAGACCCGACCAGTGGCTTTTACTTGCCCTCTCATGGTCGTGGCCTATCTTTTGCTCTATTCATTGAGATTTTTGTCCATATATCTTTTGATTATAAAATTAGGACCTACTTTCTAGTAGAGATTCCTAGCTTGAATCAATCAGTCGTGTATATTCATCTCTCAGATCTAAACCTAGCTAGTGGCTTCTACTTGTCACACTCATAGCTATGGTTTATTCCTTGACCCAATGATGATAAGTATTACCTGTTTTCATCCTTTAAATTCAAACCTCATTTATCCTTTCTTTTGTTGTATTATTCAAATTATTGTTCGTCCTGTCTTAGATATGGTCGATAGCTTGTCTGCTGTCTCTATGACCATAGTCTATCATTATTGATCTTCTTGATCGTACATTTTTGTCGTCCACCTTTTAGATTTAGATCCGGTCTATGATCTACTTTTGTCATTTTATGACCGTGGTCTCTTCCCTGAGTTTCTGATCATCTTTGATCATCAATGGAACATTTGATGTCGCCAATTATATCCTTCTTGTGATTAATGGTTAAGTTCATCCTTATTCTTTGTTTATTCCAAGTTATTCTCCATTCCTTAATTATCCCATTCTATTCTTTGTGTTTAGGTTAAAATTATGGCGAATAATGTGTTGAAAGGCTGGATAAACGAGACAATTAAGGCTCTTCCACGAGAATCTTTGGAAAGGAGTATGGCTGATCGGTTCATCTGTGCCTTCAATCATTTGAGTGTATCCGATATAAATTGGAAGTTTCTCCAAGCAGCCACTAGATTCTGGGATCCTAATCTTCATGTTTTTCGATTTGGATCCTTCGAGCTTTGTCCTATATTCGAAGATTGGTGTGCTTTATTAGAGCTCCCAACAGACGGACTGTGGATACAATCTTCGAACATAGATTCCTCTCATTCCATTTTTTGCAAGCTATTCAAAAATCAAACCGTTGATGCACTTTCATGCTTAACGGATACGTGTGTGCAAGTTCAAAATCTCATCACCCTTTTTTCTGAAAACGTCGATCCTACTAACTCTCGTTTTCAGAGTTGTCGGCGCAATGCTTTGATTTTTAGTGTCTTTGCACGATATGTCATTCGGAAAAACCCTCGTGTTGCTCCGTTAACCTTGTTAACCGTGGTAGACCAAATTAACAAAGGGAGGAATCCCATTCCTACCATGTTAGCAGAGACCTTCTTGGGATTAGATCTTATTGCTTCCCGAGAAATCAAAGACAATTTCGGTGGGTGTGTGAAGCTGTTGTATGTCTGGCTTGGTGAAAATTTTCAAATTCTTCAGCGACAAAGTCAAAATCCGTATATCTTGAAGAATTTCTGTACATGGAAACCAATAGCCAATCAACCTCAGTCTATTGATGAATGGCACAATTGGTTACAATATGTAAAGGAGAGCCAGTTTCGTTGGGTAAGTCATTCATGTTTCCATGTTTTTACTAGCACTTACCCACATTCATTTGTTTACCTCATGGGTATCGAGAAATCTTCTTTTTATGCACCCATGCGAATTCTCCATCAGATTACGGGAATTCCATGTCCTCCCGGAATCATAGTCCCTCCTCTTTGTGAAGATCTCACTCCTGACCTCATCCGCTCCATTGTGGCTGCTTGGGGAAACAAAAATATAGAAAGGAGGTTAGGTTTATCTCGCAAATTCCGACATGGAGAAATATCGGAAGAGCCTGTAAGCCGGAGAGCTCGGATTGAGGAGCCTTGAAGATCCATATCGTGTTTTGTTATTCTGATTTCTGCATTTCCCATTATTGTCAGTCTGTTTATCCAGTTGTGATTAGAGATTAATATTTTTCATTCGTTGTAATCACAATTTGAATCTTATTAATGAAAGTGTATTTTTGTTTCTTTTGTCATTGTTTGATCAAAATAGTTTATCTCGATTACCAAAATTTTAATCTAGTGTTTATATTTCCATATCAGGATTCTTGATTGAGCAACCATTGCTCCTAAGAAAATCCTCGTTTCAAAACCAACCTGGTCCCGTCAGACATCTGATTCCAGGCTGAGCCGACAATCCTTGTCACCTTTTTCTTTTACTTCTCCTCTATCACCTTCCTTGAATTTTCAAGAAATACTTTCACCAGTCCAACCAACCCCTAAAACAATGGCAGAGAATGGACAAAATGGTATGGACACCAATGAAATGATGAAAGTTATCCTGGCGCAATTGGGCACCATCAATGAAGAGATTGCTCGCATGAAAGCTGATAGAAGTTCTACTTCCAGAGAGCATGTAGCCCAGCACCCTTCTGTTATACCTCCTCCTCCTCCAATGGCCAGGCCCGCGGTTTTGAATGTCGAGGACGATATCGAAGATGAGCAGTATGCAGAGCATAATTGTCTCCCTCATCTGGAGAGAGACAATGAGGGTAGAGCGATGGCAGACAGAATAGACAAGCTGGCCCAGGAGATGGAAAACATAAAATTCCAAGGCCCGAAAAAGCTGAATATGGCCGATTTTATGATCTATCCAGGAGTCACACTGCCTCCTAGATTCAAAGTTCCGGACATGGATAGATATGACGGGACAGGGTGCCCTAGAAGTCATTTGATGTCAGTGCTTCCGCTTCTGCAGCAGCATGGTCTATCTCCAGAGCAGGTTGCTCTCTTGTTTCCTCGATCTTTAGTCGGAGTGGCTAAGAAGTGGTTTCTGAGCCTGAAATCTGAAGAGATCCGAACCCTAGAAGACATCGCCAATAGGTTCGTCGAGCAGTTCTCCATGGAGGAGGGGATCGACGTAACTAAAAGAGATTTGAAAGCTTTAAAGCAGGGCCACAATGAAACCTTCACTTCCTTCATCCGCAGATGGAGAAGGAAAGCCGCGCAGATGACTCATCGTCTGCCAGATGAGGAGCAAATCAAAATTGTTGTGAAGAATTTGTCTCCACAATACTACCACCACATGGCCATCCAGTACTTTCTTGATTTCAATCATCTCATCAAGACGGGAACCCAAATAGAAGATGCATTGTCTAAGGGTTTGAGATCAAGAGTTCCTTCTGATTCAAGAGAAGGAAAAAGACCTATGGTTGCACCTAAGGAGGTTCATAGTATGAATACTGCTCCGCCAGCGCGAAGAGTAAATTTTGGTGAAGGTCGCCCGGAGAGAAAAGAGCCAAGACGATTTGACCCTTTGCCATATTCCTTGTCAGTGGCATTGAAGAAGCTGTTGAGGGATAAGAAAATTGAGTTGCTAGAACCTAGGGAGGCTCTGAATCCTCTCCCGAGGTATTGGAGGAAAGATTACTATTGCGAGTACCATCAGGGTGTCGGACATCTGACTGATCGATGTATGGCCTTGAAACATAAGATCCAAGACATGATTGAGGCAAAGAAAATTTCTGTTGAAGCTCCTAACGTCACTCGCAATCCTTTGCCGACACATGCAACCCCTCCGCCAAATGTTTATGCAATCCTTACCAAGGAAGTTGTTTTGGATTATTCTCGTATTTGTGCTGTCATCTCTGAAGAGCCGTATGTTTTGAGGTGGGAAGAGGGAGACAGTGATGCAGAAGATAAGAAGCCTTATGTACTGTCTGCTCGAGATGGGGGATCTGCAGAATCCGCCGAATGTTCATATGTCCTCAAATTTGAAGAGGGAGAGAGCAGCGAAGAAGTCCCTTATGTTCTAAGATTAGAGGACGAGGATTTGTCGCTCTTGAATGACCAGTGTGATGAACTCCGTCACGTCACACGTGGTGGACGAGTCTTCAAGCCAGCTGAGCTCAGAGTCGAGAATCCCGCTGAGGTTGCAAGAGGGGTTGACCATCAGAATCAAAAGCAGAAACAGAGTTTAGATGATGAGGAGGACAATTTGCTGAAACAGCTGAAAAAGACACAAGCCAATGTGTCAATTTGGGGTTTACTGATGGCGTCGCCAAAGCACAGACAGGTTGTGCTTCGTGAGCTGAATTCGTCCCAAGTATCAGTTGAGATTACTCCTGATGAACTGGTCAGTTTAGTGGCCGCGACAAGAGCTTCCCGAGATCTGTCTTTTACAGATGAGGACCTGCCTCCAGAAGGAAGAGACCATGTTCGCCCTCTCCGAATAACCATAATCTGCAATAAAAAGAGAGTACCGGAAGTCTTGATTGATAATGGGTCAGCTTTGAACGTTTGCCCATTAAGTACTGCCACTACCCTAGGGTTTGAACCAACTGATTTCATACCATCTGAGCAAGGTATATTGGCGTACGACGGCACTAGAAGGGATGTGATCGGGATACTGGCCACTGAGATCGAAATTGGAGGAGAGACTTTTGAAGTCGAATTCCAAGTGCTCGATATCAAGACCTCTTTCTTTCTTCTCCTGGGCCGACCTTGGCTGCATAAGGTCGGAGTTATTCCTTCGACGTTGCATCAGAAACTGAAGTTCATCCGGAATAGTAGAGTGATTACAGTACGGGGAGATCCAGAGCCTAAAATTGCGCAGATAACTGCCGAATCAGTTGATGAAAATGCCAAGGATGTCAGCTTGACAGGATTCTCCTTAGAGGTCTCTACTATTACTATGGGAGAGGCCATGAATGAGGAGATCATGTTCTTAACAAGTACCAATGTTAGTGTCGCAAGGATGATGCGACGGTTCAGTTATATCCCGGGAGCTGGCCTGGGAAGAAATCTGCAAGGCCTGACTGAATGGCCATTAATGAAGGCAATAAATGGATTATTCGGGTTAGGATATCAGCCTACTCGAAAGGAAGTCCAAGAAATGAAGGCTTACATGTTGAGATGGGCTACATGCCGCCGCCGGGGTGTGGAGTTTCCAATGGGACCGTTCAGCATGGTCATGAATGGTAGATTCAGAAGGGAAGGGGCTGATTGTCCGTTTTACGGTTTTTCTGAGCCTTGGTATGATGAGACTGGGAAGAAGCTGCCAGGTCTAGAGATTTTCTTTACCGATGAACTGCCGAAGAACTTTTTCTTTGAGCAGATTGCAGAGACAGCTGAATTAGAAAAGCAAGACTCGGATTGGGTTGAAATTTTTGAATCAGAATCCCTAGACTCTTTGTTTCAGGTTGAGGCATCGGTTGTGGCAATGATTGGAAGAGACACACCCTTCATAAACCCAAGAAGCTCCATTACCCCAGCTGAGGGACCTTTGGATAACTGGACCTCACAGGTTATACCCCAAGTATTCTTTCAGTATAGTCCAGTCCCTTCAAAAGAGTCAATCGTTTCAAAATTTGTGTCAGTTTCTGAGTCCATCCCAGAGTCTGTCATTTCTAACTTTTCTTTTGATGCAGGTACTATAGAGGTCGGGTCTACTTCTGAAGTGGGTGACGAGTCTATTCTTGGTGGCGTCGAGTCCGAATTTGAGGACGTCCTTGTTGATTCTTTGTCTGTACATGTTTCCCATTGTGTCGATACTGATGTCGACTTATTTTTTCATTCTGTTTCAGAGTCTGTAAAGCCTGCTGTGGGTTATTTTACTGATGTAATCATTGATTCTAATGAAATAAAAGACTCCTTTGCTTACATTCCTGTACTTGTCTCTTCTACTGATTCTGCTTCTAAACCTGATCAAATAACTAATAATAAGAATCAAGACTCCCCATCCAATGAGGTAGCCGACGAAACTCCCCTTGAAATCAAATATATGATTCAACAAGAGGAGAATCGCCGAGCTAAACCACTTGAAGAGGAAATTGAAACTGTAAATATAGGTGATGAAACCTTAATTCGGGAGATACGGATTGGCAAAATTTTATCTCCTGAAGAGCGCGAAGAATTAATCACCTTGCTAAAAGAGTTTAAGGAGGTTTTTGCTTGGTCTTACGACGACATGCCGGGATTGAGCGAGGACATTGTCCAACACAAATTACCTCTAATCCCGGGCATCAAACCTAAGAAGCAAAAACTCCGAAAACTTAAAACAGAATGGGAGTTGAAAGTTCATGACGAGGTTAAGAAACTACTCGAAGTGAAATTCATCGAAGTAGTTGAGTACCCTGAATGGCTTGCAAATATTGTACCTGTGCCCAAGAAAGATGGAAAAGTCAGGATGTGTGTCGATTTCAGAGATTTGAACAAGGCAAGTCCGAAAGATGATTTTCCGCTTCCGAACATTGATCTCTTGGTTGACAATACCGCTGGACATGCACTCTTATCCTTTATGGATGGATTCTCAGGGTATAACCAAATCAAAATGGCGCCTGAGGACATGATGAAGACGGCATTTATTACTCAGTGGGGGACATATTGCTACAGAGTTATGCCGTTTGGTCTCAAGAATGCTGGTGCCACCTATCAGAGGGCTGCGACAACTCTTCTTCATGACATGATTCATAAGGAAGTCGAGGTCTATGTAGATGACATGATTGTCAAAGGCAAGACTCGGCCAGAGCATACAATCGCTTTGAGAAAGTTCTTCGAGCGAATCCGAAAGTTTCAACTTCGCTTGAACCCAAATAAATGTGTATTTGGGGTCACATCAGGAAAGTTGCTTGGATTTATGGTCAGTGAGAGAGGAATTGAAGTGGATCCTCAGAAGATCAAGGCTATCCAAGAAATGCAACCACCAAAAACAGAAAAGCAGATTCGTGGATTCCTTGGCAAAGTGCAATATTTGAGGAGATTCATATCTCATTTAACTATGACGTGTGAACCCATCTTCAAGTTATTAAAGAAGAATTCTTCCAGGAAATAGAATGAAGAATGTCAGGAAGCATTTGAAAAGGTCAAGCAATGCTTGTCTTTGCCGCCTGTCCTGTCCCCAGTCATTCCTGGTCAACCATTATTGATGTATTTGTCCATCACGGATACAGCAATGGGTTGTATGCTTGCTCAGCAGGGGGCAGGGTCTAAGAAAGAAAAACCCATTTACTACATCAGCAAGAAAATGCTAGAGTATGAAATCAAGTACACTGTTTTGGAAAAAACGTGTTTAGCATTAGTTTGGGCAACTCAAAGGCTTAGACATTACCTGTTGTCGAATAAAATATTTCTGCTCTCACGGATGGATCCGCTGAAATATTTGTTCGAGAAACCCGCTCTTACAGGAAGAACAGCTAGATGGTTGCTCTTATTGTCCGAGTTTGACATCACTTATGTCACTCAAAAATCAATTAAGGGACGGGTAATTGCTGAGCAGCTAGCTGATGCTCCTGTTGAGGAGAATGCTTTTCTGAAGGCTGATTTTCCTGATGAGGAGATCATGGACATTGAAGAAGAGACTCTGAGTTCCAAATGGCTTATGTACTTTGACGGAGCTGTCAATAATCATGGTCAAGGAATAGGGGCAGTTTTGGTATCTCCAAAGAAGGAGTACATTCCGATATCCATTAAGTTGCAGTTTGAATGCACCAACAACATGGCTGAATATGAAGCATGTATCGCAGGACTTGAGGCAGCATTAGCTTTGCGAATTCAAGACATCGATGTATTTGGAGATTCAATCCTGATCATTTGTCAAATAAATGGGGATTGGAAGACAAAAGAGGCGAGGTTGATCTCATATCACACTTATCTCGAATCTCTGGTCAAGAAGTTCAGGAATGTCACTTTCACTCATCTGTCGAGGACAAGAAATCATTTTGCTGATGCTCTGGCTACTCTGGCATCAATGTTGGACATTTCTGCGACAATGGAGGTTCAACCTTTAGCTGTAAGATTGCAATGGGCTCCAGCACATGTGAATGCCATTGAAATATCTGCCAGGTGTCCAGATGGTAAACCATGGTATACAGATATCAGAAATTTCATTTCAGTCAAGGGGCATCCGCCTGAAGCTTCCAACAAAGAGAGGAAAACTCTTCAGAAGTTCGCTGCCAACTTCATCATTTGTGGTGAAGAGTTGTACAGAAGGTCATTTGACGGTATTCAGCTTCTGTGTGTTGATGAAGATCGGGCTGCAGAGTTCATAGAGCAAACACATGAAGGTGTTTGTGGTCCTCACATGAACGGTAAAATGTTGTCAAGAAAAATCCTTAGACTTGGTTTCTATTGGCCCTCAATGGAAACAGATTGTTTCGCATTCGTGAAGAAATGTCATAAATGCCAAGTTTATGCGAATCTTATTCATGTGCCTCCGTTAGAGCTGCATTCTATGACCTCGCCGTGGCCATTCTCAGTATGGGGGATTGACATCATTGGCAAAGTCTATCCTAAATCATCAAGTGGACACGAGTATATCTTGGTGGCCATTGATTATTTCACTAAATGGATAGAAGCTGCTTCATTTGCTTCCATAACTTCCAATACAGTTGCGAAGTTCATCCGTGCGAATATCATTTGCAGATATGGAGTACCTCATGAACTGATTTCTGACAATGGATCTCATTTCAAGAAAGAGGTAGTGCACCTGTGCGAAGAGTTTAAAATCAAGCATCATAAGTCATCTCCTTACAGACCGCAAACCAACGGGGCTGTAGAAGCAGCGAATAAGAATATCAAGGTCATAATCAGTAAGATGACCGAGACTTATAAGGACTGGTCGAACAAGCTTCCTTTTGCTTTGTGGGCTTACAGGACATCGATCAGATCTTCTACAGGTGTAACTCCGTACTCTCTGGTGTATGGAATGGAAGCAGTCCTCCCTGTTGAAGTGAGACTCCCGTCTCTAAGAGTTATGATGGAAGCGAATCTGCCAGAGTCTGAGTGGGCCAAAGCCAGACATCAGGAATTGCAGATGATTGATGAAAAGAGGTTGAGAGCCTTGTATCACATCCAAGGGTATCAGAGAAGAATCGAAAGAGCCTTCAACAAGAAAGTCAAGGTCCGAGACCTGAAACCAGGAGATCTTGTTCTGAAATCCTACCGGGCACCGGTGTTTGATCCCAGAGGGAAGTTTAGACCAAACTGGTCTGGTCCTTACATTGTTGATGAAGTCCTGCCTGGAAAAGCCATAAGACTCCTCAATGAAAATGGAGTAAAATTAACAGAACCTACAAACCTGGACCAACTAAAGAAATACTATGCTTAGATGCACCAGGAGGCCGTCTTTGATCGATCAGAGCTCAAAAGCCAACAACCTCAAAGTCAAAAACCATTTGCAAACACTTTGGGCCTAAATAAAAAAAAAACTTTCATTCTTTGATAAACTCAAACTAGGGGCATCTTTTATGACTTGCGTCATAAAAGATAATAACCTGAACTACGTCATGACCTGATCCCTCTCTACAGGGTACGTAGGTAGCCTGATCAATTCAGGTTCGGTCAAATCCTTCAAATATTCAAAAAAAAAAAGAAAAAGAAAGAAACAAATAAACAATCTTTACAACCCTAAACGGGCGAACTACGCGGACCTGATTCCCATTTTCTTTGGGGATACGTAGGCAGTCTGGAGGGCCAGATTCGGTGGTCAAATGCATGAAAACTTACCAAATGTGTAACCTGTTTGAACCCAAGCTTACCTAAAAGTCCTTCTGGTGTACTTAAGCCCGGGTTGTAGAGAAACAGAAAGAAAAGAAAAAAAAATGGAGTCTTAGACCCGCTAGACTGAAAACCCGCAAGGGCGGTCTAGGCAAAAGTTATGGTCATTCACCTGCTAAGCTGAAAACCTGAAAGGGCGGCTTAGGCAAAAATTAGGGTGCTGAGCCTGCTGGATAGAAAATCTGCAAGGGCAGACAGTCCAGGCAAAAAAATAAGGCGTTCGGTCCGCCAAATCGAAAATCTGAAAAGGCGATTTGGTCATGGCAGTGACTTCAAAAGGGACAAAACCTCTGTAAGCTAGCAAGACTTTCATTTCTTCTGAGGCACTACTCCAAAGTCTGAGTAAGCGCCAGCAGAAATTCTTCTGATACTTTCTAAGCTAGGAGGTTAAGACTAAGCAATCCAAAGGGATAATAACCATGATGGAAATACCGAAAAGAGGAATAAAACACCTTTAAATACGGTTTTCAAAAGATTCTAAGAGTGGTAGACTATACCATCTTAAAATACTTATCAGATTAAGAAGCAGATTCAGTCTCTCTTCGAGTCCAAGTCATTGTGTCCATTGAAGTCTTCATTTCTGGATAGTCCAAGTCTTTTCTCTGCCTAATTAAGGTTAAGCTTCAGAGTCATGTGTGGGGGAAGCCTATGTAGTTTAATATCCCTCCCAAAGCTGGGGTAGCATGAAGTAAAGGGGTAAAAGTGAAAATGTGATGAATTTGTGACTACTCAAAGGTGATGCGCAGCAGATTGGAGTTCAGAGGATGGTAGATTTTGTAATCCATCTAGCAAGTTTTGAGCAATTCGAAATGGCAGAGATCATCAGAAATGCAAAGCGGTTGTTAAGCAGATGCAGTCTGCTGTAAACCTGAAAGCTTTGTAACCTCAAATATTCAAGAAATGAAAATATTTTTAACTTTTTCCCTATGTTTTACTCTCTCATGAATTTGTCATGGAAGTATAATAATACTAGGGGCATCTTTTATGCCTTGAGTAATCAGGTCATAAAAGATATCAAATGAGTAATGATTGAGATGATTATTCTCAGCAAATGAAGATAAGAGGAGTTTGAACACAGCCTTTGGATTCAACTCCTTAATCAAATTTCTTTGAAAGTCTATCTTGGCAATTCTCTGAGAATCTTTTTCATCATTTCATGAAGAATTTGCCTCATTATCCCCAGCGGAGTTTCTACTCGCAAATGAAGCTTATAATCAAATCAAAGCTTTCGCTCCAAGCGTAAAATCAATTTGTCTCTTTGTAAAGCATTCGCTCCAAGCGTAAAATTCAAATTTTCTTTGAAAATCATTCACTCCAAGCGTAGAACCCAAATTTTCTTTGAAAGTTTTCGCTCCAAGCGTAAAATTCAAATTTTCTTTGAAAATCATTCGCTCCAAGCGTAGAACCCAAATTTTCTTTGGAAATCATTCGCTCCAAGCGTAGAACCCAAATTTTCTTTGAAAATCATTCGCTCCAAGCGTAGAACCCAAATTTTCTTTGAAAGTTTTCGCTCTAAGCGTAGAACCAAATTTTTCTTTGAAATGCTTTCGCTCCAAGCGTAAAATCAATTTCTCTTTGTAAAGCTTTCGCTCCAAGCGTAAAATCAAAATCAATTTGTTTCTTTGAAAAGTTTTCGCTCCAAGCGTAAAATCAATTCATCTCTTTAAAAAGCAGTTCGCTCCAAGCGTAGAACCCAATTTTTTCCTGAAAGCATTCGCTCCAAGCGTAAAATCAAAATCAATTTGTTTCTTTGAAAAGTTTTCGCTCCAAGCGTAAAATCAATTCATCTCTTTGAAAAGTTTTCGCTCCAAGCGTAAAATCAATTCATCTCTTTGAAAAGCAGTTCGCTTCAAGCGTAGAACCCAAATTTTTCTTGAAAGCATTTGCTCCAAGCGTAGAATCAATTTGTCTCTTTGAAAAGCATTCGCTCCAAATGTAAAATCAATTTTGTCTTTTTGAAAAGCAGTTCGCTCCAAGCGTAGAACCCAGTTTCTCTTGAGAGTTTTCGTCCTGAACGTAAAATCTAACTTCTCCTTGATAGTGTTCGCCCCGAACGTAGAAAAAGCCAAAGTCTCTTTGAAAACATCAAGCAAGCAATTGAAAACCCATTCCATTGAAGACCCCTGAGGCATCTCTTCCATCTAAAACCCCTGAAAAATCCATTCCATATCACAACCCCTGAGGTATCTGATCCTTCCAAAAGTCCAATATTCGCAAAATCACCTCCTTCATTCTTCTTTCTCTCCAATCAATTTTGGGCCAGTCAAAATGTGTTGTCTGTTCAGCTTTGACATTCGCGCGACAAGCACGCTCTGCCAAAGAGGGGCATCTGTAGACACCCCATTTTGACTAAGCCCTAAACCGTCCCGGCTCGTGCCAAATCCATCAGAATCTCAGCATTAGGGTCTCAAACTTCGCCCTAGGCTGGATTAGGGTCTCTTCTAACCCCTTGCAGAATTTCATCGAGATCAGGACTTGTTTGCCCAGCAATCGGGTTGAGAAGGTATATGTAGTGTAAATAGGGGTGGCTCACTAGGTTTTTCATTTTACCCTAAAAACCTTGTATTTTAGGAAAAATTCAAGTTATCCAAAGACCCCAAAATACCCATGAATACATTTTCAGAAGCCTTAGGATCTCAGAATTGTCTCGGCAAAATTTCAGAAAAATCCACCAAGAAAATTCAAAAAAGACAAGCGGAGTTAGTGCAGTTATCAAGCTGTAGGGGGGTGAATCATCCGGTCAGGGTCGCACATTTGTGCGCTTATCAGTGGTAGTGCCAATATCATTTCCCAAATTTTTTATAAAAATAAAAAATCACCAGCTTAAAAAAGGGAGAAGAGAGAAAAAATTCAGAATTTCCATTTTTCCTTTTTCTAGAGAGAGAAGCTCTGCGAAGTTAGAGAGAGAGAATAGATCTCGTGCGATCCAAACCCTAAATCCGTTTCTATTTCTTCTCCGATTATCTTTCGGCCAATTTTCCGACTGGATCATCTTCTCCGGCGAACTCAAACTCTGGCCGGCCCTTAAGATCATCCATCACTTTGATTATCTTCTTTCAAAACCTTCAGCTAACTCCAACTTTCGGTAAGATTCTATTAGATCTTGATATTACTTCATCAGATCTGTTGAATCATTATCATTTCTGGTAAGATTTGTCAAATTCCGGTTATCTTCTCCGGCTAACTTCACTAGATTCCGGCCTTCTCCGATCAAAGTCCTTCTTTACTTTTTCTCTATATAGATTTTCACTTTCTTTTTGTTTTCTTCATCTATAGATAGATTTTCATCTGCTTATTTCTCGAAACCCTAACTAAGAGCCCTAAATACTTTAGATCCGAGCTAGGAAACCCTAATTCGAGCTCTAAATCTCAGATCTATCTTCTAGTAGTGGCCTAAGCTTCAGCTTTGTAAAGAGCAGAGAGATTTGGATAAATTGATGAGTATTCAGCACGATATTTCTTGAGAAGCTGAAGGAAAATATTTCTTTCGAGATATATAAGTGATTCTTCGTGAAAAGAGGAGATCCAGGTTTGATTCATAAGAAGCAAAGGGAAGAAGGTTCGGATCAAGGTGGAGGTAAGGTGATAATTCATTTTTGATTTAAAAATCAAATTATAATTTCTAAAGTATTTTATTTAAACTTGTTCATGATTCTACTAGTTATATCTGTGATTCATGATTGTGTGAGTGTTATTTCCAATTGAATAACAAATTCCTTAAATTCATCTGTGATAATTAATAGGATTTTTCATTTAATTGTGTTAGAAATTTTAGGGAGAAATTTCCTTGTTAATCTGAAATTTTGAATTTCACATCACTTAGAAATGGATTGCTCTGTTTCTGAATTTTTTTTTTAGTCACTGGTAATGTTGAAATATTGTCGCTATGATATACGTTTTAGGCTTTCTTAATTTATGCTTCAGTGGAATTACATATATAAAATTATAGGACTCTAGAATTTTGTCATCGTTGCAGAAGTTTCGTGGCTTGAGAAATCAACCTGTTAAATAGTTGTATCATTAGCTGAGAAATTTTTATGTTTATCAGGTTATATTTTGAAGCCTAAATCTTTAATAAGTATGACTGATTTATATATATAACTATTACATTGATCTTATGTCTTGAACGTGTTAATTTTCATCATAATACTACATTTATTTTTTAGTGTCTATCATTTAGTTTCGTTTTTCTTACTCTACAATGGAATGCAAATATTAACGTTTGAAGGTTTTGATACTCTGTTTTCCTTGTGTTTAAATTTTTTTTTATTAAAAAAGTTGTTATATATACTCTAGAACAATGTATTTTCTACCTAAATTCTAATGAATATTATCTCTGAGATGTTTGGGTAATGAGGTTAATATCGGCTAGATATGATGGGAGTGTAGCCATTGTTATTTCCTATACCTTTGAGAATAGCAGCCCCTCACACACTTATGGTTGTATCAGCTCTTATCCTCTTGATTTGTAGCAGCCATCCCCTTGATCATAACAGCCCTTATGATTTTGTGTTGTCAGCTGTCTCTCTGATAATAACATCTCTTATAACATTGTTTTGGCAGCCACATTGAAACCTCGTTTATATTTCTCTCTGTTACCTCATAGCTCAAGGCTTCCAATATCATTTCTTTTTGCTTATGTCTATTTCTCTTCTTAATTCTTAGATTGTATAAGACTGAAATTATGTGGGCTCGAGATGCTTGGTTGTTTATGTCCATAGTTTAAATCCTATAATTACATTTTTAGAATTTTTTCTGAAAATGGCATTAGCATGATCATTTTTTAGTTCAAAATTTTAAGTCTTATATCAGTGACATATTGTGCTACTTGTACAGTTCAGAGTAGTTTTTATGTGAACAATATTTTAATTCAAACACATTTCCTTATAATCCTTATCACTGATTATTTATATCATTTAGCCAAGGTGTTATACTAGTTCAGTTTTGCTCTAATAATGGCATAAACTCATCTATCCATTTTGTAGTTGCTATGTAAGGATTTCTTTCTAGAAATCGTAATAATGTTTCAGGGGTAAAAATTCTAGATTCAATTATGAAATTGAAGTTAAGATGTAGAAGTATCATTATTATCTAAGCCCATTTTTGACGTGTATATCAGCCCCATGTCAATCCTATGTGTATCAGCCCCATGTCAATCCTACGTGTATCAGCCCCATGTCAGTCCTGTGTGTGTCAATCCCATGACAGCCCTGTGTGTGTCAATCCCATGTCAGCCCTACGTGTATCAATCCCATGTCAGCCCTGTGTGTGTCAATCCCATGTCAGCCCTGTGTGTATCAATCCCATGTCATGCCTGTGTGTATCAGTCCCATGTCATACCTGTGTGTATCAACCTCATAAGTCAGCCCTTGTTTGAGATACCCCCATTTCAGCCCTGGATTATGCACAAAACAGCCCCTGTTTTGGCACAATTCGACCCCGTTTTATGTATAAAATTTGTCCATCTTGTGGTCATAGCTTTAGACACAAAATCTGTTCATTTTCGCCACAGTTTTGGCACATAATCTGTCTCACCCATGGCACATATTACTATTACTTTTGGCACATAACCTGTTACCTATGGCATGTTTTTACTATCACTTTTGGCACATAATCTGTCTCATCCATGGCACACAAGTTTGTTACTGGTTTAGCACATTTTTCTGCATGTAGCTGCTGTCATTTATTGTTCGCTGCTTACCATTGCACATAGCTGCTGTCCTTTATTATTCACTGTTTGCCATTGCACATAATTACTGTCTGTCACTATATAACCGCGGTCCCTGTAGGTTTTCATAATTTTTTGTGTTCATCCCTATTCGAACATGGCAGTTTTCATTTTGTAGTAGAGATATAATAACCTTTGTAGCAATGGAATTATGAAATAAGACATTTAAAATTGAATGTTTATGTATAAGATATTGTTTATATTCTTTCTATGTTCAGATTGGACAAATTCATATAATGATACTCTAATGCCATGAAAAATTTTAGAGTCACCTCAATGTTCTATACTTTATTAAACCCCCTTTCTCATTGTGAAAGGGCGATGAAGGCGATAGCCCAAGCCCACCCTTAGAGGGATTTATTGGATCATGATAGTACCCTCTCCTCTCTTCTTTCCTCTTATTTAGTTTTGAGTTAGATTCTGAAGATAAATGGATTGTTCAGGTGAGATTATATCCAAGCTTATTATACTCATTCCTTTTTATTTAAATAAATTGTTTAATAGGAAGAAGGAGATCAGATGACTACTCTATTCGATATCATCGACATGAGTACTGTCTGATCTCAAGGCGGGATTAGAAATATTATCATGTGTATTTGATATCAGATGATTACTTTGGCATCATCTGATTTCATTGGAGTCCCCGTATTGGGGTTTGTGGTTGGTTTTGAAGTGTTTGATATTGTTTTTACTTTATTAGGCTATCCAGCGGCTGGTCTGGACTAATTAATGTTGTTTATCATTTTATAATTGCTATAGATCGTGTATTGTTTTATTGAAAAGTTTTCTTTGTTTAGTACTTGATTTATTTTTATAAGAATAGAATGGAATTTGTGATTATCTGGTAGATTTTTCTTCTCTCTTTGATAGACTAACACAGTCTTATAGATTGCGGTTAATTTTCTTTAGATACTAGAATCTCCTTTTCTTGTAGGGCGATGAAGGCGTTAGCCCAAGCCCATCAATAGGGGACTCGCTCAGTCCAAGTAGCACTCCCTTCTTTGCTTAAAAGACTTGTCTAAGTCTTTATGGTGTGTATCCCCTAGAAATTAGAGATCCATTCATTGCAAGGGCAATGAAGAGTTCTCTAGAGCCCTCTCAGGGAGACAGGCTATGTCTCAGACAGAGAAAGTTGTATCCTTTAGAGACAAGCTTTGTCTCATTAGTGAGTCTATCCTTAGGAGACATGCCATGTCTCGTCAGCACCTTTCTTGGAGCTCATCTTTTTGTTTAGGAGTCTCACCCAATCTCATTTTTCTTCCTAAACCTCCTCTTTGTGCGTCTTTTGGTTTTGGGAGAACACCTTGCTCGGCTTGGCATCATACCCCGACCCTTATGGGTATTGGGTTGCACATTTGTTGCACCCTAGGGCTAGGTAGCTGTCCGGCCCGGCTGGGTGTTTTACCTTTGCCAAATATGCACAAGATCTCTTTTTCCTTGTTAACATTTTTCTCTATCCTACCTATGTGTCTAAGAGACTTACCCAGTCTCATTCTCTTACTAAACCTCCTCTTTGTGCGTCTTTTGGTTTTGGGAGAACACCCTACTCGGCTTGGCATCATACCCTTACCCTTATGGGTATTGGGTTGCACATTTGTTGCACCCTAGGGCTAGGTAGCTGTCCGGCCCGGCTGGGTGTTTTACCTTTGCTAAATATGCGCAAGGTCTCTTTTTCCTTATTACTTGTGAGCTTTATCTTAGTTTGATAGTCTACTAGCATAGGAATCCGTCCTTAGTCTAGAGAGTCAGTCCTCTTGTTCAAGAATCAAATTCTATCATCATAGGGGTTAAGATTCTATCCTACCTTTCGTCAAATCATGTGTTTTTCTATCCATTCTTGCAAGGTATAGGATGCTGTCCAACCCTTGCAGAGTTGTGTTTCTATTCTTTTCCCCCGCAAAGCATAGGATGCTATCCAACCTTTGTGGGATGTCAGGAGTCTATCTTCCCTTTATGATGATAGGATTCAGTCCCCTTGCGTCAAAAACTCAAAAAAAACACTATAAAACAACCAAAATATCAAAAACATCTGGAAAACTAAAAATCTCAAAAATCTTGAGTCTTTTAGAGTAGTTAGGGAATTCTGTTTCCGAACTACGTTGGCTTGATCCTCTTCCACGAGGTACGTAGTGCAGCTTGGGATCCACATCCCAAGTCCAGCCAAACCTTTCAAAATAAACATTTCAAACCTTTCAAAATTACAAAAATATTCAAACCCTTTTTCAAAAAGATCTTCCCTTAGAGTTAGGAGTCTGTCCTAGCTATTTAGGTTGTTTTAGAGTTAGATGTCTGTCCTGATTTGTTGATATGGTGTGTCCCGTTGCGTGAGTGTCCCTAGAGTTAGGAGGCCTCAAGTTGATCGGTTAGACACGTAGTCGAACCGATGGCTAGACTAGGAAGCATATAGTCAGCCCATGGTTTTCTTTAGGATGCACAGCCTAGTTACACATAGGATGTATGGTCCACCTGCATTAGTTTAAGGCTAACCAACTTGCATTAGTTAGGGCACATAGAGAGTCCTAAAAATTACAATTCACATGAACTTAAGTGATCGTACAAAAAAGCTTTAAAAATCAGTCGAGTCTAGTGGATCGAGTCTAGGATAGTGGTTCTAGATGGTTAGGCATAGTAGTTTGGAATAGGGCATCGAACTACGTTGACTCCGATTCTTCCCGAGGCCGGGATACGTAGAGCAGCTGGGATGGACGGCCATCTTGGTCCGAGTCAGGTCGCATTAGAGTTAGGACTCATTTTTGTCCAGTCATGTATAGAATTGAATTGTGTTGTGTGCTTTGCTGTGTTTTCTTACTTTCATGTACAGATCCTATACCTTTAGCTGTAGCATGCATGTGTTTGCACACCAGAACTCAGACACCAATTAGGTATGACACTCATAACCTAGTTATTCTTAGGCGACACTTCTTTCATTTCTTTTATGTGTGCTTATTATTCATCTCCGAGACATGCATGATTAGATAGACGTCTTCTCGGAGATATTGATTCCCATTTCATATGACTTTTGCCCAAAACTCTTCAAAATCATTAAGTAAATGGCATAAGAGACCAGGTGCTTGCACTTGGGCGGACGAGGTGCTCTTTGGACCTTCCTAATTCGTAACCAGGCACGAACCTTCTTTTATATCTCTGGTTATCCGTTGCAACAGAGCATAGTATGGGATCCTTGGCCCACTTCCTTGGATGGCGACTCTTCTTTGTTTAAGGTACGCCTCGAATCTGGGCTAGTCCCCGAATCGAGAGGTATCTCACCCTTTGTATCGCCACTCATGCTGTGAGGGGCACTTCTTTCGAGAGTTCCTTGGTAGAGCTCTCCATTCACGTGGATGATCCTGAGACTGTTCGCGCGTGGGGGCTCGTCTCCCGCCGTCCCCTCTCTCGGATCGGGGTCCATAGGCTGGCGACTCTGCTGGGGAATTCTTTCGAGATATTGCCTAACTCTGTTAAAATGCCATTTGTTATTAATTTTGAAGAATTTTGAGCTAAAATCAT
Organism: Tasmannia lanceolata; assembly: GCF_043159265.1. NCBI lineage: Eukaryota > Viridiplantae > Streptophyta > Magnoliopsida > Canellales > Winteraceae > Tasmannia > Tasmannia lanceolata. Next base: position 13,394,872 of record NW_027518693.1, read on the forward strand.
TATAAATGGGAATTTAATCGCTTAGAATCCAGGGGCACCAGATAGGTGTTTAAAACAAGGGATTCACACACTGCACAGCATACATCATTTTGTTCTTTATTTTCTTTTATTGATTTTCTTATTATTGGCTCCACGGGATAGATATAATGCGTGCCTCATGGGATATCACTATCCAGATGGCGCTGTTATATCTATTTCCAAGCTATGCGCCAGTGCTGCAGTCGTAAACACTCGGTGTACTTGTGTTTACAGCAGCCGGTGAGCAATGAAGCATACTGTATATAACACTCGGTGTACTTGTGTTATATACTTAAAGTATGGATCATATGCATAGTACCCGATATTGAGTCCGGAGCTCTACTTTCATTTTTACATATATTATGTACATGGATATATTTCTTGATTTAGTAAAACCCAATTAGGATCTGCATGTGCTTATATACATATATTGCATTCATATAAGGACGAACATGTGTTGCTTACACATGTTGGAGCCTATATTTAGGAGTTATGTCCTATCCTTCGATTATTGTAACTCACCTTATGTGACTACATCGCAGTCCTAGTACACTCACATGTCTGTCTTGAGTCAAGTGTCTTGACTCTGCGGGATTATATTTAGGGCTGGTGCCCCTGGTTAGGATATATATGTATATATCTATATTTTGATTATTAGATTAGAGCCTACTCATTAGTGAGGCTTCCTTATCTAATCAAATTAGTCATATCAGTCCGTTCTTCGGATCTAGACCCGACCAGTGGCTTTTACTTGCCCTCTCATGGTCGTGGCCTATCTTTTGCTCTATTCATTGAGATTTTTGTCCATATATCTTTTGATTATAAAATTAGGACCTACTTTCTAGTAGAGATTCCTAGCTTGAATCAATCAGTCGTGTATATTCATCTCTCAGATCTAAACCTAGCTAGTGGCTTCTACTTGTCACACTCATAGCTATGGTTTATTCCTTGACCCAATGATGATAAGTATTACCTGTTTTCATCCTTTAAATTCAAACCTCATTTATCCTTTCTTTTGTTGTATTATTCAAATTATTGTTCGTCCTGTCTTAGATATGGTCGATAGCTTGTCTGCTGTCTCTATGACCATAGTCTATCATTATTGATCTTCTTGATCGTACATTTTTGTCGTCCACCTTTCAGATTTAGATCCGGTCTATGATCTACTTTTGTCATTTTATGACCGTGGTCTCTTCCCTGAGTTTCTGATCATCTTTGATCATCAATGGAACATTTGATGTCGCCAATTATATCCTTCTTGTGATTAATGGTTAAGTTCATCCTTATTCTTTGTTTATTCCAAGTTATTCTCCATTCCTTAATTATCCCATTCTATTCTTTGTGTTTAGGTTAAAATTATGGCGAATAATGTGTTGAAAGGCTGGATAAACGAGACAATTAAGGCTCTTCCACGAGAATCTTTGGAAAGGAGTATGGCTGATCGGTTCATCTGTGCCTTCAATCATTTGAGTGTATCCGATATAAATTGGAAGTTTCTCCAAGCAGCCACTAGATTCTGGGATCCTAATCTTCATGTTTTTCGATTTGGATCCTTCGAGCTTTGTCCTATATTCGAAGATTGGTGTGCTTTATTAGAGCTCCCAACAGACGGACTGTGGATACAATCTTCGAACATAGATTCCTCTCATTCCATTTTTTGCAAGCTATTCAAAAATCAAACCGTTGATGCACTTTCATGCTTAACGGATACGTGTGTGCAAGTTCAAAATCTCATCACCCTTTTTTCTGAAAACGTCGATCCTACTAACTCTCGTTTTCAGAGTTGTCGGCGCAATGCTTTGATTTTTAGTGTCTTTGCACGATATGTCATTCGGAAAAACCCTCGTGTTGCTCCGTTAACCTTGTTAACCGTGGTAGACCAAATTAACAAAGGGAGGAATCCCATTCCTACCATGTTAGCAGAGACCTTCTTGGGATTAGATCTTATTGCTTCCCGAGAAATCAAAGACAATTTCGGTGGGTGTGTGAAGCTGTTGTATGTCTGGCTTGGTGAAAATTTTCAAATTCTTCAGCGACAAAGTCAAAATCCGTATATCTTGAAGAATTTCTGTACATGGAAACCAATAGCCAATCAACCTCAGTCTATTGATGAATGGCACAATTGGTTACAATATGTAAAGGAGAGCCAGTTTCGTTGGGTAAGTCATTCATGTTTCCATGTTTTTACTAGCACTTACCCACATTCATTTGTTTACCTCATGGGTATCGAGAAATCTTCTTTTTATGCACCCATGCGAATTCTCCATCAGATTACGGGAATTCCATGTCCTCCCGGAATCATAGTCCCTCCTCTTTGTGAAGATCTCACTCCTGACCTCATCCGCTCCATTGTGGCTGCTTGGGGAAACAAAAATATAGAAAGGAGGTTAGGTTTATCTCGCAAATTCCGACATGGAGAAATATCGGAAGAGCCTGTAAGCCGGAGAGCTCGGATTGAGGAGCCTTGAAGATCCATATCGTGTTTTGTTATTCTGATTTCTGCATTTCCCATTATTGTCAGTCTGTTTATCCAGTTGTGATTAGAGATTAATATTTTTCATTCGTTGTAATCACAATTTGAATCTTATTAATGAAAGTGTATTTTTGTTTCTTTTGTCATTGTTTGATCAAAATAGTTTATCTCGATTACCAAAATTTTAATCTAGTGTTTATATTTCCATATCAGGATTCTTGATTGAGCAACCATTGCTCCTAAGAAAATCCTCGTTTCAAAACCAACCTGGTCCCGTCAGACATCTGATTCCAGGCTGAGCCGACAATCCTTGTCACCTTTTTCTTTTACTTCTCCTCTATCACCTTCCTTGAATTTTCAAGAAATACTTTCACCAGTCCAACCAACCCCTAAAACAATGGCAGAGAATGGACAAAATGGTATGGACACCAATGAAATGATGAAAGTTATCCTGGCGCAATTGGGCACCATCAATGAAGAGATTGCTCGCATGAAAGCTGATAGAAGTTCTACTTCCAGAGAGCATGTAGCCCAGCACCCTTCTGTTATACCTCCTCCTCCTCCAATGGCCAGGCCCGCGGTTTTGAATGTCGAGGACGATATCGAAGATGAGCAGTATGCAGAGCATAATTGTCTCCCTCATCTGGAGAGAGACAATGAGGGTAGAGCGATGGCAGACAGAATAGACAAGCTGGCCCAGGAGATGGAAAACATAAAATTCCAAGGCCCGAAAAAGCTGAATATGGCCGATTTTATGATCTATCCAGGAGTCACACTGCCTCCTAGATTCAAAGTTCCGGACATGGATAGATATGACGGGACAGGGTGCCCTAGAAGTCATTTGATGTCAGTGCTTCCGCTTCTGCAGCAGCATGGTCTATCTCCAGAGCAGGTTGCTCTCTTGTTTCCTCGATCTTTAGTCGGAGTGGCTAAGAAGTGGTTTCTGAGCCTGAAATCTGAAGAGATCCGAACCCTAGAAGACATCGCCAATAGGTTCGTCGAGCAGTTCTCCATGGAGGAGGGGATCGACGTAACTAAAAGAGATTTGAAAGCTTTAAAGCAGGGCCACAATGAAACCTTCACTTCCTTCATCCGCAGATGGAGAAGGAAAGCCGCGCAGATGACTCATCGTCTGCCAGATGAGGAGCAAATCAAAATTGTTGTGAAGAATTTGTCTCCACAATACTACCACCACATGGCCATCCAGTACTTTCTTGATTTCAATCATCTCATCAAGACGGGAACCCAAATAGAAGATGCATTGTCTAAGGGTTTGAGATCAAGAGTTCCTTCTGATTCAAGAGAAGGAAAAAGACCTATGGTTGCACCTAAGGAGGTTCATAGTATGAATACTGCTCCGCCAGCGCGAAGAGTAAATTTTGGTGAAGGTCGCCCGGAGAGAAAAGAGCCAAGACGATTTGACCCTTTGCCATATTCCTTGTCAGTGGCATTGAAGAAGCTGTTGAGGGATAAGAAAATTGAGTTGCTAGAACCTAGGGAGGCTCTGAATCCTCTCCCGAGGTATTGGAGGAAAGATTACTATTGCGAGTACCATCAGGGTGTCGGACATCTGACTGATCGATGTATGGCCTTGAAACATAAGATCCAAGACATGATTGAGGCAAAGAAAATTTCTGTTGAAGCTCCTAACGTCACTCGCAATCCTTTGCCGACACATGCAACCCCTCCGCCAAATGTTTATGCAATCCTTACCAAGGAAGTTGTTTTGGATTATTCTCGTATTTGTGCTGTCATCTCTGAAGAGCCGTATGTTTTGAGGTGGGAAGAGGGAGACAGTGATGCAGAAGATAAGAAGCCTTATGTACTGTCTGCTCGAGATGGGGGATCTGCAGAATCCGCCGAATGTTCATATGTCCTCAAATTTGAAGAGGGAGAGAGCAGCGAAGAAGTCCCTTATGTTCTAAGATTAGAGGACGAGGATTTGTCGCTCTTGAATGACCAGTGTGATGAACTCCGTCACGTCACACGTGGTGGACGAGTCTTCAAGCCAGCTGAGCTCAGAGTCGAGAATCCCGCTGAGGTTGCAAGAGGGGTTGACCATCAGAATCAAAAGCAGAAACAGAGTTTAGATGATGAGGAGGACAATTTGCTGAAACAGCTGAAAAAGACACAAGCCAATGTGTCAATTTGGGGTTTACTGATGGCGTCGCCAAAGCACAGACAGGTTGTGCTTCGTGAGCTGAATTCGTCCCAAGTATCAGTTGAGATTACTCCTGATGAACTGGTCAGTTTAGTGGCCGCGACAAGAGCTTCCCGAGATCTGTCTTTTACAGATGAGGACCTGCCTCCAGAAGGAAGAGACCATGTTCGCCCTCTCCGAATAACCATAATCTGCAATAAAAAGAGAGTACCGGAAGTCTTGATTGATAATGGGTCAGCTTTGAACGTTTGCCCATTAAGTACTGCCACTACCCTAGGGTTTGAACCAACTGATTTCATACCATCTGAGCAAGGTATATTGGCGTACGACGGCACTAGAAGGGATGTGATCGGGATACTGGCCACTGAGATCGAAATTGGAGGAGAGACTTTTGAAGTCGAATTCCAAGTGCTCGATATCAAGACCTCTTTCTTTCTTCTCCTGGGCCGACCTTGGCTGCATAAGGTCGGAGTTATTCCTTCGACGTTGCATCAGAAACTGAAGTTCATCCGGAATAGTAGAGTGATTACAGTACGGGGAGATCCAGAGCCTAAAATTGCGCAGATAACTGCCGAATCAGTTGATGAAAATGCCAAGGATGTCAGCTTGACAGGATTCTCCTTAGAGGTCTCTACTATTACTATGGGAGAGGCCATGAATGAGGAGATCATGTTCTTAACAAGTACCAATGTTAGTGTCGCAAGGATGATGCGACGGTTCAGTTATATCCCGGGAGCTGGCCTGGGAAGAAATCTGCAAGGCCTGACTGAATGGCCATTAATGAAGGCAATAAATGGATTATTCGGGTTAGGATATCAGCCTACTCGAAAGGAAGTCCAAGAAATGAAGGCTTACATGTTGAGATGGGCTACATGCCGCCGCCGGGGTGTGGAGTTTCCAATGGGACCGTTCAGCATGGTCATGAATGGTAGATTCAGAAGGGAAGGGGCTGATTGTCCGTTTTACGGTTTTTCTGAGCCTTGGTATGATGAGACTGGGAAGAAGCTGCCAGGTCTAGAGATTTTCTTTACCGATGAACTGCCGAAGAACTTTTTCTTTGAGCAGATTGCAGAGACAGCTGAATTAGAAAAGCAAGACTCGGATTGGGTTGAAATTTTTGAATCAGAATCCCTAGACTCTTTGTTTCAGGTTGAGGCATCGGTTGTGGCAATGATTGGAAGAGACACACCCTTCATAAACCCAAGAAGCTCCATTACCCCAGCTGAGGGACCTTTGGATAACTGGACCTCACAGGTTATACCCCAAGTATTCTTTCAGTATAGTCCAGTCCCTTCAAAAGAGTCAATCGTTTCAAAATTTGTGTCAGTTTCTGAGTCCATCCCAGAGTCTGTCATTTCTAACTTTTCTTTTGATGCAGGTACTATAGAGGTCGGGTCTACTTCTGAAGTGGGTGACGAGTCTATTCTTGGTGGCGTCGAGTCCGAATTTGAGGACGTCCTCGTTGATTCTTTGTCTGTACATGTTTCCCATTGTGTCGATACTGATGTCGACTTATTTTTTCATTCTGTTTCAGAGTCTGTAAAGCCTGCTGTGGGTTATTTTACTGATGTAATCATTGATTCTAATGAAATAAAAGACTCCTTTGCTTACATTCCTGTACTTGTCTCTTCTACTGATTCTGCTTCTAAACCTGATCAAATAACTAATAATAAGAATCAAGACTCCCCATCCAATGAGGTAGCCGACGAAACTCCCCTTGAAATCAAATATATGATTCAACAAGAGGAGAATCGCCGAGCTAAACCACTTGAAGAGGAAATTGAAACTGTAAATATAGGTGATGAAACCTTAATTCGGGAGATACGGATTGGCAAAATTTTATCTCCTGAAGAGCACGAAGAATTAATCACCTTGCTAAAAGAGTTTAAGGAGGTTTTTGCTTGGTCTTACGACGACATGCCGGGATTGAGCGAGGACATTGTCCAACACAAATTACCTCTAATCCCGGGCATCAAACCTAAGAAGCAAAAACTCCGAAAACTTAAAACAGAATGGGAGTTGAAAGTTCATGACGAGGTTAAGAAACTACTCGAAGTGAAATTCATCGAAGTAGTTGAGTACCCTGAATGGCTTGCAAATATTGTACCTGTGCCCAAGAAAGATGGAAAAGTCAGGATGTGTGTCGATTTCAGAGATTTGAACAAGGCAAGTCCGAAAGATGATTTTCCGCTTCCGAACATTGATCTCTTGGTTGACAATACCGCTGGACATGCACTCTTATCCTTTATGGATGGATTCTCAGGGTATAACCAAATCAAAATGGCGCCTGAGGACATGATGAAGACGGCATTTATTACTCAGTGGGGGACATATTGCTACAGAGTTATGCCGTTTGGTCTCAAGAATGCTGGTGCCACCTATCAGAGGGCTGCGACAACTCTTCTTCATGACATGATTCATAAGGAAGTCGAGGTCTATGTAGATGACATGATTGTCAAAGGCAAGACTCGGCCAGAGCATACAATCGCTTTGAGAAAGTTCTTCGAGCGAATCCGAAAGTTTCAACTTCGCTTGAACCCAAATAAATGTGTATTTGGGGTCACATCAGGAAAGTTGCTTGGATTTATGGTCAGTGAGAGAGGAATTGAAGTGGATCCTCAGAAGATCAAGGCTATCCAAGAAATGCAACCACCAAAAACAGAAAAGCAGATTCGTGGATTCCTTGGCAAAGTGCAATATTTGAGGAGATTCATATCTCATTTAACTATGACGTGTGAACCCATCTTCAAGTTATTAAAAAAGAATTCTTCCAGGAAATAGAATGAAGAATGTCAGGAAGCATTTGAAAAGGTCAAGCAATGCTTGTCTTTGCCGCCTGTCCTGTCCCCAGTCATTCCTGGTCAACCATTATTGATGTATTTGTCCATCACGGATACAGCAATGGGTTGTATGCTTGCTCAGCAGGGGGCAGGGTCTAAGAAAGAAAAACCCATTTACTACATCAGCAAGAAAATGCTAGAGTATGAAATCAAGTACACTGTTTTGGAAAAAACGTGTTTAGCATTAGTTTGGGCAACTCAAAGGCTTAGACATTACCTGTTGTCGAATAAAATATTTCTGCTCTCACGGATGGATCCGCTGAAATATTTGTTCGAGAAACCCGCTCTTACAGGAAGAACAGCTAGATGGTTGCTCTTATTGTCCGAGTTTGACATCACTTATGTCACTCAAAAATCAATTAAGGGACGGGTAATTGCTGAGCAGCTAGCTGATGCTCCTGTTGAGGAGAATGCTTTTCTGAAGGCTGATTTTCCTGATGAGGAGATCATGGACATTGAAGAAGAGACTCTGAGTTCCAAATGGCTTATGTACTTTGACGGAGCTGTCAATAATCATGGTCAAGGAATAGGGGCAGTTTTGGTATCTCCAAAGAAGGAGTACATTCCGATATCCATTAAGTTGCAGTTTGAATGCACCAACAACATGGCTGAATATGAAGCATGTATCGCAGGACTTGAGGCAGCATTAGCTTTGCGAATTCAAGACATCGATGTATTTGGAGATTCAATCCTGATCATTTGTCAAATAAATGGGGATTGGAAGACAAAAGAGGCGAGGTTGATCTCATATCACACTTATCTCGAATCTCTGGTCAAGAAGTTCAGGAATGTCACTTTCACTCATCTGTCGAGGACAAGAAATCATTTTGCTGATGCTCTGGCTACTCTGGCATCAATGTTGGACATTTCTGCGACAATGGAGGTTCAACCTTTAGCTGTAAGATTGCAATGGGCTCCAGCACATGTGAATGCCATTGAAATATCTGCCAGGTGTCCAGATGGTAAACCATGGTATACAGATATCAGAAATTTCATTTCAGTCAAGGGGCATCCGCCTGAAGCTTCCAACAAAGAGAGGAAAACTCTTCAGAAGTTCGCTGCCAACTTCATCATTTGTGGTGAAGAGTTGTACAGAAGGTCATTTGACGGTATTCAGCTTCTGTGTGTTGATGAAGATCGGGCTGCAGAGTTCATAGAGCAAACACATGAAGGTGTTTGTGGTCCTCACATGAACGGTAAAATGTTGTCAAGAAAAATCCTTAGACTTGGTTTCTATTGGCCCTCAATGGAAACAGATTGTTTCGCATTCGTGAAGAAATGTCATAAATGCCAAGTTTATGCGAATCTTATTCATGTGCCTCCGTTAGAGCTGCATTCTATGACCTCGCCGTGGCCATTCTCAGTATGGGGGATTGACATCATTGGCAAAGTCTATCCTAAATCATCAAGTGGACACGAGTATATCTTGGTGGCCATTGATTATTTCACTAAATGGATAGAAGCTGCTTCATTTGCTTCCATAACTTCCAATACAGTTGCGAAGTTCATCCGTGCGAATATCATTTGCAGATATGGAGTACCTCATGAACTGATTTCTGACAATGGATCTCATTTCAAGAAAGAGGTAGTGCACCTGTGCGAAGAGTTTAAAATCAAGCATCATAAGTCATCTCCTTACAGACCGCAAACCAACGGGGCTGTAGAAGCAGCGAATAAGAATATCAAGGTCATAATCAGTAAGATGACCGAGACTTATAAGGACTGGTCGAACAAGCTTCCTTTTGCTTTGTGGGCTTACAGGACATCGATCAGATCTTCTACAGGTGTAACTCCGTACTCTCTGGTGTATGGAATGGAAGCAGTCCTCCCTGTTGAAGTGAGACTCCCGTCTCTAAGAGTTATGATGGAAGCGAATCTGCCAGAGTCTGAGTGGGCCAAAGCCAGACATCAGGAATTGCAGATGATTGATGAAAAGAGGTTGAGAGCCTTGTATCACATCCAAGGGTATCAGAGAAGAATCGAAAGAGCCTTCAACAAGAAAGTCAAGGTCCGAGACCTGAAACCAGGAGATCTTGTTCTGAAATCCTACCGGGCACCGGTGTTTGATCCCAGAGGGAAGTTTAGACCAAACTGGTCTGGTCCTTACATTGTTGATGAAGTCCTGCCTGGAAAAGCCATAAGACTCCTCAATGAAAATGGAGTAAAATTAACAGAACCTACAAACCTGGACCAACTAAAGAAATACTATGCTTAGATGCACCAGGAGGCCGTCTTTGATCGATCAGAGCTCAAAAGCCAACAACCTCAAAGTCAAAAACCATTTGCAAACACTTTGGGCCTAAATAAAAAAAAAACTTTCATTCTTTGATAAACTCAAACTAGGGGCATCTTTTATGACTTGCGTCATAAAAGATAATAACCTGAACTACGTCATGACCTGATCCCTCTCTACAGGGTACGTAGGTAGCCTGATCAATTCAGGTTCGGTCAAATCCTTCAAATATTCAAAAAAAAAAAGAAAAAGAAAGAAACAAATAAACAATCTTTACAACCCTAAACGGGCGAACTACGCGGACCTGATTCCCATTTTCTTTGGGGATACGTAGGCAGTCTGGAGGGCCAGATTCGGTCAAATGCATGAAAACTTACCAAATGTGTAACCTGTTTGAACCCAAGCTTACCTAAAAGTCCTTCTGGTGTACTTAAGCCCGGGTTGTAGAGAAACAGAAAGAAAAGAAAAAAAAATGGAGTCTTAGACCCGCTAGACTGAAAACCCGCAAGGGCGGTCTAGGCAAAAGTTATGGTCATTCACCTGCTAAGCTGAAAACCTGAAAGGGCGGCTTAGGCAAAAATTAGGGTGCTGAGCCTGCTGGATAGAAAATCTGCAAGGGCAGACAGTCCAGGCAAAAAAATAAGGCGTTCGGTCCGCCAAATCGAAAATCTGAAAAGGCGATTTGGTCATGGCAGTGACTTCAAAAGGGACAAAACCTCTGTAAGCTAGCAAGACTTTCATTTCTTCTGAGGCACTACTCCAAAGTCTGAGTAAGCGCCAGCAGAAATTCTTCTGATACTTTCTAAGCTAGGAGGTTAAGACTAAGCAATCCAAAGGGATAATAACCATGATGGAAATACCGAAAAGAGGAATAAAACACCTTTAAATACGGTTTTCAAAAGATTCTAAGAGTGGTAGACTATACCATCTTAAAATACTTATCAGATTAAGAAGCAGATTCAGTCTCTCTTCGAGTCCAAGTCATTGTGTCCATTGAAGTCTTCATTTCTGGATAGTCCAAGTCTTTTCTCTGCCTAATTAAGGTTAAGCTTCAGAGTCATGTGTGGGGGAAGCCTATGTAGTTTAATATCCCTCCCAAAGCTGGGGTAGCATGAAGTAAAGGGGTAAAAGTGAAAATGTGATGAATTTGTGACTACTCAAAGGTGATGCGCAGCAGATTGGAGTTCAGAGGATGGTAGATTTTGTAATCCATCTAGCAAGTTTTGAGCAATTCGGAATGGCAGAGATCATCAGAAATGCAAAGCGGTTGTTAAGCAGATGCAGTCTGCTGTAAACCTGAAAGCTTTGTAACCTCAAATATTCAAGAAATGAAAATATTTTTAACTTTTTCCCTATGTTTTACTCTCTCATGAATTTGTCATGGAAGTATAATAATACTAGGGGCATCTTTTATGCCTTGAGTAATCAGGTCATAAAAGATATCAAATGAGTAATGATTGAGATGATTATTCTCAGCAAATGAAGATAAGAGGAGTTTGAACACAGCCTTTGGATTCAACTCCTTAATCAAATTTCTTTGAAAGTCTATCTTGGCAATTCTCTGAGAATCTTTTTCATCATTTCATGAAGAATTTGCCTCATTATCCCCAGCGGAGTTTCTACTCGCAAATGAAGCTTATAATCAAATCAAAGCTTTCGCTCCAAGCGTAAAATCAATTTGTCTCTTTGTAAAGCATTCGCTCCAAGCGTAAAATTCAAATTTTCTTTGAAAATCATTCACTCCAAGCGTAGAACCCAAATTTTCTTTGAAAGTTTTCGCTCCAAGCGTAAAATTCAAATTTTCTTTGAAAATCATTCGCTCCAAGCGTAGAACCCAAATTTTCTTTGGAAATCATTCGCTCCAAGCGTAGAACCCAAATTTTCTTTGAAAATCATTCGCTCCAAGCGTAGAACCCAAATTTTCTTTGAAAGTTTTCGCTCTAAGCGTAGAACCAAATTTTTCTTTGAAATGCTTTCGCTCCAAGCGTAAAATCAATTTCTCTTTGTAAAGCTTTCGCTCCAAGCGTAAAATCAAAATCAATTTGTTTCTTTGAAAAGTTTTCGCTCCAAGCGTAAAATCAATTCATCTCTTTAAAAAGCAGTTCGCTCCAAGCGTAGAACCCAATTTTTTCCTGAAAGCATTCGCTCCAAGCGTAAAATCAAAATCAATTTGTTTCTTTGAAAAGTTTTCGCTCCAAGCGTAAAATCAATTCATCTCTTTGAAAAGTTTTCGCTCCAAGCGTAAAATCAATTCATCTCTTTGAAAAGCAGTTCGCTTCAAGCGTAGAACCCAAATTTTTCTTGAAAGCATTTGCTCCAAGCGTAGAATCAATTTGTCTCTTTGAAAAGCATTCGCTCCAAATGTAAAATCAATTTTGTCTTTTTGAAAAGCAGTTCGCTCCAAGCGTAGAACCCAGTTTCTCTTGAGAGTTTTCGTCCTGAACGTAAAATCTAACTTCTCCTTGATAGTGTTCGCCCCGAACGTAGAAAAAGCCAAAGTCTCTTTGAAAACATCAAGCAAGCAATTGAAAACCCATTCCATTGAAGACCCCTGAGGCATCTCTTCCATCTAAAACCCCTGAAAAATCCATTCCATATCACAACCCCTGAGGTATCTGATCCTTCCAAAAGTCCAATATTCGCAAAATCACCTCCTTCATTCTTCTTTCTCTCCAATCAATTTTGGGCCAGTCAAAATGTGTTGTCTGTTCAGCTTTGACATTCGCGCGACAAGCACGCTCTGCCAAAGAGGGGCATCTGTAGACACCCCATTTTGACTAAGCCCTAAACCCTCCCGGCTCGTGCCAAATCCATCAGAATCTCAGCATTAGGGTCTCAAACTTCGCCCTAGGCTGGATTAGGGTCTCTTCTAACCCCTTGCAGAATTTCATCGAGATCAAGACTTGTTTGCCCAGCAATCGGGTTGAGAAGGTATATGTAGTGTAAATAGGGGTGGCTCACTAGGTTTTTCATTTTACCCTAAAAACCTTGTATTTTAGGAAAAATTCAAGTTATCCAAAGACCCCAAAATACCCATGAATACATTTTCAGAAGCCTTAGGATCTCAGAATTGTCTCGGCAAAATTTCAGAAAAATCCACCAAGAAAATTCAAAAAAGACAAGCGGAGTTAGTGCAGTTATCAAGCTGTAGGGGGGTGAATCATCCGGTCAGGGTCGCACATTTGTGCGCTTATCAGTGGTAGTGCCAATATCATTTCCCAAATTTTTTATAAAAATAAAAAATCACCAGCTTAAAAAAGGGAGAAGAGAGAAAAAATTCAGAATTTCCATTTTTCCTTTTTCTAGAGAGAGAAGCTCTGCGAAGTTAGAGAGAGAGAATAGATCTCGTGCGATCCAAACCCTAAATCCGTTTCTATTTCTTCTCCGATTATCTTTCGGCCAATTTTCCGACTGGATCATCTTCTCCGGCGAACTCAAACTCTGGCCGGCCCTTAAGATCATCCATCACTTTGATTATCTTCTTTCAAAACCTTCAGCTAACTCCAACTTTCGGTAAGATTCTATTAGATCTTGATATTACTTCATCAGATCTGTTGAATCATTATCATTTCTGGTAAGATTTGTCAAATTCCGGTTATCTTCTCCGGCTAACTTCACTAGATTCCGGCCTTCTCCGATCAAAGTCCTTCTTTACTTTTTCTCTATATAGATTTTCACTTTCTTTTTGTTTTCTTCATCTATAGATAGATTTTCATCTGCTTATTTCTCGAAACCCTAACTAAGAGCCCTAAATACTTTAGATCCGAGCTAGGAAACCCTAATTCGAGCTCTAAATCTCAGATCTATCTTCTAGTAGTGGCCTAAGCTTCAGCTTTGTAAAGAGCAGAGAGATTTGGATAAATTGATGAGTATTCAGCACGATATTTCTTGAGAAGCTGAAGGAAAATATTTCTTTCGAGATATATAAGTGATTCTTCGTGAAAAGAGGAGATCCAGGTTTGATTCATAAGAAGCAAAGGGAAGAAGGTTCGGATCAAGGTGGAGGTAAGGTGATAATTCATTTTTGATTTAAAAATCAAATTATAATTTCTAAAGTATTTTATTTAAACTTGTTCATGATTCTACTAGTTATATCTGTGATTCATGATTGTGTGAGTGTTATTTCCAATTGAATAACAAATTCCTTAAATTCATCTGTGATAATTAATAGGATTTTTCATTTAATTGTGTTAGAAATTTTAGGGAGAAATTTCCTTGTTAATCTGAAATTTTGAATTTCACATCACTTAGAAATGGATTGCTCTGTTTCTGAATTTTTTTTTTAGTCACTGGTAATGTTGAAATATTGTCGCTATGATATACGTTTTAGGCTTTCTTAATTTATGCTTCAGTGGAATTACATATATAAAATTATAGGACTCTAGAATTTTGTCATCGTTGCAGAAGTTTCGTGGCTTGAGAAATCAACCTGTTAAATAGTTGTATCATTAGCTGAGAAATTTTTATGTTTATCAGGTTATATTTTGAAGCCTAAATCTTTAATAAGTATGACTGATTTATATATATAACTATTACATTGATCTTATGTCTTGAACGTGTTAATTTTCATCATAATACTACATTTATTTTTTAGTGTCTATCATTTAGTTTCGTTTTTCTTACTCTACAATGGAATGCAAATATTAACGTTTGAAGGTTTTGATACTCTGTTTTCCTTGTGTTTAAATTTTTTTTTATTAAAAAAGTTGTTATATATACTCTAGAACAATGTATTTTCTACCTAAATTCTAATGAATATTATCTCTGAGATGTTTGGGTAATGAGGTTAATATCGGCTAGATATGATGGGAGTGTAGCCATTGTTATTTCCTATACCTTTGAGAATAGCAGCCCCTCACACACTTATGGTTGTATCAGCTCTTATCCTCTTGATTTGTAGCAGCCATCCCCTTGATCATAACAGCCCTTATGATTTTGTGTTGTCAGCTGTCTCTCTGATAATAACATCTCTTATAACATTGTTTTGGCAGCCACATTGAAACCTCGTTTATATTTCTCTCTGTTACCTCATAGCTCAAGGCTTCCAATATCATTTCTTTTTGCTTATGTCTATTTCTCTTCTTAATTCTTAGATTGTATAAGACTGAAATTATGTGGGCTCGAGATGCTTGGTTGTTTATGTCCATAGTTTAAATCCTATAATTACATTTTTAGAATTTTTTCTGAAAATGGCATTAGCATGATCATTTTTTAGTTCAAAATTTTAAGTCTTATATCAGTGACATATTGTGCTACTTGTACAGTTCAGAGTAGTTTTTATGTGAACAATATTTTAATTCAAACACATTTCCTTATAATCCTTATCACTGATTATTTATATCATTTAGCCAAGGTGTTATACTAGTTCAGTTTTGCTCTAATAATGGCATAAACTCATCTATCCATTTTGTAGTTGCTATGTAAGGATTTCTTTCTAGAAATCGTAATAATGTTTCAGGGGTAAAAATTCTAGATTCAATTATGAAATTGAAGTTAAGATGTAGAAGTATCATTATTATCTAAGCCCATTTTTGACGTGTATATCAGCCCCATGTCAATCCTATGTGTATCAGCCCCATGTCAATCCTACGTGTATCAGCCCCATGTCAGTCCTGTGTGTGTCAATCCCATGACAGCCCTGTGTGTGTCAATCCCATGTCAGCCCTACGTGTATCAATCCCATGTCAGCCCTGTGTGTGTCAATCCCATGTCAGCCCTGTGTGTATCAATCCCATGTCATGCCTGTGTGTATCAGTCCCATGTCATACCTGTGTGTATCAACCTCATAAGTCAGCCCTTGTTTGAGATACCCCCATTTCAGCCCTGGATTATGCACAAAACAGCCCCTGTTTTGGCACAATTCGACCCCGTTTTATGTATAAAATTTGTCCATCTTGTGGTCATAGCTTTAGACACAAAATCTGTTCATTTTCGCCACAGTTTTGGCACATAATCTGTCTCTGTAACGACCCGATTTCCGTCGTGTCGCTACGAGCAAAAGAAAGTAAAAATCATGGAAATATTTTTTTTTTTTTTTTTTTTTTTATACAAGCATCAACGACGATCCCGATAGAATCTTATTACAACTTAAAAATGATACATGACGTAAGACGTCAAAATGCAAGGACTCCAGGAACGAACTCTCTGATCACACAGTCCCTTATCCCATGGTTCCTTCATTTGCAAATGCTCCGCCATCTAATGCCTCAACCCCTGTGGTGGAGGAATCAACGTCAAAGCAGGGTCATCCAAAGACCGAGCAAAGTAAAAGAGACAATAATAACAGTGCATACAATATAATCCACATCCTCAATAATGTCTAGAAACAATATAATAAAGATTACAATGCCCATGGCAATATAAATAAAAGGAATGACAATAATTTCAATGTATGCTATGCATGCAATAATTATGAGACAGCACATTCCCCAGGTACATCCGGCTTTTCCCCCAATTATTTTTCTGTCAGTTCTTTTCTGACTTTTTCATTTTATTTTATTTTTTTCTGCCGGTGTCCTTGCCGCACGGCTACCCACTACCCCTGTCTGAAGGTAGTGACGTTATGGACTTGGATTACGGTCTCGCATTTGCCGAGCCGGGGATACTATCCCTCGGGGATACTTTCCCTTTTTGGTTGGTTTGCCAACGAAAGGCAGTACACGCTTCTCGCGTTGGCCTTTGGACCTTAGGTCCCAGGATGATTCCACCACACCCTTAAGTTCCCCTTCACTTTCCCCCATGTATGCAACATGTATGCAATTACTTACCTTTGCCTTTCTTCCTGCATTCATTTCAATTCATTTGATTCCAGCATTCATTTCAATTCATTTGATTCCAGGCAAGCGAGTATAAATTCACTAAGCAGGTATTTATCAGGCAATTTATAAGCAGAGCTACATTGCATAGACAATTATATTGAACACCATTACAAGACAAGGTCTAGCTGTCACCTGCCTTTTCTTATAGTCGCAGTAGGACGAGATGGCTCCTGTAGGCAAATAAGTGAAATAGGTCAACTTATTTTAGTCTAGGTCCTTTTAATATCACACAGACAACACTAGTCCTTTCTGTGTCCATTTATGTCCTAAAATAAGGTTCCCTGTGTTCACTATTCATGTGGGCCCCACATGCTACTATTCATGTGGGCCCCATCATGTCACTATTTATGTGGGCCCTGCATGTCACTATTTATGTGGGCCCCATCATGTCACTATTTATGTGGGCCCCATCATGTCACTATTCATTTCACCATAAGTTGATAAAGTTTACTTTACGGTTACTATGCTAGTATTTCACCGTTAAGTATATAGGTGGTAGAACCAACCATTACTTTATCCATATAGGTGGTAAAACCAACCATTACTTCAAATAAAATATAGGTAGGTGGTAGAACCAACCATGAAAGAGATCATTAAATAATTTAGGTGGTAGAACCAACCATTGAAAGAGATCATTGCTTTCAAATAATTTTAGGTGGTAGAACCAACCATGAAAGAGAGACTATTATAAAAGACTTACTTGGTAGTGGATTTTCTTTTTCCTTCTTCTCTCTCTCTTCCTCTTTCTCTTTCTTCTCTTCTCTTCCTCTCTCTCTCTCTCTCTCTTCTCTTCTCTTCTCTTCTCTTCTCCTTTTCTTCTCCTCCTCCTCCTCTATTTATAGACATTTTTTTGCATAGTACTTTTTGCATAGTAAAGACTATTTACTATTTTAAATTATTATTTCTGTCGGTCAATAGTATTTTTGCATAGTACTTTTGCATAGTAAAAACTATTTACTATTTTAAATTATTATTTTCGTCGGTTAACAGTATTTTGCATAGTTAATAATATTTTTTTATTATTAATTTTGTCGGTCAATAGTATTTTTGCATTTTTTTATTATTATTTTCGTCGGTGCGATGATATTTTCGTTTCCACTAGGGATGGGTCCCGCTGGTGGTAGGACCCGCTGGTCGTGGGGCCCGCTTGTGTGGGACCTACTTGTGTGAGACCTACTTGTGTGGGGCCCGCTGATGTGGGGCCCGCTGATGTGGGACCTGCGGGTGTGGGGCCCGCTGATGTGGGACCTACTGATGGTGGGACTCGTTTGTAAATAGTACTCGGTGGGTCCTACTGTGAATAATACTTTTAAATAGTGTATCTCAATAGTGAACTTGCATAGTATTTCTGCATAGTAATCTCGCATAGTGACTATTGTGAATAGTGACTATTGGAAATTTTTAACATATATATATCTATTCCGTTTTTGTTGACATCTGGGGCGGTGGCTTAGTGGTAGGAAGCCGTTCAATCTTAGCTTAGACTTGGGTTCGAATCGTGTACGCCCCATTATGCCAGATGTCCTCATGCCCGATTAACTTGGGGAAAATGAGTAATGGCCGATGATTACCCACCTATGAGGCCATTTTTATATTATATATATATATATATATATATATATATATATATCTATTTTACCGGTTCTTACATTCTACCCCCCTTAAAAAAATTTCGTCCCCGAAATTCCTCTCTATCACTAAGTAACTAAAGGCGTACCTCCAAATAATTCTGGAAAATTTTTCTGTATATCGGATTCTCGCTCCCAAGTAGTCTCATCGACGCCATGGTGACGCCAAAGTACTCTGACAAGGGGAATCGACTTGTTCCGCAAAACTCTGTCCTTGCGCTCCAGAATGCGCACAGGTCCTTCCGAAAAGGACCAATCACCCTGAAGCTCCACCTCGTCCTCTTCTAGCACGTGAGAAGGGTCGGGATGATATAGACGAAGCATGGATACATGAAATACATTATGCATCTGATCAAGGTTTGGAGGTAATTCCAACTCATAAGCTCGAGATCCAATTTGCTTAGAGATGCGATAAGGCCCGATGTAACGAGGGCTCAACTTACCTTTCCTGCCGAACCGCATAACTGCTTTGAAAGGCGAGATTTTAACAAAAACCATATCTCCTTCAACGAACTCGAGCTCTCTACGCCGCTGATCGGCATAGCTCTTCTGCCTACTCTGAGCTGCCTTTAACCTTTCCCTGATCAAGGTTACTTTCTCAGAAGTTTCTTCCACCAATTTCGGCCCAAGCAACTGCCTTTCACCAACTTCAACCCAACACAATGGTGATCTACAAGCACGACCATAAAGAGCCTCGAAGGGAGCCATCTGAATACTTTGCTGATAACTGTTATTATAAGCAAATTCGACTAGGGGCAAATGACGCTCCCAGTCTCCCCCAAAATCGAGAATACAGGCTCTCAATAGGTCCTCCACAATCTGGTTAACCCTCTCGGTCTGACCATCCGTCTGAGGATGATAGGCAGTACTAAAATTTAGCTTCGACCCCAAAGCTTCTTGCAACCCACACCAAAACCTAGAAGTGAATCTGGTGTCCCTGTCAGATATTATAGAAGCAGGTACCCCATGCAATCTGATAATTTGCGCCACATACACCTCCGCCAACTTGTTCATAGTCCAAGTCTTTTTCATGGCGATAAAATGTGCAGATTTGGTGAGACGATCAACAATCACCCAGATGCTATCACAACCGCTCTTGGTTTTGGGCAAACCCATGATGAAGTCCATAGAAATACTATCCCACTTCCACATGGGTATCTCCAAAGGCTTTAGAGTGCCTCCAGGTTTCTGATGCTCAATCTTTATTTTCTGACAAGTCAAGCATTTCGAAACATAGCTAGCCACTTCTCTTTTCATTCCGCTCCACCAGAAGTTTCTTTTCAAATCATGATACATCTTGGTGCTACCCGGGTGAATGGTGTAGCGAGACTTATGAGCCTCATCCAAGATACTTCTTCTGAGATCTTCTTTAGCTGGCACACATATCCTGCTTTTAAAGTACAAGAAACCGTCTGCCCCAATTGAAAAGTCTGGTCTGGAATCTACTTCTTTCTTCAACTTGATCAACTCTGCATCATCTGCTTGAGCCGCCTTTATCGACTCCAAAAAGTCTGACTGAACTCGAAAATTTGCTAAGACTGATTTTTCACCCACTTTGCAAATATCCAGAGTCAAATCTCTAAACTGCTCAAGAAGTTTCCACTCTTCCATCAGCAAGCATGCAAGTTTAGTACATCCTTGCCTACTGAGAGCATCGGCAACCACATTGGCTTTACCTGGATGGTAGCTCAATGTAAAATCGTAGTCTTTTAAGAACTCAAGCCACCTCCTCTGGCGCATATTTAATTCTTTCTGATCAAACAGGTATTTGAGGCTTTTGTGGTCCGTAAAAACCTCAAACTTCACACCATACAAATAATGACGCCAGATCCTGAGCGCAAAAACCACAGCTGCCAATTCTAAGTCATGGATAGGGTAATTTACCTCATGCCGCTTCAACTGCCGTGAGCCATATGCAATCACCTTCCCATCCTGCATAAGTACACAACCTAACCCCTTTATGGAAGCATCGCTATAAATAACAAAATCCACTCCTTCAGAAGGGAGGACAAGAACAGGCGACGAAGTCAACCTCTTCTTTAATTCCTGGAAACTGAGCTCACACTCTTCCGCCCAAATAAACTTGACATTCTTTCTAGTCAACTTGGTCAGAGGACCAGCCAATGCCGAAAATCCCTCAACAAATTTTCGGTAATAACCAGCTAGCCCCAAGAAACTCCTGACCTCAGTTGCGTTAGAAGGCTGTTTCCAACGCAACACCGCCTCTACTTTAACTGGGTCAACTGAGATGCCCTCCTTAGAGACCACGTGACCTAGGAATGTCACGCTCTCTAACCAAAACTCGCACTTTGAAAACTTGGCAAATAAATGATTCTGCCTCAAAGTTTCAAGTGCTCTCCTTAGATGCTCTGCATGATCTTCCTTGGACTTAGAATAAATGAGAATATCATCAATAAATACCACAATGAACTGATCTAAGAAGGGTTTGAAGATCCTGTTCATTACATCCATAAAGATAGCTGGAGCATTCGTCAGGCCAAAAGGCATTACCACGAATTCAAAATGACCGTATCGGGTCCTAAAAGCTGTCTTGGATATGTCCTCATCTCTGACACGAAGCTGATGATACCCTGATCTGAGGTCAATCTTAGAAAAGTGACAAGCTCCCTGCAACTGGTCAAAAAGATCGTCGATCCTAGGCAAAGGATAACGATTTTTGACAGTAACCTTATTCAGTTGCCGATAATCGATGCATAAACGGAGGCTGCCATCCTTCTTTTTAACAAGTAGAACAGGAGCACCCCACGGCGAATAACTTGGCCTGATGAATCCTTTCTCAAGCAACTCAGACAACTGTTCCTTCAATTCCTTCAACTCGGCAGGGGCCATCCGATAAGGTGCTTTGGAAATGGGTAAGGTTCCTGGCTCGAGAGCAATGGTGAAGTCGATCTCCCTGTGGGGAGGCAACTCCGTGAGATCCTCTGGAAAAACATCAAGGAATTCACTTACCACGGGAATATCAGCTGCTGATAACCCTACACCATCATCCTCTTTCTTCACATACGCCAAGAAACCTTCACATCCCCTACTTAACATTTTCTGGGCCCTTAATGCAGCAATAATTTTGATTTTGCCAGGGCGCTTCACACCCTTAAATAAGAATTCTTCCTCTCCGGGTATTCTGAACACCACCACCTTATGGAAACAATCCACACTGGCGTGGTAAGACGCCAACCAGTTCATGCCTAAGATGACCTTGAAGTCATTCATATTCAGCAATACAAGGTCTCCCAAAAGCTCCCGGTCCCTAATTTTAATTTTGCAACCCTTACATACCAAGTCAGTAATTACCACATCACCTATTGGTGTGACCACTCTCAACGGATGTAGTAAGGGTACAGGAGATAAAGCTACTTCTCGAACAAAATCAGGCGATATAAATGATAATGTAGAGCCAGAATCAAATAAGACATGAACAGATATACCATTAACGTGAAGCTGTCCTTCGATAACTGCATCGGATGCTTCAGCGTCGCGCTGACTCAAGGCAAAGACCCGATTTATAGGAGCTTGGGGTGCATTTCTTCCTTGAACTGGTATGAGCTTTGGGTTTCCCCTCCACTGATTTTGCTGCTGCGGCTGGAATGGAGGTCTAGGAAGAGCCTGCTGCTGCTGCTGATATGGCTGTCCGGTATACTGCTGACGCTTCTTTTTAGGGCAATCCCTCTGCTTATGGTTGGGATCCCCACAATTGAAACAGACATTTATTGATTTCCAACACTGGCCTGAATGGAATTTTCCGCAAAGAGAGCACAAGGTCTTGGATTGCGATCCACCATCCGTCCTCTGCTTTTTGGGTGGAGGTCCCTGATTCCTGCTAACAATAGATTGAGATCTAGCTGCCTGTACTGACTTCTCACAGTCTTCTGCCACCTCGGCCTTCTCACAGGCTTCTGCCAAGGTCCTAGAACCAAGGTTAACGATACTCGCCTTAATGGAAGGGCGAAGACCGCTAACAAATTTCCGAACCCGATCTGCCTCTGTTGCTGCATATCCAGGTGCAAAACGAGACAGCTCTCTGAACTTGGCTCCATACTGAGCCACAGTCAAAGCCCCCTGCTTTAGTTCTGCGAACTGCCCCGCCAATTGATCTCTTATGCGCTCCGGAAAGAACTGCTCATTGAAGCGAGACTTGAACTGTCCCCAAGTCCCTGACAAGACTGCGGGATAGTTCTGAATCATAGTCCGCCACCAGACACCCGCTTCTCCCTTCAGTAAGAAGGAAGCAAAACGCATCTTCTGAATACTTGAGCACTCCATTACTGCAAAGATCCCCTCTATCTCTGTAATCCAATGATCTGCCGCTAAGGGATCACCTGAACCAGTAAACTCAGATGGATGGTAGTCTCGGAACTGACGATGCATCTGAGAGGCATCCTCACGAGGTCTCGACTCCTGACGATTCCCGAGATTGGCTGCGATGGCCTGAAGGGCGGTCTGATTAGCTATCTGATTCTGTTTAAGAATTTCTGCAAGCATTTGCAGACTATCCTGATTTTGAGGTTGAACTGGGCCATGCGTAACGAGCTGAGATGGTTCATGTCCATCATTAGTAGGGACATTCGCCTGGTTAGCAGCTCCCCTCCTCTGATACATCTGCTAATAGAAGACTTTGTTGTCATTAATTGAGTAGGTATTAAAATTTACTATTGTGTCTTCCCTTTAAGGGTATAAAATCAGAGTGCATATATTTTGGTCGACAAGTCTTAATTGTCTACCCCAATCCTATAATCTACCCACTCTCACGAAGTCCAGGTATTTCACAAAAACCCAGAGCTTTGATACCACAACTGTAACGACCCGATTTCCGTCGTGTCGCTACGAGCAAAAGAAAGTAAAAATCATGGAAATATTTTTTTTTTTTTTTTATACAAGCATCAACGACGATCCCGATAGAATCTTATTACAACTTAAAAATGATACATGACGTAAGACGTCAAAATGCAAGGACTCCAGGAACGAACTCTCTGATCACACAGTCCCTTATCCCATGGTTCCTTCATTTGCAAATGCTCCGCCATCTAATGCCTCAACCCCTGTGGTGGAGGAATCAACGTCAAAGCAGGGTCATCCAAAGACCGAGCAAAGTAAAAGAGACAATAATAACAGTGCATACAATATAATCCACATCCTCAATAATGTCTAGAAACAATATAATAAAGATTACAATGCCCATGGCAATATAAATAAAAGGAATGACAATAATTTCAATGTATGCTATGCATGCAATAATTATGAGACAGCACATTCCCCAGGTACATCCGGCTTTTCCCCCAATTATTTTTCTGTCAGTTCTTTTCTGACTTTTTCATTTTATTTTATTTTTTTCTGCCGGTGTCCTTGCCGCACGGCTACCCACTACCCCTGTCTGAAGGTAGTGACGTTATGGACTTGGATTACGGTCTCGCATTTGCCGAGCCGGGGATACTATCCCTCGGGGATACTTTCCCTTTTTGGTTGGTTTGCCAACGAAAGGCAGTACACGCTTCTCGCGTTGGCCTTTGGACCTTAGGTCCCAGGATGATTCCACCACACCCTTAAGTTCCCCTTCACTTTCCCCCATGTATGCAACATGTATGCAATTACTTACCTTTGCCTTTCTTCCTGCATTCATTTCAATTCATTTGATTCCAGCATTCATTTCAATTCATTTGATTCCAGGCAAGCGAGTATAAATTCACTAAGCAGGTATTTATCAGGCAATTTATAAGCAGAGCTACATTGCATAGACAATTATATTGAACACCATTACAAGACAAGGTCTAGCTGTCACCTGCCTTTTCTTATAGTCGCAGTAGGACGAGATGGCTCCTGTAGGCAAATAAGTGAAATAGGTCAACTTATTTTAGTCTAGGTCCTTTTAATATCACACAGACAACACTAGTCCTTTCTGTGTCCATTTATGTCCTAAAATAAGGTTCCCTGTGTTCACTATTCATGTGGGCCCCACATGCTACTATTCATGTGGGCCCCATCATGTCACTATTTATGTGGGCCCTGCATGTCACTATTTATGTGGGCCCCATCATGTCACTATTTATGTGGGCCCCATCATGTCACTATTCATTTCACCATAAGTTGATAAAGTTTACTTTACGGTTACTATGCTAGTATTTCACCGTTAAGTATATAGGTGGTAGAACCAACCATTACTTTATCCATATAGGTGGTAAAACCAACCATTACTTCAAATAAAATATAGGTAGGTGGTAGAACCAACCATGAAAGAGATCATTAAATAATTTAGGTGGTAGAACCAACCATTGAAAGAGATCATTGCTTTCAAATAATTTTAGGTGGTAGAACCAACCATGAAAGAGAGACTATTATAAAAGACTTACTTGGTAGTGGATTTTCTTTTTCCTTCTTCTCTCTCTCTTCCTCTTTCTCTTTCTTCTCTTCTCTTCCTCTCTCTCTCTCTCTCTCTTCTCTTCTCTTCTCTTCTCTTCTCCTTTTCTTCTCCTCCTCCTCCTCTATTTATAGACATTTTTTTGCATAGTACTTTTTGCATAGTAAAGACTATTTACTATTTTAAATTATTATTTCTGTCGGTCAATAGTATTTTTGCATAGTACTTTTGCATAGTAAAAACTATTTACTATTTTAAATTATTATTTTCGTCGGTTAACAGTATTTTGCATAGTTAATAATATTTTTTTATTATTAATTTTGTCGGTCAATAGTATTTTTGCATTTTTTTATTATTATTTTCGTCGGTGCGATGATATTTTCGTTTCCACTAGGGATGGGTCCCGCTGGTGGTAGGACCCGCTGGTCGTGGGGCCCGCTTGTGTGGGACCTACTTGTGTGAGACCTACTTGTGTGGGGCCCGCTGATGTGGGGCCCGCTGATGTGGGACCTGCGGGTGTGGGGCCCGCTGATGTGGGACCTACTGATGGTGGGACTCGTTTGTAAATAGTACTCGGTGGGTCCTACTGTGAATAATACTTTTAAATAGTGTATCTCAATAGTGAACTTGCATAGTATTTCTGCATAGTAATCTCGCATAGTGACTATTGTGAATAGTGACTATTGGAAATTTTTAACATATATATATCTATTCCGTTTTTGTTGACATCTGGGGCGGTGGCTTAGTGGTAGGAAGCCGTTCAATCTTAGCTTAGACTTGGGTTCGAATCGTGTACGCCCCATTATGCCAGATGTCCTCATGCCCGATTAACTTGGGGAAAATGAGTAATGGCCGATGATTACCCACCTATGAGGCCATTTTTATATTTATATATATATATATATATATATATATATATCTATTTTACCGGTTCTTACAGTCTCACCCATGGCACATATTACTATTACTTTTGGCACATAACCTGTTACCTATGGCATGTTTTTACTATCACTTTTGGCACATAATCTGTCTCATCCATGGCACACAAGTTTGTTACTGGTTTAGCACATTTTTCTGCATGTAGCTGCTGTCATTTATTGTTCGCTGCTTACCATTGCACATAGCTGCTGTCCTTTATTATTCACTGTTTGCCATTGCACATAATTACTGTCTGTCACTATATAACCGCGGTCCCTGTAGGTTTTCATAATTTTTTGTGTTCATCCCTATTCGAACATGGCAGTTTTCATTTTGTAGTAGAGATATAATAACCTTTGTAGCAATGGAATTATGAAATAAGACATTTAAAATTGAATGTTTATGTATAAGATATTGTTTATATTCTTTCTATGTTCAGATTGGACAAATTCATATAATGATACTCTAATGCCATGAAAAATTTTAGAGTCACCTCAATGTTCTATACTTTATTAAACCCCCTTTCTCATTGTGAAAGGGCGATGAAGGCGATAGCCCAAGCCCACCCTTAGAGGGATTTATTGGATCATGATAGTACCCTCTCCTCTCTTCTTTCCTCTTATTTAGTTTTGAGTTAGATTCTGAAGATAAATGGATTGTTCAGGTGAGATTATATCCAAGCTTATTATACTCATTCCTTTTTATTTAAATAAATTGTTTAATAGGAAGAAGGAGATCAGATGACTACTCTATTCGATATCATCGACATGAGTACTGTCTGATCTCAAGGCGGGATTAGAAATATTATCATGTGTATTTGATATCAGATGATTACTTTGGCATCATCTGATTTCATTGGAGTTCCCGTATTGGGGTTTGTGGTTGGTAACTAGCTATATCATCTTGCAGTTACACCATGTAGGATCAGTCCTCAATGACTGTGAGGCCCATCCGACTCATCTCGGGAATGCCCCATCCTAGCTCTGAAACAGGTCAATCATCCTGATCTCCTATGGAATCAGGGTGGCCAGTCACTTCCTCGCACATCCCAGATGTTGGGGTGATCGGCCTCATACCGCACATCCCAAATGTCGAGGCTGGTCTATGTTGTGTGAGTAGTAGACCATACCTGTTGACGATTATTAACCATTCTCGTCGATTAACTAAATCTATTTAGTTACTTGACATGCATCCACATAAGCATAATACAAATGCAAAAACAAGGTTATCTCATAAAGCGAATAATAACCATCACATGTGCATATGAGCATAAATATGAGCATCCACATAAAATAAATGTAAATGTAATAAAAACACTGAAAGGCCACACAAAACTCCTACAAGCCCCACCAAAGATTCATGTTTGATAGAGTATGTGTTGGTTGTACTCGAGGCGGAGAGAGAGTGTTGGTTGTACGAGAGAGAGAGAGAGAGAGAGAGAGAGAGAGAGAGATTGTACTGGTTGTAGCTTCACAACCGGTAAAAGGGGGTGAATTTATCCTAGAAGGGCGTGAATTTACAACCACCCTAATTTTATTTTCGATTTCCCATATATTTAGTAAACTGCAAAGGGTGTTTCATACATTGTAGAAATTCGTGAAGGAGTTCCTACAATTTTGAATATCACAAGGAGAGATCCTCTATTTTTGGGCTAGTTCGTTCTTATATTTTTATTTACTCTTAAATTATCATCACGGCATCCAAAGCAATTAGTGCTGAACTAAGCAAAACTAAATATTCCAATGGAATAAAATTTAACCATTGGCATTAGGGCATCTAGGATTTTAATCCAAAGGCCCTTGTAGTTGTCACATACGCAGGCACTCCGGGCCTAATTAAATTGTAAACGAAGAGGTCACATGACACTTGGAGCGAATTTGAGGCATAAATATAGCAGTTTTTTTATGATGCACCTTGAAAACCGATCTTCAACAACTTTAATTATGCTTCCATGAGCATGTTGGGTGCGTAACACTTTCTTGCCCTATAACTGAAACAATTACGTTGATCTCTTCACTTTATTGGAACTCCTTACACATCGGTGGAGATTTATGCAATTACAACATATAAACACCATCTCAATACACAATTAGACAGTCTCTGCATTTCCACAATAAAAATAAGTACATGAACACTAATCCCATGAAATTTATTAAGTTAAAGATCACCACGAAGTTGTTAATTACATCAAAACACCCATCCTCCTTGCACATTCCATGCTCTCGTCTAATGTACTCTTCATATCCCATCTATACTCGAACCCCATATCAATTAGCTTTTTGGTACTGCATTGAGTTCCTCTTTCTTGTCCTTCACCATACCTGCAGTGAAATTGCATATTATCAAAATCTACAAATCTCTTGAAGATGGGTGATTAGTGCCAACTTAATTATGACACCTCGAAGTACCTACATAAATCTTTTGTTTTCAAACACATTTGCACACTGAAAATATTTTCGTAGAATGCTTCAATTGACGACTAGAAGAAGCAATGATGGGGATTTCTACCCACAATTTGCCTTATTATGATTAAATCAACAGCGTCTAATGCCAGATACTTTAAATGAATGGCTTAAAAGTCTATATATTGTGACATATATGCGATTTGATAAATAAGCCTATAAAATGAACTTTTTATGGGATTAGTAATATTTATTATATATTTGTATCTCAATGTTTATTCCTAAGGCCCATTAAGATTACATTGCAAGCTAAAATGCCTCCCAAATAAAGTGCTGGAAATTATAAATAAAATTAATATGCTTGGATTTTGTGAAAAGTCATTGTAGTCTTCTAAGAAGTTATTGTGTATAGAAAATATAAAGAGTCTTTGTGTTTCCTAGAGTCTTTATGTCTAGGTGGATGATGAAAGAGTCAAATGGTGATTTCCTATGTTGTTGCTTAGGATACCTAGATGACTCATGGGAACTACAACTTTGTGGTTAATGTATTTGCTTTTTTTAGGTGTGTCTTGAGTCTACAAGTATGGAGTCTTTGTGTAGAGATGGTAAGCTTAAGAACTTCAAGGAAAAGCTTAGAGAGAAACTTCAAGGGCTAAAGTTCAAGGGAGAGCAAGTGTTGTAATCTCCTGTGAGTGTGTTTTGATATTTATAGAAGTTCTTTTTATTTTGGTTTTACACTTGGCTTTTTGGTGGAGCTCGACAAGTGTCCTTTGGCCGTGAATCTCCCAAGCACCCTTACCTTTCTCTTATGATCAAAACACGCATAATCGATCCTTCAAAGTGGGCCAACATAAAGTTCGTTGGGGACTTTTCATGTTAGGATTACACTGGTCTCTCCCTTTACTATGTAGATGCAAATTTCAACATTTTTCAAGAAAATGAACCATGCACTATATAATAAAGGGAAAATATAGAAAAAAAGAAACAAGATTTTACCACAATATCATACCCTTTTGCTACAAAAAGTTTGGTATATTTCTCTCTGTAGTAATTTTCGATCTCTGCTGTTGTCGGGTAGGCACATGCACATAGAAATCTACCAGACATGGAAGGTGCTTTCATGCAGAAGACATGGGCTTCACAAACGTCATCGATGTGCACCAGAGGAACTGAACCTAACAATCTTTCAAGCCATCTTAGATTACTGACGACATTACCCGTAAATTCTGATACGAGGAGATGTGTGCTCCAAGGCAGATGGGGAAGAAGGGTGTCTCCTCCAACAACGCCACAAGCTAGGCTTACCACCTCCAATCCATCTTTTTCATTGTTACAGCAGCTCAACACCACCTTCTCTGATTCTGTCTTTGAAGATACATATGCCTACAACAAGACCACATCTCTGTTATTCAAAACCACGGCCTCCATTACCTTTTGTTATATAACTTATAATCATAGTGCTAGAACATGATGAGTTGACTCGAAAAGTCCGTGAATTGAGTTGAACTTAATAGAAAAACAAATTCAAGAGAGGTTTTTAAGAAAAGGAATGATAGATGCAAGGGCCTTCTTTATGCAAGGGCCGGAGAAGGCCCCTTGAATAGATCCACGTCATTGTAAAAGTCGGTTGAGAAACTGAATTCGGTTGCACTTAATGACATGGATCTATTCAAGGGCCCTTCTTTAGCCTTTGCATAAAGAGGGCCCTTGCATCTATCATTCCTCTTTTAAGAAATAACACAGAATTTTCAATGTAAACATGACTGCGAATATATATAAAGGCGTACTACATGTGCGCAAAAACTATTTTGGAAGTAACTTTTGATCATCTGACTGTCGGATTGAGGTATATTTTAAATAGATCCAACATCGTTTGATAGGAGTTTTTCACATTTTTATGTTTTAGGAAATCTTCATCATTAATCTTTTTTGCAACTAGTATAAATATCTGATTGTAACTCGATTTGGTGACTTAATATTTTGGTTTAAGAAGGATTTTCAGAGCATTAACCCATAACTTACGAATTTTCTTTTCACATTCTTTGGTTTCTAACAAAATGTTGGTATAGGTGGTTTCTTCCATGACAATACGAGTTGATTCAATAATCAATAATACTTATTCTGAAAGAGGATTAATTTGTTTAATATCAAGGATTATCTCTAAAGAGTACAATGATCAAGACAGGTGCAAAAACCAGAGGTCTTGATGGAGTAAGATGGAACTGACCAGCTCAGAATCACTGAAATGTGAAGATAAGAGATTGAGAGGTGTCCAACAGGATTCATCAATGAAGTCTTTGAAGCCAGTGTTGTCCTCTTTCAATGGTGATGCAGCTGTGATGGATCCTGTATAGATTAGTCGCTTTACCGTTCTCGATCTCGTGCAAGACCCCAAAATGCTCTTCACCCCAGCTACCGCCGCTTCAGTAGTGTCCTTATACTGTTTTAAATTCATGATATTTTGATGAAAAATTCATATAATAAAATAAGAATTACAAGTTGAAACATGAGTGAGAGTCCAACGTGTTGAGAACATGCGATTGAAGGAAGAGAGCATGTATGAAATAAGATATAAATCATTATGTACGAATAAAAACATGAACATGGGAAGGAGAGGAGAAAGATGAAAAA
Organism: Tasmannia lanceolata; assembly: GCF_043159265.1. NCBI lineage: Eukaryota > Viridiplantae > Streptophyta > Magnoliopsida > Canellales > Winteraceae > Tasmannia > Tasmannia lanceolata. The sequence goes on from NW_027518693.1 coordinate 13,425,364, forward strand.
TCAAAACAAAAAAAGTCAATAGATAGACGAACATTAATTTTTTGTAAAACTCATTCATCTCTCTCTACGCGCGCGTGCACACACACACTAGCCTTGATAGCCCATACTATGCATGGGTATAAAATGGTAGCTCCCAGCCTCCCACCCCATCAAAACATGTGTAAAATGGTGGGCACCACCCATGCTATGAGTGCCGTATAAACACTGATAAATTCTCCCTCAAGCATTCCGTTATTCGGCCCCTTTTAGGAGAAAAGTTACCTTGCAGACTTTTAAAACTAAGGGACGGGAGAAGAAGAAAAAATCAGGGGAGAAGGAGAAGAAAATAACACATCCTCTTTCTCTCTCCCTCTCTCTCAATCTCTTATCCCAGGTGGCCATTTTCTCTTGAAAAATAGTGGCTGCAAATGACAGAACCTTAAATGGGGTTTCAGCTTTTCCTCTCTTTTCTTCGAAACTTAAAATCAGTGTTTAAAAATGCGGATTCTACGCGCGGCTGAAGAAAATCCTTGCCGACTCGGCGCGGACACGGTTGACGCGGCCAAGAAGGCGGTTGACACGGCCAAATTAGATGAGTCGTTATTTTTTATTAAAAAATAAATGAAAAAAAAATACAAAAATCCAAACCCATTTAAGTAGGGCCCAACAAATGAATAATTTAGATCATCTAACCAAGTGCAAGCCCTCTAATTTTTTAAAAAATACATGCAAGAAAAACATTTTTGATGGGAAATTTTTCTTGGAAATTTTTTTAGTATAATGATATGATTATGATTTAATTGGAGGCATATTCTCATAAATTGAAGGTCCATCTAAGTAAATGTTGAATAGGTTTAGTTTAAGTTATCTTTTTGTTTTTCAGGTGTTAAAAATGTAAGAAAATTTAGAAATATTTTTTAATAACCAAAGGAAAGAGGTAATATATATCAAAAAAGGATATTTTATATGGTGTAAGCCCTTATAGTCCCTTACTTTTCTAGAAGTACTGTACAAACCACACTAGAGGATGATCCAAACCGTCCATGGCAGGCTTACACCATATAAAAGAATTATATCCTTGTCTTCTTAAATGGCGGTCTAGGGCACCCACACCCAGAACGAGGTAGAGAATAAGACGAGCAAAGCTGCAAAAGTCAGGCTGGAATTGACAACTTCACTGTGTATTGCATTGCCCAAAAAAATAATAATAATGTATTTGCCCCTTTGTTTTATTCAAATCACCCCTTCGTTTTACTCGGGACAGCCCCCTCTCTAAGGTATTTATGACTACTATTTTACATTGGAGGGGCTGCCTCAGGTAATGAAAGGGGGCGTATTTATCATTTCACAAAATCATATTATAGATCGAGTAAAAAAATGAACTACTTCTTCTTCTTCTTCATGAGTTAGGGTATTATAGAGGTTTTCTCTACGGCTATAGGTACGTTTCTCTCCTGTAAATCTTATCTTCTTTTTTTTTTGAATGGTTGAAGTTAGGATGGAATATGAGTTTAATACTTCAAAATAGCCACGACTCGGCCAGGACTCACCGAGTTTGGGACTCCAAAACGAGGCCACCGCAAATCCGCGTCGACTCGGCCGAGTTCCGAGCCGAGTCGTCGAGTTTTAAAACATTACTTGTTAAAATACTAAGAACAATACTAATAATTCCTACACAAACCTTGGAGCTGTGGGTGTTGTGATGCAAAGGTGTGGCAACATGGAAAACAAACTCACAGCCATCGATTGCCAAATCAAACTCATCAGCATCATAGATATCGGCTTTGAATAACTCAAGTCTGGTGTCTGCATTTGGAAGGCTTTTGAGAAGCCCAGTCTTAGCAGTGTCATCTGCATTTCATGAAAAGAATGAGAGAGAGAGAGAGAGAGGGACTAATTTACACTTTGCCTCCATTGGTCATTGGGGGGCGCTTACTAGCTATTACCTGCGTTCAGGAATGCCGGTAAATGTATTTAGCGGCATTCGTGAACGCAGGTAAAACCCTTTTTGTTGTAGTGATAAAAGAGATTTTGCCACTTGGGGGGCCGTGGTCAACCCATGCTAGATGTGGCTCCGCCAGAGAGAGAGAGAGAGAGAGAGAGAGAGAGAGAGAGAGAGAGAGACCCAAGTTTCTTAGAGTTGCATGGACGGTGCACCCCTCTTGGAGGAGCTTGTTAACAAGCCAAGATCCAATATATCCCGCAGCTCCCGTGACACAAACCTTGCTCTTCATCTCCATTGCTTCTAAAAGTGCCTTTTCTTGTTACTAACCCAAGCGATTCTTTTAATTCTCAAAAAGCGTCTCCCACACTCATATAGAGGAGCGTAGTATTATTTTTATAGGCCTCGACGGTCCAAAATTTACACACTCCTCGACGGTATCCCATGCATAAGATAAAAGGAGTGGCACTATCAATGAAAGTATTCATTTTTCCATCACTATGTATCTTGTTTCATCGTTTTGGACTTTATCAGGTTAAATTCGATTCCAATACAATTACTAGTTTATACCTCATTGCCGACTTCAAACACAAAATGCCACAAAGACCACTCTAAAATATATAATAGTTTAAACATGGGTTTTGTTGTCTATATCTGCCTACGTTGACTGAGACATTTTTAAAAGGATTTGAGTTGGGATGTGGTCATTGTCATGTTCATAGAGCTTACCTAATGGTGAGGAAGACACGATAGGGATTGGCTGAGGAGAGGGTAAGATAAGCCTAAAAAAACAGGAAACAAAAAACTCCACTGAAAGTATGAATGATTTTTTTTTCCTTGGTTTTTTAGCCACTTCTCACACCCACTCGATAAACTACTGTATCGAGTGGAAAAAAAATTCATGGTTGCTAGAAAAAGTCCTCATGTGATTGAGATTGTTGCCTTCCTCTTGTTATGATCCATTTCTTTCGACATAAAATGGGCGAAAAACAAATCTTACGCCCATTTTTTCCACTTAAAATGACCAAAAAATTTGTCTTGATGCCCATTTTATGTCGGAAGAAACAGAGCCTTAGACATAAAATAGGTGTAAAACAAGGGAAATGATTTCAACCTGAAACAGAGCCTTGTAACATCTTGTCGTGTAGTATTTATAGGGCTGTCATAGGAATATTACAGTTCTCAAAAAGCTCATACAAGCCCTTAAACACTACACGACAAGATGATCCACGCATCTTTATCAAATATTGAAGTTCTGAAATCATTTCCCTAAAACCCCTGTGTGTGTGGCCTTTGATTTTTTGCTAATATGCCTCTGGGTGTTTGTCGCCTGAGTCTTTGCAAAGGCCCTGCATGGATCGTAGGAAAAACATTTCTTGATCAATTTCAAACTAAGACATACTTCGAATGTCAAACTAGGGAAAATTGTTTGAGAGATTTTCCAACTATAATACGAGATCTCGAATCTTTTATTGTTGTATAATCTCATTCATGTATTGTTGTACATACGACAACTATAGCGGTTCTACCAAAATAATAGCAGGGAGTGTGGCAATATCAATTCGATGGTCTGATATTTCCACACCCCCTGTTTGATATTTCTACACCCCCTGTTTCCTGTTGATTTTAGTACGTTGCGAAGGCGCGCATCCAAGTATTGCTCGTGCATAGTGCAGTATTCTTTAAAAAGTATGTACAGCCCACTTCATAGGGATGATCCAAACCGTTCATTTGTTGGGCTAACGTAAATAGGTTATGCCCCTAAAATCATTTCCTTAGGTCTCTATCGATATGGGTGCAACTCGGGTTGGGTAGAGGTTAACCCGAATACTACCTGAGGAATCATCTATTCAACCCGAACCTGAACCTGAACCAAAACCCGAGTTCCAACCCGATCCAACTCGAGTTTTTAAGCTTTAAATGTACAAAATAAAAACTAAAAAAATAATAATAAAAGAAGGGAAATAATATCTGCGCCAAGATGTTTCGATAAACAAGCGCTCCACTTGTTTGTCACGTAGTATTTAAAGGGATTTCAGAGGATGTTACGGTTCTCGAAAAGCTCTTTAAACCCTTTAAGTGCGTGTTTGGTGTACCGTTTAAAACATCGTTTGGCATTTGAAACACCGTTTTGGGGCCAAATGGCCGTTTGGGAGTGTTTGGGTGCGCAACCACCATTTGAAACGCCGTTTGAAACACCGTTTTGAACTCTCAAAACGGTGTTTTGCAAACGGAGGGGGGGAGGTCCGTTTGCAAAACGCCGTTTTGAACGGAGTTTTTGGGCTGTGGGTTTTTACGTATTTGCCCTCACCAAAACCCATTTTTACGTATATGCTTGTGATTTTATGGGTAACGTCAAATACCAAAAAAGTGGGGGTGTTAATATCATTCTTGAGGACACAAATTTGTTAAATTGTTAATATTTAATTCAAAACAAGGGGCTGCTGATATCATTATATGATCACTTAATTTTGATTTTTTAAAGACAAAAGAATTAAAAAAAACCCTAGTTTCTTACTTTCTTCATCTACTTTGCAAAGTTGCAAACCCTCTCACGCCTCACTGCCTCAGCGCCTCCACTCGTCCGTCAAATCCTGCAAATCCGGCCGTTAAGAAGAAGAAGGAGAAGAACCCCAAGGGTATAGCCTTTTTTTTTGTGGCAATGATGTTTAATTTTAGTAGTGTTTGAATGAGATCCTAATGACCTTTTAATATTGGGCCTAATGAGAGAGTAGTCGAGTTACATTGAGGCCAACCAAAAAATGTCCTTTTTGGTCATTTTACCGCTAAAACTCTGTTTTGGGGCATTTGCAACCAAACACACAATACCTCCGTTTGCCGTTTAATATGCCGTTTTGATCTGGCCAACCAAATATGAAAACGCCGTTGGGCAAAACACCGTTTTGCCAAACGGCGTTTTAAATGCTATTTCAAACGGTACGCCAAACACACCCTAAATACTACACGACAAACAAGTGGAGTGCATGTTTATCGAAACACTTGGCCAAGATATCATTTTCCTAAAAAAATGTCGTGTTTCACTCGGGTCGGGTTGTCTGAACCCCTCAACTCAATCCAACCTGAACTTAACCCGGGTTAGAAAAACTCAACCCGAACCTGGACCGGACCCGAAAGATACCCAACACAACCCCACTTTTTTTTTGGGGTTGAACCCTACTCGAGTTCCACCCCTATTTATCGGACCAAGGAAAAGCTAAACCATTGATTTTGGTAGGCCTTAATCTCAGCCGTTGGTTGAATCGAAGCATCCTGTAATTTCTCGAACCCTCCTCACTTCGTATTTTTCATTTTCCGTCTCCTCATAATTCTTCCTCTTTTCCTCATTGCAGGGGCAGCAAAGTAAGAAATCTCCATATTCTTCTTCGTATTTTTTTCGCCGATCGAGTGAGGTTTCTAATCTCTATACTCGTCTAAGGTTTCTAATCTCTCTCAATCAATTGAATTTTTTGTGAAATAAAACGTTGTTCGGTTATATTTTGATTCTATCATTGCTGTTAGGTTATCCATTAGGGTAACGCTTTTGTTCGTAGATCAGTTAATTTTTTCCCCACAGGGTTATTATTTGGATCTTATTTTGTTGCTGATTTCTTTCAGCTTCAATAATCTCTAGAGCTTATGAATAACTTCAGTGCCTTAAAATTGGATTGAAACACTTCTATGCCCTAAATTTTGGCTTCTAAAGTGTTTGAATGCACACATTGCTATTCCTAAGATTGATTTTAAATCTACTTATCTTACCTACCGAGTAAGCAATCTCAGGTGTAGTGCAACTCATTGCATGTATTAGACTTCTTATAATCCTAGCATAATCAGGTTGATTCATAGCTCACCATTATTTTTTTCCCATTTAGACCATTATTTTTTTCCCATTTAGACTTGGGTTTATGGAGTACTACTTGGTTCATTATCAGATTGGTTGAATTTTTCCTTTTTGTCTCAAAATTTTTATATACATCATCACATCTATAGGACATAGATCCATGATATCAAATACTTGGGATAAGTATCTTTTAGTTTCATTTTTTACTTCCATATTTGGCACATTATTACGACACATGAGTTGCCATTAAAATGAATAAAAAATTACCACACATGAATTGCATGTTCCTTTTGTGAACACATGAATTTCTTCTTTGCCATTCAAATAAATTAAAAAAAAAAAATTCTCCTGTCGAATTTTTTATTCCAATATCTAGGTACTTGTTTTAGTCCTTATAATGATTTACTTATCTTACATTCTTTATTTTCTTCTCCGTACTCAACATAGCCTTCAGGTTGGTCAGTATATATTCAGAACTGTTATATTCTTCATTTGGGTCGTTTTCATCCATTGGTGCCCACAATTTCAACACCTTGGAAGCAAAGCAAATCTCCAAGGTCTTTCATATCAAAGTCTTCTCTAAGACTCTTTTCCATCCTTTCTATTTCTTCTGCAACTTTCGGTGGGAATAATATCAACATAAACCAAACCAGTGTGATACCTGAATATTTCTCACAAACAAGTAGTTTTCTGACTTACTCCTTTGATAGTAATGTATGTTGAATGAACTATGTAGTCTCTCAAACCATGCTCGAGGCACTTGCTTTAGCCCATAATTTGCCTTTTTGACCTTTTTACAGAAACTTACCCTTGTATGTTGTTCAATAGCCTTTTGTCTGCTCCGTGCATACTTCTTCCTTTAGGTGGACTTGCAAGAAAGCATTCTTGACATCCATTTGTGACAAAAGCTATCCAAGCATATTTGCTAGTGCAATGATTAATCTTATATTAGTATTCCTTGCAATAGGACTGGGTGTTTCATCATAGTCTAGTCCTTGTTATTAATTATATCCTTTTGCCACTAGGCGTGCTTTTTATCTATCTATGTTGCCCTTGGCCTTTTGTTTCAACTTCCAAACTCATTTGCAACCAATGTGATTCTTACCTAGTGTTCTAGGAATAACCTCCCATGTATCATTTTTGTAGAGCACATTGATCTCCTTTGCTATTGCCTCTACCCATTTCTAAATCACAATATCCTCTGAGAACGATGTAGGTTCCATAGTACTTGTCATCTGAGCCACTAGTGCCTGCTTGTTTCGTGCTAGTGAGTATAATGTCTTTCATACTGACTGTACGACGACGTAGAACTCCTTATCATATGTTGAGTATGGCTGCTTTGCCCCGTTTAACTTATCACTGAAAAATACTATAAGATGACCCTCTTGGCTCAAAACTCCTCCAATGCTCCTCCAATGCCTACACAAGAGGCATCACATGCTAGAACTTACTGTTCACATCCTAACATTCTTTTCTTCGAAAGGTAACAATTTCATTTATGGCTGTAAACTTACTACAACGACTTGGACAAGGCATCCCAACAGTGTAACACTTTTAAAGCAAAGCCCCAATAAGACTATACCAAGTTTAACACCCCCTGAAGGAATGAATATACAATCCAGTGTACTCAATACAGAGGAAATTCTGCTCTCCAGTAAGCAGATAGCAGCAGGATTTTTTTTGAGAAATAACAATAACTTTATCCATGTAAAAACCGAAATACATCAAGGGGTCTAGGAGCCCCACTAATGCACATGATTATGGAGAAAACCCAAGAGACCAAAATAGACAGAAAAATAGATTCCACTACAACAGATGAGAGAGATGCAGAGCCCCTCCATCGATTGACGGGGAATGAAACAGCCAGCCCCACTAACAGATGGGCAGCAACCATAAGTCCAGCAGGTGGACATAGGTGCAAGTTTGCAACCACTGCACTGATGGCCTATTGGAGCAACCAGCAGCAAGCAGATGCAGGCGAAGCAGGCAGCAAACAGCCAATGGAAACAAACCCAATTCATAGACTATACCAGTAACACTTGCAGGAACAGTCCTGAGACACCAACATCATCATCTGCCATCAACCTGAAGCAGTATCTCATCCCTCTCCTCTCTGGACTTAGCCAACTCATCCCAATATTCAATTGTTGATCTTCTTCTATGCTGGAAATTAGGTGATATGATCATCACCAGATCTCTAATTTCATCCTACCTACCATAGTTCCTCAACTTTATTGCAAGCCCACGCTATAACATTGGCCGAGTCACCTTCAACCATCAATGGGCCACGCCCAGTAGCCATGTATCTTTCTATCCCCACAGCAATGCCTTCACCTCCGCTTCATTAGCGTCTCCGAAACCTACAGGGCCTAAGAAGGACATTATCTTTCGGCCCATAGAATCTTGGATTAAACCTCTAATCCTCGCCCAACCAGGATTTCCTTTTGCACTGCCGTCATAATTCAGTTTGAACCACCCTGGGGAAGGAGTGGACCACCTCGGTGTTACTAACACTCATTTTCTTTTTTCCTCCATTGTCACTTTCCAATAATTTCACCGTCATTGTACCATGGTGCATCCTCACCACTCTTGCTCCAATGAATGAGGTTGATTTTTATACCGGCTAATAATTTCCCCCATCCCCGTGTTGTATCCTTGAAGATTCGGTTGTTGCGCTCTTTCCATGGATGCCATATCATTGCATAAGTAACGTCCTTACTCCTTGGCCAGTCTCGCCAAAAGGACCTCCACACCACTCGAGGATGATATGCTTTATGGATCTTGCGAATGCCCACGATAACCCAACGCAATTAAGGAGGCACATACACAGATGATAAGAGAAGGGCAGTGAATAAGAAGATGCTCCAATGTTTCCTCACAACTCCTGCACAAGACACACTAGCTTGGAAGGCGCACACTCTTTTCAGACAATCACAATTGTTGATCTTTTCCCTCCCCACCGTCCATGCAAAGGCAACTACGCGAGGGGTGCCCTTGATTTTCATACTCATGCAGAACGAGAGTCTCTTCTGAGAGGGAAAGCGAACTTGTAGAAAAATGAGTGAAACCGATTGGTTAGAAGAGCAGTAAGAGGATTGGTTAGAAGAGCAGTAAGAGGATTACATATGCGACAAGAGGGGGCTACACTCTATTTCATTCATGGTTTTAAATTTCGGCTGAAATCCGAAATTTTGGATTTTGGCAGGGACCGAAATTTAAAACTGAAACTGAAATTAAAAAATTTCGGCCAAAATTATAAGATTTACACTGAAATTTCCATCGAAACCGAAATTGCCACCAAAATTTCTACCGGAATTTCATTTTTGGCTGAGGCCGAAACTGAAACTGAAATTTCAAACCTTGATTTCATTGTCTTTGAGGACCTTAAAGACCAAAATTAAGGTTATGCCTAAGCCTAAGAGACCAAACTACATTCCCATCACCCCCTCCATGTAGTTTCGCACTTTTGCCTCCCTCTCGGTCAATAAAAGCTATAAGCTCGGGAATGCATGGCAGAGTTGAGACTCACTGATCCACCCAAAACCTTGTCCCACCTTCTCTCCCCACCTTAAACCTAACAAGGGTTCACAGTTTGACCTAGACTCGTAGATGGGCTTTCCATACACCTGGGCCTTCGCCTAAAGGAGGGTTTTTACTCTCTCATCCCCCAAACCCCGCCCATATTTGTCATCATTTGTTTCATGCCAGAAAGAGTTTTGTTCTCCAAAGCGGCACAACCATTTCCATAGAAGAGCCTTATTTCTCACCTTTATGTTTCCAATTCCTAATCCACCTTGTTTCTTTAACCTAATGATCTTTCGCCAATTCATCAAGTGCTTAAGCTTCTTTTTGCCTTCATCTCCTCCCATAGAAACTTTCTTTGCAACCTTTTCATCTTTTGCTATAGATGCCGGTACCTTGTACAAGGACATGAAGTAAACTGGAAAATTGGATAGCGCCGCCTTTATAAGCGTAATGCTTCCGCCGAAGGAGATATGATGCTTCTTCCAGGATGCTAACTTCCTTTCCATCCTTTCCACTATAAGATCCCACAGTGCAGATTTTGGAATCCCATAACCCAAAGGTAACCTTATCCTTATGTAGTTGATTGGTAGTTCTTCTCCTTTGCACCCAAGGATGGGAGCATAATATCTCACCTCATCTTGATGCATATTGATTCCCGCTAGTAAGCTTTTTGAGTTTTTAAGTTGGACATTATCTCAAACCACTTGAATATTCTTTTCAATTTCCTCACACACTCCTCTTCTAGGAAAATAAGTGTCATTGGCAAATTAAAGATGGGAGACTGGATGTGCATTTCTACTTGATTCCAAACCTCTGATCGCTCCTAGATCTTCCGCCTTAGAAATCAAAGTGCTCAATGCTTCCACCACTATTATGAATAGATACAGCAACATAGGATCTCCTTGCCTTATCCCTCTTGAGGAACCGAAGAAACCCGCAGGTACCTCAGTAACAAGGATGGAGAAAAAAGCTGCAGGCAGCTATACATTTTTTAATCCAGTTTCTCCAACGATGAGAGAATCCCATCTTTTATGAAGTTTAGAAAGTTCCAGTCTACATGATCGTAAATAATCCCCAGGTTCCTTCTTTCTCGACTACAACCTTATTAGCTATGAGAACGCCGTCTAGTATTTGCCGTCCTGGAACAAAAGCCCCTTGGAATTCAGAGATTATAGTACTCATCACTTGATTCTTCTGGCAAGCGCTTTGATGCGAATCTTGTACTATGTATCAGACTGATTGGACAAAAATCCTTCAGTTCTACCACTCCTTTCTTCAGTATGAGAGTGATGAATGTAGTATTTATTGTCTTAATCTCATCCTTTGGTGAAACTCCTCCAAGGAAGACATGACTTCCTTTTTTATTAGATCCCAATACCGTTGATAGAATGCCATTGGAAACCCATCGGGTCCTGGAGCCTTATCCTTTTTCATACTCTGGATTGTAACCCATACCTCTTCCTCTGTTGATTCCCTCTCAAGCCAACTGCTCTACTCTGGACTAATCCTTTTGAAGGACAGCCCTTCCCACCTCGATCTCCACTCATATGAGTACAAATTGTAGAAGTAATTGATGATCATGGTTCCAATCTGATCCTTATCTTCAACCAACACTTCACCATCCCTCAATGAGTTAATGGAATTGATTCTCCTCCTAGCATTTGCAATTCTATGGAAGAATTTGATGTTTCTGTCCCCTTAAGCCAGGTAACCCTGGATTTTTGCTGCCAACATTTTTCTTTCACTCTAAGGGTTTCCCCATGTTCAAGCTTTAAGGCCATCCCCCCATGTTTAGACTTTAAGGCCATCCCTTTCTCATTTTTCTCTGAAGGTGGATTAGATTCCTCCAGTCCGTCCAGCTGGTCAGCCTCATTAAGTACCTGCGTTTTCCGGACCCACTTCCTTTCCCCATGAGACTGGTATCAATCCTTAATTTTTTTCCTTCATCAAAATCAACTTCCGACTCAAAATATAGCATTTCCTTATTAGGTGCATAGTGTCAGGTCCAGCTCGAATCACCGTGGTTTCTCCAACTGATTCTTTCAACTCCAACAAGAATGGGCATTGATTTAAGTAGGCCGAAGCAATACCCTTTATATTATAACGGGGAAATAGTCTTCCCTCCTTGGATATAATCATCCTATCCAGACAACATAGGATAAGATTGGCTTGATTGTTTGTCCAACTGAATCTTGTCCCCTCCAATGGGAGATCCACCAACTCGCTTTCCTGAATGAAATTCGACGAGTAGCCATGCTCCATGTAATCCTCCCGCCATTATTCTTTTCATGGGGGAACTTGACGGTATTAAAATCCCCACAACCCTTGTAATTCTTTGAGTTCTGCCTGTAATATTACTTAAATAGAGAGCAAGAATTCCTTTACTATCACATTAGTGGCTCTGAATTTTGCTTCTTCCCAAATGATGTTTATGCTGCCGCTGATCCTCTAGCATCCAGTGCAACCCATCCTTTTCCCTCTTCCCCACAGAGAATTTATGAGAGAATCCGACACCTCTGAAGCCTTTGATTCTAGCACCATCATTATGTCTATTCTTGTATTCCAAACAGTCTGTTTCTCCTCACATTCCAAAATATTATCTTCATTCTTAACTATTCTTCTTTTGCCCAACTTCTCCCTTTCCCCAACTCAGGCTCCTCAATTCCCTTAACCCCTTGACCTTCCTTTCTTTACCAAGCTTCCAGCTCATTTCCTTGTATCAATGTCCTTTATCATCTTTATAGTTTGCCCTATATTTTCTTCATATGAGATACCCAAATTCCTAGCCAAATCTAACATAGCCTTCCGCTCAGATTCGTGCATGTAATCTTCCAAGGAAGATGCCAAATCATCATTAAGAACCACCTGTAAAGTATTTCTGAGCTCCAACTCTAGAGGCTCTTCTTAAGTAGATTCTTTATTTTCAGATGCCTCGGGGTCCGCATTCTCTGGATTTTCCAACGATGCCGAAGAATTTGGTTCCTCTCCCTGCATGAACCCCGACTCCTGGAGTGAAAGAGCCTCAGGTGATGATTCATTGTCTTGACAAATATATGATCCCGCTAATGTACTCTAGAGAATCTTCTTAAGACGATTCTTTATTTTCAGATGCCTCGGCCTCTGCATTCTCTGGATTTTCCCTGCATGAACCCCGGCTCCTGGAGTGAAAGAGCCTCAGGTGATGATTCATTGTCTTGACAAATATATGATCCCGCTAATGCATCTTCCAAGCTAGCCACTACTCTCTCCACCCTGGTGAGATTTATGACGATACCGGGATTTTATCCAGCTTTATTTTTCAAAAGAAAAATATTAGCTTTTTTCCCCCAGGTACTGCAGGAAAGCATCCTGCACCTCCTCCTAGAAGATTCTTCTACCTCTTCCCAAACCTCCTGTTATAACACGATTTTTTCTAATATGGAGCTTTCGGATCCCTCAGCTGGATGAAGTTGAGTTTAAAATTGATTTTCATTTACTTGCATTTTTCGCTGCAAGTTTCTTGGCGGCCTTTACCTTTTCGACCCAGAGAAAGTCAATTATTTCATCGAAATTAGTGTGAGTCAGGTAAATTTGTCCAAACAAACAAGATCCGCCATATTATTTGGTCCCGCTTCAGCACCACCGGGCGCAACCTAGAGACATAAGTGGGGTTGTCTCTTATGATTGAACATCAAATGTTTTTTATTGCTAATTGTGGCAGGTGCTTTCCAAATTATCTGAGAACTGTAGATTCTGTTGAAAATCAGAAGATGTAGTTCAAATGTAATTTGGTTTCTTTGTAGCCTTAACATTTTTATTTTGCTAACCGCTTTTAAAAATACCAGAATCTGTCAAGCTCATGAACCAATTTGTTAGCCTTTGCTAACCAGTTACAATAGACATGGTAGTGTTTTCAGACTCAGCCTTGTTGTGATACCCTGACAAGTACGGGTTTATGATTTCTTGGCTGTTGAAGCCTGGAAGATGCAAAAATTCTACCTCTTTTCTTGTGTTTTCTCATCATGAACTAAAACAGATCCATGCATCTTGTCTTCTCCCCTTTAGTGAATTTATAATGCTGTGCGTAAGTGCTGTTTAGAATAACATCCTCAGAGATGGATATTTGATGTAGATGACATGTGTGTGGTGCAGGAATCTGAGGAACTTGTGTTGGAGGAGAAAACATGGCGAAGCACCATCCTGATCTCATCATGTGCCGGAAGCAGCCTGGAATTGCCATCGGTCGTTTGTGTGAGAAGGATGATGGGAAATGTGTTATTTGTGATTCGTATGTCCGGCCTTGCACACTCGTCCGCGTCTGTGATGAATGCAATTACGGTTCATTTCAGGGCCGGTGTGTTATTTGCGGGGGAGTAGGGATTTCTGATGCGTACTACTGTAAAGAGTGCACACAACAGGAGAAAGACAGGGATGGTTGTCCGAAAATTGTCAATTTAGGGAGTGCCAAAACTGATCTATTCTACGAGCGTAAGAAATATGGGTTTAAAAAACGATGATTGGACCGATGGGGAACCAACCCAGTGATCAAATTCTATTTATCCGGTATGTCTGTCATATGTCCTCTAATATTCTGATGTACTACTTTTGCTGTCTGGCTGATAAAAGAAACAGATGGGTTCATTGCTGTTGTCATTTCTGTTTCTAAACAAATATAAGGGTAGAAATTAGGTGTAGTTTCTGCTTTTTCTGCTCGCAAAGTACTACTATGTATGTCGTTAAAATAGGCCTTAATGTCGAATATACAGGTAAGATTATGCTAAAATATAATCTTATTTTCAAATGAGGTGCAAGTTTTTTATTTCTTTTATTCTTTTTGTGGCATTTAAAGACGCCTTAGTATGAATGCTGTGATTTGTTGTGCTAATGGTCAAGGCGAAGCCTACACGTGGATGAAGATGCGTTTGAATTGTTGATCCACAAATCACCATTAACACACATTTTTGTGCTAATATGAATCAGCTGTTTTATAATGCCTTGGCAACAATAGATATCATTGGTGACCAGGTAGTTGTTCTTACTTCCAGGCGCCCTAGAGACAGAAGGCTGAGAAAGCAAGAGGTTCCTCTTATATCTACTGGCCATTGTAGTTCGATGGAGGTGCGGAGTTTTTTTTTTTCTTCTCATGGAGTATTAGCTTACAATGTGTTTGAGAGTGGGGGGGGGGGGGGGGGGGAATTGAGAGGGCATCAGTGAGGAGATGACTATTCTGAATGGAGTTTCTCTTTTCCCTAATTTTCAGCCACTTTTTCACCCTCCCGTAGTAGCTCATGCCCTCTTCAGTCTCTTCCTTTTAATCCATGTTCCGCCCTTTCGGTTAGCTTTTCCTTATTTTGGGATTCTAGCTTGTGCAGCGAGTGCCTTTGTTGATATAGATGGTCAAAAACTGTAATGGCCCAGATTCAACAACTAAATCAACAAAATGTAGGGCTAGATAGTGGGGGTGTCTCACTATATTACAGTGAGGTTGAGCCCTACTGAAGCGTTCCTATTCAAGACCTTCGATCTGATGGCCAGTTTATATGAGACTCAGGGTCTAATCTTTATGCCAGATGAAGATCTAATTTGAAAGATAAGGTGCGAAAACGGGTTGCTTAGGAGAGCATTTGGATGTGCTAAATAATGCTAATCCCCTTCTCCAACACTGGAGAAGAAGGTAAGAAATTTTGAACTTTCTCTTGGTTTCCTGCCCCAAGGTAAGACAATGTATCAATTTTTTGTAATCATAATCATACCTTAGGATGATACCGTGAGGATGGGTCGTCCAAATCTAATGGGTTGGACTATAATGGCGGAGGATCACCATACACGTGAAAGTAGGGACCATGCTGTACATGCTCTGTTTCTTAGTAAAGTAAATTCGAATCCCATTTCTTCACTTAAAAATGAGCATAAAATTTGTACAATTTTACGATCTAAAGAAACAGAGCCTTATATGGAATTATGTCTGTCCAAAAATTGATGGTTTAGAATCGAATTTGGAAATTTAAGGAATATCTCCAAAAAATCATTGATTATTTAATATTATCCCCAAATTTCAGCCGAAATTTCAGGGATTTCATCATTTCGTACCGGCTAAAAAATTGCTTTTTTAAAATTTCGATCAGACTCCGAAATTTCGGTTTCAGTGAGGACTGAAACACATTGCGAAACCGAAATTTAAAACGTTGCACGAAGCACGAATGAAGCACAGTAAGTGTCTTTTAGGAATGTGCTTAACAACCCATCTCTTTTAGGAAGGTCCCTCTACATGCACGCAAGTGCAAGTAGAAGGACAGGGTAGCTCGCTTTGACTTCCAACACTTAAGATTGACCTCCTCAATATGTTTGATCCCTTTCCAAGCCTTCCTCTTCGTCAATGATTATGGGTCGCTCCTATCCTGTAGTTCGATACACTACTCTAAACGCCAGTTGCCTATACAGCAGCTTTGGTTCTCGCTACGCCCTCTCTAGACAAACGATTTGATTCAAGCCACTCCACTACTGGTACAGTAGCACCCTGCCTTAATAATCACATAGGCACCCGGGAACCCTACTCAGTAAAGAAGGGGCCTAAACGAGACTGCCAGCTGGTACGGAGGGACTAGCTTTGCTTCCTTCCTAGTCAAATATGCCTTATCCGCCTTATGAATGATAAAAGCAGTTTTTATATGGTGGCCGACCGTCCTAAATAAAGGGCAGAGAGAGAGAGAGAGAAAACCATTCCTCCTTAATTTTTGATCCAGGTCAAACCTCCTTTTTTAACTTTTAGGTTGATCAAAAACCAACGTGGTAGATATTTCCTCTCTCCGTCCTTTACATATAAAGGCCGGCCACCATATAATTTCTCTGATAAAAGACTCAAATAAAGAAAAAAGAAACTTCATGTAGATTGCTCGAACCACGCAACCTGATCAATGCGCTTATTCCCCTAAACAAGACAAAAGGGAATCCACGGCTCAAGGCACTTTTTAGCCCAAAAGGGATGTGCTGTTCTATCAGTGGCTCTCTCTCGTAAATGGGAGATTCAACAACTCGATGTCAAGAATGCTTAAAAAAAAAAACAGTAGGAAAGAAGCAGATTCTTTCATTTGTTGGGACCCGATTTATATTAATTTGCACCTCTTATTTCTCAGCTTAAATAGTACTAATCCCACTGAATCAGGCATCTTTCTTCTTAGGCTGGGCAGATTGTAAGAGGATGGATAGTGGTTTGCATTATTATTACTGTTGGAAAGAAGCAGTAAGTTGTTCCAAGTCATACGCATTGTTACAGGCGGCTGCGTTTACTAAGGGCAGCTGGTTTGAAACTCGCGATCCCTGTGATTTCTCGGCCCGTCACCAAGCTGTTAATATCGTAAGTGCCTTCATAGGAGAAAATTGGTTCCAAATCACAGAACGCCTGCAAAACCAGAAGAAGCATGATTAGATTAGAGGCAATCCACAGAGTATATCATTCATAGCCACAAGCGCCAAATTGATTATTTGAATCAGCTCAGTGTGTTCATAATAACCAGTAATAGGAAGGCAGGGTGCATTCAGGTGTCCAAGACTAACAAAGCCTAATGAGAGTGCATGCATGCTCAATCTCCAAGAAATAAGCATGAGCAACAAACTGATATAAGCATGAGCAACAAACTGATAATCAGACATAGTAACATGAAACAACAAAAGTGAGCAGATCATCAAGCCATAAAGACACAGAGATCTTATACCTGATGGTCCAAGATCCAGTGGATACAGATGAAAAAAACATGTGCTCTAGAGAAGAAGAGCAAGGAGAGAAAGAAGAAGAAGAGGAAAGAGGAAAGGGGAGAAATTTCATGAGAATAAGAGTCCCCCAAATCAAGTAGGCTCCGTTCTTTTATTAACTCAAAGACAGCGTTATAATAAAAGACCAAAATATAATTGCCCCTAAGTATAATCTCAAATACAATAACACCACCACTAAAACACACCCATATTTCAACATGTGCAAAAAAACTCCCAAAACATTTAGGCCAAGATACCCTTAATGAGGGTAAACAATGAAAAACAAAGAATTAAGACTAATAATGAACTAACTAAATGTGCATAGACATAATACAAATCCTTACAAGACATTATAACACTCCCCCTCAAGCTGGGTCATATAGAATTGGCATGCCCAGTTTGATACACGTATCCTCAGGAAGAGAAGGCCTTGCAGCCTTTTAAATGATGCGATGAAGACACATGCAGTAGAGCAAAATATCCATCAACAAGCACCTAAATGCAGCCTGCTTAAGATGCAAGTTTGTATCCTCAACAAGCACCAATGCGATGAAGGTTGCTAACAAGCACCTAATCTTAAGTTGGGATACAAACTTCCATCTTTAGCTATAAGCTATAAGGTTGGTCTGTTTTTATATTAAGCTCTCATTTAAGGGTGTCTTTGGACACCACCAAAATAAATCCTGATTTGCAAATAAGATTATTTTAAGTTAAATCATATTTGTAAATAAGACATTTAGGCCACTTTGGAAGCCATTGACAGAGACAAATATATAACTATTATAACCACTACCTGTGCAATATATATATATATATATATATATATGAGGAAAGTGTTGGTGAGCTTAAGCTCACCAAACTTATGGTGAGCTTAAGCGCCCAATCACATTGGGGCCTACTTTGTTAGGATGATCTAAAGCATTCATTTGAAAGGCCCTATCATAGATGGGGTGTGTACCAAAAATCAGCTCCATAGGATCATCCTAACCCATCCATTTGTGGAGGTCAAAA
Source organism: Tasmannia lanceolata (assembly GCF_043159265.1). Taxonomy (NCBI): domain Eukaryota; kingdom Viridiplantae; phylum Streptophyta; class Magnoliopsida; order Canellales; family Winteraceae; genus Tasmannia; species Tasmannia lanceolata. Next base: position 13,443,390 of record NW_027518693.1, read on the forward strand.
TGGACAGACATTATTTGTCCACAAATCTGCCCATTTTTGTCCTCCACAAATGGAGGGGTTAGGATGATCCTATGGAGCTGATTTTTGGTACACACCCTATCTATGATAGGGCCTTGCAAATGAATGGTTTGGATCACCACAGAAAATGTGGAACCCATGTGATTGGGGCGCTTAAGCTCACCATAAGTTTGGTGAGCTTAAGCTCACCAACACTTTCCTCTATATATATATATATATGAGGAAACTGTTGGTGCGCTTAAGCTCACCAAACTTATGGTGAGCTTAAGCGCCCAATCACATGGGGGCCCACTTTGTTAGGATGATCCAAAGCATTCATTTGAAAGTCCCTTACATAGATGGGGGGTGTACCAAAAATCAGCTCCATAGGATCATCCTAACCCCTCCATTTGTGAAGGACAAAAATGGACAGACACAAATCTGCCCATTTTTTGTCCTCCACAAATGGAGGGGTTAGGATGATGCTATGGAGCTGATTTTTGGTACACCTCCTATCTATCATAAGGCCTTACAAATGAATGGTTTGGATATATATATATATAGGAAACTGTTGGTGAGCTTAAGCGCACCAAACTTATGGTGCGCTTAAGCTCCCCAATCACATGGGTCCCACTTGTTCTGTGGTGATCCAAACCATTCATTTGCAAGGCCTTATGATAGATAGGGGGTGTACCAAAAATCAGCTCCATAGCATCATCCTAACCCCTCCATTTGTGGAGGACAAAAAATGGGCATATTTGTGTCTGCCCATTTTTGTCCTTCACAAATGGAGGGGTTAGGATGATCCTATGGAGCTGATTTTTGGTACACCCCCCATCTATGTAAGGGACTTTCAAATGAATGCTTTGGATCATCCTAACAAAGTGGGCCCCCATGTGATTGGGCGCTTAAGCTCACCATAAGTTTGGTGAGTTTAAGCGCACCAACAGTTTCCTCATATATATATATATATATATATATATATATATCAGATAAAGATTTCTGAGCGATACCTCAGATAGCTTATCTGAGCAAGCTCATATAAATAGGGTATGTAGCTATGTTGTTTGGGTTATGTTACATATTGATTCTATAGGGCCTAACATAGATAGGGTGTCCCTAAGAAATCATCTCCATAGGATCATGGTAAGCGTTGATTTGTGGAGGTTTAAAATGGACGTCTAGAAAATGGGTCCATTTTGTGCTTCCTACAGATCGAATGGTTAGGATGATCCTATGGAGATGGTTTGTTAGGAACAGCCAATGGAATGAATGGGTTGGATGAGTCAAACAACATGGAAGATGGTGTATTTATAGTGGCTTGCTCAGATAAGCTGTCTGAGCTATAGCACAGAAACCTCGGCCCTGTGTGTGTGCGCACAACTAAAGAGGCCTTAAGTTGTCTGCTAACGCGAGCCTCAACTTAATTGAGATGCACAGTAACAAAGAAAGAAAAGTGGTCAATCAAAAAGGGAAAAGAAGACAGTGGAAGGGTGTGAGAAAAAAACCATAGGGTTTTCAGGAGAGAGAGATAAGTTGAAAAGTCAAGGAAATGAAGATTTAATGATAAAGAAGAAATCGTGCAATTTTTAGTGCTGATTTTTGAAGAAAAGAAAACATAATGGAAGTTCTGAAATGGTAACAGGACAAAAGAGCTCGCATATTTTTGGGAAGTCTTATGGACTGTGGAAAGTCCCATCAGTTGACAAAGATCATTAGGATTGGACTAAAATAGAGGGTTCAAATTACTTAGGGGTTATGTAAGGTTTTTTAGGTTACACACAGAGAGAGAGAGAGAGAGAGAGAGAGAGAGAGAGAGAGAGAGAGAGAGAGAGAGAGAGAGAGAGATCTGTTTGTGTGTGGAAAAAGTACATGTGGACACCATAGAACTCCTATCGCCACCGTATAGAATCACTGGTCATGAACAACCTACTTAGTTCAATGTTTTATTTTTATTTTTTTAGAATAAAATAAGGTAATTGGCCAATAACATGATTCATTGACAAGGAAACTATGAAAGGGCATTCTTAGGATATCGTTAGAGATGGGCATGAAAAAAGCGCCAGAGGCAACCAAGAAGTGATCACAATGTACCTATACAGTACACAGTCCCATCCATGTGATTGACTGTTTATGTGTAGAGATATACAGCTGTATAACCTTACAACTTAAATAGATCAAATGGATTTCATGGATGTGAATAACTTACACGGAAAGAAAAAACTGTCTAAATCAGAAATATAGGACCATGAGTGACGTCTTAGATAAAAAAATTTGAAAGCAGAAGAAAGTCGTAAAAACCTTCGCAACTAGAAAATCAGCCAAGATTCCATTGCCACCAAGTAACTCACGCCCAAGAGCAACTGTCTCCCTTGCCTTCAAAGAAATCCATCCCTACATTATTCAAAATTATAACATGCTTCTGAGTAGGTATTAGCATCAGTTAAATTCCCAAAGGAATGCTCTAGTGTAATATATTTACCTTGCCCAAGCTAGCATGACCTGGAGTCATCTTTCCGGACTCATACAACTTGCAGAGGCGCCACCCAACCAGGACCATCGCTTGAACATTGCCCAACATCCGCACAAGTTTCTCTTGATTAATTTGAAATGCAGCCAAAGGTGCCCCAAACTGTTTCCTCTCCTTAAGATACCTGGTTCATCATCTTTTAGAACAGATGACAATGAAATAGAAATCTGGAAAGATACACAGAACAGAGGGTACAGCATTTCTTGTACCTGTGGCACATATCAAAGACACCCATTGATATGCCAATGGGTTGCCAGGCAACCATAACACGTGAGACTGCAAGAACCTGTCAATGGAAGATCGTGGTTAGTATACACTAAAGATAAAGTTATCAAACCACTACAGGAATCCGAGGGGAAATAGAGATACAGATAAAAGCAAGGAGACAACAATAACAAACGAAAAGAGACCACAGCAATGATTTAACCAGAACAAATTATTAACAAAGAGCATAAACACAGAAGGCTGAATCATTTCATCTTGAAAGGTGACATATTCTGAAATAGTGAGAATCATTGATTCTTTACAGAATCTGATCATCCATACCCAAAAGCATGCAATAAAAATCAGAATTCAACTCTACACATACACATGCAAACTTGCGAATGTACCAGCATAAAAGTAGATACGTAACGAAACCACCTAACCAATCACTTTCAGCGAACATTAATTCTGGTAACTTATTGAACAAATGGCCAAGATACGGCACAGCATAAAAAGGGCATGCCTTGAACATCAATATGGTCTTAGGGCATTTGAAGAACAAGAAAATATTGAGGAAAACCAAATCCAAGCGGCAAGAAGAACCCAACCTGCACAACTCTTACATTTATGGGCCCCAGTTTGTGTAAGTAGCATTGTCATTTTTTTTCGAGATAAAAAAATTATCCAAGAAAAAAATACAGGTGGGAAAGAGGCACATCTCTCAAAATAAACAGGCCATACAGAGAACCCACTTAGTTGACGGTAGGCCATCTGAATCCCAAGAAATCAGACAAATGGTGCAATTCCTTAGTGCGATAGAATTCTCGCAGCACTCTCTTTTCAACTAAGACGAAGGATTGTAGGAATAATGTTGTGACTAAACTGCATTTTGGGTATCCAGGAGTTGGTTGGTCTATATACGTGTACGGTGTCTGTTGAGAAGCTAGAGAAGGTTGACTAAAATAAGACACGATGACCTTAAATATTTCAGAGTTTGGTTTTGAGATCAATAGAAATTAGAATCTGAGGAGCTTATATTCTAGGAGGGAGATGGAGGGGCAACTTCTTCCAATTCAACAACTTATTCCTCTGAAGATGCTTGTACTACAAAACAAAACACTAGAAGCTGACTCCTAAAGTTCCTCCCTCAAGACAAGCAGAAAATCTGTTGATTACAGTGGCTCTTCGAGCTTGGAGACGGTAGCAGACAGTCAATTGCAGTCAAAACCTTTGCGCGAAAAAAAAGAAAAAGGAAAAACAATCTGTCAGATTTTCTCTCTCGCAACTCTCCCTCTCTCTCATTTGTGAAATCAGTACCCTATTTTTGGGTTCCCGTTTGCTGTGAACACAACAACAAAAAAGAAGAAGAAGAAGAAGAAGAAGAAGAAAACTCCATTGTCGTAAACCCTCAAACATCTCCTCTAGAGTTTGCCGCAACCCCCAATCCCCAAAATCCTTTGCCGTGAGCCCTCATTCACTCTGTTTTATGGGTTCTCCCCAAGTATTTCCTTTCTTTCTCTTTTGAATTCATTTGGAAAGAAATCTTCTTCCCAAATCCCTTTTGGCTCTCCACTCAAAACTCTAATCTCAACTCACAATCCCAAATCCCCTTCTGGACCATACTTTCTCACCATCATCCCATTTGGGGAAGCGAAATGGCTCCCAATACACACAATCTCACCTCCAAATCTCTTTTTTTTATTCTTTCTTTTCTATATTGTTTGGCTTCTATTCCTTTGTATTTGTGTAGATCTACTTCCCAAAAAGTGTTGTCTTGTATTGTTTTCTTGTGGTTCTTTTGTTCTTGCCTTGTTGTCATCTCTTTGTTTTTTCTCTATCTCTTTCTTAGCTTTCATGGCTTTTGGGTTGTTCTTCAAGGCGCACACTAAGTGTTCGATGAAATGCTTGAGAGAGGTGCGGTGCCTTGATTGTTTTCTTTTCATTGAAAGTTGAAGGTATTTGACCTTCAACTTGAGGGGGAGTATTCTCATGTTGTTCTCATGTAGTTATTTGTGTCTTTTCTTGGTGGAGTGTTGTTATGTTGTTGTCTTCTTGAGGGAGTTGCTATGTTATGTTGTCTTTTCTTGAGGGAGGGTGTTATCGTCTTCTCTTTATGTTATTCGTTCGTCCCCTTGGTGATTATTATCGTCTTTCTTGTTTTTCATGTCTTGTTTCATGTCTCTTTGTGTTGTACGGCTTTATGCCTTATCTCTTTGTTTGTCTTGATATTGTCCCTCTTGTCTTGTCATCTCCGGGCTCGTGTAGTTTCGCCCGAGAGGTAGTGTTATTGTTCTCCCTAGTTAGTCTTTGTCTTCTCTTACAGGTGACGGTCTTTTCCCGTCGGCCACTCTTTTCCGGGAGATGGTGTACCCATCGTTGGTTGGCTCCTTTTCGGGTGATGATGTTCATGCCGTCGACCTTGTCTCCAGAAGATGGCTTCCCCATCGTTGGTTATTTTCTCCCTCATTTTCCGGGCGATGGCTTCCATATCCATCGTTGGTCGGCTCTTTTCAGGAGATGATGTTCATGTCGTCAACCTAGTCTCCAGACAATGGTGTCCCAATTATTGGTTGGTTTATCTTTTCCCTCATTTTCTTCTTGTCTTCAGGCGGCGGCAATGTTCATGCCGTCGACCTTGGCACTAGACGATGGTTTCCCCATCGTTGGTTGGTTATCTTCTCTATCTCTTCTTCTCTCAAGGCGACAGTTTCCCCGTCGACCTTGTCTCCGATGGTTTCCCCATCGGTGGTTATCTTCTATTGGCGTGGTGCTGCTTAGCTGGTGTTCCTGCTCGTGGTGCTTCGTCGTTGCTCAGTGCACCTTTTTTGCTCGATGGATCGTTGCTATTCCCTGCCAAGGTACACTGTTCGATCCTTCGTCGTTTCAGACTTATTTGTCGGGATCTCATTCAATGGAGACCCGGTTGTGACTGCTCTAGCCGTAGTGCTACTTTAGGGGGAGCTGTTCCCTTTTGGTGGCCGCTGATCTCGACGACCGTACTCTCAATGTGGCCATTATCTTTTGTTATGCTTTACTTATGTATTCACCACACCAGCTTGAGGAGTGTTATACCAAGATGGATGTGTGTATGAGATTATGTATTTTTAGTTATTTTTAGTTGTTTGTTGTAGTTTTCTTTATACCAAGATGGAGTTCCATAGCATACACACTCCAGTTTGAAGGGGAGTGTTGAATAATGTATTAGGGCAGTCTAGACATTACTTGTAGTAGTTAGGGGTATTGTAGTAATTGTACATTGTTGACCTAGTTTGGGCCTATATATACATCATATTCATGAGGAGCTCCCTAGTGGAGACTCTCCATCTCTCTACTCCTTTTCTATTTCCTCTCTTCTAACCCTAATCTCATTTCTAACAGTCTTGAGATCCAAGGTGCACACCGAGTGTTTGATGAAATCTTTAAGGGAGGTGGCCTGCCTTGAAAATGGATGGTGTTGTCCTTTTGTAGCCTTCGGGCTGCTGTAGTTGCACCCTCGTTGTTGGTAGTTCGCCTTGTTGGTGTGATTCTCTTTATGTTGTTCACCCTTCTTTGTTGGTGATTTGTTGGTCGGTTGGTTTCTTCTTCGTGTTGTTCCTTGTTTCCTTCTGCTTGGTGTTTTCTGTTGGTCACCATTCTTTGTTAGTGGTTCGCATTGTTAGTTGCTTCTGCGCATTATTAGTCGTTTCTCTTCCTTGTTGTTGGTGCTTCTACACGTCACGTGTGTGTAATTGCTTTGCGTAGTTTTACGCATTCGTTGTGGTTTGCATTGCAATCCACCTTCTTGTCTATAGCTACATGCCCGGTCGTTAGTATTGCTTTCGGCCTTGTCTCTTCAGGCGACGTGCTGTTCGCCGTCGTTGGTTGGTTGTCTCTCTAGGCGACGTGCTATCCGCCGTCGTTGGTCGGTTGTCTCCTCAGACGGCGTGATGTCCGCCGTCGTTGGTTGGTTGTCTCTCCAGACATTGTGGTGCCCCCGTCGTTGGTTGGTTATCTCTCCAGGCGACGTGCTGTCCCCCGTCGTTGGTTGGTTGTCGTGCGCTCCTTTGTTGAGCGCATTTTTCGTTGGTTCTTGCATCCTCACCTTTCAGGTGATTGTCGTTCTTCTTCTATCAGTGATGTTTTGTTTGCTGATGTCTACTCATGATGCTTCGCTGTTGTTCTTGTGCGTGCCTTTAGTGTGCTTATTTTATTCGTGTTGCACTGTAGTTTCCATGTTGAGGTGCTTCTGTTCGATTGTCGTTGGTATGCAGCTTAGATGGCCATTGCACTAATTCAAGGGGGCATTGTGGTGATCGCTATGGCAGTAGTGTTGATTCAGGGGGAGTGTTGTACCAAGCTGGCCGTGTGTTTGGGATTATTGCTTTTTTGTTGTATGGGTATTATAGTTTTTTGTTGTAGTTTTCTTTGTAACAAGCTAAAGTGTGAAGTTGTATTGTATATACATTCCAGCTTGAGGGGGGAGTGTTGAAGTGTGTTGAAGGGTATGTTGGTCATTACATGTAGTTTGAGGGATATTGTAGTCTTTGTACCATGTAACCCTAACTTGGGCCTATATATAATCATATTACATGGAAGAGCTCCCTAGTGGAGACTAATCATCTTCTCCCTCACTCTTCTCCTTCTTCTCTTCCTTACTTTTCAACACTAAAGAAATGATGTAGCCTAGGCAAAGTTCAAGTAGACTATTTCACTGTGACCAAAACAACCCTCGCATAACTCATATATGCTAGTGAATTATGGTCAACAAAATGTATCCAGGACTGTAGACAATTAATTTTGTGAATTAGAAATGCAAAACAAGCCTTAAATTAAGGATAGGATGTATTATGTAATTGCTTATTTGATAGTTAAGCATGACAATACGGTTGTCCATTCTATTCAAAGAATCTCCGTTCCATAACCATACATGAGACTTTCAACTCATATGGCTCCTCCCTTCTGTGCATAGTAATAAGGAGAATAATCCATGGAATAAAAAAAGATTGAAATATTCTCATTATGAACTGACAGGGGCTGGTGTTTCTACAAGACATCTCTAGCAAAACAAGTGCAACAAATAATCAACCATTTGACTGCAGTTAAAATGGAACATCAATACATATTTGCTTCAAAACAAATGCAATTTTTCTACACCTATTCTGCTTCACACTATAAATGGTTACACAGAATGACTCAAGCTAAGTTCAGCCCAACTTTAATAAGATCAATGGAAGAATCAGATTTGTTTTAAACAAGATTTCTCATCCCTCATTATTGAGAAGCATGATAGATCAAGCAAAAGGTTATAACAATAAAAACTGCAACTGGTATACCATCATACCTTGCTTGTATCCTGAAAAGAATTGACACCAGGTAATCTATCTTCATCAGGGACAAACACTTCCTTCAAAAGAATATCACCATTCTGAACCATCCTTAGGCCAATTTTGTTTTCTATTTTAGAAACCCTTAGTCCAGGGGAACCTTTTTTCACAATATATCTGCATGCAATCAACACAAGCACAGAAAATGTTATAAAAAGCATTAGGCATGACAGAGTATTCTGCTAAAAGATGACATTATCTTCAATATCTTTGATTGTGCGATGAGGGTGCTCCATTTTCTTAAAAAGCCTCCATGTCATACATGAGACAACATGAGTGCCACACAAAGACAAACAAGTTAATTAAGATAAAACCCTAACTTGGACAAACAAGTTAATTAAGATAAAACCCTAACTTGGACAAACAAGTTAATTAAGATACAACCCTAACTTGGCTTTTCCAAAATTTCCAGAATCCTAAATATGTAATTTAAATAGTTGTAATGTATTTATGCTTTACAGAACGAACATCGTGGTATGTTTTCATTATTGTCATACAACAATGCAAGGATTCTCTTTGCGACCTCTCTCTCTCTCTCTAAAAGAAGTTAATAGGAACATTTTAATTAACAGATATGCAATGCTTTACCTGGCTGAAGCATAAAGAGATTTGGAGTGCCACACATGAAAATTAGTTAAAGGCATAAAGCTGAACTTCAATAGTAGCTTCCACAAGGTAATGCATCAAGAAGCAACTAGTGGAAAGGCAGAATTTGGTTGCATTGCAGTAGCATCATTTCTGTTAACTTTGCTTTTTTGCAGGGCCTGCATGTCAAGCACAAGCTATGGTGGCTGATGCTTGGATTATTTGGTAAGGAATAAAGTCCCTTCTCACTTTTTGTCAAGCAAAGCTTTGGATTGACCGAGATTATTCCATAGCAATTGAATAGCCGAACGGACTTCATTCCTCCTTGGAGATTTAGAGTGAATTCAAGGAGATGGATGAGATTTTAAGTTCTTTGGAAACGAGATGCATTTTCCACTTCCGTAGAGAGTGTGACAATTTTCTTTCTAATTTTGTGATTTTTTTGTACTAATATTATTTCTGACATTACATTCTATAAGTTAAGCTTTGTAGGGAGGGAAGCGATATTCTTGTCAATTTTGTTTTCTCCGTTTGTACTTGTTTGAGCTTTCATTTCTTTCACATAGATTGGGTTATCTCTTTAATATCTTTGATAATAGTTTTTTTTTGCTCTGAATATTTGTTATGCCCCTATTAATGAAATTAAATGTCCTTGCTAAAATGTAATATAAAAGAAATAACCACACGGAAGTATGACATTGGAGTTTCAGATATCTGATGCTGAGCATTCATGACCACCGCCAACAAACATCCATGTCAAAGTTACATGGGTCTCTATGCAAATGAAATGATATTTGAACGTTGAAGGATCTGATGGAAGAGGTCCAGAAATGGAAGAAAAATGAATGAGTGTTCGTTGGGAACATCCAGCAAAGAGAGAAACGTAGCTTGACCTGATCTTTCAATCTGGAGACCAAGGGACTAGAAATGTGCATGGTTCCCTACGTGAAATTCGGGTCGAGATACTAGTGTAGAGAACGGGTGAACTAAGAGGCTTCCCATTGTATGTTGTCCTCTAATAGGAGCTTCGGCTTAATTCCCATCTTCAACAAGAAATTCAAGGAAACAGAAAGAGCAAAGACGCCCTATGGTTTGGGATTTGTTTGAAATGGAGGTAGGGTTAGAAGAGAGGAAAAAGGTTAGAAGAGAGGAAGAAGAAGAGGAGTAGAGATGATGGAGAGTCTCCACTAGGGAACCTTGGGTAACCTCGAAGTAAAGGCATCATCCACATTACATCCATCCATCAATTGTGTATGTGGATCACAAGTTATTTCTAAAGAGAGGCGAGAAGGCGCTTCTATCCTAATCGGGTGTGGGGATGACATTATACTTATAAGAGGCGATAAGGGATACATCAGTTGAAACAATGCCTCAGTCATTCGAGATACTTTCTAAGGATTGAGATGGCCATATCTTCATGTGGTGTCTTCTGCTTGCTGAGAATTATGCATTAGACATACTGTCAGAGTCTAGTAACCTTGGGGTAAAACCCATTGAAGCTCCCATGAAGCTGTCATAAGTCATCTGCATATGTCAGGTAACCTCGTGATAATCCAGTAGTTATCATGAGAACATTGGCAAGTTAATATATATATATATATATATATATATATATATATATATATATATATATATATATATATATATATATGACAAAAATGAGTGTGCAGTCGACCGCACCAAGCTTAGGTGCGGTCGAGGGCCCCAAACTCATGTGGGCCCACTTTGTTTGGATGATCCAAAGCATTCATTTGAAAGGCCCTTACATAGATGGGGTATGTACAAAAAATCAGCTCCATAGGATTACCCTAACCCGTCCAAAAGTGGAGGGCAAAATGGACAGACACCGTTTGCCACAAATATGCCCATTTTGGCCCTCCACTTTTAGAGGGGTTAGGATGATCCAATGGACCTGATTTTTTGAACGCACCCTATCTATGATGGGGCCTTGCAAATGAATGGTTTTGATCAGCACAAAAAATGTGGTACCCATGTGTTTGGGCCCTCGACCACACCTAAGCTTAGGTGCGGTCGACCGCACAATCTTATTCCTCTCTCTCTCTCTTTCTCTCTCTCTCTCTCTCTCTCTCTCTCTCTCTCTCTCTCTCTTTATATATATATATATATATATATATATATATATATATATATGAGGTAAGTTACCTACACAAGTGAGAGAACATTTCCTACACAATCTCATATGAGAGAACATTTCCTACACACTTGTGTAGGTAAGTTACCTACACACTACCTTAAAATACAGTGGGGGCCCACATTGTTTGGGTGATCCAAACCATTCATTTGAATGGTCCTCACATAGATAGGGTGTTCACAAAAAATCAGATCCATAGGATCATCCTAACCATTCAAACTATGGAGGCAAAAAATGGACTAATTTGTGAAGGTTTATACACGTCCATTTTACCTCCACAAATCGTAGGGTTGGGATGATCCTATGGATCTGATTTTTTGTAGACACCCTATCTATGTGAGGACCATTCAAATGAATTGTTTGGATCACCCAAACAATGTGGGCCCCCACTGTATTTTAAGGTAGTGTGTAGGTAACTTACCTACACAAGTGTGTAGGAAATGTTCTCTCATATATATATATATGGCCCCAACAATATGGGCCCACCTTGTTTTACGCTAACGTTAGCAGGAACCCTTTCCTCTCTCTCTCTCTCTCTCTCTCTCTCTCTTTCTCTCTCTCTCTCTCTCTCTATATATATATATATATATATATATATATATATATATACTAGTAAAAAACCCCGTGCGTTGCACGGGCCGACAAAGAACTGTACAGACCACATCATAGGTTGATCCAAACCGTCCATGTGATGGAACACAACATCAATAGGTTGTGCCCGTAAAATCATTTCCATAGGCTGATCCTAGCCCTCCAATCTATAAAGGTTTCCATAATATGTTGTTCCTCTTAAGGTGCCCGGGATTCGTAAATATTTTTAAAGGTGTCCAGAATTCGTAATATCCTGAAAAAAATTTATTCAGGAAAAGAAGTTTTTTTGTAATTGTCATATTTATATACCTTTTCTTTGTAGTTTTTTTCTGTAATTGCCATATACAGGTACCCGTTTCGGTACTTTTTTTCCGTAATTTTGAGACTTTCAAGCACTTTGTCCGTAATTTTCCTCCAAAACTTTAGTACCTAATGATTATTATTGGTAGGTTCCTTCGGTACTTATTATTGCTAGCCACCTTTCAAGAAATAGTATTTCCGTGCAGTTTTCACCACGTCGACCTTTGGAGAAGGTGGCTAGCAAATACCTATAAAAGCGAAAATGACATGAAATAATGATTCGAAATTACCGTCGACGTGTTAATTCCACAGTTTTTTCAAATAATTTAGAAAATTCAAACCTTTTCTCTTCTGCTATATATATATATATATACTCCCCAAAATGTGGGACCCATGTGATTGGGCAAGCTAGCTCATATGAGAAAATTGTTGGTGAGCTAGCTTGCCCAATCACATGGGGGTCCACTTTGTTAGGATGATCCAAAGCATTCATTTGAAAGTCCCTTACATAGATGGGGGGTGTACCAAAAATCAGCTCCATAGGATCATCCTAACCCCTCCATTTGTGGAGGACAAAAATGAACAGACACAAATTTGCCCCATTTTTGTCCTCCACAAATGGAGGGGTTAGGATGATCCTATGGAGCTGATTTTTGGTACACCCCCTATCTATGATAAGGCCTTGCAAATGAATGGTTTGGATCACTCCCCAAAATGTGGGACCCATGTGATTGGGCAAGCTAGCTCACCATAAGTTTGGTGAGCTTAAGCTCACCAACAGTTTCCTCATATATATATATATATATATATATATATATATATATATAGAGAGAGAGAGAGAGAGAGAGAGAGAGAGAGAGAGAGAGAGGAAAAGGATTGTACGCTAGCTTGGTACGCTCGAGTGCCCCAATCACATGGGTCCCACATTTTTTGTGGTGATCCAAAGCATTCATTTGCAAGGCCCTAACATAGATAGGGTGTGTACCAAAAATCAGCTCCATTGAATCATCCTAACCCCTCCACAAGTGGAGGGCAAAAATGGGCAGATTTGTGGTCTGTCCATTTTGCCCTCCACAAATGGATGGGTTAGGATGATCCTATGGAGCTGATTTTTGGTACACACCCCATCTATGTAAGAGCCTTTCAAATGAATGCTTTGGATCATCCTAACAAAGTGGGCCCACATGTGATTGGGCACTCGAGCGTACCATAAGCTTGGTACTCTCGAGCGTACAATCCTTTTCCTCATATATATATATATATATATATATATATATATATATATATATATATATATATACGACCATCACTCATCCTGAAGTTGCATACACAGTTAGGGTTATCAATCAGTTTATGCACACTCCTAGAACCTCTCATATGGAGGCTGTCCATCATATTCTAAGACAGTGTAAGTCATCAGTAGGTCATGGCATTTTTTTTGTTTAAAATAATAGCCACTTTGACATCACAGCATATGCTGCTGCATATTAGGCAAGTTCACCAGTTGACAGGAGATCTGCTTTAGGCTATTGTACATTTGTCGATGGAAACTCAATTAGCTGCAAAAGAAAGAAACAAAATGATGTGCTCACTCTAGTGCAAAGACTGTCATTTGGTAAGAGAGAGTTGATTCGGGAGAGATCTCTACACCTTACATTCATTTAGGATAGAGTTGGCAGATGTCTTTAAAAAGGCTCTTCCAAGGAATCAACATCAGTCACGGTCTTCCAAGTTCAGAATGTTCAGCAACTTGGTCATGACAGAAAACACAAAGAAGATATACTTCCCCATTCCCCACTTTTTCTCTAACAAAGTTGTAGTCAACCTCGATATGTTTGGTTCTAGCATGAAAACTAGGTTTTGTGACATCTTAATTGCACTTTGATTGTCATACAAACAAAATATAAGAATCTGATCTAAGGCGAAGCTCCTGCACAGGATGTGTAAGCCAGAGGGTTCAACCTTGGCAATCTTCTAGGTCATGTTTTGATGAGTCCAAACACCATTTGGTCCTTTACTAGTTAGTTGTACTAATGTGTGTTTTGTGTTAGCTAATTAGTTGAAGTCCCTATCAAAGATCAAAGTCAAGGTGACATGGATCAAAGGCAAGAATAAAGATTTAAGATCAATGGAACCAAAGAATGGAGAAGAAGATCCATGAAGATGAGATCAGGACTTGAAAAAGATAACCCGTACGGTGTGGCTCTTTGGCTTCAAGTCATGGGTATCCTCCCCATTGACGAGGGTTCGAATCCCCGGGCTTACCCGATGCGCGTGAACTACGGGTGATTGCGCGCATCCATAGAGAATAGTCCCGCCCGAAAAATTGGGATGGGGATACCCTATGTCATAAAAAAAAAGACCTGAAGAAGATCTCAACTTGAGTATGTAAGTCAAGTCTTAGAATGTAGATTGTGAAACATAATCCCTCTTGTAATATCCTATAAAGGCACAAAAAGGGAATCAAAATAAGTTAAATGAATTAAAGAAATCAAGAGGGCCAAGACCAGAGAGCCAATCTGGACTTCAGATGTCAAAGAAACCACTTTGGTAGTTGTTCGGTCAACCAACTCCCGAAGGCCAAAACTAGCTTATATATATAAAAATCCAGATTGCAATGCTCGGTCGACCGCCGAAGGAGCTGTTCAGTCGAACAACCCTAGAAATCTGCCAACGGACTGAGATGATCGTTAAATATGTAAAACGGCTAGTGTTTTGTTCCTTCCTCAGTAAAAAGGGGTCTAAGCCCCCTAAACTATATTGGAACACTCTTAAGGCTTATTTGAACACGTAATTGAGTGGGAAATCCCTTGGGCCTTTATTGGACTATTGTTTGAGGGATTAGAATTAGGGATTTCATTTGTATATCCTAATTGAGAGATTTGTAGTGCGTGTAAAATTGTAAACCTCCTTTGAGAGGATTATTTTCTTTGTACATTTGGTGGAGGGCACCTTGTCAACCCTTGAAGATGAACAGGGGACAAAGCTCGGGTTGGTGGTGAGGCACCTTGGAGAACCTCAGCAAGCTCGGGATAAAGCTAGGTTGTAAACGGTTTGGACTTCACCCGTAAGAAGTCTGGATAGAAGCCACGGGAGGAGATATCTCCGTGACGTGGATGTAGGCCGGCTTGTGCCGAACCACTATAAATTTCTGGTGCTCTTTTTCTATCTCCTCTCTCTAGCATTATTCCTATCTTGCATTGGGTTTGTGTTAATTGCTTAATTTGTCCATGCTAAGCTCTAAAGTAATTGATGTCACGGCCCTATACCCCTGAACTAGAGCTGGAAATAGTATGATGATTCTTGCCACTTCAAGATATCAAACATCCATTCAACATAACACAAAATCATGTGATCGTTCTCCTGGTATTAGGGTAATTGATGTAGATCAACTGAGAGTTCAGGTTCAGTTTGCATAAGAACGACCAGTTCGATTCTGATTTTTTTTTTTTTTTGGTATCACAAACTGAACAGAAACTGTGAGGATGTTAGAATGGTTTATAATGACCAACACCAACAGATGTGAGTTCTGTTTTCGGCAGAAGAAATCGTGTCTTGTGTTTGGAACTCAGAATTCATTGTTTTCAACCTTGCTAAGCTAGTCTATCTGAACTCCTGTAGAAATCTGTGTTAGATCTGAGATCTTGATGCAGGATTCAATCTTGTTGACTTTGTTTTTTACATAGTTTAGTACTGTTTTTTTAATAAAAAAATATATGGTAACAATCAAGAGGCAATAAATTCATCTATCGCATAAATCAACTAGCAATCCTCATTTTCCTCTTTCCACACCACAAAAAGATAAAACAGATTCCAATACACCATAAACAATTTCGCAACCATAAACAAATGCCAGCAACAATAAAAAAAGATGTCTGGTAACAATTAAAAGACGATAAACTCATCTACGAATAGTATAAAGCAATTAGCAATCCTCATTTTCCTCTTTCCACACCACAAAAAGATAAATCATATTCCAATACACCATAAACAATTTCTTTCATTCTTTCTTCCAGAATTACAACAAGATCGAAATGATAACAAGAGACTGTTGAAGATGCTATGACTATCAAATAAAAATATAAAAATGTATATCTATTCCAAACTGTTAGAAATAAATATCTGAGATATAGGTCTGAAGTAAACAGAGCCTCGAATGAAAAGAAACCCAATGAACAGCCCCAAAATTGAACTGGGAAATAAAATCTGCAGCCAATCTTCCATGGGAAGATAATGAGGGATTCACGAACACAGGGATGTCGTGTCGATGTAACGTCTGGGATCTCACATGTGCCTGCCGGGATGTCAATCAAACGAAGATAAACCCACCTCGAGCACACTGACAGGGGAGAAAGGAGTTTCTGATGCAGACTGCACCAAATTCAAATTCAAAGGGGAACACACTGCTATGCTATGGAAGTTTTGCCAGAGTGGCTAAATCAACTCCAGGACGAAGAATAATCATTAGTTAATCTCGTTTTGAGATTTCCCCTATTCACAGCCCTAACAACTTATTTTTGATCTCTAAAACACTGAAACTTTATAACTTCTATCCAATTAGAAAATAAATAACTAATAATAAGCAATCCTAATAATGTCAAATAAACCGACAAAATAAAAGAAATAAAACTATTAGTTGTTCAAGGTGGCCCACCAATCACCATGATCAATAAAATGTTGGTCACTACCATGCCGCTTGCGATGGGCCCCATTATCCCAAAACTTATGTGAAGATAACTCCACAATGTGAAAGAGCTGCCTCACTTAAAATAAATACAGCACAAATGGAAAAGTGTGGGTATCTAATGTGAAACCCCATAGGAAATGGACCGCACTAATCCACAACTAAAATTGGGACATTACAAAGAAATCAGCGCTAGATGGATCCCCACCTAATACTCCAGTTGAATTTGCATGGTAGCTCCCATGTTAATCCAGTTCCGGTCATGATTAGCAGTGTGCCTGAAGATTCAGAGGGTGTGATTATCAAAGATTTTTCTAATTCTATACACATGGACTCTAGGGAAATGGAAGCCCATGAGGTACTCATTGGCCTTCGAATTTCAAGGAGACAGTTTCATGCATGTTATGAATTGAGGGGATACATGAACTTGTTACATAGGCATCAAATACAAGCCCCCCTACTGATGGAGCTTAGCTGACATGATCATGGACGTTGTAGACCTTTGTAAAGCCCTTCTCCCCTCCTCAGGCATGCTCCTAAAAGCTCCAAAAATACTGAAAACTGAGAATCCTTGCTCGAGAAGGCATTGATGGGCTGAGCTTGTGGTCGGATATAAGCTCCCTCTTTTGGATTGTTTTTTGTTGAGGCCTTCATCTTTTGTTTTTCTTTGTTGTTATTCTTCATTTGTTATATTTCCAAACACCAGCATCAGTCCATATTTGGATGCTTTAAGGGATAAGTAGCAATCATTGAATGCGGAAAAGAAACCTTATTTACCCATTTATCTGGTTTGTGGTTGTGTTCCGAGCAAAAACAACCAATACATCTGCAAAAGTGCTGTTTCCTATCCAGCGTTTTTGACCTTCAAGTATCCAACCTCCTGATACCTGCTCCTCGCACACAAATAACGCGGTTAAGAACTTGAACTTCAAAATAATGATACAAGCAGAGAATTAAAGGCAATTTCTTCTTAAGGAATTCTAACAGATGTAGATCAATGCCACTTTGAAAACATAAAGAAGGGGCTGAATAATTGGACCTTTGTTGCTGTTGTTCTCAAAGAGCTAGCATCGCTTCCATAGTCAGGCTCAGTTAAAGCCTGAGATACATATATGAATTGATTTAGTGACTCCACTAAAGATATAAGACAACTAAACTGAGTTTGTAAAAAGCTGTCCATTGTGCTGTACTGGAGTTGCTTACCCAACACGCAACAGTATCCAATCGTGCCAATGAAGGCAGGTATTTCTGCTTTTGTGCCTCCGACCCACACAGTGCTGTTCTTGATAGTTTGGACAAACAATGAAAAGTCATAATACCTCATTCATGACCAGCTTGTGATTTTGAAATAGGGAACGAAAGTTGAGATTTACCAATTGTGAGCATTGCCAAAGAAGAATGCACCAAAACAAAAGTAGAACAGCTTGCATCAACTCTGGCCATTTCTGCTGTAGCAAAAGCGCTTCCAGTAATGGACAGCCCTGGACACCCATAACCCTGATCAATAAAAACTATTAATTGCCAATCTAGAAATTTTCAATCTTGAAAACAACCAGGAAGCAGATGAAGATGCACTACCTTAATTGTCCCACCAGCAGCATTCAGTGAGGCAAGTTTTGGAATAACATGGAATGGAAACTCCGCTTTCTCCCAGTACTGAAGACCAACGGTAGGCATATAGCATTTGCATG
This sequence comes from Tasmannia lanceolata, assembly GCF_043159265.1. Lineage (NCBI taxonomy): Eukaryota > Viridiplantae > Streptophyta > Magnoliopsida > Canellales > Winteraceae > Tasmannia > Tasmannia lanceolata. The sequence goes on from NW_027518693.1 coordinate 13,461,487, forward strand.
AGTAAGGTTAAAACCAGAACAAAATGAGAGAAAAACAGAAAATAGTGAAAGATCAAGTGGGGTGTTTTCATCTATAATCAGAATAATATTCATTATTCCGTTCGGTTCCATTCATTGAAAGCAACAAACGAAAATGGATAATTCCAATTTGACCAGTTGAGATTTACCAAATTCAAGGTACTGTAATTACCATAATGATGCAAGCATAGTTTATAAACAAACCCTTAATTCAGTAAAGATGATTCAAGAGAAGGAGAGGGTTGACAGAGATCCAAACGTAGGCCCGAAGGAAAATTCAAACATCATGACAACGTCAACAGTGACCCTACATAGGTCCACTCGTCATGAAAATTTGCGAACATAGTTATGATAATCAAAGATGATTCATAGTGATGTTTTATTTAACTTTTGGGGAAATTCAAGTAGATTTTGATGGGCCCTAAGTAATGAAAATGTGTAGTGTTTTAGGACAGCAACATGTACAACATTTCTATTTTTTATTTTGGGTTGCCATAAAATAGAATATAGGCTTTATTTGGGTTGATCTAAGTAATGAGATTGGTCTTACACTAGTGATTAGGATTAAGCTAAGGTTTTAAGATTCTTTAGGCCTACATATATACATATTTCTACATGAAGTTTTTATGTACTTTTAAAGAGATCAACAACTATTACGAGCCCTCCCTTTGGGTTTTGGGTATAACCTACTTGGATCATCTTTTAATTATTTATTTATTTACTTTGAATGGTAGAAAATTTCAGTGAATGAATGAAAGACCGAGAAAGTCAATACAAGCGAAAAGGAGAAGAAAGAAAAACACAAAAAATACACGAGAACCCCTACCAAGAGAGGAGGAAAAAACAAGAGACTCAAGGAGGGAGAAAATCAAACAATTCCAAGCCCTCTCTATGGACTCCATCCCTTGCTAACCTATCGGCATCCCCATTTGCCGATCTGCTTACATGATTGAAAGATATGTTTGATTCGCCCACTCAGCCACTCTATCATAAATCTCATCGAAGGAACTAGCAAATCCCCACGGATGAGAATGTGACCCCTAAGCCATCGGATTACATTGAGAGAATCCCTTTCCACTATCACCTTATTCATGTCTTCATTTTCCACCAACTTTATTCCTTCATGGACTGCACGCACTTCTGGCTCGCTTGAGTCTGCAACCCCTATGGGAGATGCCCCTGGATTGCCCAAACTAGACCCATCAAAATTCAGCTTCAACATGCCTCGGTCAGGAGGAACATGCCTAGCTCAGGAGGCTCCCAACTCTGCACAATCTTGGGGATCTGCTCTGAACTATGGCAAACGTTCTTCCACCATTACCAAAGATCATATGCTGATACAAACCTGAAACATGGCAGGGTCTTGACCCAAGATGTTATTAGGTCTATCACTTTGATGAAGATAAATGAGGATATCTTGGAATGACCTTTAAATACATCCGCATTTCTCTCTTACCACAACACCCACAATGTTGCTAATAGAGATACATTACACAATATCTTCTCTTTTTTCCCCATGGGACTGATGACCATCCTACGAATAAATCTATGAGCTTGGCTGGAAACACTATGCCAAATCTAGCCAAAACGCTAATCTACACCTCTCTAGCTACGCTGAAATTCATAAACATATGGTTTACTGTTTCTCCGGCCTTAATGCATAGAGCACAGTGATCGATGTTGATCATCTCACGCTTACGTAAAAAGTCCACCGTCTGTATCCTTTCTAGGAGAACCGCCCAACCAAACACACATACCCTAGGTGGTAATTGGAAACTCCAAACTTTGGCTACTCTCAAAGATACATGGAAAGACACAAGCTGATGGTAGAGCAATTTGACAGAGAAATCCCCAGACAAGTTCTCTTGTTTGTGAAGATCTGTTGGATTATTTGTGTGATTGTTCAATTTTCTATCAAGTTTTTCTACTTTTGCTGGATTACTAGTAGAGTTACTTGTATAAAATTGATATCAGAGCAAACTTGATTCAGGAAAGCTTTTGAAGATTCATGATTACAGAAGACATATATTGATCCACATGAAAGGCTCGATCAATTAGAGCAAAGTCTCAATGTCACAAAGGCTAGATCGACTCACGTTGGTCTTTAATAATATTTTGATCAAATATATTCTCTCTCTCTCTCTCTCTCTCTCTCTCTCTCTCTCTCTCTCTCTCTCTCCATGTTTGTGAAGATCAATTGGATTATTTGTGTGATTGTTCATTTCTCTAGCAAGTTTTCAACTTTTGGTGGATTCCTAGTAGATTTATTTGCATGACAAAGCATTTATCAAAAGTAACAAATAAAGATGCATAATTCAATAATTGAGGTTACCAAATTTGAGGTACTGTAATAACAGATCATAGAACCAGAGATATGAATTCCCAATATCTATTAGTAAAATGGCATATAAAGAAAATGATACCTCTGCCATTATTGGAGCTATCTCTTTTTCCATGACCACACTAACATTCTTACGCAAAGCCTGCTCCTCCGGAGTCAATAAATCATTAAACTGAAAATAGTCTGAAGCTGCAGTTGATACAATTTTAAGATATGATGAGAACAGAATGCATCCATCCACTCTTAAATATAAACTGAACCTGCAGCTAGAGATGTCCATTAAAAAATACGAATGAGTATAAATGTATTAATAAATTTTATTAATTATCACGATCCAAACAATGCAAAATGCAGAGAAGAATGAAATGACAGTCTTAAATCAATTGTTGTCATTCATGACTTTCCAAGCTTCTAATAGATCTGATAAGAGTAAAGCTCAAGGGAAACAAACTGACGCCCAAACAAATTAAGGAAAAACCAAATAAGTAAAGCGAACAGGGTTCTCCCACTCTAGTCTATGCATTATAAAAAAGTCCCTTAAGATACCAATCAATTAGGTGAGTTTTAAGGAATTATGTTCAGTGCAAGCCAAGAAAAGGCAATGAAGGTTGGCATGGACTAAAGACAAAGGGTTTAATGATCCACAATAAACACATAGATAATGGTTAGGCAATGTGGTACTGGGATACTATACAAAATTTGTTCAGTGGTCTCCACCTTTGCAGCAAATTCTACATTTAAAGTTGTCAAATACAAGATTCCAAGGGGGGCTCCCAAATGGCAAAGCACCCCACCTTCTGACCACGGAGATCATGAATAAATGTGCCGACTCCACATTGTCTTTCTGCGCCGCCAGACATACATCCAACTATCACATCTTCACACTCCAAAGAGCAGTGGTTTCGGTGAATACTTACTCTTCTCTCCACTTCCCTTTTCAGAGAATTACATAGAGTTGAACTATTCTATTTATTTATAATATTACCCTAATAATCAGGAGTAAGTTTATGTAGACTATGTGTCGTGCAAATGAGAGAAAAAGGAAATAGGGAACTAACATTAGTTTGTATTTCCCAAAGACATTTTACAAGTTTCAAGAACATTTTCTAAATATTAAGCATAGAAATATAAACAAGGCTAAACTTTCCCTTTATTGATGAAAGAGAATCTGTGACAAAAGTATTTCCACTACAAACTTTGAACACATAGTCAATAAGAGAGAACTAAATCCTCTACCAGAAATTTTCTTTTCAAAAAGATAACAAATTTATTGAAAAAAAAAGGCACATAGGAACAAAGTTTGGCCTCGTACAATCTCTCCCTATAGATTCTGGAAATCAATGCTTAACAATGCTCGAACTTTGAAGATGGATACCACTAATTCATCCCCACAATAATGGCACTTTCTTTTCCAATACTTAAAAAGAGATTGAAGTGTACCGGTGCATGTTGTAAAGCATCTTTAAGGAATTAATAACTCTGAATGTCTCATTGATTATATGATCGGATAACAATAACAATGATTATAAAGAAGCCAATTAGGGATTAAAATGCAAGGTTCTCCTAACTGCCTACATCCTAAAGGTTTGAAGGGCCTAAATTATGTTTCATGATTCTTCTAAACAAAGTACCCTGGATTGACACAAGTCGGATGCCAATATTGCCATGGATTCACATGGACAGCTCAATATTTCTTTTATTTTTCCTTAAAATTGAGCATAACATATCATTCAAAAATAAAAAAATTGAGCTTAACATGTTTGATTGTCAATAGAAATTTTGAATAAGAGGAATGATCAAATAGTGATTATTTCAAAATTTCTTAAAGAAAAACGAAACAACCAACTTGGACATGTGGAAGTCTATAGTAGAATGTATGACATTAATGGTCATCAAGCTTACCAGAGGGAGGAAAGATTGATGCAGGTGTTGCCTGAGGAAAAGCAACAGATACATCTAATGCTGGCAATCCAATATATGAAATCTTCACATCCTTCGAAGAATTACCTGGAAGACAATAAACAAATATCGCACTGCTTTCATAATATGTTGAGACAAGAATCCTCATCATTGACCTCAAGGAACTAAAAAAATCATGGAAGGCATAGCAATATATCCTTTTTCAAACCATAAGAAAAATTATGGAAGGCATAGCATTTCACGGACCGGCTGTTGCATGAGAGAGATGCCATATAGGCTCAGCTTTTGTCTTATTCACTTAACTCATCTGAGGTGGCTGCTCTCTCATGCAACAGCCGGCCCGTGAAATAACTTCTGCGATGGTACCTAGCCAATCCCTAATAAACCAAAAAAACAAAACAAAACAGGTGTATGGTAAGATCTGACAACTTTAACACTACGGCAAGAACAGCAGGAGAAAAAGAAATCACATCAAACCTTAAGCAAAGGCCCAGCTTTTCTGTGTTTCATTATGCCCATTATACTAAAAATTCAAGGAGTTCAAAATTTCCAGTGTCCCCTCACAAGAGTTGTAGTTCACAGTCACTGAAGGTCACAAGATACAGATCTGCTCAGTCGGCACAAGACACTGATCTATTCTATCTGATCCATATATGATCAAAAGCTGAACAGATGTGTAAGGAATTTGATTTCAGCTTCTAATTATTAGAAAATAAATTCCAGAAACCATGACTACAACTGTCATTTCAGTTAAGCAGCAGCAGAATTCTTTGATTTCAGTTCTGTTTTGTTTGTAATAGAAGACGTTTACAGAAGGAGATTAAATTTGTTACCTTGGTTTTGCGAGGAAGTAGGCATGGAGATTGAAGATGAAGAAACTGTGGTATGGGTTGAAATTCGGGAAGGAAAAGAGAGATGGGTCTGAAAGTAGCAGATGAGCTCAAAAAGAGGGAAGGTATGGCACGCAAATCAATCGATTTGGGTGGCACGGCTCATAATTAACAATAACTTAAGGGAAATTGATTTTTTCGCCCCCTGGAAGATTATGCGCTCCCTTTTAAAGTCAAAAAGCGTTAAAGTCTGCCACAATTCACGTTAACAGGGGAGCGCATAATCCTATTCGTGGCGAAAAAAATCATATGCCTGATTTAGGGAAGAGATATACTTTTCTTTTTTGGCATGTGGGAAGAGATATACTTGAGTCAGATGTACTCTCCACGTGGGAAGGATTCAATACACCTGATTGCCTAAATGGGCGCATTTATCATTTACCTAAATTTTTAGAGGGTTAAAAGTCTGGCCTAATTAGGGTTATAAGGGGGACCCAATTGTCCTACAGGGGTGCGAATTTATCATCTCCCTTTCACTAAGCCTGTTGGGACCTATATTTCCATGGTGAATGAGCTATCAGAAATGCATACAACCAAATTGTGCCGAGACAAGACAACAGAATACACCGTTCATCGGTTATAGAGCCATGAGACCTGTTGATGGAATATTTAGCCAATTTATGTGGCACTTGGCTTGTTCATCTGGAGTTTTTCTGAAGGACAGATCCTATGAATTATGGAACTATCTGATTGAAGAAACACATTGACTTCTATATAGGTGCTTCTCATGCCATGCCACACTCATCCAAAGCATGTGAAAATATACACGTGAAGTAATTCAACAGAAGCTAGTTCGATCAATAAGGACATCCACTGATGAAGATAGGGTTGAAGACATAGTAGCTGACATTCATAAGAAGTTGGACCATCCTAAGCCGATCAAACGATCTGAGAGGCTCCAAAGGCAGCATAGGAGTGTCATGTCAGCTGCAATGTGACAGTTCAGCCATATGCACCTCATCTTACTCATTTGACCAGTCCTTTGGCCACCATGACAGTTAATATGGTTGCTTTCAGTTGTCAATGGCTGCTATATAAAGCCCAGTCCAGTCATTTATTTCATAACTTCTGTTGTTTTGAATTTCAGTTGGAGACTGCTTCTTTGTAAGAAACTCTGTTATCTGGAAACAGATTTCTTCTTTACTGTCAAGAAGAATTGGAATTGCAGGCAGCTGCCTACTGTCTTTCTCCAGATCCTTCTCCTACTTTCTAAATCATTATTAGCTGCAATTTAGTGAATGGCTTTTGCATGTGAGAACAGCCGCACAGGTTGAATTGTCGGCAGATTTTGTCTTATTCATTTAATATTTTAATTCATATGAGGTGGTTGTTCCCACATGCAAAAGCCAGCTACAAAATGGCTTTCCGCGAAATTACCTAACAAATCCCATATATGTCAATGATAATTCTACCTTTGGATCTTTCCTTCTTGGGAAGAAGGAAAATGATCGATATGGTTTTTTTTTTAACCGGTAAATCTTTATTCCTAAGAAAACGGCCATGATCCGGTGTTACTTAGGACATTAATTGGGATGTTGGAGATATAAATCCTTGGATGAGTTGTTGATCTTGGAATTAGCTTCTTCTTTTTTCAGAAAACGCTCAACCTTATCCGACCCAAGGTGCAGCCCTGGTTCAAAGGCATACACAACAACAACAAAAACGCTAAAAAGAGGAAAGAGAGGAGAGATAGCATCTCTTTGCTTAACTAACTTCTACTTCTAATCAGTAGATAAACAAAGGAAGAAGAAAGAAAAAAACAATGATTAGAAACAGCATAGGAATAGAGGACGTTTACAGAAGGAGATTAAATGTGTTACCTTGGTTTTGCGAGGAAGTAGGCATGGAGATAGACGATGAAGAAACTGTGGTATGGGTTGAAATTCGGGAGGGAAAAGAGAGATGGGTCTGAAAGTAGCAGATGAGATGAAAAAGAGGTAAGTTACATAAGTGGTAATGGGATATTGGGATGGCATGCAAATAAAAAAGCGTTAAAGTCTGCCACAATTCACGTTAATAGGGGAGCGCATAATACTATTCGGGGCGAAAAAATCATCTGCCTGACTTTAGGGAAGAGATATACTTTTCTTTTTTGGTAGGTGGGACAGATGTAATCCATGCGGGAAGGATTCAATACACTTAATTGCCCCATGTAGGGAAAAGGAAAATGGGCGTATTTATCATTTACCTAAATTTAGAGGGCAATTTACCGAAATTTTTAGAGGGCAGATGGCAGAACAGAAATCCGGTCATTAATAAAGACGAAATCGTCTCGTTAGTCAATTTCACTTGGGTGATGATAAATTCGCACCGTGTAGATGATTCACACCCGTTATAACTTATAAAGTGATTTGACGTCAAAAAGTGTTAAAAGTCTGCCCCAATTAGCGTTATAAGCGGACCGAATTATCCTACAGGGGGTGGGAATTTATCACCTCCCTTTCACTTTGCCTTTTATTTTCCAAGAGGCTGTGACCACCTACGTAGCTGCAGGAGTTTTCCAAAAGGCTGTGACAACCTACGTAGCACGGTAGCGGTAGCAGACAAGACGCGCCTACGGCCTACCTCAGCTAAACTCGCATTTTCACTATATTTAGGGAAATGTTATATGTACTGCTGTATTTTGATGATGGCACTCCTCAATTTATTAAATGTGCGGTATGGTCCGCACCATAGGATGATTCAAACCGTCCATTAAATTGGCCACATCTTAAACAGGTTGTGCCCATAAAGTATTTCCATAGGTTGGTCCTGACATTCAGATCGGAGGGTTAGGATCAACCTATGGAAATGATTTTTGGAAAAAATCCCTGCCCTCCTGTACAGATAACTTCTAATCTAATTAAAAAATTATTAAATAAGAATCTAAAATTCCAAGGTAAAATTTAACAATTTACAGAAAGATATATACATATAGGGATCTTTATGTAAAGGGATTATAGATAGGGAGCTTCGCATGTAAATTATAGGCTATTAACAGTCGGGCACCATATAAAAAGGGATTATAGATAGGAGGAAGTCTAAACTGAAGGGAGCCCTTGCAAAATAGAGGTGAAAGGGCTCCCCCGGTGGCTGTACATCACTATTATGTTTGAATGATCAGCCGTTATTAATGCATGACGGTGATGAGTAGCCAATGGGAGAGCCTTTTCACCTCTTGTTTTGCAAGGGCTCCGTTCAGTCTAGAATTCGTCTAATGGATAGGGAACTTCTTTGTTAATCATCCCAATCATCCAATGTCTTGATAATTTTGCTCCAATTCCTTGTCTTTTAGCATTTAAAGAGCTTTGTGGGAGCTTTTTGGGAACTGTAATAATCTTTTGACAGCCTCTTAATAAATACTAAAAGACAAGAAAGTGGAGCGGAAATATCCAAACATTGGATATCATTTCCCTATAAAAAACAATATTTAAATGGTATCTGCGCGTACACGGCACTATGTGGTCAGCTGCCCTTGATATTTGATCCAGGTTGTTTCAAATTAGTGAAATGACAGTCTCTCATGTGATCTAATTGGGATTTTGTTCCATTAACAGACTTTCAAGGAAGAGAAAGAAATTCACAGTCTCTCACTGTATCAACGGAAAACGAGCATCTTGACCGTTGAAGGTATCAAAACAAGGAAGAAGAACAACAGTTCCATCTCCAAAAAAAAAAAAAACCCAGAAACGAAAATGGCTTTTTTCAGAACTCTGATCCATCTCTCTTCCTCCATCAGATCATCACCATCCCCCAAACCCAGAATCCAATTCCCTCCATCATCTCTCTTCACTTTTTCAACAACAACAACAACAACAAAAACACTACCCCAAGATCCACCCATCCACCCCTCTCCATTTCCCGGTCTCGAACCGACGAAAAAGGGCGAAAAGCCGAGGATCGTGGTGTTGGGTTCGGGGTGGGCCGGGTGCAGGCTGATGAAAGGCATCGACACTGAAATCTACGACGTGGTTTGTGTCTCCCCTCGGAATCACATGGTCTTCACCCCTCTCTTGGCTTCCACATGTGTGGGCACCCTAGAATTCAGATCAGTGGCTGAACCCATCGCCAGAATTCAACCCGCCATCTCTCGATCCCCCGGTTCTTACTTCTTTCTCGCTCGCTGCGGCAGCATCGACCCTGATAACCACTTGGTTTGTTTGTATTTTTCTCTTCTTACTGAGATGTGGATATAATTATGGTGCTAATGGGTAGTTATAAACTTATAATTTAGATATTATGTAGTTGTGGGAATGCGTTTATTAGAGTGTTGGTTAGTATTGGCAAGTTGGCTTGATGAGGATCATCTTACCAAATCTCCTCAAATCTTTGTATGTTTATCTTCGTAAATATTATTGTTTCTATGTTTATCCTCTCGAGTGTTCTGTATAAACTCTCATTAGGCTCTTTGTAATTCAAGCATGATTATTGGAAAATTCCAAATTTATCAGTGTTTTGGGGTTGTAGGTGTTAGTTATTGCTTATGTGTCATGTAAGTGGGTTAATAGGGTAGTGATGTGGCATCTTAATGGAAATATAGAGAATTTTACAGTAAATGAAACTTTGTTTTCAGGACAGTCATGGTTCCTCTTGATTTGAACTGTTAGGAGGACCGATTGCCTCGAATCAACCTTTTTCCCTTCTCTTTTTATATCTTTTTTTTTTCTTTATCTGTGTTACAGCCAACTAGGCACATAACACTTACATCGGTAATTGTATGTATTGACACCACTTGCTCGGAGGCATTTCCTATACACTCTTATGGTAATGAGAAGAGGGAAGATGAATGCATTTCAGAATGGTAGTTCAATCAATGTAGGGATTAGGTTTAATGAGAATTTTCTTCTTTTACTTTCGTTCTTTCCTTTTATATATTCATGTGGCAATTTATTTTGTAAATACCTGAACCTGTATCATGACGGGGATAAAGAAAGACTATAAATAGTGTTGCCGCTAAAATTTGGACTAGGGATGGAGCTGAGCTGGCTCCCGGGAAGATGACTTGCGATCTGTGAATAGAGAAAAATGTTAAAACCACGGAAAGAGGACTGGTGTTGGGACTCCGGGGACTCTCCGATACCTAAGTTAGAATGTGCAACACTATTAGCTGAGCCATATGCGCGCTCAGTGAATTGAATGTGATGAATGTGCGTAACTTGGAGTTTGGTTCCCTTTCTATAAAGTAGAGAGTCCTAGGCAAGAAAGGAATCTGGCCTTTTTGGGACTTTTCCCTGATTGGGCTGCTTTCTTGGAATTCAGGTTTCCATGTTTATCTCTGTCGCGGCTATTGTTTTTAGTGTTTCAAGAAGTTTCGTGAAATTACCCTTTTACCCTCTTTAGCCTTTGAGCTTTATAGTGCCATGTGTCAAGTTGTGGATGCCAAATTTTACCCCCAACAAATAGAAAAGTAAAAATCGAAGAAGCAACTTGATGGAATTAGGGTACTAATGGCTGGTGGTGGAAGAAGAATAGCAGTCAGATTCAGGCGGGGATGCGATAGGATATTATATACAAAATGGACAATATGATCCGTAAATGCCATTACTGACCCTTATGACTCTTCTAGGCAACACATCAAGCATAACCAGACATGAACTGAGGAACAAAAGTAGCAGTAATTTTGCAGGAAAAGATATATCATATACATATATAGCACAAACTGTATGTGTCATGGAATTGTAATATCAGCGCAAGAAATCAAGAAAGAGGCATTAGATAAAGATGCGTAATTTAAATGTTACTCCAAAAATATAACTTTGTCACATAATTGCGTCCTAGATAATTTTTATGTGTTTGACCATAACAATAAGACATTTTAGAAACTACAAAAGGACCTGAACGATGACTGAGGAACCAAATATTATCAAAATATAGGGAAAGTGCCAAGGAAGCATCTGCATGAAACAACAGAAAAAAAAAATTAAAACATAATATATATATATATATATATATATATATATATATATATATATTTTAAAGCAAAAACACAATATAAATAAAATAAATAAATAAAAAATAATCAAGCTAAACGATCTTGATGGAATCATGAGACATGGTTTTTTTTTTTTTTTTTGAATGGTGATGAGAGATGGTTGGTAATCAAAGCAAGAAGAGTTTGTCCTTTTTCGGATCATGCTCCCATTGTTATCAAGGTGAAAGGGAACTTGAGAAGACCGTTCCCTTCCGCATTTGAAACATTTATGGGTTACTGATAATGATTTCAAGCCTTTCGTGACAAATTGGTGAACCACAAGTGTCTTGGGGGAAGTCCCTTTGTTGTGTCTCTTTCTCAAACTCAAAAGCCTTCAATTTGTCCTTTATCATTGGAATGAGAAAATTTTTAGTAATTTCACTTACAGAAAATCGCACAACAATATTCATATAGATCTTCTTGATATAAAGAGGAACTTCCTCTCTATTTGCTGTTGTGGGATGTGATAGAGTCCATCTGTGGCAGCAACGGACTAAGAACATTGGTCAAGAGGAATTCTTTGGCATTAGAGGTCAATGGATTTATTGCTTAAAGCCTGGGATGCCGCTTCGAAGTTTCCACTTGTATTGACTTCCACATCCAAACAATCTCCGTACTCTTGTACCTCCTTGCATCCAATGTAGCCTTCAACCTGTCAACTCATCCATCCACTTTTTTTTTTCCGACTTTATAGACCAGACCCACTTGCATTTGTTCCATCTCTCAAAATCTTGTCCATACTGTCTGTTTTTTGCAGCACCTGTACACTTGACTTTAACTGTGTCTTTAATTTGTGACATTTATCATGTGACCTGCACTATGTGATTGTTTCTATGAGAGAACTATTTGCAGAATTCCGCTTAGTTATGATATATTTGGTTTTCTGCCGTGCATCCTGAGTTTCTTCATTGCAATGTAAGGTGCACTGCGAGACTGTTACTGATGGGGGTGACTCGAACATTGTGGAGCCCTGGAAATTTAATGTTGCATATGACAAGTTAATCATTGCATCAGGAGCTGAAGCCACAACTTTTGGAATACGTGGTGTGAAAGAACATGCCATTTTTCTACGCGAAGTTGCACATGCTCAGGAGATCCGTAGAAAGCTACTACTAAACCTTATGCTGTCTGATTTGCCAGGTCTGTCTTGTAAATGAATTGATGCTAACGTTGACATATTTGACCCCATATTATAAATTAGTTATATAACTTCGTGCTTTAGACTGTTTTTCTCATTTTGCATACTAAAATGTTAGTCACTTGTTTTTCGCTATGTTATCTTATTAGCTAATTTTCTGGAACATGTACGTCTCCATGCTCTTCTGTATGGAAGTTTGCTTGAATCAATGCTTCTTACAAGCTATGGTAACATAGTGAGGCATGGTGGGATGCAAAATTCTCAAATTCACTGGTTGAGTAAGCCAGGGTGCTTCATGACACGTCTTAGACTGAAGCCTATTGTGATGGCTTGTTAATTTTACTTCTGTAATTTCATTTTAAACCATGATAATTGCAAGTTGAATTAAAGTCAATTGTAATTAAAATAGTTCCACATAAATATAATATAAAGAGACACATAAATATTAATATAAAGAGAACTTCATTTCCACTTTTAAATTGATGTTAAATTTAAATTACATCTGCAATAGTAACATTTGGAAAATTATATGCTGTATTAATTGCATACATAATCTGAGGTTTTAAATTCAGATTTCATATTTTTTGACCTTCCAAATTTATTTGCTAGTCTATCCAAGCATGAAAAGAGAATACGGAATATAATATATTGATAAAAAAAAATACTTTTTTTTAAAACTCCCTGTGTCAATAATGGACTTGCCCAAGTCTACTTGGTTTTACCTTGGATGGGTTCTTGTCCGAGTCCGAGCTTTTCTCTTTCAAGATAATAAGAAGTCCTTTGACTCGCCCGACTTAATGAAAACTTGACTGCGTAAATCATTGACTCACCCTAGTCGACTCCCTTTTCTTTGGCTGGTTTCACTTCAAGTCCAAGTTCTTAAACACATAAGAAATTATAGAGTTTTGTGTCAAGGAATTCTAAAAATTTGGAATATGTTTATTTTATTATTGTTACAATACAGAAACAAACAATTCTTACATCACGGCAACTCAGGAACTGATGTTGGTTCTGTAATGATTTTTCTGTTATTTTGGAATTTCCACAAATTGAAGCTGCTTTGAGGATTTGCGGAAAAAGTTTTACTTTTACCTTGCAATATGTGTAGCAGAATCTTTTGACAAGGTTCATTTTGTTTTGTTTTGTCTCTGTTGTACTTCTCAAATCGGTCTAGTCATCACTTTTTGACCTCTTACACTTTTTCTTTCTTTCGCACAAAACATAAAACCTTGTGGAGGATTTTTGAAGTAGAAAATTGAAGAGGCATGTTACTCATCTGTTAAGTGTTATAGTGACGATTGTTACGTCTGTTATGGAATGAGAAAACCAACATTTAATACAAAAAAACTAATGAAGACCAAATTCTCCTTACTCATGATGCACAGAGCCTCCCTCTTACAATGCAGCACACACTTCTTGTCTTCGATTCTCCCCTCACAGTTGGATGCAAAAACACGTAGTGGGAACAGTATCTAGTTCTTCTATGATTCTTATAGTCAATCTTTAACAACCCTCGAATCACCTTTTATCTGAAAAAGTGACAATTAGCTTCAATGTGATTTACTCACTCAGGAAAAACATTATAAAAACAGCACCCTATTGTCACAACTGCAAATATGTGGGCCCTTTTCATTCATCCCATTGCTTCTCATAACATTTCACTTATAAGATTCCACTTTCTGCTCCAGAAGACCAATAATGCCATGAGTTCTAGTTTATCTAATAAAACCTAATTTTCCTAACACAAGATACCCTGTTGTGGGCTTCTGACCGATCAGCACCAGAAAACTAAAACCTAGGTGCTCGAATTTGAGGAAAACATTCGAACTTTACCTGGAGTTTGATAACGTGGCATCAATTGGTTTATGCATGCCTCTGGGATCTTCTTAGGTACTTCTTTGTGATCACAGGGAATGACAAAGGTGGCATACAAAGATTAAAGACTTTCCTCCATGGAGAGTTTTCCACTAAAGACGGGTCTTCTTAGGTACTTCCTTGGAATCGAGGTAGCATGCTCTCATTATGGACTTTCTTTGTCACAGAGAAAGTATGTATTCGACATATTAGAGGAGACGTGCTCAATGAGGATAAAACCTGCTTCTACACATATGGACCCAATTGTAAAACTCCTTCCGGATCAAGGAGACCTGTTGGAGGATCCTGGTCGATACGGAAGGTTGGTTGGAAAGTTGATCTATGTGACTATCACTCGTCCTGACATCTCCTTTGCCGTAGGAGTCAGTTCATGAGTTCTCGTACCTCTCATTGGGTAGCAATGATTTAGACCATTAAGTATTTGAAGGGTACACTAGGAAATGGCTTGTGTTTCAAGAAATATGGTCATGGGAAAATAGAGGGGTTTATTGATGTAGATTAGGCAATTAACGAATGGGTACATTTGTCGGAGGTAATTTGGTGTCTTGGAGAAGTAAGAAGCAAAATATTGTAGCCAAACCCAGTGCAGAAGCAGAATACCTAGCTATGTCTTATACGAGTGGAGAACTAATTTGGTTACGCTCCTTATTCGAGATTGGTATTTCACCTTCATGTCCCGCACAATTATATTGTGATAACAAAGCTGCAATTCATATCACTACAAATCCAGTCTTCCATGAGCGAACCAAGCATATTGAAGTGGACTGCCACTTCATTCGTCAGATAATTCAGAATGGTGAAATATGCACAGTGTTCACTCCATCCGCAGATCAGTTTGCAGATGTGTTCACCAAACTGTTGGGGCCTGCTAAGTTGAAAGATGTTTGTAACAAGCTAGGAATGTATGATATTTATACATTCCAGCTTGAGGGGGAGTGTTAGACGTATTTTTACTTATTAGGGGTATACTTGTCATTGTAATATAATCTCATATCTGTATATAATTTTCGTGTGGGAGAGGAATAAACACTCTCGCGTCTTTCTCCATCTCTTCTCTTTCTTTCTCCATCTATCATCATGTAGGAATGTAGGAATCCAACACCAATAATCAATCTTCAGCAACCATTCCCCGACGGCACTTCCGCCCCGACGCAAAATATTGGATACCTGAGACTCGGAATCGAAACAGAAAGGACCTCCTTAGATTCCAACCGTCTCGGTGCCTGAAGTTGAGGAAGGTCCCAAAACCACTTCGCCCAGGCATGTATTTCCTCCACCGCCCATTCCGCCTGCTTCACTGTGCCGATCGAGGACGACTTCAGGATTTCTGTCCTCTCCTCCACTTCTTTTCCAGAAATTTCCGCCATTTGCTGAATTTGGATTCTTCGATGTGAGCCAACCTTTTCATCGGCCAGCAGGAGAAAGGGGTGACCCACATCCCTTCTGTTTATGTTCTCATCCCTGAAGTAATGTGCATTTTCTAGAGGAAGACCGTTCATTGTTGTAGCCTTGTAGGAACCTTCCTAATCAACATTACAATAAGCCTTTACTGCTAAATTTCCATTGTTCAAATATAAGATACATTTTTTTGGGTTTCTCGTGATAACTTGGAATCTTAGTCTACTTCTAGATGTTCAACATGAGGCTATGCATGAATTGGCTTACGACACCTCACAGTGAAAGCTATCTCTCTATGTGATAGTAAGCTATATCTGCCTGCCAACAAATAGCTGAAATGTCCTTGTTTCATAGAAAAAAAATCACCTTCTCGGGCATGTAGACATTGATCCTATTTATTAGATTTTCAATGAGTTTTCTTCCAAGTTTTTTCATCTCCTTCATAAAATCCTTGCCTTGTTTTACCCACCTCAACCTTCTGAACAACTATATGGCCTACCTCAACTTCTTTAAAAACTATACGGTATCAAGTTCTTATGTCAAATATTTTCCCAAATAATCCTTTAGTTCCCAGATGGATTTAGGATCATAAAAAAAGGACGATTATGGCGTCCACCTATACAATGAGGATTACCTTTCATTGCAACATTTTCTGAGCACCATCACTCCTTGATAAATGATCTTCTGCATAGCATTGGTAAACCTGTCAAATCATGCCCATGGCGATTGTTTAAGATAGTAAAAGGCCTTCATCCAATAGCAAACCGTCCCTTGTTATTCCCTTACGTTGAAATCTAGCAGTCATGTACATTTCCTCTTAATGGTTGCCATGCAGGAATGCATTTTTTTATTTCTTGCTAGTTTAAAGGCCAAGATAAACTGTATCTGTTTTAGGTAGAAATTTGCGGATATCAGTCTATATTACACACACACACCCACACACACACAATCAATCTAAGTATGTGTATATGTTTGTATAAATGCATGAATACAAACAAACATATGTATATTATCCATCTAAACAGTCAAATATGTTGATAATCAATGCAGGCATTTCAGAGGAAGAAAAGTGCAGGCTCTTACACTGTGTTGTTATAGGAGGTGGTCCGACAGGTGTTGAATTCAGTGGTGAACTTAGTGATTTCATTATCAAAGATGTTCAGCAGAGATACTCTCATGTTAAAGACTACATCCATGTGACTCTGATTGAGGTTTTCCTTTATCAGATATCAATCATGAATTACCAGATCGACTCATCTTTTTGTGACTTATTCAAGCCTTTTCATTTTCCTTGGAGTTTTAATGATGTCTTGGCAAACCAATATTAGTCATGTAGTTTCCCTGAATGACCTACCTTCAATTTTTTTATACAAAATCCTGTACGATATCTTGATTGTTGAACTTTTACTTGGCCATCGCAGGCAAATGAAATATTATCATCATTTGATGTCCGTCTCAGACAATATGCTACGAATCAATTGATTAAGGTGAGAGATGTTCAATTTCTATCACGGGTAACAAGAACTTCACATGAGTTCTATCTTCTTGAACTAGTATATCAGAAAAGTTCTTGAAGGACTTGGTTACTGACCTGCTATATAATCTTAGTTAAAAATTTCCCCTCAAGCTGAAATTCAATGTTGAAACTCAAGCTATGGGATGTCCTTTAGGTGTCTGGTTGGATTTCATGATCAATTGTTTGTCGTTTCAGTTAACTTCTCAAAGTGTTATTACTATTCCAATAGCACAACAAATCATTGAATTCCAATGACTGGGTACTTCTTGTTTTTACTGCCTTTAATCACAGTCAGGAGTTCGCCTTGTTCGCGGGGTTGTCAAGGATGTTGAACCTGAAAAGATCATTCTTAATGATGGCACAGAGGTTCCATATGGACTGCTTGTGTGGTCTACTGGTGTTGGTCCCTCATCTTTCATAAACTCTCTGGAAATTCCCAAGTCACCAGGTGGAAGGTACTTCCACATCAACTTGACCTAAATTGTTTGCTAAAATTTGTTGTTTCTTTAGATCCAAAGCATGCCATTTAGAATCAAATTGTGCCCAATAAATGCATTTATGTTTATCTATATAAGTAATATGCGTGTAGACTCAGGCATTGTTCCATTTGCATGCATGTATTGCTTTTCTGTCTAAGGGGTCTTATGATTTCCATCTATGTAAACAGGATTGGTGTGGATGAGTGGTTACGAGTTCCTTCCATTCAGGACGTGTTCTCAATTGGTGATTGTTGTGGATTTCTTGAAAGTACCGGCAAACCAACACTTCCAGCTTTGGCCCAGGTCAGTTTGGACTGTTTAAGCTTCATCAATTTTTGTAGTTCTCGTGCTGGTTAGATGCTTTTACAAAAATAAGAAAAATTGGAGATAAGAAGAGGAAAGATAAAAGATAAGAGAGTAATAGAGAAGAGAGGAGAGAGAAAACTCATGAGGTTTGGAAATATTGAGCCTTCCAAGATCACGACCGAGAGTTTCTGTAAAGATGTCTTCTAATTGCAATGGTATGATGCAAATTGTAGTCGGTTGAAATAGATCCTCTTAAATTTTGAGTCTAGCTTTGAGTGTGAAGTAGCAAAGCATGCTCTTTGATTTCAGATCTCATATTCTTCATGATTATATTGCTATTTTCCATTCCCTGATCCTTGAAAGGTGCACAGACAGCCCGGAGATATGATTATTAAATAGATCTGTGCGCTATAATGCTAGACAGAACCAATGCAAAGATGGGGTTCGGGCAAAAAACTGCCTTGTTATTATGTAATTACAGGTGACTATTAGAGGCTATTTTGAATCTATATCAGCATACAACTATTTTACATTAAATTTAGATTGGGCATAGAAAGAATTTAAAGAATTAGAGAATACTGTTAATGGTAAAATATTGAAAAAATACATTTGCGAACATGGTGAATCAAATACCAGAAATTGGAGAAAGTGTTGCACAAGGGTTCCAAGTTTTAGAAGTTTCACTCCTTTGTTGCCAGCACATCACGCACATTACTCTTATCATCATTGAATTACCCATTAAGGTGCAAGGATCCATAAAATTTTGGGATCATTAACATTACTTTGGAAAGGCTTGGGAATCATGAATATATACCTACACAAGTGTGTAGGAAATGTTCTCTCATATATATATATATATATATATATATATATATATATATATATATATTGTCTAAATTCTTCTCGCCTTTTGAGTATACATGAAGTTGAAGATTGCAATCATATTAGTGCATATTTAACCTACTCGAACATGTTGCCTCTTGTGTGTATTGCTGTTTTTAACTGATCTGTTAACTGAGTATTCCAAACAGGTTGCGGAGAGACAAGGGAAATACCTAGTAGGTCTGTTGAACCGAATTGGTAAAGCTGGGGGTGGGCACTCAAACTGCACTAGAGAAGTGGAGTTAGGGGATCCATTTGTTTACAGGCATATGGGAAGCATGGCAAGTGTTGGCAGTTACAAGGCTCTCGTGGATCTCCGGCAAAACAAGGTTAGTTTTCACAACATCAGGATTACTATATTAAGTCTCAGGTGACTAACACTGTGTTCTTTCCTCAGGAGTCCAAAGGGCTGTCTCTTGCAGGATTTGCCAGTTGGTTTATTTGGCGGTCAGCCTATCTCACTCGCGTAGTAAGTTGGAGGAATAGATTCTATGTGGCTATCAACTGGGCTACCACATTTGTATTTGGTCGTGATACAAGCCGCATCTAGAATCGACAAGGAACTGTGATTTCTGCACTATAGATCTCCTGTTAAACACACTAATTTTTGAAGAAAGTTATTATATTGTTTGGATCGTCGAAATAAGGCTATAATGGCTGGTTTTTCTTTTTATAAATATGTTTTTATTTCTTGGAATGTGATCTGGTCTTTCTTTTGTTTTTGCGGTGAAAAAAAGGAAGAGAACATAAGTTGAAAGAAAAATGAATGAAATGTTCTTAGCTTTTAAGTTTACTGTGATGCCTATTTAAGCTGAACTATGGTCCAATTGGGTGTACACTCCAGTATTTAAAAGCCAGACTTGGCCGAGAGTGCAGGCAAGGTAAGAACATAAGGGTGTCAAAGAAGTGTTTGATTGACTAAGTAGGGAAAAATTGGGACTCGGATGAGAACTCCACCAAGGTAAAACTTATCAAGTCGACTTGAGCAAGTTGATGGTTTGCTTAGGGAGTTTTTAGACAGTGGTAAATCCTAATTGCATTTTTGGAGTTTTTAAAACTGTAATCTATTTGACACTGTAATTTATTTTAAAAATGTTTTTTAAAGATTTCAATCTATTTTAAAGCGGCTTTCGATTCCATCTGTGCATACGATAGGACCCTTAGCCGTCCAACACAACAATTAGTTGCATTAATAAATGAATGATTTACCAATGTTTTGTGGAAACTTTTACTGATTAATAGAAGTTCAACAATGCTATTAAAAAAGGGAAATGTTATCAGCACTACAGTATTTTGATGAGGGCACTCCTCACTTTATTAAAAGTACAGTATGGCCTGCACCATAGGATGATGCAAACCGTCCATTAGATGGGCCACAGCCTAAATAGGTTGTGCCCCAAAAATCATTAACATAGGTTGATCCTAACCCTCCGATCTCAATGCAAGAGCGTTGATCCTAACCCTCAATAGATCGGAGGGTTAGGATCAACCTATGGAAATGATTTTTGGGGCACAACCTATTTAGGGTGCGGCCCATTTAATGGACGGTTTGGATAATCCTATGGTGCGGGCCATACCGTACTTTTAATAAAGTGAGGTGTACCCTCATCAAAATACAGTAGTGCTGATAACATTTCCCTTAAAAAAAAAAATTTTTTAATAGCAGCTCAAAATATGAAAGAGATAAGATGGAGGAGGATTTCATTTGATTATACATGGGAGTTCCCATGAGACGCATTAATTAGGGAAACCCACAAGACATGCGAAGGTCTTTCCCAATTTTTGCCTACAAATCCCTAATTTGTAATGTATTTCCCCAAATTGGTCATTCAAAATTATGAAACGGCAAAAATGTTTGAATTTTTGGGGCATGTTTCCAAAAAACCCCTAAATACCAAATTTTCTTGATGAAAACATTCTCCAATCAATTCCATTCTAGAATTATGGTTTTTTAACCTTAGACCCTGTAAGGATTGATTATCATGGAAATTTTTTATCCCAGGAAATATTTTTCATCTCCACCATTTGGAGGGAAATAATATACTTTTGGTACATTTGGAGGGAAACCATTATATATTAAGGTCCCAAAACTAAAACTGAAACTGCTGTAGTACAAGGTACTTTCATTTGGTAGCAAACTTTGGAAAAGTAAGAAATTTTGGAAAAGCTTTTCTTTTCTGAACTTTTCCAGAAAATTCCTGCAATCCAGGCATGGCCTAAGTACCTTATGGAAAAACATTTGAACTTTTCATGAGAATCCGAGAATGAAAAATGTTGAGCTTTTAGAGCCATTGAAAGGGCATTTTGTCAAAAAAGAAGTTTACCGTGTAGTGTATATTTACATGGGAATTGCTAGCGTCCATAGCAAAAGGTATTTCGCGGCCGGTCTGTTGCACGTCAGATCACTGGAGACAAAAGTAGTATTTAGGAAATATCTTGGGAATGATCCCCCGGGATAAAATCGCCCCCCTGTAACGTTATCCGTTAAGTTTTAATGGCAAAGAAAAGTGTCAAAGGGGGTGAATTTATCCTCAAGCAGTGAACCATTCTCATACTCTTTTAAAAAGTTCACGGGAGGTGGTAGCGATGATCCCTTGTTTTGGCGAGAGGGGGCCACGGGGGTGCTGTTTCTTTGAATACCATCATCATCACCATTGATTTCGTGGAGAGAGCTTGTTTCTTTGATCGCCATCATCATCACCGTTGATTTCATATAGTATGCTTGAGCCTTGGCTTGAATTTGGGCTTGGGCTTGGGTCATGGTATAGTAAGCGCGGTTTTGTCCCAGGCTAGAGCATAGTACCTGCGCCTGGGCATCAGCATGATCACATAGGTTTGGGCTTGGGCCTTAATTTATACACAGGTCTTTGTCCTTGGCAGAGTTCGTGGTCTAGGCATGGGCTTATATTTATGCTTAGGCCTCATCCTAAGTTTGGGCCAGGGCTGTGTGGGCATGGGTATTGTTGGGCTTAATTGAATGTCAACTAGGCTAGGGTTTGGACCTTGGTGGTCTAAATGTGGACATATGTTTAGGCCAGGCAGGTCCTCTTTTTAAAACCCAAACTAACCAAACCTATAGAATTCTCGTACAAGTCGGGACCAAGTATAGTACTCTTGAAGGCGTTATTGTAGACCAAGGTTAGGGCTTGGGCTTACACTCGGGCTTTGCTCGTGAAGATTGTGAATTTTAGCTTAGGCTCAAGCCCAATCCCAACCCCAATCTCGACGGTCTTGATCACCAATCAATAAGCCACGCGTACGGTGGGTGGCCGGCAATTGGTAAAACGACAATGAAAAGACCAATTCAAGCCAACGAATTGAAAGTGTTTGTTCCAACCTTAAAATTCCATTTTCCATATCCCACCATAGAAGAAAAGTGAGACCCCATTTTTTTCGCCATGTTCCCCAAACGCCTCTTACAGAAGGTCATTCATCAGGTAAATTCACATCTCCAGCTCTCCTTTTTTTTTTTTCATTGATCACGATTTTTGCCCTAATCTTCTCTTCTAAAAAATTTCTGATTTCTCATGCAAAACCCTAAACACCGAAAATGGTAGAAATTGTATTATTCATATGCATTTCACTTTTTCTTTAATTATTTATCTTCCTGTTTCCTGTCACGTGTGGCATAATTTGAAAATTTCTTGATTAAATGAAGAGAGAATGAGAAGCATGAATATGATTCAAGGAAGGGCTCTTTATGAATTCTCTCTGTTATTCGTTGACCAATTTAATTATTATCTTCCTGTTTTATGTATGGGGGGCGTTTTATGCTCTTAACATCGAGATTAAATTCGAGTTATTTGGGATGATTTAGAGGTTGTTTGAGATTAATTTGGTGGTCATTTACTGTTGCTGGGGATATCAATGCTATTAGAAATTTAGATGAGAATATTAATGTTTTTCGTTAGATGCTAGTATGGAATGGTTCATTTGTTGTTGTTAGTGAATTTCCCTAGTCGTACCTCAAAGATCTTTTATAAATTATCTTTCGTCAAGATTCTGAGGCACGCTTTATCCAATCGTCTTATCGACGACACCCAAAGGTTTGATAAAACCCTTTCTCATGAGATTCTTGTGATGGTCGTAAGGAGAATTCTTGCTGGCCATGTATTTATTTTTTGATAACTATAGATTGGTCATAGATTGTATCGTTTCATTATCATTCTAATGCTTGAAATCAAGACTACCTTTGACCATAGGTATTTTTCACCCAATTTCAGGTTTATAAGATTATTACCAAAGTATTAGCTCTTCACTTTTCATGTTTGCATGGCCAAAATGTTAGGTTTCTTAGGAATGGAGTGACTCCTTTCCAAATTTCCTTTTTTCAGAGCATTTCACTTCCTTGCTGTCATGACAACGTCGAATGATATTACCGGTACGAATGAATCAGATGGGATGGAGGTCAAAATCGACCTTGAAAGGCATAATCGATCGAATGTAGCAGCCTATTATGATACGGATTCACAAAAGTGAGCTTTGGTGGGAGGAAGGGTTTTTCGGTACATTTTCACTGTTTGTTTACCCAATTCTAATTAATAGTGGCTACTTAGGATATCTGGGTTTCTTTGAACTTCTGCTGCGTTGTACTAGTTTTTGCCTCATCATTCATCTTTGCAACAAGGTTGCAGTGTCATGGATGTGGCTTGCTTCTAGGAGTTGAGCTGAATAATGGGGTGGAGTTTCAGTTGTTACCATCCCACAGAAAAGTGGAAAGAGTTTTTGGTCAGGCTTATAATTTTTTGGTAGCTCTCTTGGTAATGTGAGCCCAACTGAGGTTGAAGGTTTGTTTAGGATTTGTGTTGAGTTCATGCTTGTGTTTGTTAGGCCTTTGGGCTTAATGGTACTAGTAAAGTTGGGATTCATTGTTCGTTAGAGGGAACTACAATCATCTTGCTTCATTTGCAGCCCATAAGATAATTGAAGGTCACTTTGTTAAACTATTTAGTGGCTATTAGTGATGAACTGTGGTGGTTGGCAAATGTCTCTTCAATGATGCGGCTAACGAGGTTTTCATCTCTATGCTGTGGACACATGCTCTCTCAGCTAATTACTTGATTTACCTATGTTTCCATGGATTAATAGCATGATACCACTAAAAACTAATATGTTTTTCCCAAAATGGTTTGGGACTTTTTAGTTGAAGATAATTTACATATATGTACTGAAAATCCCCTCCACACTGTTTCTAATATAGTTTCTTCCAACTTCTTTTCTTTTCCATGAAGTTATTGTTTCAAATATTGTTTCTTCCTACTTGTTTTCTTTTCCATTAAGTTAATTGACGATAAATATAAACATAAATTTACATATATGTACTGAAAATCCTCTCCACACTGTTTCAAATATAGTTTCTTCCAACTTGTTTTCTTTTCCATGAAGTTATTGTTTCAAATATTGTTTCTTCCAACTTGTTTTCTTTTCCATGAAGTTAATTGACGATAAAAAATGTTGAGACTTATGGACCTTCCTCTATGGGAGTGATCCATAAATTTCCTTCTCTTCTATGATACAAATAACCCGTATAAACATCAAACCAATCATTTAGGGTCATGAATTTCGTACAATTGATTTTAGTGTGGTTTAATTGGGTTCTACCTGATTGTGTTTATTGGATTTTGCGGGTCATTTTAGTTATGGATTGAGGGCAACTCAAAGTTAGTGATAAATATTGGATTTTGCGGGCCATGCCAGTAATGCCCATGCAATCAAAGCAGAAGTTTCTACTCTTGTCATGGTGGTAAAATTTTCTCTGGTCTCCTACCCCTTTAAGTTATGGACTGAGGGAAACTCAAAGTTAGCGATAAATTGGTTGAATGAAGAGTACCTTTCTCGCCATTGCGGGGTCTGGGGAGGGCTAGATGTAGGCAGCCTTACTCCTGCTTTGCTGAAAGGCTGTTTCTGTGACTCGAACTCGTGACCAACATGTCACAATTCTCCCCACAAGCAAGGTTTTTAAATTTCAGTTTCGGTTTCGGTCGCCCCGAAAATGGAACTGTTTAGATTTTGGTTGGAAATTTCAGTGAAAATCTTGTAAAATCATGGAAATATTAGTGAGATGTGTTGCTTTGCTCACACATCTGATAATTTGCTACATATCACATTTCACATGTAATTCATATAAATATTTATACATGATACATACACCAGATTTCACATCTTCATATAAATATAACAATGTAACACATATTGATATAGTGTATCGTTAATACACGTACTAGGGGTGGACATGGTTCTGGTTCAACCAGGCCTATTTGGTTCGGTTCAGTTCGGTTCTAGGATTTGGTGGTTCGGTTACGGTTCTCGGATCTTGGAACCGTGAGAATTCGGTTCGGTTCTGGGTTTGGGATCTTGGGACCGAGAACCGAACCGAAAACCGAGTAGGATTATATATCCCCCCCAAGTCATAGTCATAAAAAGGACTCCTTACGATCAGTGGAGAACTAAAGTCCCGACGATTTGAATGCAAATTTGATTATTTGGTGGATTTGCTATAGAGATGCTCTAATGTAATGTTCGAATTATTGTTTGGATCTTGTCCTAACCCGTGGTCATAAAAAGGACTCCTCAGGATCGAGAACTCAAGTCCTGATGATTTGAATTTAAATTTGATTATTAGGTGGCTTTGTTATAGAGATGCTCTAATGTAATGTTCAGCTAAGCTCTCTACTGACTGGAGAAATTTTTTCAAAAAAACCTGTATGCTATATTAAATTTTGTTGAACAAGTTGATACATGATTACATGGTGGTTTATTAAACTTACATGGTGGTTTATTAAATTTTGTTGAACAGGTTTATTAAACTTACATGGTGGTTTTATTAAACTCTCTACCGAACAGCCCATGCATTCCATTCATTCATCCAATAAATGGGAAAATTTTTATAAAATAAAAGTTGGGTAAACCCAGAACCGAACCGAACCGATCAAGTTCGGTTCCAAAGATACATGGTTTGGTTTTGGTTCCAAATTCTGGGAACCGATTGCATATGGTTCGGTTCTGGGTATGTCTCGGAGTCGAACCGAACCATGTCCACCCCTAACACTTAAGGTTTCGGTATGCGTTTTAGATTCGGTATACGTTTCGGAGGCGTTTCATGTCAATTTCAGTGGAAATTTAAAACCATGCCCACATGACATTAATATCTAGTAGGATCCTTAAAAATCTCTCCTTGATCCTTCAATAACTTAATATCTGGATCTATAGGAGTATTAACAAGTTTTTAGAACCTAACATCATTTCAGTGGAAATTTAAAACCATGCCCACATGACATTAATATCTAGTAGGATCCTTAAAAATCTCTCCTTGATCCTTCAATAACTTAATATCTGGATCTATAGGAGTATTAACAAGTTTTTAGAACCTAACATCATTTCAGTGGAAATTTAAAACCATGCCCACATGACATTAATATCTAGTAGGATCCTTAAAAATCTCTCCTTGATCCTTCAATAACTTAATATCTGGATCTATAGGAGTATTAACAAGTTTTTAGAACCTAACATCACTGTCTCTGACAACATATCTGTCACATACTTTCTTCGAGTTTTGTTGAAAGTTGAAATGGGTAATTGCATTGCAAAATGGAGAGAATAATAGGAAAAACTGTCCTAAAATAACTTGAAATGCCGAAATACAAGATGAAAGTAATAATATATACTATAGGGAAAACATCACTAATGACCAGTCTGCTTCGGATTGCTTCTTGGTCTATTGAGGTGTTTCTGATTTGTCTGACCTCCATTGATGAACAAGAATATGGGGATTGATGAGGGTACACAAATCTGAAATGTCAGAGATGATCTATGCAATCTTCCATGGCCCCTCTGATGTCCCTTTTGTCCACTAAACCGTCACTTTTGAATCCCCTTCGTTAATGCAATCGTATTAAAGCAATCCTTGAAAATAGAAAGTCCTATCAATATTGCTCTTGCCTCCGTTTCGTTTGAATTCATTCTTCCACATGGCTCAGAATAGCACTTGATAGTTTTGCCCTGATCTATAAAGATGCCCCCACTCCGACAGGGCCAGGGTTTCTTTTAGAGATGCTGTCAAAGGTCAACTTAAATGTATTCTTGGAGGTAGACACCATTTAGGTGCTGGTTTATTTATTTATTTTTTCTCCCAAATGACCGAATTCCAATTGAGGTGAGAGACACTAGAGAGGATTACTCCAATGACCGACCTATCCTTGGACTGAGTTAATCGAGTTTAATCTCGATAATGATCTTCCCAAAGGATTTTATTTTGTCGTGGAAAGTCCAATTGTGCCTCTCTAAACATATATGTGATACTACTGCAAATGATACTAGTCACCACAATTTTTTTTCGGGACGAACAAACTGGTGGGTGTTGTTAGATATCACATGTTGGTGGAGAATGGAGAAGCAGTAATGGGAGAACGAGAGAATTCACGAGAGGAGAGAAAAATTATCTCCCCACTCACGCCCCAAGTATTTATTAACTTAATAAAGAGAAAATTACATAAATGTCCCTATTCATCTAATATTCCCCCTCAAGCTGGAATGTATATATTGTACATTCATAGCTTGTTACATGCATCTTTCAATTTTGCAGGTCCTAAAGCTTTGGTGAACACATCCGCACAATACAATTGTGACGGTCCTGAAGGGGGAAAGCCAATTTCTGACAAGAAAGAGCATAGCCAAATTAACTCTCCCGTTGTATATGACATTGCTCTGTACTCGGCTTCTGCACTAGATTTTGAGACAATATCTTGCTTTTTACTTCTCCAAGACACCATATTACCACCAACAAAGGTACAATAACCAGTCGTTGATCTTCTGTCCGCTGGTGATCCTGCCCAATCAGTATCTGTGCAACCTTCTACTATTTCATGTCCATTTTTCCTAAAGCATAATCCATTTCCTGGCGTGCCTTTCAAGTATCGAATAGTCTGAAGTACTGTAGCCCAGTGAGATGTGTAAGGAGAACTCATAAACTGGATGACCACTCCTACAACATATGAAATATCAGGTTGGGTAACAGTCAAATAAATCAACTTTCCCACTAATCTCCTGTATCGACCTGGATCCTCAAATAACTCTCCTTGTTCAGGAAGGAGTCTTATATTTGGGTCCATAGGAATAGATGCTTGTTTTATTCCCATGGAGCATGTCTCCTCTAGAATCTCTAAAGTGTACTTCTTTTGTGATAGGGAAAGACAATGTTTAGAGTGAGCAACTTCAATTCCAAGAAAATATCTGAGAAGACCCAAGTCCTTTGTCGCAAATTCTTTCTGAAGGAAGATCTTCAATCTATGTATCTCGTCTTGATCATTTCCAGTAATGACAATGTCATCAACATAAACAACCAAGAAAACATACCCGGTACTGGAGTGATGGCTAAACACCGAATGATCAATCGAGCATTGTTTCATGCCAAAACGCATAACTGCACCACTAAAACGACCAAACCACGCCCTCAAAGATTGCTTCAACCCATATATAGCTTTTCAAAGGCGACATACTGATGAACCCATCTCCCCTGAGCAACATACCCAGGAGGTTGCTCCATATACACTTCCTCAGTAAGATCGCCATGTAGGAAGGCATTTTTCACATCCAACTGATAGAGTGGCCAACCACGATTAACTGCAATAGAAATTAACATTCGGACGGAGGGTATTTTCTCAACCGGAGAGAAAGTCTCCTGGTAATCAACACCAAATGTCTCAGTATAACCTTTAGCAACGAGTCTCGCTTTGAGACGCTCAATGGTCCTATCAGGCTGATATTTAATAGCAAATACCCAACGACAGCTAACTGCCTGCGCACCAGAAAGTAAGGAAACAAGATGCCATGTGCTATTTGAGTGTAGGGCATCCATCTTAGCATCCATTGCTGTCTTCCAGCCAAGATGAGCCAATGCCTCTGCAACAGATTTCAGAATAGAAAAAGAAGAAACACTGGAAACAAAAGATTGAAATTTGGGTGAAAGATAATCATAAGATACAAATTTTGAAATTGGATGAGCAGTCGTATGAGAACGAGTACGACTTGTAACTGGAGAGTCGGAGATAACAATAGGATTACCTGAACCTTGATCATCAGACATAGAAGGAGAGTTGACTTGGGGAGGAGATGGAGGCTGAAATACCTGTCTAGGATTACCTGAACCTTACAAGTCGTACTCGTATGAGAACGAGTACGACTTGTAACTGGAGAGTCAGAGATAACAATAGGATTACCTGAACCTTGATCATCAGACATAGAAGGAGAGTTGACTTGGGGAGGAGATGGAGGCTGAAATACCTGTCTAGGACCACGGCTGTACATTTTCATAACCGGCAAAGTAGGAACTGCTAGAGAATCTGGCAGGGGCTCTATTGGGGAAGAATCCATGATAGGCTTGGCGGAAGAGGAACCAAGAGGAGAGGCACTTACATCAGATTCTGGCGGAGGGAAAAATAAACTCGGCGGCTCAGCCGCAGTAACCTGAGAATCAGAGAGATAAGGAGTATCCTCAAAGAATGAAATATCAGCCGAAACAAACGTTTTGCGCAGGCGAGGACTATAACATTTGTTTCCTTTTTAAGCTCGAGAGTAACCCAAAAAGATACATTTCTCAGAGCGAGGATCCAACTTATCCAGTCCTGGAGCTAACTTGTGAACAAAGCAAGTACATCAAAATACACGAGGGAGTAATGGGAAAGGATTACCGAGAGGATATAGGATGGATAAAGGGGTCTGACCAGAAAGTACGGAAGATGGCAGGCGATTCCCTAGAAAACAAGTTGTGAATACGGCATCACCCCAATAGACCTTCGGGACTCGCATTTGAAACATGAGTGTGCGAGTTATATCTAAAAGGTACCTGATTTTACGCTCGGCAACCCCATTTTGCTGCAAAGAATAGGGAGGACTGATGAATAATACCTCGAGAGTCAAGGAACTGTGCGAAACCACTACTACGAGAAAAGTACTCCTTGGCATTATCAGTGCGGAAATAAGAGATGGAACATTTAAATTGATTTTCAATTTCAAAATAAAAACTACGAAAGGCATTAAACACATCAGAACGTTCTTTTAGAAGAAACAACCATGTAGTACAACAAAAATCATCAACAAATATAACAAAATACCGATGACCATATAAAGAAGTAGTTCGTGCAGGTCCCCATACATCAGAATGAATAAGTTCAAAAGGTCGGGACGACCATCGACCACCACGCGAAGGAGAAGCACTCGATGGTGCTTTCCCAACTCACAAAACTCACGTGAAAATGACTCAAGAGACTTAGTAATAAAACGAGATTTTCGTAATGTGTCTGCAGGAGGATGACCCAGACGACAGGGCCACTGATAAGTGTCGACAGAAGTACGAAGTGCAGCGCCAGTAGGTACGAAGTCCAGATGATATAAGCCTCCCATCTCACGGCCCAAGCCAATCCTCGTCCCAGTCTTCAGATCCTGAAAAGTGCAATAAGAAGGAAAGAATGAAACAGAGCACATCAAAGTTTTCGTCAAGTGACGCACATATAATAGGTTAATGGGAAAAGACGGAACATAAAGGACAGAAGACAATGAAAAACCACTAGAGAGATGCACCACACCGACCCCAGAGACTGGTGATGTGGTTCCATCTGCTAATGTAACAGTACGAGGCACAGAAGGAGGTGCCGACTGGAAACAGGTAAGAAGTTGAAGATTACCAGTCATATGATGCGACGCCCCTAAATCAATAAGCCAGGATTCAGAGGAGGGACGAGAAAGAAAACAAGACGAGCTACCTGGCTGGGCAAAGGTGGCAGTTGGCTGTTTGCCTCTATCACGTAGGCGCACAAGATCCTCATATTCAACACGGCTGACTACCATCTGATCAGGAGCCAGTACATGGGCAGGAGTAGCAAGAGCAGCACCAGAGCCATCAGATGTAGTAACCGAAGCAGTTGGTTGGGAAGAGCGAAGCTCTGGGTGCAAGGCATAACCGAAATCAATGTTGTGGCCCTCCAACCGATAGTGAGTACAAAAACGAGACCCGTGACCATGACCATTCCAAGAGTCTCGATCACGGCCTCGTCCAGGAACACATCGCTACCACGGCCACGACCCCAACTACCACGACTAAATCCGCGGCCACGATCAGGACCATAAGAAGTAACAAGGGCAGAACTATCAAGAGGATTATTTGTTGTCAGAGGAGCCCTCAGACGCTGAACCCGAGAAAATGTCTTTTGAAGTGATGGTAAGCTACCAGAACCTAAAATCTGCTGGCGGAACTGCAAGAAATCAGGCCCCAAAGAATCCAGATATCGAGCAACGCGCCATTCCTCCTGGCGGCGCTTATGAACAACGGGATCAACAGTAAAGGGCTTAAGTATATCCAACTGCTGGGAAAGAGCCTGATAAGAACTGAAACTCTCCGAAAGAGACAGGTCACCACCCTGAAATCCTAATCAGTCAAAGAATAGATCACACAATCTGGTGACATTTTCAGCACCATAATATAAGGTTGCAGCATACTCCCAAACTTCCCTGGATGAGTCAAGAAACATCATATTTGCTGCAACCTGAGAATCCATACAACTCCAGAGAAATGATCGAACCACAGCATCATCCTGTTCCCATCTCTCAAAGGTGGGATCCTTGGCGGCCGGAGGAGCACTCTCAAGAAATCATACTTTACCCCGACCAAGTAGGTAAGTACGTACTGCGCGACGCCAAGGAGGATAATTCTTCCCATCTAGTGTAATCGAGGTCATCTGGAGAGGGGCCTCCGTATGACAATAGCCAGTGGTCGAAGAAGAAGAAGCCCCATCAATTTTCAAGGAAGCCATAGGGGGCAAAGACGTATCAGTTGGTTCCATAAAGAAGTACTGAATGGGGCAATCCGAAATAAAGAAAAAGTCACTGAATGAAGATCAACCAAGGTACCAACAACCACCTAACAGGCCACGACAAATATAGCTGAATCACGATCCCAATAAATTATGACGAACAACAGGAAGGGACTACCACCACCGAGCATCAAAACAAACACAAGCCACCACGAAACTACTATAATCACGAAGTACACCAACCATTGAATCACTTCACTACAAAGCACCACACCAACCATCAAACATAAAGACAACCAGTTAATTCGTGAGAACAATCAACCAAAGTCCCTTCCACAGAAACCAACAAAATCATTGAAACAACCACAACACCAATCACCACTCCGATAACCAACCACTTATGCAACTAACACAATCAACAATCAAGCATTAAGCCACCATCAACGCTTGAAGAGAAGTAAATCATGAAGAATACCTTCGTAAGCCGCGAAACGCGTAGGGACGAGGGAAAGGCCCCCCCGGCAAATACAAATAATGGAAGATGGGTGGCTGGAAGGATCGCAGCAACCAAATAGTGGAAGATGGGGGGGGGGGGGGGTCGCGGTAGCAAGCAAGTGGGCTGGGGGGTAGGTGGCAACACAGAGAGGAGATGGGAGGTGGTACGACAACCAAAAAGGAGTTAGAGAGGGGTCGCGACACACAGGGTGGGGCCTGGTAGTGCTGACGGCAACACAGGGGGGCTGGTAGGGCTGGCGGCAACACAGGGTGGGGCTGGTGGTGTTACGGCAACACAGGATGGGCTGGTAGGGTGGCGACACAGAGGTTGGGGCTGGCGGCAACACAGAGTGGGGCTGGGGGTCACGACAACACAGGATGGGTAAAACAAAAAATTAGGTTTAGGTTAGGGTTTGATGAGATTAGGGTTAGATTAGGTTAGGGTTAGGGTTATTAAGAGAGAATGAAAGAGAAAGAAAAGGAAAACACGTGTTAATCTGACATGGCTCTGATACCATGTTAGATATCACATGTTGGTGGAGAATGGAGAAGCAGTAATGGGAGAATGAGAGTATTCATGAGAGGAGAGAAAAATTATCTCCCCACTGACGCCCCAAGTATTTATTTACTTAATAAAGAGAAAATTACCTAAATGTCCCTATTCATCTAACCGGTGTAAAAAGGATCACAAACCAACCACCCTAACGATATACGCTTTGGACAGGCCTTAGTATGATGACTGTTGAACTTCTCACCTATTAATTTTTCTTATCCACTCAACTGGTAAAGATCACTGATTTTCAGACCCATCATAACATCTATGTGTTACAACAAGCTGCTTTCTCTCATTTGTTAAATAACTTTTGCAATTCAATGCAAAATTATATCTTGTTCCTTTTTACATTAATAGCTACATTTCAATACTGTAATAGTTCTTCAAAGCATGTTAAAGTGAAGTATTTAGTCGTTTATTTATTGTTCCATATAGTTCAAGAGTTTTTAACTACTTCCGCACTCTTTTCTTAGGCTATAGTCGATATTTCTTCTATTGGTATACATTTTGGATACGCATGTCTCATTGTGACAATATTGTCTAAGCTCCATTGCCGTTTATGGTAGAAACTGTTCGCATGGAGATACACTAAGCTATATTAGATTGCTTCTGCCTATCTTTACATCTGAAGAGGCTTTTTTCTAATTGATCTCTTAATCCAGCACAATGGGCAACATGGTCATATGCTAGACATGGATCTACACATTGCTCTCCACTATGGTATTCCGTCTACTGGATCAGTTTTGGCTTTTGATCCCATACAACGCCTCTTGGCCATTGGGACATTGTGAGTTAGAAGTTGTTCCTTTTTGCTGGTTTTACTGATTAGTGCATGTGATTTTAAGTTAGATTTAGCATTTAACATGGGTATGAATCCCTTAATGATATTTTAGGGAGCTTTTTCTTGAATGCCTTCTAGAGAGCTTAATTGTTTGTAAAAGAAAATGATAAAGTAGAGATCTTGACATCCAGAGTTTTTCCTTTTCTATTGAGATAGGGAAACACAATATTTAAATAAAACAAGAATTATAGAGAAAAATCTCTTACCTTGCTAAGCGTGGTTTACATATTAAGCATGCCATGTCAATTCCTCAAAGATTAAGTTGGAACCAAAATTTGCTAGTCTATCTATCACAACCTTGCTTCTTGTTTGTGCGACATCCCTCCTATTGAGGAAAAAAGGGATTGTGCTCCATTAAATGAGATTTTGAGAACATCTGCTCAAGAGGAGGGAAGGATTCCTTAGACCACCATCCGCCCAGGAGGAAGGAAGGATTCCTTAAACCATCAGATTTCCTTCAATCCATAAGGACCATAACATTCCATGCTGAACTAGTAACTTGCTCCATGCAAAAGCGTTTAATCATTGTCATCACTCACATTTGTATTCTTGGTTGGTTTGGCATAGAAGAATCATGGTTTTATATTTACACCGAAACCAACACGAAATGGCTGAAATGTTTCCATTTCCATATACACCAAAATCCAAACCGAAACGAATGAAATGCATAAACCAAAATCATGATTGTGTGGTATACTATATTACTATGTCGTGCATGCATGATGTATAGATATTTATATTAATTACATGTCAAAATTTCATATGTGCTAAATTAGCAGACATACACGACAGTGCATGTCATTAGGTGTTAGATGTTTTAAAACCTTTATGAATGATTGTCTTGCTTATGTGATTGTTTCTAGATGTGTATTTGTCTTTATTGTAGCATTCCCTAAAGCCTCATCTTTAAATTCTATCATTTGCATATGTTTCCGTATGCTTCCTTGATTTTATAGTATTTTCACTGAAATTTCCAACCGAGCCCGAAATGTTTCCGTTTCCGTGGCGACCGAAACTTAAAACGTTGAGAAGAATTTGATGCTTCCCGTCATAGTATAAAAGGCACCTCTTTGAGTAGCAAAGATGACTTCGAGTCCTAAAAAAGAAAATGTATTTCATTATTCAGGAATCAAAATTCCCCATTCCAAAATCTATCAGTTCCTATTGCTTTTAGATTTTAGAAGCGAAAATGAAGTTTTTTTTTTGCGCTTTGATCAGGCCATGACAGTTTGTTATACCTCGCTTTCCGTGGGAAGCTTAAGCCCCCATCAATGGAGGGTGCAAACCTCCTGACCCTGCAATTCCTCTCACAATTTCTGCTGTATTGAGAGATTCCAGTTCTTTTGCTGGAATCACAAGCGGGGCAAATCCATTTTAGGGTGAATGCCCTCATTTCGTGGCCGACAAGCAAGGGAAGGAGAAACTTATCGTCCCTTCAGACTCCACTAAACCTGCATTAGATATCTTATTAGATATTTTGAAAGATGTATTTTAGCTAGTTTCCTACCTACGAAGCCTGATCTATAGTTCTTCCTTCAGTGGGCTTAAAGGGTATAGAAATGTTAGTTCTCATTATCGGCATACGAGGATGAATTATTTTTAATCCAATGAGGTGATTCAAAAGGGGTTTTGAAGAGAATATTATGTAGAACAAACCCACAGAAGCTTAGAATTTGTGGAGAAGATTACATGGGTCAAAGTCATAAAAAATCAAGGTCGAAATTCTGGTTTTACTAATTGCTTAAACAATATGATTAATATTAATAAAAAATTTTGATGCAACCACTTAGGGGCTGTTTGGATACGCGGATTTTAGAATCCTTGTTTTCTTCAAAATTGTAGATGGGAGACAAGAGAAGAAAGAGACCAGCCGTCGATTTCTGATTTCTCGCCCTTCTTTCCGACAACAAGAGAGCAGCAGATTATCCCATGTTTCCAGGTTTTAGAAATCTCAGGATGTGGGAGAGATTTCTAAAACTTGGATTTTTTTAGTTTAAATCGAAGAAATGCTGTCAGGACAACATACAACAGCTTGATCATGAACCCTCTTTTACACTGTTTTCAAACAAAACCCTGGATTCTAAAATCCGCGTATCCAAATGGCCCCTTAACTTCCTTTAAAAACAATGTAATCAAGAGAAAAACTTTCAAAAATGCATTTTTTTGAATGGCAGCCAATTTTATTACTAAAAAGAGGATTGAGATGGTAAATACAGAGGAAACTAAAACAAAACAGAAGTGAACAAAGCTCAAAACAATAATGAGGAAATCAAGGCGGAAGGGAGTCAAACAACGCCAAATCTTCCATAGTGACTCCTGCTTTGGTGAGACTACATGCCACAGCATTGGCAGAATGACTAATGTGCTGGAAGACAATAGATGACGATCCCACCCAATCACGCATTTCATCAAAAAAATTAGCAAATCTCCAAGGGTGCAGTTGTTAGCCGTTAGCCATCGAATTACATTAAGGGAGTCCCATTCTACCCCCACATCATCCAACCGATCCCTGGCTAGCAACTTTAAACCTTGGAACACCGCTTTCACCCTCAACTTCAGAAGCGTCGGCCACCCCTATCGGACAGGCAAAAGCCCAAATCACCTCCCCAAGCTCTTTCCTCAAAACACCACCTATGCCAACCGGACTTGGATTCCCTAGACTAGAGCCATCGGAGTTCAGCTTTAATAAACCAGGCGCAGGGGGAAACCACTCCTGAAGAATTTTTTGCTTCCTCTCCATACCAAAGCAAACCTCTCTCCAACCTCCCCATAGATCGATGGCAGAGACGAACCTAAAACTTGGGAGAGCTTTATAATCTTTGGGATTTGCAAATCATAAAATAAATTAAACAACTACATATAAATCTATCTTAAATCAAGAAAGGGATTTTTTCCCCAAATCCCTTTCCTCTTCCTCCCCTACTCTTTCTTGTATTCTATTTTTTCTTTCAAAAAACCAGCATGAGATGTTTTTTCCTCCCCCTTTTTCTTTTTCTTTTTCATTTTATATTTTTCTTCAAGTGAGGTAGATCTTACATGGACACCTAGCATTTCAATTGTGATGAAGGTGACACCTAGCAATTTTAATGACGCCTAACAAACAAGGTCAACTCCAAACCATTATCTGTTAGGCCTTGATATGGATGGACCGTGCACAAAAATCCACTGCCATCTGATTATTCTAACCCTCCAATTTGCGGCTTTCAAATGCATGGTTAGAAAATAAAAAAAGCAACGGTTGACATTTGTCAAGAAAACCTCTGCAAATGAAAGGGTTATCATCTTATGATAGTTTTGCACGGTAAACTTTTAGTGCATAGCCCCATTTGCAGCGATGATTGCTGTGCTGCAAATGGATGATTGAAATCATTATGGCCATTTTACATTCATTGCTGTCAATCTGACAACTACGAATATAGGACTGGAAGTTTCTTTGAATCATGAACTTGTTCTTGCTATATGATGGAATTTTTTGGACTGGCTAACTGCAGGGATGGAAGAATAAAGGTGATTGGGGGTGATAATATTGAAGGCCTTCTCATATCCTCAAAGCAGTTGCCCTACAAAAGTTTGGAGGTTTGCAAGTTTAGGCCTATGCTAAAATTGAACGGTTGCATTTCACTTTTTGTTTGATGTATTTCTTTATAATTTGTTTTGGATTTATGTTGTGAATGCATTCTATTTGTTATAATAATAGCTCAATGTCATCGGAGGGTTCCAACTATCCGTAGGATTAGGGCACAGTCAGCTAAATGTGCATCTATTTACTTATGTTCTGTAAATGATTGTGATGCGTCTCATAATCCTGTCATTGCATTCAATCTGGTGATTTTTTTTTCCAACTGATGCTACGGAAGCATTCCTTCGAATTGACATTTATTTGGCTACATATTTAGAAGGGACATCGATGAAACTGCTATATTTGTTGATTTGAAGATATGGTTTTAGTTTGGGAGTAACACTTTATTTGCTGTGCACAGCCAGTGTTGCAATGGTTTTGTCTAACAAGAGTTTGATTTATACCGATGAAACTATAACCAGTGGATCGCTTTATGTCTTTACGTGCTTTGGTTGGTCTCTATCTGTTGTATTCATGCTTGCAAGCTGTAAAAGCTATTAGTGCAATATACCAATAGAGGAAATAGTATATCTTCTGTGGGAAAACTTTTTTTTTTGAAGAAGGTAGCCAATATTATTAAGAAGCAATGAAGACAGAGATGGTCAGTACAAAGATGAGCAAAGACAGAGCAAATCACAAGGCAAATAAAAACAATAATAAATCTAATCAAGGGGGAAGCGAATCATAGAGCGGTGCACATGCTTGAAGGCAATAGAGGAGGATCCCACCAAATCAATTATTTCGTCAAATAAATTATCAAACCTCCATGACGGCTTCTGATCACCCTTGAGCCATCGAATCACGTTCAAGGAATCCCCTTCTACCACCACTTTATAAAATCCTTTAATTGATCTAAGCCTCAAGCCTTGGTGCACTGCTCGCACCTCACCCTCAATTCTAAAGACTCCCCCAATTCCAGATGGGCATGGATTCTCCAAGCTAGAGCCATCAAAATTAACTTTTAGAAACCCAGGCTCAGGAGGATCTCAAGCTTGAATAACCTTTTGCTTCTACTCCACACTATTGCACACTTCGGTCCATCTTTCCCAAAGGTCATAGGCTGAGACAAATCTAAATAGACGGGAAGCTTTAACCCAAGAGATTGTTAAAGCAATGATTTTGATAAATAGTATAGTTGAATTTTTAGAGACCCCTTTAAAGACTCTTGCATTCCTTTCCTTCCATATCACCCAAACAGTAGCTAGAAAGCAAACATGCCATAGAACATTTCCTTTTCTTTTCCCGCTTCCCACCCAAGGAAAGGATTCATAAAATTCTCAGGAAACCCAACAAATGCTAAATCTACCAAGCGCTTTACTCCAAATCTCCCTTGCCATTTTACAATGAATAAGCAGATGATCCACAGATTCCCCCGCTTCAAGACAAAGCGCACAATGACCAACAATGAGAACCTTCCTCTTTCTAAGAAATTCCATTGTCTGAATCCCTCTTGTCTTCACCGTCTTGCTTTATGTAACCCCTTTCTAGCAATTCCAACAATCTACCGATGGATATAAGCTCTCGGTCAAAGCAATTCCAACAATCTTTTGTGGGAAAACATGTTTATTCACCGTTTATATTTGTCTTGTTTGGAGCTGATCGTAACTCTTAAGAGAAGAGAGAAGAGAGAAGAACGAGAGAAAATGTGAGTTGGGGCAGTTAGTTGGGGAATAACTCCCGCTCACTTATGTATTTATTTAAAAGCGAAAGAGTACAAAGACCAAAGTGCCCTTAGACACATATACACCTTCTAACACTCCCCTTCAAGCTGGAATGTATATATCATACATTCCTAGCTTGTTACAAATATCACTCAGCTTTGCCTTACTTAACGGCTTGGTAAACACATTAGCCAGTTGATCCACTGATCTAGTAAAAACGGTGCATATATTGCCCTTCTGGATTCTCTGACGGATGAAATGACAGTCCACCTCATTATGTTTGGTCTGCTCATGAAAGATCGGATTTGTAGCAATGTGAACTGCCGCCTTATTATCACAATATAACGAGAAGGAGAGGAATGAGCAAGGCCAATCTCTGACAAAAGGGAGCGCAACCAGATGTGCTCTCCACTCGTGTGTGCCATGACCCTATATTCATCTTCTGCACTGGATTTAGCTACGACGTCTTGTTTCTTGCTTTGCCATGACACCAAGTTACCTTCAACGAAGGTACAATATCCAGTGGTTGAACTCCTATCTCCTGGAGATCCTGTCCAATCTGCATCAGTTAACCCTTCTATCTTCTCATGACCATGCCTCTTCAACAATAAGCATCTCCCTGGAGCACCTTTCAAGTACCTGATAATCTGAAGCATCGTTGCCTAATGAGAGGTACGTGG
The DNA here is from genome assembly GCF_043159265.1 of Tasmannia lanceolata. NCBI lineage: Eukaryota > Viridiplantae > Streptophyta > Magnoliopsida > Canellales > Winteraceae > Tasmannia > Tasmannia lanceolata. The sequence goes on from NW_027518693.1 coordinate 13,500,852, forward strand.
TGAGTTTATATTACTAGCTCACTACCCCTAGGCTACAACAAATGAGATGTCTGGACGAGTGGCTGTGAGATATATAAGCTTGCCAACTAACCTCCTGTATCTGCCAGGTTCATCTAACTTGTCTACCTCCTCTTGAAGAAGTTTTACATTCAGATCCATAGGCGACACGGATCTTTGGTGGAAAACTCTTTCTGCAAGAAGGCCTTCTACTTATGTATGCCCACTGAGTCACTCCCAGTAATGATAATATCATCAACATGTACTATTAGAAGAACATATTCAACATTAGAGTGATGGCTAAAGGCCGAGTGATCATCCGCACATTGTTTTATGCTAAAATTGCATGACAGCATCACTGAATCTCCCAAACCATGCTCTAGAAGATTGCTCTATGCCATAAAGAGATTGTCGCAAGTGACAAACTGTGGAGGACAACTCCCCTTGAGCAACATACCCAGGAGGTTGCTCCATGTACTCCTCCTCAGTTAGGTCACTATGAAGAAAGGCGTTCTTCACATTCAACTGATAGAGGGGCCAACCATGGTTAACGGCTAGGGAGACTGACACGTGAACTAAAGGAATTTTGGCGACGACGGAGAAGGTCTCAATATAGTTGACCCCAAATGTCTACGTATACCCCTTTGCAACTAAGCGCGTCTTGAGGCGCTCAACTGTCCCATCTGGCAAGTATTTGATGGAGAAAACCTAGGGACACGCCACAGGCCGAGCACCCTAAGTAAGAAAAACCAAATCCGAAGTCTGATTGGCCTGGGCACCCATCTCAAGGTCCATAGCAGCGTGCCATCCTGGATGTGCAAGAGCCTCGGCCACAAAAGCGGCAAAGAAACAAAAGATAGAGAAGACATTATAGGAGTGATGATCATAAGAGACAAAGTTAGAAATAGGATATGCAGTAGAACGGGATCGAGTACGGGAAGCAATAGGAGAATCTACAGTAGCATCCGGAGAGGGAAGAAGAGGTACCTGAGACGGAGCAGCCGGTATCTCTGGCTGAGAAGACGGTGCCTTGAGCGTAGCGTGGGGGCCTTGGGCCTTGGACGCCATTGATAGACCTTCGTAGGAGCTCCAGGAGGGGCCGAAGTCACCTGCAATAGAGAGGAAGGCTCAACAGAATCAGGTAGAACAGGAAGATGGATAGGAACCTGAGAGTTGGGAACAATCTTATTGCTCTAAGCGGGAGCAGTAAAGAGGGAGACAGACTCAAAGAAGGTGACATCGGCGGAGTCAAATAAGTGGCCCTACCAAGGGCTATAACCCCGATAACCCTTCTAGGTACGACCCCAGAAAGACACATCTTTTCGCCCTAGGATCTAACTTATCGAGGCCATGAGAGAGATTGGAAAAAGCAAACACAACCAAAGATCCGTGGAGTGAGAGAAAGGGATCACGCTGAGGATGTAAGACGGATAAAGGAGGGGTACTATCAAGGACAGAGAAGGGAAACCGATTAGCTAAGAAACATGAGGTAAGGATGGCATCGCTCCAATAGGCTTTAGGGACCCGCATCTGAAAGAGAAGAGGGTGGGCCATATCAAGTAAATACCTCAATTTCCTCTCAGCTACACCATTTTGTTGAGAGGTGCAAGCACAAGAGGACTGACGCACAATTCCATGAGTGGATAAGAAGTCTTGAAATCCATTATGCAAATATTTAAGAGTACAATTATATTGATTAGTAATTTCTGCATGAAACGGGCGAAAAGCTTGAAAGACCTCTGAGCGGTCTTTAAGTAAAATAGCCATGTCATACGAGAAAAGTCATCAACAAAAATGTTAAAGTATCTATATCCAGAAAGAGACATAGTTCATGAGGGACCCCTTTTGAGTTAGTACATCATAATGTACCAACTCAAAAGGAGTCGAGACCGGACTAACAAGTCTGGAGGGAAAGGACCCACGATGGTGCTTCCCAAGTTCATAGGACTCGCACTAAAAGGACTGAACCGGACTAGAGACAACAGATGTCTGCTGAAGTCGCTGCAGGGAGGGATGTCCAAGGCGACAACGCCACTGATAGGCGTCGACGGAACTATGCAAAATGGCAGGAGAGGGGCTACAGTGAAGACAATAAAGCCCATTCACCTCATGACCCAAACCAAATGTCTTCCCAGTTGAGAGATCCTGAAAGACACAATAAGAAATGAAAAAAGAGACAGAGCAGTTAAGATTTGTAGTAAGTTTGCTAGCAGAAAGTAAATTAAAAGGGGACTTAGGAACACAAAGAACTGAGGACAATGTAAGTACAGGGTGTGGAGAAATAATACTAACACCGGAGATGGGAGTAGTGGCCCCTTCAGCAAAAGTTATAGAATGAGAGACAGAAGTAAAGGGCCGAAACGAACTTAGTGAAGCAGAATTACCTGTCATGTGGTTTGTGGTCCCGGAATCAATAATCCAAGAGCTGGAGCTAGTGAGAAGAGAGGCAGGTGAACTACCTTGCTGTGCAAAGCATGCAATAGATGGTCGGTTGCTCAGGTGCAGGCGCTGAAGCTTCTCATAGTCAGCCCTGAAGACAAGGAGAGAATCATCAGGCTTTGCTGGGCTGGCGGAGGTGGATGTAGAAGCATCAGGAAGACTGGCAACAGTGATGTGAGTAGAGTGCTGTGGACGAAGCTCAGGATATAAGACATAGCAAGTGTCCACATGATGTCCGACCACCTGATAGTGAGTGCAATAAGGGCGGCTACGCGCACCTGACGTGGCCGACCACCAAAATCTCAGCCCCACCATGGCCTCTACGACCTCCGTCACGGCCAAAAATACCACTACGGCTAGAACGGTCTCCACTACCATATGTTGCAAGCCCAGAACCATCGACAGATACACTATCCGAGGAACCACCCTGGACACACTGAAGGGCACGAGAGTAAATCTATGAGGGATGTAATGGAACCAGAGCCAATAATTTGCTGTCGAACGGATAGAAAGTCAGGGCCTAAGGCATCAAGGAAATGAATAACCCCGAGTTGCTCTCGTTGCCTGGCTAGAACAGTCAAATCAGCCATGAGGGGTATAACGACATCTAGCTGATGGCAGAGTGAAACAAACTGACTATAGAAGGCAGCTAGAGGGGTATCACCACACTGGAGGCGCATCCACTCCGAGTAGGTAGCACAAATGTGAGGGAGGGTATCAACACCAGAATAGAGGACAACTGTATGCTCCAAAATTTCTTTGATGTCTTGAGGCACATCATCGTGCCAGCGACATGAGGCGCCATGCTCTGCCAGAGAAGAGTGCGGATCAGGGCATCATCCTGCCGCTACCGGGCTTAGGAGGGGTCCGTGGAAGGAGGAGGATCACGCTCAATGAAATCAACCTTACCTCGAGCAAGGAGGTAGGTTTCAACGGCCATACGCCAATTCAGATAATTGAACCCGTCGAGTTTGACCGTAGTCATATGTGTGAAAGATGTCTCCACAGAAGGAGAATAACTAGATGAGGAAGCCGAAGGTGGAGGAGTCGAGCTGACAGTAGGGATAGTGCTGAGAGGAGGATCCATGAAGACATAGAGAAGGGGACTCTCAACCACAACAACGATAGGGGAATAATAGAAAAAGAAGAATCACTAGACGGGCCAGAATCATACCACGGCTCCGAAGATGACTGATAGCAGAAGGATACATAATAATGCTATCAAGAGAGAGGAGGGAGACTATCAAAGGGAATCAGAGCCGCGAGAAGAAATAAAATGAGGTGAAAATGATTTAGGCCATGAAGAAGAAGGACTTTAAGGGAGGTAGATTAGAGGATATTTAAAGGATTAAGGTATGATCTTAGGTTAGAGTGCTTAGGAATGTATGTGGGTAGGGTTACGGTGAGGTGGAGGGGGGGTGAGGGCTTAGGGATGTATGTGGGTAGGGTTACGGCAAGGATGGAGGGAGAAGGAGGTTTTGGGTGGAGTCTAGGGAGGGTTCTGACTAAGATGGAGGGAGAGGGAGGTGTCGGGTGGAGGCTAGGGAGGGTTACAACGAGGATGGAGGGAGAGGGAGGGGTCGTGTGGAGGCGTCACGTGGGGGGCTGGGGATGGAGGGAGGTGGAGGGTTACGACGAGGGTGGAGAGAGGCGGGGGCTTCAGGTGGAGGTTGGGGAGGGTGTAGTCGGGGAAGGGGGAGGAGGAAGAGGCGGTGGCGGGTTGGGTCAAGGAGGTGGAAGGAGGAGTCGGGTGAGGGTGGGGTGGGTTTGGCTAGGGTTAGGGTTCGGACCAAGGAAGAAGAAGAAGAAGCGGAGGAGGAACAATGGTCTTCCTTAGGGGATCAAAACCCTAGGGCTCTGATACCATGTTAAGAGGAGAGAAGAGAGAAGAATGAGAGAAAAGGTGAGTTGGGAAATAACTCCCCCTCACTTGTGTATTTATATAAAAGTGAAAGGTTACAAAGACCAAAGTGCCCTTAGGCACATATAGACCTTGTAACACTAACCAAAACATACCTACTAAAACAATGAAAACAGACAGTGAGCTACCTTTGTAGTTAGTGATACAGAAGTAGCAGATTTATGTTCTAGGGATTTTTTCCCTTAATGTATCCCTGATTACGTTTCCTGAAATAATGACAATAGACAGTGGGCTGCCTGAAGTCATTGCATGGGTGCTATTGTAATTAGTGTCTTACTGATACAGAAGCTGCATATTTTAAGTTATTATTTCTCGTGTTTACGTGTCCCTGATTAATTCTCTTGATGGGTACTGTTTTTCTAATTTACCATTTACAAGGTGGGAAGAGAAGGTACCATTCAAAAAAAAAAGATGGGAAGAGAAGGTGAGGACCCTTTTCCTATGCTATTTTTCTTTTTGAGTAGACATGAGCCACATGGCAGTAGACTTCACAAATCTTATCCTTCTGGTATGGGATGAATTTATCAAGAAAACATGAAAGGAAAATCCAGTTTGTTCCAATTTTGAACTGGAAAAGGATCTTTGCGTGACTCTATGGATGTATGGACGCCAGCCATATGATTGATGTCATCGTCATGGAATAGATCAAGTGCTATATTTTGGATCCTTCTTTAAGATGATTTCACAAGTTGTACATTTACATTAAGGGCTGCTTCATGTTCGATGGTGGTTACGGAAGTTACCTAACACATTGATGGAAACAAGAACTTAGTTTTTCTAGAATGGGCTTTGAGATTTGATATGGGTAATGGAGAAACCATTTTCTTTTGGTTAGACAGTGGAGTTGAGATTCACCTTTTGCTGCTCATTTTAAATTTCTTTGTGAAATCTCTTAGACCTATGAGTTTTAGTCTCAGATTGCTTTAGATCAATCTGGGTGTAAAGCCATTACGGGTCACCAATTTTTTAGCGATTTTTTTTGGATGGTATTAAATTTTTAGCGAATGATTATTGTTGAGACTTTAAAGGATATTATTGATATAAATTTAGGGAAGTGATACCCCCCCCCACCTCGCTCTTTTTTTTTTTACGTGAGACAGCCAGCAGCAGTGTATCTATGACTGCAGATGGGCTGTTGTACTTCACGTGGGAAGGATTCAACAGGCCTGATTGCCACATACACTGGCGCTGGCTGTCCCATGCAAAGAGAAGGGGCGAATTTATCATTTCCCTAATTGCATTGTCTTTGATGAAGTTTTTTGTTTGTTCGTTATGGGTCTCATAGAAGAGGTTGTTTGGGCTTTCAACTCAGGGGTTGATTTTCAAGGAAATCCTATTATACTTTGATTTACCCTGAAAATATTTGGGTCTCGTGCCAATAAATTTTGTTTTGATCCATCTTACTTGGGTTGTGACTTTTATGTTGCTTTCAATGCATGGAATTCTTCTACATGCAGTCAACTTTAAAACAAGACTTGATCATCTCCTTGGGTTGTGACTTTTATGTTGCTTGCAATACATGAAATTCTTCTTCATGCAATCAACTTTAAAACAACTGATATGAATCCATGACAGCCAAGAGAAAAAGAGAGAAGGACAAGATCAAGAAAAGAGAATCATGATCAAGATCAAGAGAAAAGATCATGATCAATATCAAGAAAAGGAGAAAGATACAGATAGAAAGGAGCACGATTTATTAACACATGGAGGGGAAGTTAGGATATTGGATAGAGAAGTTTCAAGACTACAATCCCGCCAGAGGGAGGGAGAGAGGGGCTGTCATCCAGTTCTTGAATTTAGATTCAATCCTTTCTACCAACTTTATCCCAGACATGAGAGCTTAGGCTGTCATCCTTTAAGAGAAGGCCGAGTACTTACTGGAAGGGAGGTGGCATTAAAATCTAGAACAATAGGAAAAGAGTCTGTTAACTAGGCCGCCAAGGATCTCAATTAAAGCTTTCAAAATATTAATTTGGGACGTTTATTCTTCGACATCTTAGTAAAGACAATGGTATCATCCACATATTTGTAAATGGGAGATAGCCGAGTCATCTGCACTAGTGTCAATTACACAAAGGAAACCATAATTCACAACTTTAGAAAGGATATATCCAATGTTTTCAGCTGACAAAGTGAAGAGGGGGACAAAGGATCACCTTGCCTAAGGCCTCTGGAAGCATAAAAATGACTAAATTGACCTTCATTAATTACAATGGAAAAGTGAACCATGGATTGGATATACACCACTGAATCCATTTTGTCCAATTGAAACCTAATCCATTTTTCTAATGTCCATAAGCAATGGTCCTCCAACCATTGGCTTTTCCTTGTCTAACTTACGGAGCATGCCTGAGGAGCTAGATTTTTTTGGTAGAATTAATAACCTTGTTGGAAACAACAATGGCAGCAATGGGTTTGGCAGCAAGGGTCATGTAAGGTCATGTACTCATGTAATCCTTCATGGGAAGGTGTTGGGATGTGAGAGGTCAAGTGATCTGATCAGATGGTGTTTGAAAGATGTTCATCTCTGCTAGTTTTTATGAGTGGTAGCTGTCATGTTTTTTTTTACCCTGCTATATGTGAGAAATTATATATATATATATATATATATATATATATATATATATATATCGCATATAATAAAGTACTGATAAAGTATGCCATTCAATAAAAAGTTACTAATAAAGTTTAGTGCATTTGTGCTCATAACTCATGATATTCAAATTAACTTGGTACTTGCCCTTGTGGTAAATGGCTTGCAGATTCAAAATAATCCATGCGTAACATCTCAGCGGGGCTTTGTAATCCTTATATTTTAGTGCGTTTGTGCGCATAACTCATGATATTCAAATTAACTTGGTTCTTGCCCTTGTGGTAAAGGCTTGCAAACTCAAAATAATCCATGAGTAACATCTCAATGGGGCTTTGTAATCCTTATATAGCATTTATTGTGCGCTCCGGGGTTCACAAGTATCTGTTAGAGGATGAAATCGTCCAATTTGAGTGGCCATACATTTGATTGTGAAAAATTGATATTTGTGGTGCTTAGTTTCATTGACACATTGAACTTCTCATTATGAGAATATTGTATTTATGTAAATCTTGAAAATAAAATATCATTATTTTATTTAGGAGATGATATTGCATCAAGTGTATTTTCTTTCTTCCCCATCAGCTTCTGATCCAGTACATCTGGTACTTATTGGATCGTGGGCCCCATCATTGATGTGCGCCATAGCCCGAGAATCACATCAAACAGATGTTCCTAACCATCTGAACTTAGAAATTCTGCCCGGTGTTGTGATGTCAGATATTTTTTCTAACCATCCATTTGGACTCCCCAAGATCTCTGCCCTGATGGTGAGGACCATCAGTAGGATTTTTGGGCTATGGCCCATCCACTGCGAGGCCGACCAGATGAGTGGTCCTGATTCCTACATGTGTGCAACATCTACCAGATTGTAGCCACTAATAAGTAAAAGGCGAAAAGGTTGCCACTATACTTTCCCATCATGCGTAGGCTAATAGTGAGACGTAGTGTTCCTTTGTTTAATTACTATGCTTTTAGTAAAATTTCATTTGTAATATTTTCATATTATCTTTTGGCAGTTCCTGCACAACCAAGGATACCTTGTGAGCATCTCAAATGAAAATGATATCCAGGTATTTCTTTTCTAGTAACTCTCCAATTGCTATTTTTTGGGAAACATTTCAATTTACATGAACATTCTCATTTTCTTGCTTATTCATAAATGCAAAACATTTCCATTGACATGGGCATTCTCATTTTCTTGGTGATTGAATCAAGAGCTTTGAATTTGGAATTGGCGTTTTGGAAATTATCGGGGATAAAATCTATCACAAAATCTGAGTGGATCAGGGCTGACTCTGTCATCGTGGGGGTTCCATCACAATTAAACAAAATTTTACTATGTTTTTTCATATTCAACAAAATAAAAATGCACATCGATTTATGCACTTTGATTTTCGGTTGGGATCTTACGGTGATTGATCTTTGGTCCTTATAACTTTGAAGCTCGAATCAGATGCTGAAGGTTCCTCTCAACCTCAATATCCAAACTAGACCCCTCTCTTATTGGCCCCTTCATGATAAATACATGCATGGTTTTAAATTTCGACCTAAATCCAAAATCGATAATAACCTAAAAGGTAGTTTTTTTCGGCCTAAAATTTCATTGTCCCGAAGGGATTTCAATCTCGATTTTTGATAAATATTTAATATTTTCCTGAAATTTTGGCCGAAATTCCGTACAAGAGAAAATAGCCGTTTAGTTGATTTCGTCGGATTTCGGCCAAAATTTTGAAATTTCAGCTGGAATTTCGGTTTCGGAGAAGACCGGAACACATTCCGAAACCGAAATTTGAAACCTTGAATGCAGGTAGGGTTTACGGCAAGGTATATTTATATACATAGATAGTACGTTAGGTGATGGGACTAGAAAATCGGCACACAACTGTGAGAAAGATGAATGTCATTGTCCTTTTTTTTCAGATGCATCTGCTTCTTGTTCTTTATTTTCCAGGCCAACAAATTATTGTTCCCCGCAATGGCGGGAGCCTCGTGCACTGGGCCGCCCAACAAATTATTGTTCCTCGTATATCCGTCATATACTTTTTTCAGTTACCTTGATATAATCTTGTTTCAAAAATAGATTTGAATGCTGCTGCTCATGGTACTTGAGGCAATTGGTAGATGATTGTTGGTGTGACTAATAGTGTGACTAATTCTTTAAAATTCTCGTTGCTGGTGTCCATCTTATGATGTGGCTATGTTTGTCATCCACAGACAATCTTATACTTATGGTAGTGGTGGCTTACTTATTTGTAATTTTTTTTTCTGATATCAATTTACCTCTTGGTTGAGCAGTTATTTGTTTTTTGGCAGGTTTGGAATCTGGAACTAAGGCATGAGGCCCATTGTTTACAGTGGGAATCCAACATAACTGCGTTCGCTGTAATCCAAGGGTCCTCTTTCATGTATGCTGCTAATATAAAAATGAGTTTTTTGCATCTCTTTTCAGTCAGCTACTAGCTGGCTGGAATTGGAAATGAGAAGTTTGGACATTCGTTTTATAACACTATTACTCTGTTGTTGCATATAGGTATGTCGGAGATGAGCATGGGTTGATGTCTGTATTGAAATTTGATATTGAAGAAGTAAAGCTTTTGCGGTTGCCATACCGTATTCCCGCGAATGATGTAACTGGTAGTTATTAATGTGCTTCCATTTATTATGTCACAAAGTGTTTTTCATTTTTCTTTAATGCAATATTCTCAATCTTTCACTTGATTCCTTTTCATGCATTATACCATTTTCATTATTGCAATCTGAACTGAATTCTATATTAATTAGGAGTGTGATCGACTGTTATTGTAGGCCCATTCATTATGACTTAATTATATAGTGAGAGGGAGATAGACATTCACGAGTGTTGGAAGATATGCAAACAAATAATCAAAATGAAAAAAATAAGCCAGCTAAGTTGAAAGGATATTGGAAATTAGATGGTTTCAATGATCTCACTGCATGTTTATTACTGGTTAAGATGAAGGAACTTGAAAATGATGTAGCATATTAATTTGAAATCACACATTAAATAAAGTATAATAAAATTTTAAAAGTACAAGTATGTTATGAAAATGATATGGGTGTATTGTGGATACAAAATTTTATGCTTGGAATAAGATAGCTATATCATGTTCCTAATCAATAAGGTGTATCGTGGATACAAAATTTTATGCATGGGATATGATTGCTATATCAAGTTTCCAAGTTAAACTACATAAATAACCCTAATTAGGTTTGGAAATACCTGGTTGTTTCTGATATTTTTCATTCAATCAATGTTATTGAATAAGGTAGGAAAGCTTTGGCAAGGGATCCTATGGAACACCAATGGCACTATCACACCTTCAAATTCAAGGATTTCTTAATTTCTTAATTATCTTATATTATTGGCACGATGGTTCTGTCAGTAATAAGTTATTGTGTTTAGTTACTAAGGTCTTAAATTTCGATTTCGGCTTCGCTTTCAGTCACCTTGGAAACAGAAATGCTTCAGCTTTGGTTGGAAATTTTGGTTGAAATCCTGTAAAATCACAGAAATGTATGGAACAATATGCAAATTATAGAATTTTAAGATGAAACTTCTGGAAATGCCAGAATAAGAGCAGATACACAGAAACCATCACATAAGCAAGAAAGCCATTCATCATGGTTTAGTTACATTGAACACCTAAGGACATGCGTTCTCGTGCACGTTTGATACACAGAAACCATCACATAAGCAAGAAACCCATTCATGATGGTTTAATTACCTCGAACACCTAGGGACCTGTGTTCTTGCGCACGTTTGATAATTCAGTACATACCGCATGTAATTCATATAAATATTTATACTTAGTAAGTATACCACATTTTACACACAATTCATACAAGTGTAATTATGTAACGCTTATTGATATAATACACCAGCAATGCACTTACGATTTATATTTCACTCTGTGTTTCGATTTCGGTATTGTTTCGATGGAGATGGAAACTGAAACATTCCGGTTGTTTCGTGTCAGTCCTAATTTTTCTTACTTTTGTATGTTACCTCTTATGCCCCTGAATAGTTGACTAATGAAATTCATTCTTGGTAATCTGCTTCTAGCTCATATTAATAGATCACTCTTGAGTTGGGACCTTTGATACTTGATCCTTCTGTAGGCTCAATGTACCGTATGTATCAAGATACGAAATAGACACTTGTAGGTGGTTACTTGTATTGTTCAATTTAGCCATTTGTTTCAAACATATGCCAGTCACTTTGAGTTAGTATCATGCTTTTTCCTAGTTAGTGTCCTATATCTGCAGTTATAGTGTTGAGTATCTGATTCTCGTAGATACGTTAATAAATATGATGCATTTAATCAATGTCATGCATTTAATTAATATTCTATGTTATAGTCACTTAGCGGTTTGGGTTTTGGCATGTGTTTCGGTTTTGTTATGCATTTCAGTGGGGATGTAAATGGAAACATTTTAGTTGTTTCATGTCACTTTCGGTGGAAATTTAAATGTTTAGGCACAAAGGGACACAACTATGGGTGTAGGGGTAAAACTAGCAGCCAGTTTGTTGGGTCATATATTATTATGGGATCCGCCACATGAAAGAATTATTATGATCTACATTAGGTACATTCCCAATCTGTTAATACTAATGCTACTTTCGTAGTGCAGACATTAAAGTTTAGCTTGGTAGATGCTGCGAGATTTCAATTACCTTTTACCTTCTTAAACCATGTTTCATCGGGTTCCAGCGATAACTTGCTAAGGTGCTGTTTGTTTTGGATTTTGAGAAATGATTTTTTTTTTGAATGGCTGGATTTTGAGAACTGATTGTGAGTCCAAAACTGATTATTGCACTAAAGTTGGTTCTCAAAATCCAAAACAAACACTGCCTAATGGTTCTCATTTAACAAATCATAAAGCTTCTTCGTCAACTACATGTTGATTGCCCATATACTGTTCTTACTTCTTACTCTTCCAAGTCTAAACCGATTAATCAAGTACTTCTTATTAGCTATCTACATTGATATCATGTCCCTCAGCTTGACACCACCTGTGTTATAAATTTTACTTCATTAACCATATGAGGGGCAAGCTCAACATTTTGTCATCACCATGTTCATCTTCAAGAGGATCAGCTCCATTTGCCTTTTATCTATGACTTTTATTAAGCTTTTAATAATCCACCCACATCCAATTTGTATGGAAAGAGAAAAAAATGAACTAAACAGGAAGAGAAAGAGAAGAAAGAATAGGGAGTTAAAGTCCAACCCCATGACTTGGTTTTAGATTTTCACCGAAACCGACACGAAACGACCGGAATATTTCTGCTTCCGTCCCCACCAAAACCGAAATGCATATTGAAACCAAAACCTAAGTGTATTAGTGGTATACTATAACAGTATGTTTTACACTAAGTTTTAAATTTTGGTTTCGATTTTAGTTTCGGATGCCACGGAAAAGGAAATGATTCAATTTCTGTTGGAAATATCATTGGGAATCTTGTACGATCCCAGAAACGTATGGAAATACATGCAAATGATAGAATTTATGATGAAACTTTAGGAATACTAGAATTTGCACAAATACACACTTAGAAATCGACACATAAGCAAGACAACCATCCATAATGGTTTAACAACATCAAATACCCAGCGGCAGGTGCTGTTGCGTACCGTGATTTCAAATTTTCCCCGAAACTGAGACAATCGAAATGTTTATATTTCTTTTTTCTTTTTCTTTTTTTGGGTAGGTAAGATGGGATCGAACCTGTGACCTCAAGGTTGAGTAACAAAACCTCAACCAGTGAGCTGCAGACCCAACCAACCCCTAGAAATGTTTCTATTTCTCTCCCCATAATCTGTCAAGTAGTTATGTTTATATGAATTGCATGTGAAATATTGTGTATGTATGATGTAAAAATATTTCTTTGAATTGCATGTGGAATGTGGTATTTACTGATTTATCAGACATCCGCGACAACGCTTCGCTCATGTCACTAGGCGTTCGATGTTAAACCATTATGGATGGGTATCGTGCTTATGTTATGGTTTCTAAGTGTGTATCTGTGCTTATTCTAGCATTTTCATGTATTGTGGTCGAGTTACTTGATGGGCCCTACAATGTTATGATACTGATAATGTCAGACTGGAGTTACACCAAATCACAAGCATAATGACTAGTCGAGAATCGAGACGACCAATCCTGTTATTCATTCATGAACTATTTTTCCATTAGATTTAGTTCTTTGAATTGATCAGCACATCAGTTATGTATGTGCTTTGAATGTAATTTTAGGAAGTTAACAAAATTAGTTGTATGATAGAGACTGCATGTTTGGTGCATGTAGAATATGTTTCCATCGCAGAACTGTGAAGCCACATGTTATAGTGCAAAATAATGCAGGTATTGTTTTTTTCCTTTTGCTCACTAATTGTGTGGTATGGTGTATGCATGCATGCATAAACACATGTTAGTTTTATGTGAACCCAGCATTACATGACAAAAGTACTTACTAGTTTTCTAGGACTAGGAACAACTTTTGGGAACTGCTTGAGATAAAAGTACAAGCAGTGTGACACATAAGTTAATAGGCCTTGATAAAAGGTTTTTGTGGCATCAATTAAATCTCCCAAGAAAAGGATGAATTGTTGGAGGACGCATGGATGCATGGGAAATTTTTGAGAAGCCTTATCTATCACAGCATCACCAGGCCTGACCTGGCAAGGCGGTTAGTATTGTGAGTCAGCTCTTTGACTCAGAATGTCTCTTGGTTCACTATATTGAATCTTAAGATACCATTAAATCTCTTCAGTTCATTGTATCCTTTGCGTTTCTCATTGCCATCTTCATATCTCTACAACACAAATGGGGCATGATGTCCTACTCACTAGTGTTCTACTTGCGAAGGAGTACACTTATATACGAGGAACATTTGTAGCCTGGAAAAGTTAAATGCAGCCTGTGATAGCAAGATCAAGTAAAAAGTCTGAGTATAGAAGCGTGGTACATGCTATTTGAAACATTATATGGTTAAAGTGGTTATGGAAAGATTTTGGGTAAGGAGTTTAGTCTTGTGAATCTTATGAATGTCTTATATGAGTTTTTATATGATGCCCGACCGTCAAGTCCCATCTGGGCGGTATTGCCCTTGATATTTGATCCAACAGCGGCACACTTTTTAAGAGGCTGCTGTTGGATCAAACAACAAGGGTGGTACTTTTGACGTACCACCCAAATGGGACTTGATGATCGGGGCACCATATAATTTCTTGACTTATATAATAATCAAAGAATATGAAATCTTCAACCCAAAATATCATGAGAGGATGAAACACATCGAAGTGGACTGTGTCTATGTGATGAAGATGACAAGGAATGACATCTGCAGTCCGTATGACGAGTCAAACATCAGGTTTTTGTACGTTTACAAAAGCCATTGGATTAAGCAGACCGAGCATGGACCAATTCAAAGAAAAGCTGGGCATCTTAAGACTTCCATGCACCAACTTGCGGAGTTAGTGTTGAGTAATCAAGGACATGTTGGTTGTTAGTCTTAATTTTGTTGTTTTACATCCAATTGCTTTTCTTTTAGTTAAACACTCACGAAAGAGGACATTAGTTCTCTATGTTTTCTATTTCTTATGCTCAAGTTTTAACAATACTTCATTGAGAGTAATGACATGTATTGTGTAGTCAAATCTTCAACAATTTAATTTCTCCATACTTCTGTTTTGTTATTCTCAAATCTGCAATTTGTACCATTATAAGAAATGCGGCATGCAATGTGCATTATGTTTAACTCTGCCGATGCTTTTTTTTTTTTTTCAATTTTTATTTAGAAAACCTCAAGAATTGGCATCTAGTTGGTCTTGATTTTTATCAGTTTGCTCGTTGGCCTGAACTTTTTTTCATTCAGCCACACTTGGTATAACACTGCCTAAGTTTTCCCGTTTACTCTCTTCTATTATTTATGAACCTCATGGGATGGCTACGCCTTATATGGTAGTATTGTTAGTTTGAGGAATTTAGAAATTTGAAATGACTTGAACCACTATTATTGCATGAATGAGATACCTTAAGGTGTATCATGTCCATGCCCATGATGCCTTTTTTTCCTCTTCATATGTGTAGACTTTAATTCAACTTCTTTTATATCCCAGTTTGAGTACACATGTAAATGAATTATTTCTGCATCTATTGATTGCCACAGTTTTCATTATTCCACAGAAGCAGCTGGCGTTTCATTGCCTGATCATCAATCCATTGTTGGGATTCTTCCACAACCTTGCACTTCCGGGAATAGGTGGAGCATATGAAGAATTTTCAATTAGTAAAATTTTGGCATTTATACTCAAATAATGCATTTTAAAATCTCTTTCTTTCTGCAGAGTGCTGATTGCATATGAGAATGGCTTGATTATACTTTGGGATGTTTCTGAGGCTCGGGTTGCTCTTGTTAGAGGCTATACGGATCTACAATTGAAGGATGACTCTCCAACTGGAGCTCTTAATGAACCTTTGGGTCCTTCATCCAACTATGAACAAGAGGAGAAAGAGATATGCTCTCTTTGTTGGGCATCTACCTGCGGTTCGCTTCTTGCTGTGGGCTACATCGATGGAGATATACTGTTATGGAACATTTCATCTTGTTTTTCAACAAAAGGTCAGCAGGGAGGACTACCATCTAATAATGTTGTTAAGCTACAACTGTCATCTGGAGACCGAAAGCTCCCTGTTATTGTCTTACACTGGTCTGCCAGAAGTAGATTGCAAAATGATCGTGGTGGCCAACTCTTTATTTATGGTGGCGATGAAATAGGATCAGAGGAGGTTCTGACGGTCTGTTCTTGTACTCGGACTTAGTTTCACGTTTTGGTTCTAGTCAGTTATAATCTACGCTTATAATCTGCTTGTTTGACTCAAATTCAACATTTAAATTTAACTGTATCAGTGTCCTTCTGATCTGTCCAATCCAATTGGTGAATTGTCTTATATGCGTGGCCCAGATGGAATCTTGCTTCTTGAGCAACTTACTGTCACAAACACCATGTTTAACTATTTCTTATACTCTTGTAGAGAATAGGTTAACTATTTCTTATACTCTTGTAGAGAATAGAATATTTTGCCCTTAAGAAATAGTTCTTGCGAACACCTTACTGGTGCACATATTTAGATGTAAGAATTACATTATCTTATTTTATCAATTGTAGATGAAAACCATTCTGTAACTGTTATGATAGTCTATAAATATTGCCTATTTGTGTTGTATGGTTAGTTCACTCAATATAAGTG
Organism: Tasmannia lanceolata; assembly: GCF_043159265.1. Lineage (NCBI taxonomy): Eukaryota > Viridiplantae > Streptophyta > Magnoliopsida > Canellales > Winteraceae > Tasmannia > Tasmannia lanceolata. The sequence goes on from NW_027518693.1 coordinate 13,517,078, forward strand.
TATTTGTGTGTGTGTGTGTGTGTGTGTGTATACTTTTCTCATATATATATATATATATATATATATATATATATATATATATGAGAAAACGGTTCCTACACATATGTGTAGAGAGTTCTCTACACACTAGCTTAAAATACAGTGGGGGCCCACATTGTTTGGGTGATCCAAGCCATCCATTTTAAAGGCCCTCACATAGATAGGGTGTCTACAAAAAATCAGATCCATAGGATCATCCCAACCCTATGATTTGTGGAGGTAAAATGGATGTCTTTAAACCTTCACAAATTAGTCCATTTTTTGCCTCCACAGTTCGAATGGTTAGGATGATCCTATGGATCTTATTTTTTGTGGACACCCTATCTATGTGAGGGCCTTAAAAATGAATGGTTTGGATCACCCAAATAATGTGGCCCCCACTGTATTTTAAGCTAGTGTGTAGATAACTTATCTACACATATGTGTAGGAACCGTTCTCTCTCTCTCTCTATATATATATATATAGTGTTTGTGTGTGTGTGTATATACTTTTCTCATATATATATATATATATATATATATATATATATATATATATATATATATATATACTGTATTTGTTTATATATATGAATAAGTGTGTTTGTATAAGTGTATTTGTATTCTATGCTAGTCATGGGAAACCTCCAATATATTGTACATCCGTAAATGAATGAATTGCTTACAGATTTACGGTTGATATAAGCTATCCTAGCTATAGAAGAAGGTTTTTTTAATATTTGAGTTTCAGGGGAGCAGCCGATGTGCTCTGTTATTTATCATTGTTTTGAATTCGTGAAGATCACCTCTTCTTATTTTATTCCTTTTTTTTCGCAGCAATAAAAAAGAAGAAATATATTTAGATGTGAAAAATGTCTCTCAACTAAAATCTTCCTCTCTCAAATTTCCAAGAATATTTCACTTAAGCATACTCTCTATTAATTACCACTATTTTCTGTAATCATTTCTCTCCCTCTCCCCTCTCTCTCACCTAATTATGTGTTGATGCACATTTACTCTCCTCTTTGCGTTTCTCTCCCATGCATCTATTTCAACTCCTCTCTCTAGCCACTCTAACCATTATTCTTCCCTACAAATTATTCTCACCAATAGAAGGAAAAAAAATCCTCTCTCACCTAAATTCACCTTTATCTTAAATTTTCAGGAATCTCTCTCTCTCTCTCTCTCTCTCCTTAACTCTAACCTCTCAAATTTACTCGCCTCTTCCTCTATGCCTCTCACCCACTTTACCTCTCCACCCTCTTCATGCATTAACTTCAACTCCTCTTTCTCTTGTCATTGCCCTAGAAAGAATTGAGAAAGGTTGAGTGATGCAAAGACAAACACTTGAAAACTCTTAGTTGTGGAAAAAATCAATTTTCTTTATGATCTTCTCCCTCCCTTCTCTCAAAGGGAAGGACACACTCATCAAAAAAAAGGGGAAGGACACACTCTCCTTTTTCTCTCTTTCTGCGCACTTTCTATTTCTTTTCCTTTATACTTTTACTACTCATCCATGGGTTTTTTTCAGCATATTCACCATTTAATCTCTCTCTCTCTCTCTCTCTTTTTCTGTTATCTACTATTGACTATCTATAATGACATTTGTGGGTATGGTTTTTTGGGATTTAAGTTTTGGTTTTGATACTTAAATAGTTTGTTTTTATGTTTTTTTGGAGACTTTGTTTTATGTTATATTTCTTTTATCCTTTATCTTGGTTTGATAGCTTAGATATTTAAATAGAAAGATTAAGGAATGGAAAGGAGCATATGTTCTTTTGCTTGATTTTCACTAGTTCCCTTATCAATTCATTTTTTATGTTTTTGATGTGAGCTTGAACTTGGATTATGTGCTAGACTAATATTCTGTAGGGGTTTAGAAGCTTTAATTGATCTTTGACGCTTTCTGTTGGGTTTATGTTTATGTTGTTTCCGTTTTTTCTTGGGAACTTCTGCAAGTCACATGGTGTCATGATATTATTGGTTATGTAGTTTCAGTGTAATTAACATAAATCAAGAGACATTTCAAAGAAAAGAGTGCAACACCTTCTTAGGTATGAGTGTATGACTCATGTAGCTAGAAGGGATTTGAGAAACTTTGAACAAACAACAAGGCTTCAAGATTGTACTGAAAGAACAAGGATAGAGGAGAATGCAAGACCAGTGTGAAGTGTTGGAGATGTAAGAAAGTGCGGTCTTCGCTCGACCAAACTATACCTAGAAGAACGGAACCAAGGAGGTCGAAGAGAGCCAGTGGTGATGGAAGAACTCCCTTTTCTAAGGGAGGGACAAAACCCTTCGAATAAGGTTGTGGTGTCGCTACTGGAGCAAGAACTGATAGAGCTTCCTTGGGGGTGGGGAGCCATCGAAATGCTGTGTCTGTACTCTAATCCCAAATGCCAGCAAAAGTATTTGGGGAAGGATGCAACAAAGTTGGTGTTGTTATCATAATCCCTCATCTGGAGCAAGCCTTGAGCATCCTAATGCAACTGTGGTTAGCAGCCGAAGACTCCTTTGCAGATTTATCACCATGGTTTATAAAATTTTCGAACGTTCTACTGGCGTCCTGGTGGGAGATTACAGGTGTTCTGCCTCATGCTTGGTGCGAGAACAATTTCAGAAGGATAGGCTTAAAGATTGGAAATGTTCTGGCCACTAATAACTCATGTCAGGCGGGTTGAGCTACGAGAAAGGAAAGATGTTGATACGATCATTCTCGGCTGTCCTGCCGTCAATTTCAATACCAGTCATCGTTGGGGCAAAGGTCTATGGTGTAACAACGAAGATCATCAGAGGGCTCGCGAGGGCGGGTGACAATGTAGAAAGAGATCCAGTGATGCGGATTGTAGGCCCAATAAGAGGCATATTTGCCCATTAGGATTTATTTCCATGCTATTTAGTTTCTATGATTCTTATTTCCATGCTATTTAGTTTGTAGGATTTTATTTTCATGTTTTTTATTTTAGGGCTTTTATTTTCCATGGAATTTTATTTCCATTGCCTATTATAAATGCCTCATGTATTAGGCATTATTTCTTTTGGATGATTATTTGAGTTGAATACTGATTTGAGTGCTTCTTTCTTCCCCAAGTTCTCTTCTACTTTTACTTCTCTTCTTCTATCTCTCTTCTCCTGGCCTACACCAATTTGTTATCAGAGTTTTACCCTGTGCAATCCTACATCACCCAGTTCAGAGAAGATGCCTTACAGGGCTGTAGCAAAATCTGGGAAGGAGGATTAGAATCGGAGAGAAGGCTTTGTCTTCTTTGAATGGATCTGGTTGGAGGTCCCCAACGACAGATGGGTCGCTCTCGTCTAGTCAGGTGCAAGATTGATCCGAGGGTACAAACATAAGGCTAATGTGCATCGCGAATCAACATCTTGATCATTGCTAGGTGGAGACAGCGCCGAGTTTTCGGTCGTCTGATAAGGTGGTAGTTCAACGTAGCAGTTTTAGCAGGAATACTTGTCGGCATGCAATACAAAGTTTGGGTGAGCAGGCAGTAGGTGCAAATGCAGGAGAAACTGGTGTAATTTCATTGGGCCGTGCCTGTGTCTTCCATTTACCGAGAGGGGTCAAGGCCGGAGAACTTTCTCCCAGCGAAATATCCACGGGACAAATGGCAATGCCGAGGATAACTTTTGAAACGGTGGGCCCCTCCATCCTTAGTGTGCGTCGAGAACCTTTGGGACCCTCAGAAGGAGATGTGGCAGTGGGGCCCACTTTTCCCAGTGCAAGACCAACCAGTTGCTGCAACAGTCAAGCATGGATTTCCATCTGCCATGAGGGATTTTTAAGTGGGCTTTTAGAGGGATTGGGTAGACCCAGGCCCATGGAGCCCACCCGCTAAAGCCCAATGCATGACTTAATATCTTTCTCACCCGCAAGATTGAATTTTTCTTGCCTAAACAGGGATAACTCCATCATGTAGGTAGGCCCCATCGATGCATCACGGAATAAAGTCTCATGTTTAGAAATCTAGGAGAAGAGGTAGTTCCCTCGGCTGATCCATGTCCAGCATTTGACGTGAGTCTTCGTGAGGATAGAGGACGGAGAGAGCTTCCTTTGTAACTGTCGTCCCAAACTTCAGAGAAGGTGGGCGTTTCCTTGTCGGCTCCCTGGAGTTGGTGGCACTGGATTTTCCGTCAACCATAGACTAAATCTCGATCGACAGAGTTTCTGAGTGTGATTCGAACTCAGAGGAGCATCATAGTCAAGGCAACTTTCTAGAAGAGGCAACGATCACAATTTCTGGAGTAGATTGTCTGGATACAGCTGGAAAAGATGGAACGGAGCATCCATCCAACATGAGTGGTAGCAAAACAGCATTTGTTCTTATAGAGCATCCCTGTGGATCGAGTGGGCTTCCTTCAGGCCATATCTCTGGACTCAGCAAACATCCCCCCTTCCCGTTGGAACAGAATGAGGCAAAGGCACGGTTAGCTTCTGTCCAGGGCATATCAGTGCCTGTAAGCATGGTCAGAAGAGAGGAAGTTCCTGGCTTCAGCAGCAGCCTAGAGGAGCCTTCTACAGCAATCTGGGGCCAAGTAAGGCAAAAAGATCCTGGAGCAGAAGGAAGAGAACTGACATCCCCAACCCACGACAATAATGTGTGATCGATGCAAACACCACCTTTTCAACCCTTGGGAGGGCAATCCAATTCAGGTTCGCATTCTAGACCGCTAAGAGTTCTGTTGGTTTTGCCTGCATGCTCTAGTGTGGTGTAGGGTGAGGAGTTACAGACACATAAGGTAGTTGATGAGACTAGAATCCTGGAGAGAATAAACAGCAGTGCACTCCAAATCCTTTAAGAATTGTGGAAATCAGTCCAAAGTTGGCATGTTGGAAGATAATAGTGCTGAAATTGAAACTATGGCAGACGAAATGGGAACCTCCATCAGTAACAAGATAATGCTCGTGAACGAAGGCAGATACAGGGGAGGGTATTAATCGGTATTGGTTCAGCCGCCTGAAGAAGAATCTTTCCGATAGGATGGCAAACGTCAGACTGGGATTTAAATGAATTATTTGTGTGTCATTTTATGTCGACCAATAGGGTCTTGGGCCTGTCCTAAACAGGTTTGGAGGAAAACCTACGCCGAAAGATACGCAGGCAAAAAATATGGACCACCAGTTTCAGAATCATATAGAAGCTTCTAGAACAGAAGAATTTAGGAGAATGACCAGGGAAATGGTCCGATTACAGTCATTGATTAATTATGTTGGACCCTTGTCTGGTAAATCAAGAGCAAGGGGAGAGGGAGAAGCAGAGGAATACTATCCCCAAGGGAGGAGGAGGAGGAGGGGGTGGGGCGGTATGCAACAAATGATGCTGTCGTGAAGATTCTTGTGTGAACTGTGAGAGGGTTGGGTATACCTCGATAAAAAAGCCAAGGCGAAGCAGCTATTGCTAAAATACAAACCAAACATTCTTTGTTTACAAGAAACAAAAAAGGACCACATGAATTTAGCGGTCATAATAGGAGTTAGGCTATAGGTCAAGTGGGGACTTTGTGACAATTGATGCCTTTGGTGCTGCCGGTGGAGTACTTTTTACTTGGGACTCGACTATTTATGAGATGATTGCTAACCTTATTGGGTGATTTTCAGTATGAAGGGATTTGCTAGCGTCCATCGCAAAAGGCATTTTGCGGATGGCCTGTTGCATGTCATAGTAGCCACCTTGTGAATAAAGACAAAATCTGCTGAAAAGTGACCCTATGTGGCTGCTCTAACATGCAACAGACCATCCACGAAATGCCTTCTGTGATGGACGCTAGCAAATCCCATCAATTATTGTGAAAAAGATATTAGATAGTTCATTCATGTGTGCCTATGGTCCTGATCGAAGAGCAGACCAAAGGATCCTGTTAGAGAAGTTGGACGAGACTAGAAGCAGGTGGTCCTATCCATGGTGTATAGAGGGAGGCTTTAATGTAAGTAGATTGGTAGAAGAGTGGGGTGCAACAGAACGATTAGGTGCATCATCGCTTTTTCAGAATTCACAAGTAGAAATGAATTAGTTGACCTGCCTTTGAGTGGGGCATAGTACACATGGTCAAGGAACGCCAACCGCTACAGAATTGATAGTTTTCATATCTTCTTTCAGTGGCTCTCTGCCCATTCCCTTCCAATTCAAATTGGTATTGTTAGAACCTCCCAAGATGGAAGAAAGAATGGGAGGGTGGCGGACTGTAGTGATAACTTCAGGTCCGATAGATGTGGTGATAGGGAAGAAACTTCATTGTGTAAAGAAGAAATTAAAGGAGGAAACTCAATTGTGTAAAGAAGAAATTAAAGTAGTGGAACCAAGAGGTCCATGGTCCATGGAGGAGAGTGGAAAGGAGGGAGACCCTGCTATCTAGAATCCAGGAAATTTCTAGAGCTGAGGAGGACAAAGGAGCCACAACGGAAGAAGTAGAGGTTGGAACTTTAAAAGAAGAGTATAGTTGCGTGGTGCTTCAGGAAGAAATTTTCTGGAGGCAAAGATCAAGAGCACTTTGGCTAAGATCTCTTCAGATTAATTGGAAAGAAGGATGTCAAGGAAGCGCGCGTTCCTCTCTTCAAGCTTCCACATTTTAGAGAAGCCTTGGAAGAGGAAAGGTGTTTCCGCAGGTGTCGCTGGGAAGAGGAAAAGGCGGCAGAGATTCGGAGGTTGGAAAAGCTGAAGGTTGGTCTGAATGAGGAACCTAAAACTACTCGTGATTCGCTGGGTCTGTGAGTAAGCCAGCTAGTCCTGGAGCGTCTGGGTCCGGATGAGGAAATCAAAGGTAAAGGAAAAGTGGTGGAAGAAAGCTCAGGGGAACCTGAGGATCGAGGGTATCTTTCAGAAGAGTTCGATGACATGTTATCAATCGGGGACATTTTTGGGATTGGATATGGCAAAGATTTGGGGCCACGAAGGAAATGTTTGTGGCTATGGCTGCAAGGGATTTGGAAGAGAAAAAGGAGAAAGAGCTGCAAAGAAGATCGGGGAGGGGGACCCAGGTAAGTAATGGGCTCTCCGCTCGGATCTGTCTAGGTGTACTTAGTTCTTTAGTTTAGGTTTCTGTTTTTGTGTCCCTCTTTAGCTAGTTCTTTAGGGATCATAATAGATAAAAGCCTAAGAGATGAGATTGTAGATGTTAAAAGGAAGGGTGATAGAATTATTCTAATTAAATTAGTATTAGGTGAAGAGACGATTAACGTTATTAGTGCGTATACCCCTCAAATTGGATTAAATGATTCTGTCAAGAGGCAATTTGGGGACGATATGGATGAAGTAGTCCAAGGAATACCACATGGAGAGAAGTTATTTATAGGAGGAGATTGAAATGGATATGTGGGAAGAACTAGTGGAGGTTTTGAGAGGGTTCATGGAGGATTGGGTTCTGGCAATAGGAGTGAGGCAGGAGAATATATTTTAGGGTTTGCACTGGCATATGATTTGATGTTAACAAATATTTTTTTAAGAAAAGAGATTCACACTTGATAACCTTTAGCAGTGGCGCCAACTGTAGCCAAATAGATTTTATCCTCACTAGGAAAGAGGACAAAGCCGTGTGTAAAGATTGTAAAGTCATACCCGATGAGTGTTTAGTCCAAGGAAGCAGGATTCTTCCCTAGGAGTCTTCGATTCCCGTTTCGATTCCCGCTCTGGCAACCTTGAGCAGGATTCTTCCCTGGGAGCCTTCAATTCCAGCTTTCGATTCCCGCTATGGCAACCTTGGTTTAGTCACACAACATAGGCTGGTGGTGTTGGATATATGCATCAAATGTTGGAGGAGAAATATAGAGATGTTAGACATCCGGGGACTAGGTGTTGGGATCTCAAACGGGAAAAACTAAATTTGTTTAAGGATAGACTGCTTAAAGAAGGACCTTGAAGTCTTGATGAGGGGACTGATATTATGTGGAATGGGATATCTAGTTATATTAGGAAAATGGCTAGGGAGGTACTTGGAGAATCTAGAGGAAGTGGGCTGCCGTCTAAAGACACATGGTGGTGGAATGAGGAGGTCCAAAAGGCGATTAGGTCTAAAAGAGAGTGTTATAAATGTTTGCATAAGTATAGAAATGAGGAGAATATTGAGAAGTATAAATTGGCTAGAAAAGAAACTAAGAAGGCAGTAAGGGAATCTAGAGGCAAAGCATATGAGGATTTGTACCACAGGTTAGGGATGAAAGAGGGTGAAAAAGATGTCTACAAGCTTGCTAAGATCAGAGAAAGGAAGAGCAGGGACTTGAATCATATAAAATGCATCAAAGACGAGAATCAAAGATTGTTAGTAAAAGAAAAAGAGGTTAAAGAGAGGTGGAGAAGTTACTTCGATAAGCTGTTTAATAGAGAACCTGTAGCAAATTTGGGAGAACTTGGTAACGCTTTTGATGATACAAACCGAAGGTTTGTTCGTAGAATCCGAACATCAGAGGTAAGAGTGGCTATGAAAAATATGAAATTAGGTAAGGCTAGGGGGCCTAGCGATTTTCCTATTGAGACTTAGAGATGCTTGGTTGATGTGGGTTTGGTTTGGTTAACTAGATTATTTAACAATATTTTGAAGACTAAGAAGATGCCTGATGAGTGGAGGATTAGTACCTATTTATAAGAATAAAGGGGACATTCAGAGTTGCACCAATTACTGGGGAGTTAAGCTAATGAGTCACACCATGAAGCTTTGGGAGAGGTTAATTGAGCATAGACTTAGAAAAGAGACTAAGGTGTCAGAAAATCAGTTTGGCTTCATTCCCGGACGATCGACTGTAGAAGCTATCTTCTAGATTAGGCGGTTAATAGAGAGATTTAGAGAAAATAAAAAGGACCTTCATATGGTTTTCATTGATTTGGAGAAAATGTATGATGGGGTTCCAAGGAGTGTTTTGTGGTGGGTCCTTGAAAGGAAAAAAAATGCCTACTAAATATGTTGATGTGATTAAGGATATGTACAATGGAGCAGTAACTAGTGTCAGAACCATTGATGGCACGTCTAGTGAGTTTCCAATTATAAGAGGACTGCACCAAGGATCAGCTCTAAGCCCTTATCTTTTTACGCTAGTTATGGATGAGCTTACGGAGGGTATCCAGGATGAGGTGCCATGGTGTATGTTATTTGCAGATGGCATAGTATTAATTGACGAAACCAAAGCAGGAGTAAATGCTAAGTTAGAGTTATGGAGAACTACTTTGGAATCCAAAGGTTATAGACTGAGTAGGACTAAGATAGAATATATGGAATGCAACTTTAGTAATGTAAGGAGGCGGGACGAGGATGTAGTAAATATGACTAGACATGAGGTACCTAAGAGGGATATCTTTCACTATCTTGGTTCAATTCTACATAAGGAATGAGAGATTGAAGATGATGTTAACCACAGAATAAGAGCAGATTGGTTGAAGTGGAAGCTTGCCTAAGGAGTTCTGTGCGACCGTAAAATCCCTACCAAGTTGAAGGGAAAGTTTTATAAGACAGCTGTGAGGCCAGCCATGCTGTACGGCTCAGAATGTTGGGCCACCAAGAAGCAGCATGTGCATAAGATGAGTGTAACGGAGATGAGAATGCTTAAATGGATGTGCGGTCACACAAGGTTAGATAGAATTAAAAATGAAGACATTCGTAAAAAGGTAGGCGTGGCACCAATTGAGGAGAAGATGAGAGAGCTCCGCTTAAGATGGTTTGGACATATCCAACGTAAGCTTTTGGATGCTCCGGTGAGAAGAGGTGACTCGTGCCAAATTGATGGAGTAAAAAGAGGAAGGGGTAGACCTTAAACAACTTGGGTAGAAGCAGTGAGGAAAGACTTGAGGGCTAGGAACATAACAGAGAACATGACCTTGGATAGGATAGAATGGAAGAAAATGATCCATGTAGACGAACCCAACTAGTGCTGTGATTAGAGCCAGGTAGATTCCTTTGACCTTCTTCATGAAATTTTTCTAAAGGATTCATTTAGCCGACCCCAACTAGTTTGGGACAAAGGCTTTGTTGAGTCGAGTTGAGTTTAGTTGGTTCTGTGGGTCAGTAATTTTTATTAAGTTTTGGGAGGTTTAAAGGTTCTGGGATAATGGAAGAAACTTTGGTGTCGGGAAGACTACCTTGGGTGTTGGAGCACAGGTAGATAGCAATCCCTTGGGTCTGGTTGTAAGGGAGTTAGGCAATTGTTGGAGTTTCTAACAAGCTGTTTTGGAATAGGATATTTTAGACACTGAGGTGGGATTGATAGGAGAAGAGGTCTTTCTTGGGAATTATCATTCACGGGTTTTTTTTATTTTTAAATTTATCCGGGTTCAGTGAGGAAATTTTAGTATGAACACTGTAGTAATAGCAGTTGTAGCTGTCCCATAAATTGTCTGCATCTTGTGGGCTATGACTCGACCATCTTTGGCTTGAGAGACCATGGTCTTTCGCTTAGTTTGGCTTTTTGTCTGGATCCTTTTACTCTGCTATTTAAAGTGTTGGGAGGAGTGGTTATAACAGAAGTACTGAAACCTTGGTGTTTTTTAGTATCGGTGTTAATAGGACAAGTTGGGGGATTGGTTTGAAAAAGAAGGATGGATGGAAGAGCATGGTGTACTAAGAAGTTCTCTTGGGGCGATTCAGGCATATTTCTCACTACTGGCATGATGAAGGAAGACATGTCCCAATTATTTTATTTTGTTTTTGCTTTAAAGTTTCCTGGCCTAGGGTATGCCCTGGCCAGCTTCTCTGATACTTTGTAATACAGGATGGAACTCCTGGTCCTTAATGTTACCTAAGTATCAATGAAAATATGTCAACTTAAAAAAAAAAAGAAGAAGAGCACTTTGGTTAAAGGAGGGAGACAAAAGATGCAGCCTCTTTCCATTGGATAGATAGTGCTAGAAGGCGAGGGAACCACATCACTGCTCTGCAGCTAGAGGGAGCCCTAAGGGAGGAAAAGGATGTCATAGTGAATGAGATAGTTAATTTCTATTTAAATCTGTATTCATTTGTGAACGTGATTCGACTTTTTCCTAGATGCAACTTTTAGGGTGTTGGAGGAAGGCAACAAAGCCTCTCTAGAAAAACCTTTTGAAGAAGTGGGAGGTTTAGTCTGCTCACTAAAATTGATGCACTTTACATTATACGTGTAACTGAAGTTAACAACAGCAGCAAGGAGGCAACCATGAAAACATCTCTGATTGTAGTTCGTATCTCTAGACAACGTAATTGAATTGGTCAGATTATGCACACAAGCAATTCCACTCGGATCGGGAAGGGTTAATCGTGATTTTAAATTTCGACCAAAACCAACACGAAATGACAGAAATGTTTCCGTTTGCAACCCCACCGAAGCCAAAGCTGAATTGACCAAAATGCATAAACCAAAATTGTAAGTGTAATAGAGTTATACTATATCTGTATGTATTACATAATTATATTTATATGAATTACATGCGAAATGTGGTGCATTTATTATGTATAAATATTTATATCAATTACTTGTGAAATTTGACATGTACTAAATTATCATACATGCGTGATAGTGCATGTCACTAGGTGTTACTATGTTTTGAAATCATTATTAGTGTTTTCTTGCTTATGTGATGGTTTCTAAGTGTGTATTTGTGCTTATTCTAGCATTTCATGAAGCTTCATCTGTTTTTTCTTCATGAAGAAAATCTTTAAATTTTATAACTTGCATATGTTTCCATAATGCTTCGGTGATTTGACAGGATTTCTACCGAGATTTCCAACTGAAGCTGACCGTGTCCGCGTTGACTGAAACCGAAATTTAAAACGTTTGAGTTAACTATCAAAATCATTGGCAAGAGTTGCGATTATCAAAACCACAACCTTATGGAGAGTGATGTAAAAGTGAAATGTCTTTCTTAGCAAATGTTATATATCAAGGACAGTTATTTGTATCTATTATAATGTTTTATTTGGTTTTTGCTGATTTTCATCTTTTCATGAATATTATTGGCTGATTTCTCATCTTTTTTATGATTATTATTGGCGTTATGCAAATACTTCACCAATGACAAGGTCAAGTAGGCATTTTTTTGAAGGATCAGTAGCGATTATTTTCTTTTCTTTTTTGTTATTCAATTTGTTGTGACCTTTGGTATAGTAGAATGCATTGGAGTTCTTTCTTTTGGTTTGATGTATCGTTTTCATATATAAATTTTTCTGAAGTTTAAATAATATGGCTAGTAACAAAGTTTTTAGCATGTAGTACATATCTTGCTATTTTAACCCTTGAATTTCTTCCCCCGTCGTAATATATTTATTATGTTGTATACCTTAAGCTCAATTATGATCTTGATTGTATGAGAGACTTGCTAAAAAATGTAGAAGTGGAGCAGTTTACTTCTCTAAAGAAATGCCATTTTCTTTGTTGTCCTTTACCTTTTCACAGGTAGGTTGGTCTTAACGTCATAAAGAAATTGTCAAAGTGGTGATTACTTGATAAAGATGTTGTCAGTCTTTATGGAACACAAGGATAGGCATATATTAACTTTATATTTTTTCTAATAATTATTTTATTTTTGGAATTTTCTCTTGGACTACATGCAAGTTATACATTTATTTTCATGGGAATATTTTTCACCTATCTTCGTGTGAATTTCATCATATGAACATCAATAATAGTGATTTGTTATTCTTGACTCTAATATATTTTTGTAAATTTCACATAGTAAACAATTTCTTTAAAAAAAATTCTTATAGTAAACAAATTTTCTGGTACTAGTTATTAATTGCATTAAAATCATCAAAAATAGGTATTTGTGAAACATAATGTGTCAAAAATAAATAAAAACTATAAGTAAAGAAAAATTTCTAGTGGAAACACCAATACATATTTGTTTGGTAGGGCCGATATGCCAACAGGTACTGATTTTTTGTACCTTGTTTTTTTCCCCTATTACAAGCATATATACTTGGGGTTCCTCTGGTATTTCCTCCACGCATTATCTTTTGCTGAACCTAAACGATATTTTGTATCTTATTTTTTACCCGTAGTTATCATTTTAGTGAAACTAAACTTGTTCTTGTAAATTCACACGATTGTAAAGTGTTAATAATTGATGATAGGGATTTTATTTGGGATTCGACAATGCATTCTGTGAAGTTAATGTTCACAGGTTTTTATTTTTCTCTTTTCTATTATTCTAACATCTATAATTGAAAGGTGTTATTTCTACCCCACTGTTACAGGTCTTGAGTCTTGAATGGCCAAACGGGATCGAGACTTTAAAATGCATTGCTCGTGTGGACCTCACACTTAACGGATCTTTTGCGGATATGATCTTAATTCCCCATGTTGGGGCAACGGAGAATAACTCCACTGATGTTCTATTTGTGTTGACAAGCCCTGGACAACTGCATGTATATGATGGTGCTAAGTTATCTAAATTAACAAATGAGCAGGAGGAAAAGCCTTCTATTCTTCCTGACCAATTTCCTGTAACGATACCTACTGTCGATCCATGTATGACTGCAGCGAAGCTCACTTTACTACCCATAGGGGGAAGCTCAGCCGATCTGCTCTCACAGGTATTCCTTTTCTGATGCGTGTGGACCGTTGTAGAATGATTCTCTATGTTTGTCTCGAAGCCTTCAGTTTTTTTCTTCACCTTCCGTTCATCATTTTAATTATTTCTGTTTATGTAGATAGCTTCGGCTATAAAAACTGCAGCAAAACCTACCCTTTTTGCGGGTACAAAGTGGCCTTTGACTGGTGGGGTTCCCAGTGAGTTTTCCCCTGGTGAGGATGATAGAGTCAAAAGAATGTATATAGCAGGTTATCAAGATGGATCTGTACGAATATGGGATGCCACATATCCAGTCTTATCACTTATGTTTGTTATGGAAGGAGAGGTTAGATCCTTACCACAGATAGTTTCTTTTGAAGACATGTCTCTATTTGAATGCTGTTAAACAACAAAGCAATGGAAATCTTTATCTTTTGAAGATGTACCTCTATTTGAATGATGTTAAACAACAAAGCAATGGAAAAGTAGTTTGTAACATGATGTGTTAAAGCAACATCTATCATATGATCAGCAGGTACCTGGCATCAAAATGTCTGGTGAAAATGCTTCAGTATCAACGTTGGACTTTTCCTCCGTCACTATGAGCTTGGCTGTTGGTGATGAACGCGGTCTGGTCAGAAGAATTCTATTCATGGCTACTTTCTTCTGGTTTGAAGGCTGTGTGAGGCTATATTTATCATTCATTTGTTTTCATTGGCTTATGTAGGTTCGTGTCTATAAGTTCCAAGCAAGTTCTGATGAAATTAATTTTCACTTCGTGAGTGAAACTGGACGTGAAGGTGATTTGTTGATTTTCCTAGTAATATAGTCATCTTTATGGAAATGACCTTTCTCTTGCTGAAGAACTGAAATTTCTCATACAAAGAAATGCCCAAGTTCTAATATGAAAATCAAAATGTTGCTTGATGGCTAACTGGACCACAACTTATGTAAAGCTTTAATGCTTGGTAGTTATCATAATTAATTGCTTGTTGTTGATGTCTGTTTCTGTTATCTTTGTCACTATTGTTAGTTTAACGATAGAATTATCTACCTATTCAAAAAAAAAAAAAAAAAAAACTATAGATTTATCTTGTTATCTATTTTTGACTTATTGGTGGCATTATATTTATGCTATGATTTGGCGGGCATTTTGAATTGATTGCTGACACACGTGTCGTGTCCGACATGACGCGCGTGTCCACACTCCTTTAGACACTTCTAAGTGTACTGCTAGAAGTGTCAGTAACTTTGTATGTATGTAAGTTTATGAGTGTGCCACTATTTCTAGATTTTTAGGGGTCCTTATCGAAACTCGGCACACAAATCTATGGCCACAAATCATGATTATATGTACTTTCTATTTTAGCCGTCCCCATTTCTAAATTTTGGGAGTTTGCTGTGTCCGACACTCTGTGTCCATGTCGACATGCGACACTCGTGTCCGTGTCCAGAAATCATAGTATTTATGTCACTGTGTGTTTCAAAGGTGAGCTCATAAGCGTTCATCTCGTCTAAAATCAGATGCAAATGTGAGATACCCATTCTTTATTGAGGAGGTATCGGATTGGGTGTCAGGATCGGAGATTTCTTTTGCCCATGTTAGAAGATCAGCTAATGAAGAAGATGATGGTCTAGCTAAATCTGGGGTCATTAGGGAGGGTCGAGAGTGGTTCGATTATTTACCGCCCTAATTGTATTTATTGGATGGTTTTGCTATTCTCTTTTTTCTTTTTTCCCTTTGTATTCTGAGGACCATCTCGGTTCCGTTTTATCAATATATTCCGCCATTTCAAAAAAAAAAAAATGTGAGATACCCATGCCATACATAACGCTAGAGTGACTAGACATATTATCGCTCTATAATATCCATCAATTGATATTAATTGTGAATCCTCAAATGATTTATACATGGTCATAAGCGTTCTTCTCGTCTAAAATCAGATGCAAATGTGAGATACCCATTCCATACGTAACACTAAAGTGACTAGACATATTATCGCTCTATAATTTCCATCAATTGATATTAATTGTGAATCCTTAAATGATTTATACATGTTCATCATTACTGAGAGAGATGGAAACTGGAGCAAGTTCATGTTACCTTAATACAATGGTGCCAAGCTGTAATGTCAGAATGCTTCATGTGCCAAATCCATGGGTCTCTAATGTTCTCATGGATTGTAAAGAAAAGGAAAGAAAAATAGAAACAACAAAGCAAATAACTCACTAAATCAGAACATGATAAGAATGGTTGCATATGTAGCTAGTTTGAATCATGATTTGAATAGTTGGACATGAAGCTAGTTTGAAACCTGTACAGTTTTGGTTGAGACAAATATATTTCAACTGTTAATTAGAAACGGGTGTAAGCTAGACAAACATTATGATGTTCAGGTTTGTTTCGCTCTCCTTGAGCTGAAATTGATGCATGCAAGATTTTAATCTTTAGCCACTGCTGGCTACAATAGTCATTGTTCTATTTTCTCTAACTTTGTTGATTTTGTTCAGCCGACCATCTGTGATTTTACTTCTTTCTTCTAGCAAGTTATACATTATTCTTTAGTTCTTCTTGTTCTCTACCTTATTGACATATTAACAAGGTAATCACCATCCCAACTTGGTTTGCAGTTCACATTCTGCGCCATCAAAAAGGGTTTTGTTGCATAGCAGCTTTTTCTGTCTTAGATTCACCTATTCGAACGCTTGAGTTTGCAAATTCTGGAGACAAACTTGCAGTGGGATTCGAATGTGGTCAGGTATGTATCATTTATCTGGCGGTTCATTTCATTTTGTGTTCCTTATTTTTCTTTGGGTTTCCTCATGAATATTTAAAGCTAAACTATATTAATAAAGATTACCTTTTTTATTATTCTCATTTCAGGTAGCAATACTTGATTTGGTTTCGCTGTCAGTTCTGTTTCATACAGACTGTGCGTCTGGCTCAAGTTCCCCAGTCATTTCTTTGGCCATGAAAGTATTTACACATATCGGAAGCTTAATACACAGTCCAAAGCAGCAAGGACCCAAAAGTCCAGAGGACCTTGCAGGGGGAGTTCTGTTTGTTTTAACCAGGAATGCACACATCGTTGTTATTGATAGTGTCATTGGCAATATGATCAGCTCTCGGCCAGTGCACCCCAAAAAAGAGTCAACAGCTATTTCCATGTATGTCATAGGCAAGTGAACTTTTATTTTGGGTACAGACTGGAAACTTATAGGATGGAAAATAGCTATACTTTCATGTTTGTGTTGAGCTCATAAATCTTGGAATTTCTATACGCCAGAAGGCAGCATTTCTGTGTCTGGAGCGAGGAGTGAAGAGTACGCACAGCACTTGTCCCAGGACAATGACATTCTTACTGAGGCCAATCAAACCAATAGCCCTAGGCAGAGTAAACCAGAGGAAGTGGCACTACAATGCCCTAGTGAAACTAAATATTCAGATGACAGATTATCAGATATGCTTCTTTTACTATGTTGCGAGGATGCATTGCGCTTGTACTCTGTAAAATCTTTGTTACAGGTGGTTCATTTTATTTTCTCTGTCATTTTGAATTTTAGTGGTATCATTTTTCCAGTTTGGAAATTAAGGTAATTGCTTTCCATTTAAGGGGGACAACAACGTCATTCATAAAGTGAACCTTGGGAAACCTTGTTGCTGGTCTACAATGTTCAAGAGAAAAGATGAGAATGCATCTGGACTGATTTTGCTCTATCAGACTGGAGTTATAGAGATAAGGTAAAGTGCCAATTTGCAGTTTTTCATTCTCAGTGTGCAACTATGATTTGACCGACACTTTGAATTTATTACTGACACGTGTCGTGTCGTGTCCGCCTTTAGGCACTTTTATGTGTATAGCTAGAAGTGTCAGTAACTTTATATGTATATGTGTTCGAGTGTGCCACTATTTCTAGATTTTTAAGGGATTCCATATCAGATACTGCGTATCCATGTCCAAACTCGGCACACGGAACTGTGTCCACAAATCATGATTATATGTACTTTCTATTTTAGCCGTGTCCCCATTTCTAAATTTTGCGAGTTTGCCGTGTCCGTGTCGACACGCAACACTAGTGTCCGTGTCCACAAATCATAGTGTGCAATAATAACGTTTGCAATGGCGTGGCAACTAATGACCAAGTGATGATAATATTGACAGAAAAGCAAAAGGAATTTGTGTGCAGAATATATATATATATATATATATATATATATATAAAATTTATTTTTATTTTTTAATTTAGTCTTAACTATGGAAAATTTATGCGATTAAATTTTGGATATTATTGATGTCCCTTTGAGCAGGTCTTTGCCAGATTTGGAAGTGGTAGGAGAAAGCTCTTTGATGTCAATTCTAAGATGGAGCTTCAAGATAAACATGGCTAAAACAATGAGTTCTTCTGACAGTGGGCTGATTGCTCTGGTGAGTATCATTTCTTCTTTGCATTATAGAACAATTCTTAACAATTTCATCTTTAGTTATTCCCTGGATTTTCATCATGTCGAACAAGAAGTTCTAGTTTGGTTTCTCTCCAAATTCGTGAAACTGAAAGGGTTGTTAAGGGTCCTTGAAATATTAAAAGTTAAGAAACTGGTATGCCGTATCTTCAATACTTTATTCATGCATATAATCTGAGCTGACTCAGCTCGAAAGAAAAGATTAGGACAGCTTTTGGGTAAGTGAAACCCTTCTGATTTATTTTAATGTAGGAGCAGAAATGCTTTCTTATTTCGAAAGTAAATGTAGGAACAGATATGATGTAAATCCAACAAAACTGGATATTATATTTGAAAAATTAAAACAACTTAACAAAACACCAATAAAAATGAATTTCACATGAACATCCAAGCTCTACACTTTAGAGCTTGTGCCACTAGGATGATGGTGAAGATTTAAAAATAAGAAGCCCTTCCACTATTCAAACTAGCTAAAGTCAATTCTCATGGTCTAGAATAAACCCAGTTATTTTCAAACTGATTGATTTATCTTTCACTGACCTCGAATAATGAACATGCAATACACCTAAGGGGGGTTACAACCCACGCCAATCACAATGTGCACGAATAAAATGAAATTGATTATCCTACAAGGCAGTTAAAAGTGTTAAAGTGACGACACATGACTTCATTATATTCCTATTTCCTACTCTGTTTTAAGCTGAGAATTAACTCTATTCTCATCACTATTTCTTTGGCCTTTTGCATGCGTAGGAAAGAAAAGCCTTAACCTTTTGCTCAACTTGTGTTCTGCTTCAGAAGTGTTCCTTTGTAGTGATAAAGGAGTTCATTTTGTAGTATGTGTCAATTTTGAAATTCATCACCATGTAGATTTATGGGTTGACTTTCTCTACGTGAAAGGCTAATTTTTTTATCTAGAATTTTAAAACTTGCACAAGTTTTCATAGAAGCCATTTACTTATCGACTTCATTATTCATATGAAGAAAATGTTTTGTACAATCTTGTTTATTATTGGTTAAAATTCTAGTTTCCTTGTTATAGTTCTTGTTTATATTTTGCGATTTATTGATAAACTGCAAAATCCCCAAAATTTTCCCGAGAGTTTGAGAAGTGATCAAGATATCTTCATATTTTATTTTTTACCACAAAATATGATGAAAATATCTTGATAAATTCATGTTTTATTTGGTGTCCTGTTTTTTTCATAATTTTTTTTTTATATATATATTTTATTTCTTTAGTTTTTCCCTATTACAAACCCAAAATGTCAAAAAAATTTAAACTATCCTGAGATACACCCTTCCTAAAAAATTTGAGACAAATATTTGTGACTATGATCCGCACTCAAATTGCACTCACTATGTGTTCTTAGTTTATTGGTCAATAAGTAACATATATGATATGATTACCTTGTCAAACATGTGAATATTTATAATAATTTTTTCATGTTGTGGTATTTACAGGTAAATGGGTGTGAATTGGCTTTTATCTCTCTCCTGGCTGGTGAAAATGACTTCAGGTGGGACTTAGATTCTTAATAAAATGCATTATTTCCTTAAAGATGTGAATTGTGCAGTTAAGTGGGACTTAGATTCTTACAAAAATACATTATTTCCTTTAGGATACCAGATTCATTGCCCTGCCTTCATGATAAAGTTCTTGCCGCTGCTGCCGATGCTGCCATTTTCTCTTCATATCGGACGAAAAAACAGGTATACATGCTCTTCTATTATCCATAATTGTATTCTTGTATTTTACCACCCTTTAGGAGTTTGATTCTGCAGCTTGCTTGTGTCGCTGCAGAGTGCTTCGCCGGGTATTCTTGGTGGTATCATTAAGGGCTTTAAAGGAGGAAAAGTAGGGAACACCACAGATCGCTCTGAAATTCTTCCTAAATCTAGTATTATTCAGCAACTAGATAGCATATTTTCAACGGTTCCATTCTTAGACACACCTACTGTCATTACAGATGACCAAGATGTTGGGGATCTTGAGATTGGTAAAGTTATCATATATGTGTGTATTGAAAGATGGGATTTGCTAGCATCCATCGCAGAAGGCATCTCGCGGATTGTCTGTTGCATGTGAGAGCAGCCATGCAGGCTCACTTTTCAGCCGATTTTGTCTTGATTCATGCGGTGGCTACTCTCACTTGCAACAGCCCATCCGCGAAATGCCTTCTGGGATGGACGCTAGCGAATCCCTTGAATATATATATAAAGAGAGAGAGAGGGGAAAGGGTTCCTGCAAACGTGTGCAGGTAAGCTTATCTGCACACGAGTGCAGAAACAGGGTGGGGGCCCACAATTTTTGGGGGTCCAAAGCATTCACTTGGAAGGCCTTCCATGGATAGGATGTGGCCCAAAAATCAACCCAATTGGATCATCCTAACCCTGCCATTTGTGGAGGGGAAAAAATGGACAGACACCTTTGATTGGGTTAGGACGATCCAATGGGGCTGATTTTTGGGCCACACCTTATCCATGGAAGGGCTTTCCAAATGAATGGTTTTGACCCCCACAAAAATGTGGCCCCCACCCTGTTTCTGCACTCGTGTGCAGGTAACTTTCCTGCGCTTGAGCACAGATAGCTTATCTGCGCTCGAGTGCAGGAAACAAGGGTGGGGCCACATTGTTGGGGTGATCCTAAGCATTCATTTGAAAGGCCCCATCATGGATCGGGTGTCTACCAAAAATCAGCTCCATGGATCATCATAGGGTGTTCATTTGTGGGGGGTGAAAATGGGCAGATTAGTGGACAAACAGTATCTGCCCATTTTCACCCCCACAAATGGACACCCTATGATGATCCAATGGAGCTGATTTTTGGTAGACACCCCATCCATGATGGGGCCTTTCAAATGAATGCTTAGGATCACCCCAACAATGTGGCCCCACCCTTGCTTCCTGCACTCGAGCGCAGATAAGCTATCTGCGCTCGAGCACAGGAACCCTTTTCTTATATATATATATATATATATATATATATATATATATATATATATATATATATATATATATATATATATACAGAGAGAGAGAGAGAGAGAGAAGAGTAGGTACTCCCTAGCTTAAAATAACAGTTGGGGCCACATTGTTTGGGTGATCCAAAGCATTCATTTGATGACCCCTCACATAGATAGGGTGTGCCCAAAAAATCAGCTCGATAGGATCATCCTAACCCTATGAACTGTGGAGGCAAAACATGGACATATTTGTGTAGGTTTATACACGTCCATTTTTGCCTCCACTGTTCATAGGGTTAGGATGATCCTATCGAGATGATTTTTTGGGCACATCCTATCTATGTGAGGGGCCATCAAATGAATGCTTTGGATCACCCAAACAATGTGGCCCCAACTGTTATTTTAAGCTAGGGAGTAGTACCTACTCTTTTCTCGATAGGATAATCCTAACTCAATCAAAGGTGGAGGGGAAAATGGACAGACACTGTGTGTCCATGTTTCTGCCCATTTTTCCCCTCCACAAATGGCAAGGTTAGGATGATCCTAGGCACCCTATCCATGGAAGGGCCTTCCAAATGAATGCTTTGGATCCGCACAAAAATGAGCTCCCCCCCCCCCCTCCCCCCCTATGGTTTGTGAGCTCTGCTCAGATAAGCTTATTTGAGCAGCTGCTCACAAACCATTTCAGCTCTGCTCAGATAAGCTTACCTGAGCTCTAGCATCAAAAACAGGTGTGGGCCCACATTGTTGGGGATCCAAAGCATTCATTTGGAAGCCCCTATCATGGATAGGGTGTCCACAAAAAATCAGCTTCATTGGGTCATACTAACCCTTCCATTTGTGGAGGGAAAAATGGGCAGATTTGTGGATAAACAGCATCTGTCCATTTTTCCTTCCACAAATGGAAGGGTTAGGATGATCCTATGGGCCTGATTTTTGGTGCACACCCCATCCATGGTAGGGCCTTTTAAATGAATGCTTTGGATCCCCCAAAAAATATGGGCCCACATGAGTTTTTGACTCTAGAGCTCAGATAAGATATCTGAGCTCTAGCTCAGGAACAATATTCTCTCTCTCTCTCTCTCTCTCTCTCTCTCTCTCTATATATATATATATATATATATATATATATAACCATTCACATTGCCTCCTCATCTAAAACATTTCCTATAACCACAAATATGCTTTCAATGCAGATGACATTCAAATTGATGAAGTCCCACCTGTCGCATCCACTTCATCTCAAATTGGTAAACATGGTAGAAGAGGTAGACTGGACACTTACTGTCTCTATTGCTGATATGTTTCAACTCCAATTGATTTTAATTATTGTTATGAATCATAGATGAGAAATCAGAGAGAGAAAAGTTATTCCATGGAGCAACCAGTGACATGAAACCAAGATTAAGAACAGCTGAGGAAATCAGAGCTCAGTACAGAAAGGCTGGGGTAAAGCCTCAATTCACATGTACTTCAATTGTTTTATTTTGTTAAATGTGTATTTTGATCTGATGTCTATTACAGGATGTTTCTGCGGTAGCTGCAAATGCAAGAGACAAGCTCGCACAACGGCAGGAAAAACTTGAGGTAGGATTTCCTCTTGTGGAATGTTGTTCTAGAACACTATTTCTGGTAGTTTTAGGTAGCAGTTTTATGCAGATAAATGAGGGAAGAATGAATCATAGGTTTCTTGAATTTCTATATGGGTAAATAATGGTTACTAATATTTAGTTACCTCTTTAAAATTCACCCATAATGCCAATTATGTAACAAGTTAAAATTGCGTATTTGTTACTCTTCTTAGGTAGAGATGTTCCCGTGCTAATCTAAGTTTTATATTGCTGTATTCGTTTCATCCCTTCAAACAATCTTGCTGGAGATTTCCGCTTCCATATTCATGCTGGAAGAATTTCATTTTTTCACCTTTCATAAATTACAGAATTTTCTTGATTCTCCTCGAGCAACATATCCAAGAGTTTGCTTCGTATAAACTTCTTCGTGATGTTCACTATGAAGAAAGACATTCTTAACTTGAGCAATGGCCAATCTTTATTTGGGGCAATCGAAATAATGACCAGAACACGATTGAGTTTAGCAACAGGCGTAGATGTCTCAGAATAGTCAATACGAGAGGTTTGCGTATAGCGTTTGGGAATTAATATGCCTTTCGCTCTCTCAATCATTCCATCTGATTTGTACTTAATAAACCTTGTGACAACCAATGGCATTCTTCCCTATCGGTCGTTCAAATAGTTCCCATGTATGATTTTTCTTAGTGCACTCACTTCATTGTCCATGCCCTTCATCCATCATGAGACATTGCCTCTTGGAGAGTATGAGGTAGTAACGCTAGCACTCTATGGAAGCACATTGCACACCAAAACAAATTAAAAAAGAAAATAAATTGTGAAAAACACAAAAACTCCAATATCATGAAATATATTTGTAATTGAGAAATGAAAATGCATGCAAAAGAGTCAATCTGCTATTCTTGAACTCGGCTTATAATTGCTGACTAATGGTTGCTCAACAAATAAAGTACCCATGAAGTATTTGAATATCTATAATTTCGCATGTGAATTCATACATCTCTTCTTCCCCCAATGAATGTGGCGGATAATTGCTGACTTCTGATAGCTCAACAAATAAAAGTACCCATGAAGTATTTGATACGAATTTTGGTATCGTATCATGTCCGACAAGATACTTTAGGCTTATACAAGTATACAGCTATCATAGGATAACAAATGAAAATGTGAGTTGTTATATGCGTTTTTTTTTTTTTTTTTTTTTTAATTCATTGAGGCCGTTACTTTTTTTTAGCATACTTCTTGTGGAAAAATGGGTATCACCACCTCCTTAATCTGAGAGTGAAAGATCTTGTTATTTTTAGACATCTCTAATTAGCTGTTGAAGGCCTGTCATAACGCCCATCATTTGTTACAGTTTGGAGAAATTTCTTTCTCTGGAAATTTCCCTTCAGATTAGTTTCTTTTGATTTCTTAGCATGTGAAAGGTTGAAGCCCACTCTTGTGGTTCTTGGTGTTTGATTATAGTTTTTGAATTTATACAATCCTAAAACTTACTTGTAACTGTGGGATAATTCTTGGCATCTTTTGCTAGAGATAAACTATAAGAGTTGGGCAAAGATGTAGAGTCAATTTTAGTTAGTAATCCAGGCACCTTTTAACAAGTGTTGCTTGTACTTATACCAGAGGATTAGCAGACGTACTGAAGAACTGCAAAGTGGGGCAGAGAACTTTGAATCAATGGCAAAGGAACTTGTTAAGGCAATGGAAGATCGGAAATGGTGGAAACTATGACAGGCCAACATAATTTGTGAAATGCTTGGATTTCCACTTCTATTTCAGTTATTCTTCTAGTGTAAGGGCATGTCTTTATGCACACTCGAGATTGAGATTCAGAGGAAACCCCAAGCAGTTTTCTCTCACGCAGATCATTCAGATACTGCGATGCAAAAACAAAGGTTCAACCAGTGTTACAATGGGCCTGGAAATGTCTTATCCCAAGTATTGTATTCCATTTCTTTTTAATTTTAATTTTTCAAATTGGGTCTACCCCAGGAATGTAAATCATGTGATGAGGATATGATTCCTGATTTGTGATCAAATTCTATTGGAGTGTCTGTTTTTTTTTTCTCCAGCTGTATAAAATACAAGTGATCTTAAGAAATGAAATGATCTACTGTATTTAAGACTACATGTTGAGAAAAATTTGCTAAAGTTCAACCATGGTTTTCTAATGAGGTGAGACAGAAAGTGGAGGCAGATGCTGAAAAAGTATTTATGATACATGATCTGTCTGCTCCGCTGTGTGTCTGATCACACGCATGCGTAGGTGAATTGAGGACTTACTTTTTATTTTCTTGAATTTTCATTTTTCCGATGGAGAACTAGGAATACTTTCGTTTGGCGATTCATAATCGGGATTGGGTATCTAGAATATCTTTGTCCCAGTTCTTTATTCATATTGGTACCGGTTTGGGCCACACGCGAATTTTTTAAGAACGAATCAAAATGCAAGCATGTGTTTTTTTGAGGCCCTCTGGCCCGGTAGTTGTCGGAGCAAATGCACTACTCTCACTGGTTGAATGACACTGCCTCCAATTCAGGTGGGTTCCATGCATGTGATAGAGCTAAGAAGCACAGTGACAAGATATACTCATCTTGAGTTTTTTACTTTCGTTTAAAGGTAAAAAGGATTCAATGTGCAAGAGGATTTTCCAGGAGGTCACCCATCCTAAAAATACTGACCCAAGCATGCTTAAACTCGGAGTTTTGATGGGATCCAATGCAGTTGTGCTGTATAATTGCATCCTTGAGTTTGTATCTCTGTCATTCGTTTTTTTTTCTTTTGTGGAATTTTTTTATAAAAAATTTAGGCCATTTTGGCCATCATGATTTCTTTTTCCATGGAATATTAGTTTACCCAATGGCAAGTCGATCGAACCAATCTATGTTTGGTGATTGATCATATGCTGCTACCTTTGCCCTTTCTGGTGATGGTAAACTGGCAAGGCCTTGACTAAGCTCTTGTCACTCAGTCCCTCCTAGTTCTCCCATCGCCCTTATCCCTCTCACACCAGATAATCTATTATTCCTTGGAAAAAGTTTTCATAGCTGTCAAACATGGCCTTCATTGTAAATTGTTTCAATGGAAAACTTTATTGGATTTTTCTCCATTGAAAGTTTTATTCAGTAACACATCCTGAGATTATTGACTACATAAAGACTAAAGAGTGGTTAGTGTGAGGGGTTGCAACTCGTTACTGACGGCACAGAGAACTCACTCGTGATTGACCTTAGACCATGGTTTTAAATTTCGGTGGGGACCGAAACCGAAATTTGATATTTCGCGAAATACCAAATTTCTGCCGAAATTTCAGAATCTCAGTCTGAAATTTCTGTAATTTTGGAAATTTTGGTTCGAAATTCCGAGAAAATGGCATTCTTTAAAAAAAAAAAATTTTGGTTCGAAATTTTCGGTCCAAAATTTCGAAGCTTAGTACCAAATTTCGGATTTCGGTGGAGTCCGAAATAGGTACCGAAACCGAAATTTAAAACCTTACCTTAGACTGCCTTTGGAGTTGAGAAAGAAAAACCGCGAACTGAATGAGGTCCTCCTGTCCCCCTCCCACCCTTCTTTAACACTCCTTTATTAATGGGATTACCCTTCTTTAATACTCCTTTATTAATGGGATTTGGGAAAGGCATTTTGAGAACAGCCACCTCAGATGAATAAATGCACTAGACAAAATGTGTTAAAAAGTGAGCCTGTTCTCTCTTACAAAAGTCAGCTGCATGCAACATGGCCTTCACACCCATGGTTTTAAATTTCGGATTTCGGTCGGGACTGAAACGAAATCGGCCTAAAACAGAAATTTCCGAAATGTATCAAATTTTGGTCGAAATTTCGGAAATTTTGAAATTTTGGTGAAATAATTGAGAAATTAATATTATTTTAATGCTTTACCAAATTTAGACCGAAATTTTGGTCTGAAAAAACGATATTTCGGGAAGGACTGAAATTTCGCCCGAAACCGAAATTTAAAACCTTGTTCACACCCACCCACTCATAAATAAGGATGTGAATTTGAGTTAGGTTGAATTCAACCAGTATTTTTCAAAATAGACTGTACAACCCCCACCATAGGATGATCCAAACCGCCCATTTGATGGGCCACATTGTAAATATATTGGTACCCAACAAATCATTTCCATAGGATGCTTCCCAGTTCTAACACCATATCAAAACTCTCGAGGAAGGGAGCCTCTATTAATAAATAAAGGATCTCTCTCTTTCTCTCTGTTTTGAAGATGGATCGGGTCCAGCTTCTTCTGGTAGGGTTGCCTCTCTTCCTCTTCTGTTCAGACGTTATCAATCTCTTCTCCCCACCTCCGCCTCCTCCTCCTCCTCCTTCCCATCACCATCATCATCACCACCACCAACGTCATCACCATGACGCCCCTCCTCCCGTTATCAAACAAGCCCCCGATTTCCCTTCCCAGGTAAAGCAAAAACCAAAACCCTAACTCCAATTAATCTCATTCCTCCCCCCTCTATCTCTCTCCAATTAATTTGTTTATCTGTCTCCATTCAGAATCAGCTAGCCTCAGGTGGTATCGATGGTGATGGAACTGGTCTCGGCACTACTATCGACCTAAGCTTCTGCTCTTCCTGCTCTTACAGGTTTTTCCCCCTTCTCCTTTTTCCTTTTCATTTTTTTTGTTTGATATGAAACGTGA
Organism: Tasmannia lanceolata; assembly: GCF_043159265.1. Classification (NCBI taxonomy): domain Eukaryota; kingdom Viridiplantae; phylum Streptophyta; class Magnoliopsida; order Canellales; family Winteraceae; genus Tasmannia; species Tasmannia lanceolata. Next base: position 13,544,265 of record NW_027518693.1, read on the forward strand.
TTGGTGTTTCCATTCCATTTAGAATGAATCTATCTTTACTGTGAAATCTTTAGAATTTAAGGAACTGGGTGTAAAATATTTGTTACAATTCCATAAAATCTAATAGCTTAAAAAAAAAAAGACCCAATTCTCCTTGGATTAAATTTGGGAAACTCTCTGGGAAAATTAGGGTTACTTCTGTTGGGTTGTTTAAGGACTTTAGGGTTGGTTGGTTCATGACTTCATGCCCCTCTGCCTCTCCTACTAAGCATCTACTAACTTGTCTAGAAATCACTAATTTAAAACTTGTCAACCTCTAATATTATGACTATTGGAACATGCAGCCCAAAACACAAAAATTGACCTATAATTCTTTTATAAAGATCTTCAAAACTCTTCTGAAATTCACTAACCTTGGACTCTATGCTTTTCCCCCAACATTTTCATAATCAGTTCCCAAATCCTCCTCTTTTTTTTCTCATAAACTTTCCAGCCTAAAATTCTACCTTGTGATTCTAGCAAAAGTGATTCCTGGAAGTGAAAACCCATCAAAATCTCTCTCTAAATCCTTGAAAATTCATAGAAATAGAAAAATTCCAAAATAGTCCCTTAATTTTTCATCAGTTGGGAGACTTTTGGGTTCCCTATTAATGTAATACAGACTTTCTATTCATCCTTTTTTTTTTTTAATAGATGTCATCTTATATAATGCCATGGTGTTATCTTCATATATGCCCACTTCTGGGTGTGTTTCCTACTTCTCTTGCTGCTGTTGATACTTATTTCACTTGATTTTGGTCTGTGCTCCTGGTTGGGAAGAAGTCACACTTGAATTCAAATCGTTGCATTGGTTCCCGGTCTTCTCACCATCCTTTCCAATTCCTCGGCACAATCCTAGTAGCTTCTGTAGTGCGCTTTCCTTTTCACTGTACTAATGCACTGGATCCCATCAGAACTCCAAAGTTAAGCGTGCTTGGGCGAGAGTAATACTAGTACGGGGAGCTCTCGGGAAGTCCTCGTGTTGCACCCCTATATTTTCAGCTTCAAAAATATGTTGAGAATTGCTCCAGCTTGATCATCACATTTCTTCAATAAAAAATGACACTTTTTTATGGGCTTTTAAGTAATGATTCAGTCCATATCACTACTCCAGTCTTTATTGTCTTGATCCACTTCCATTATAGTCCTGAAAATCTGAGAAAGCAGTATAACTATCCTTGTCTGTTGATAGATCGATCTCGTTTGCACTGTCTCCATTTTTCTTAAACACTTGGCATTGGCCAATGTTTTTAACTTTTTGTTCTTATGTAATCATCTGATTATTACTGTGTTTCATGAACTGAAAGAATATTTTAAATGCTTTTTATTAATATTTTTGGTTTCTTATTAACTTTGAATGATTATCTGCTTTATTTAGGCTGTATTGGCTATTCATTTGAAATGAATATTATTTTTATTTGAAGATGTCCTATTTTCATCTGTAATCCCTTGTGGCTTGTATTTTGGGCAGGGGAACTGCAGTGACAATGAAGAAGATGCTGGAAACTTCGTTTCCTGGCATTGATGTTATTCTTTCAAATCACCCCCCAACCCTCCCTAAACGCCTTCTCAGCAAAGTGATCCCAGTTGTTCAAGTTGGAGTTGTTGGCATTGTAATGGCAGGCGAACATATTTTTCCTAGGCTGGGATTTATGAACCCACCTCCTTGGTACTACTCTTTGCGTGCTAATAGATTTGGCACTATGGCTAGCACTTGGCTTCTTGGTAATGTCATGCAATCCTTCCTGCAAAGTTCTGGCGCCTTCGAAGTTTTCTGCAATGGTGAATTGGTAAGAGATCTTCTCTTTTGCTTTGTCGTACTGATCTTTATTGATTATAGAGATTACTGCTACACATGGACTTTCCCCCCATGGTAATGACATTGTTCTTGGTTTTTAATATGGTTAAAAGATAACAAAGTCAAACAAATATATTCACTGAATTTCTATTATTTCATATGGCCAAATTGTCAACATTCTGTAAATGTAGGTCTGTTTGTTGTTTGGTCTATGGTTATTGTAAGTTATTCTGCTGGATTCGAGCTGCCATTTATGTGCTTCGTATAAAACTAACATAGCATGTTTCATTTGTGGACCTAGCTCATAGCCATCTTTTAGTGCCAACACAAACTATTTTAATTTCTTCTCTGGTAGGCTTTCAAGATGGTACAGAGGCTCATACACATTTGCATTCTCTTTCTGTCTTCAGAATGGCTGTTTGGGGAAGTACCTTACTGTGTAGGTTTCTACTTACATGTGTCCTCCTGCAAAGTCAGCATTAATTATAGCTGCCCTTAAATCCGTACTGTGTGATTTAATTTACAAGCAACTTTTTATTTTTATTCTTTTATTTTATAGCGGATGCAAAGCCAGCCAGTCCATTCTGATCACTAGGCGTGTGCAACTAGAATCTTAGAAGTTCTTGGCTTATTGTTCAATGTGATGACGAACTCAATGACAGAGCACTTTTTTGTTCACGTCTTTAGGGGCAGTGTATTAAAATGACCGTATTACTGGAGAAGCATTTTCATTTATATGTGATGCTTACAAATCATTAAAAAGCCTTACCTAAAATGATATTAAGGTTAGAATATAAATTACAACCTTGAAATAGGAAAAATGATAGGTTGACTGACTGTCTGTGTGACGTACAATATACATATATTTCTCAAGCTGAGATATGAGTATCAAGTTGTTAGAGCTTGAGTTGATCCTTGCTTGCTCCTTTTTGTAGGAGGTGATAGTGGCACAGGAATAGAGTAGCAGAAACCTTAGCAAAAATAAGATTAAGGAAAAGGTATAGAATGTTCATACAACAAGAACCAAAACCCAACCCCAGCCTATGAATAGTAACATCTTTTAAATCACATGAATGGTCAGAATATATGCTAGGTCGTAGCTCGAGGCTTGTAATCTTACCATCCTACTAGCTTTAAACTAGTTTCCCAGCCCGAACGGGCTGTCCAGGCTCAAAAGAAACTTGAACTTATCTAAATCAACAATTATCTAGAGCCTCGTTAATGCGAACCTATGCTATGATATCAATTGATGCAAACCTAGCTCTGATACGAATTGATGTTAATCCATGACAGCCTACTGAAAGAGAGAAAGATTAGATAATCAAGATTAAGAACAAGAAAGATCTATCTTTACAAAAAAAATGAACAAGAAGGATCAATATCAAGGAGATCCTTATCAACTTCCAGTAGCTCATCAGTCTAGTAGTCATAGTTGTCACAAAGTTGTGTTGGTGGAATGGGGGCAAAAATAGATGTTTTTCCTCTTTCCTCTTTCCTCTTTCCTCTTTCCCACTTATTATTGGCATTTTTTAAAATATTATGCATCACTAAGAGAGAGAGAGAGAGAGAGAGAGAGAGAGAGAGAGTCTCTCCACGATTTCTGTCATTTCCCTTTTCTTCTCTCTTTTCCTCACTTTTTCTTGATTCATCAAAAAAATTGATTTCTGCATGTCCTAGTTTTGATATTGTTACTCTATTTTACACTTTTTTCATTTACTGTAAAAGTCTCCAAACTGCTTCAGAGAAATTTAAAATGGTGGAGTGCCAATATCAAAACAAGGGGGTGGGTACCAGCTCCCATAAAAAATATATTACTAAATCCTTTTCTAAGTTAAATCTAAGTAAGGTTTCTAATTTTTTATGTTTCTTGTGTTTTCTCTCATGGTCTGTTCGTTCTACTCATACCTGTATCCATGTCCTGAAATTTGGAGAAATGGAGTCCTTGTCCAATCTTCTCTGTCCATATTTCTTCATTATGAAATATTTGGGTTTGAAGATTGGAGTCCTTCTTCATTATGAAATATTTGGGTTTGAAGATTGGAGTCCTGGACTCCTGGTCCAATCTTCTCTGTCCATATCTCTTCATTATGCACGAGTCCTGGTCAACCAACGTGATTCATTGGTTGATCAGATCTCATGTTTTCTGTTGGCGTTTTGCGGATCTATTTAACAAGATAAAAGATATTGTGGGCAGCTCGTACGTCTCCTTTCGTCATATTAGAAAATCCGCTAATGGCGATGCGGATAGGCTTGCAAGGGCTGATGTTCATATGGAGGCTTTTGAGGAGTTCGATTTTCTTCCGCCTTGATTTTTCTTTTCTGTGTTATCCTAGGAAGCACGGGTACTCTCCTGGGACTCCCGCACCCGTACCCGACACGTATGGGGTGCGGGTACGTCCTGGGTACTTACCCCATTTTAAAAAGAAAAGAAAAACCAATTTTGGTTGTTGGGTGCGTGTCGGGTGCGCACCCACGCGTACCCGACACGTCCTGCTTCTTTTCTTTCCTCTCCCGTACTTCTCTCTCCTTTCCTGTACTCGGTATTTACATAATTTACATGTAAACCATTTAAGTAAATGTTTACTTAAGATTTACATGTAAATAACGGAATACCCCCCATTTGGATTTATTAAAAATAGTTTCAAGACCCAAATCTAAAAGGAAAAAAAGTCAACTCTCATGTTCTAATACAAAATTCAAAGAAAAAGGGTCGGGTCAAAAATTTTAACTTTCTTAACTTCCAAACGATGGCGCCCCGAATGAATGGTAGGAGTGTACCTGTACTGGAGGAAGTTATGTACCACTTAATTGCACTCTTATTGAAGCAACCTGCTTTCTGGATAACGTTGGTTTGATTCTCTAAATAATCAAGGTACTCACTAACCTTGCTTTATGGGGTTTAAACTCACCAACAAACTGTCTTTGCACCAGATACCAATTCAGAATTGAAGTTTTCGTGTGTCATTATTTTAAACCTTGTTGGGCTTAATATGCATCAAGGGAAGCTTTTGTCTCCCACGGTATTTGCACCAATAAGAAAAATCAGTTTGGGATGAGATGACAAACTTTGGAGTTGTAAGGATATTCTGTAAGAATGCAGCGATTGTGCCTACTTGTTGTGGCGGCCCTTGTATTTCTGTTTTATGCTTTCTTTAATGAAGCTACCTTCAGATGAAACAAACTTTTTACACTTTATATTAGAGCAATCGTATGACACCTTCATCTGATGGTAATCTCATATCTATTGGTTCATACTGCCTCTTCCATCTACATTTTGATGCTGATGTGTAAAGAATCGTTACAACTAAATGTTTAATTCGCTGGAGTTTCTCCTAATGTCTGGCTGTGCATTTCCAGGTTTGGTTATTTATTTTCTTTATTCCGTGTTAAAGCCATAATGCCATTCATGGATGTGCGTGCAGGTTTTATTAATTCCCCCGGAACTTTTCTGTGTAGGTTTTCTCTAAATTGAAGGAGCACAGGTTCCCTAGTGAATTTGAGTTAAGAGATCTTGTTGGCAAGAGACTATCCAATTCAAGAATGGTGGAGGACCACAGTAGTCTTTGGTCATAGAGGGAGCAGGATCTAAAATCAATGAAGCTGCAGCATAATGTGTTACTGGTGTGTCATGGCATCATATTTCAAGTAACTTGATAATTAACTTGTGCATCTTGGTGCTAGTATTAGTAACATGGCCCTCACATTGGTGTGATTCTTAGCTCTTTATAAGTATTAGATCTATGGGAATGCTGCCACTGATAAATATTAGTGTGGATTGTTTTGATTTACAAACATTTGGTACGAGTCTGAAAATTTTATCAGCATGATATGATATAGATTAGCATTCTTAGCTTGATTAGGGGAAAATTTCGATTGCCTTGCAGATTAATTTAACGTTGATTAAGCCTACAGCATTATAGACAAGGGTCCTAATGGGACATGGGATTCTTTACCAACTGCTTATGAATTTTATAAATAGTAACTTCTTGAAATCGGTTTGGGTTCTACACTTTTTTCCTATATATAGATTTCTCAACACCTTCTGTTTTTAGGTGGTAGATTGAAGTAAGATTCCTTGAATTATCACAAATTTTTCAGTGTACTCTTCACTGAAGCTCTGTAGTTGCCATGATAAAATATTTTCTCAATCTTTATTTTCGCTTTATACTGGTAATTTGGCGTGAGCTTCCGGGATGCACATGGTTGGTGTTACTCGCCTGAGTAGTGTCATGTGCAATGTAACATTCACAAAAGGGTGCTGATAAATTCCGTTACAGGTCCCCATTCGTCCATCTTTTACAAGTTGTGAAACTCACTACCCAACAACTTAATTGTTTAGATCTTCGAACAAGGCAGGCCAAGTTGGGGCTACCTTGTTGGATGATCCTCACCGTTCATTTGTTGGGCCCTAACATTAATATGTCTTGCCTCAAAAGTCATCTCCGTGGGGTTATCCTAACTCTTCGATACATAGAGATTTATATATGATGTCATCTGTCCAGAGATCAGATGGTTAGGATCATCCTATCATCCTATGGAGATGACTTTTGAGGCAATGCCTATTTATGCTGGGGCCCAACAAATGAACGGTGTGGATCTTCGAACAATGTGAGCGCCAATGAATTTTCTAAAAACAAAAATAGAGTGGGGCATACCTTGTTCGAAGATATAGTTATTTTGATGAGGAAAATGATTGTGAGCTTGAAGCTCATATAGCTTATATGAGCTTGAGGACCCAAACACATGGGTCCCACATTTTTTGTGGTGATCCAAACCATTCATTTGCAAGGCCCCATCATAGATAGGGTGTGTACCGAAAATCAGCTCCATTGGATCATCCTAACCCCTCCAAAAGCAGAGGGCAAAAATGGGCAGATTTGGGGCAAACGGTGTCTGTCTATTTTGCCCTCCACTTTTGGATGGGTTAGGATGATTCTATGGAGCTGATTTTTTGTACACACCCTATCTATGTAAGGGCCTTTCAAATGAATGCGTTGGATCATCCTAACAATGTGGGCTCATATGTGTTTGGGCCCTCAAGCTCATATAAGCTATATGAGCTTCAAGCTCACAATCATTTTCCTCTATTTTGATATGCAGTTCATTTAAATACTAGTTGGTTAGTATCATCCAGTGTAGATGCTATTCAAAAATGAAAAGTATCATCCAATATTGATGATTTTTGTGGCAACCTAGCCATATGATATCTTTTATTTTGTGCCGTATAAGAGGTGGGCCTCACTATATATGGTGTCCTAGTTGTGCATATACACACCGGTATCGACCCCCTTCCGATATATTGATGTATTTGTTCCCTTTTCTTCTCTGGGCCAGTCCGCTAGTGTATTTATGACTACTCTTTCTCACTGGGTGTGGCCCGAGTAAGAAAATGTGGCAAATATATCATTCCCCTTTCAAAATATTCTAGATATATCAGTCCATATATACGGATATATTGGTATTGGAAAGGGCCGACCGGGACGTTCAAATCTTGGGTAGTAGAGGTTCTCATACCCACCGTTGTATGGGGAGAGGTTCTCATATGAGTCGAGGTCTTTCCAGAGCCGCATTGATTTACTTGAACCCGGGTGTGGTTCTTTGGCTTAAAGCCATAGGTATGCTCCCAGTGACACGAGTTCGAATCCCCGGGCTTACCCGATGCGCGTGGTTTACAGGTGATCGAACGAATCTGCAGTTATTAGTCCCACCCTAAAAATTGGGGTGGGATGCCCTATATAATCCGGATTGCACTGAAGTTTCTATTATGCCTTTCCCTTCCCAACCAAGCAACCCTTGGTGGTAGGGGAAATAAGGCAGCCCAACAATCCCAATGAAGCTTTCTAATAAATACGTGTTATTCAGTGCTCGTATGTAGGTACACGTATTTTTTTAAAGGGAAAAATACATATACACCCCCTCAACTATGGCCAAATTCCACTTCTAACCCAGTGGTTTCAAAGTTAGGAAAGTCACCCCCTAAACTATCCATGGTTTTTTTTAACGTGATGGAGTGGATGGAGAGGAGGAAATGACTATAATGCCCTCGTCTTCCACAACTAAAAATTAGGGTTTTCATACCTGAAAACTGAAAATTAGGGTTTTTAGTCAAACCCTTGTTTAATTATCGGCACAAACCCTCGATGTAGGGTTTTATTTGTCTTCATTTACATCATTATCATGCTTCGCATAGAAACCCTAATATTTTAGATCTTTTTTTTGTCTTTATTAGTATTTTTTCTTGAAATGTAGGGTTTGATGTAGCCATGGAGTGGGGGGTTTCATTGTCATTGTTGGAGGCGATGGCAGTGGTGGCCGGAGGTGGCGGCGGTGGCCGGAGGTGGCGACGGCAGCGGTGGGAAATGGTGTAACCTAATCCCTCTGCAAATGGCTAAAAACCAACGACGAGGGTATTTCTGTTCTCAAAATATTAACCATGGTTAGTTTTAGTCATTCCGTCAGGTTAAATTAATGGACCGTCAACGGAGGGGGCCTACTTAAAAATGCTAAAAAGTTTACGGGGTATTTTCCATACCATGGGGTTAGAAGTGAAATTTGGCCATAGTTGAGGGGAGCTATCCCCTTAACTCGAACTGATGAGAATTTGACTTCACAAGAAATTGAACAAAAAGCTGCAGAATCGGCCTATTTCTTGCGCGTACAGATTGAAGTATTTTGAAATGAATTATGATGAAAAATGAATGCTATCTTTCTCATAACGAGAGAAGGTCTGTATTTTTCCTTTTTTAAAAATAGAGCGGGGCCACCTTGTTAAAAGATCCAAACTATTCAACTCTTAGGCCCAAGGGAAATAGGTCATTCCCAAAAATCATCTCCATATGATGATCCTAAGTCTTAACCTACGGAAATAGGTCGTACCCAATGTGGGTCCAAGTGATTTATGGGCAAGGTTGAACAAATAAACAGTTTGGATAGGACTAAGTGTGGGTCCACGCAATTTCTTATTAAAAATACTGTGGGGTCAATCGTCTACCTGTTCGAAGACCCAAAACATCTCAGTTATAATTTCTCTGCATGTGGAATTCAAAGTTGTGCAAGGGGATGATGCGAGGACTAAGGCCATTGATGTGAGTGGGCCCAACATGTAGGTGGTCAGATTATGTTCATGTGCTCACCTCCTTGAGAGTGACCTATACAGCTTATTGGAGTCTAGCATGTGTACGCCCAGCCCAGCCCAGCCCGGCCCAGCGAGGCCCATTTATGTGTATTTTATCTCCTGACATTGATATGATCTCGAGTAGAACGTCCAAAGCTGCGGATTCTTCGTCGAGGGTTTATTATTTTCTTCAAACCCATTTGAGGCGGGGGCAGATCTTTCTTCGTCAGATTCAGCGTTTCCCTGCGATTTTCTCAGCTATCCAATCGTCAGATCCAAGGTAAGTTTCCCGTTCATCGCGTCCCTCCATTTGCTTAACCTAGCTGTAATTTTTAGGGTTTAGTTCTCTCATTATGTTTTGAAGAATCTTTTCTTCTGCTCCATGTATGCAAATATCTGTTTAAGAACGTTTAGATTACTGAAATGTTCGAACGGAAATCGAGAAATCAATTCCAGAGAGAAATTCCAATTTTCTTTCTTCTTTCTTTTTTATGACAAACATAATTTCCTTGAAATGACGAGTCAAGCACTAAGCCTCCCCAAAATCTCACAGTATTTTTTTTATTGTAAAGCTATGGAGGCAACAGACTTTTATTAATTGTTCTTTTGGATTTACACCTAAATTTCAGTTTGGATGCAATTTGGGCCTTTTGAGATGATAATTTGTGATTTATGTCTCAATTGCAATTTGAATGCGGTTTGGGTTTCCCCTTTTGGAGATGGGAATTTTTTATATACACCTAAAGTGCAAATTGGGTAGACATGATTTACAATTGGGGACCTGCAGCTTAGTCAAGAAGAATTTCCGTGCAGAGATTGTTTGGATTTACACCAAAATTGCAATTTGTATGCAATTTTGGTCCATTGAGATGGAAATTTTCCCACACAAATTGCAACCTTGAAACTCCAAATTGCAATTTGGGTGTACATGGTTTACAATTGGGATTGCACGTCAAGCTGCAGTGGAGCAATGGATCAGCGTCTTGGTTTGTTCTTTTGCCATCTTGTGGGGAGTAATGTGTGCAAGGCTGCAAGCTAAATAATTTGATTTTTCTATGGGACTACCCTTCTCTCTCTCTCTCTCTCTCTCTCTCTCCCTATATATATATATATATATATATATATATATATATATATAGAGAGAGAGAGAGAGAGAGAGAGAGAGAGAGAGAGAGAGAGAGAGAGAGAGAGAGAGAGAGAGAGAAGGGTTTCTGCGCTCGAGTGCAAAACAGGGGTGGGCCCACATTTTTGGGTGGGATCCAAAGCATTCATTTGATGGGCCCTTTCATGGATAGGGTGTCCACAAAAAATCAGCTCCATTGGATCATCTTAGGGTGTCCATTTGTGGGGTGAAAAAATGGGCAGATTAGTGGACAGACAGTATTTGTCCATTTTTGGCCCCACAAATGGACACCCTATGGTGATCCAATGAAGCTGATTTTTGGTACGCACCCCATCCATGATGGGGCCTTTCAAATGAATGCTTAAGATCAGCCCAACAATGTGGCCCACCCTTGTTTTACTCTAACGTTAGCAGGAACCTTTCCTCATATATATATATATATATGAGGAAAATGATTGTGAGCTTGAAGCTCATATAGCTTATATGAGCTTGAGGGTCTAAACACATGGGTCCCACATTTTTTGTGGTGATCCAAACCATTCATTTGCAAGGCCCCATCATAGATAGGGTGTGTACCAAAAATCAGATCCATTGGATCATCCTAACCCTTCCAAAAGCTGAGGGCAAAAATGGGCAGATTTGTGGCAAACGGTGTCTGTCCATTTTGCCCTCCACATTTGGATGGGTTAGGATGATCCTATGAAGCTGATTTTTTGTACACATCCTATCTATGTAAGGGCCTTTCAAATGAATGCTTTGGATCATCCTAACAATGTGGGCCCACATGTGTTTGGGCCCTCAAGCTCATATAAGCTATATGAGCTTCAAGCTCACAATCATTTTCCTCATATATATATATATATATATATATATATATATATATATATATATATATATATATATCGTACCATTCAAGAGAAAAAAAATCATGGTCACTTGGTCAAAGGACATTTTGCCCCTTCAACAGTGAGATGGATTTAAGATGTATTAGATGATAGGATGGTTCTAATAAACAAAAACTTCAAGAAATCATGTGAGGTTACGTAGTATCGTCAGCCAATGGACAAAAAGGAAAATGAAGTTTTCTTCTTGATCCACCCATTTCCACCATAGCAGCCCCCATTTTTAACATCAGCCACCATTCTCTCTTGAATACCAAACCCACTTTGATTTCCATCAATCTCTCTCACTCTTCCCAGATCTAAAGAGGGTTTTGATTTTCTCTTCCATTTGCAGACAAGAGGAGGGGAATAAACCAGGAAAAAAAAATGAGAGAGAGAGAGAGAGAGAGAGAGAGAGAGAGAGAGAGAGAGAGAGAGAGAGAGAGAGAGATTACCTGCAAATCTGCAAGGAGGGGAGAGGCGGAGAGCGTCGGTGGCGTCGATGGAGGAGTAACAAGTTAAAAGAGAGAGAGAGCTTACGTTTCTGTTTTTGGTTCTTAGGGTTAGGGTTTTTTTAACCTCTTATACATATGTTTTATTTTTAGGTAATTAGAAAATAGTAGTTACAAAATAGTAAAATAGTAACACACGGGAAAGATAGAAACTAGAAAATAGTTACGGGAAAGATGGAAGAAAATCCGGAAATTTCAAATTGGAATATTCACTCTTTTGCCATTTTTACTTTTAAAATTTTATACATATGGGAATACTTGTCGGGTTTCGGGTCGGGTCGGGTTGCCCGACACCCCAACCCGACCCAACCCGATTTCTAATTCGGGTTGGTTTTTCCCAACCCAACCCAACCCGATTTTTAAAAAGCTTAATCCGACCCAACCCAAATTCGGGTTCAACCCGTCGGGTTTGGGTTGAACCCGACCCGAGTTGCACCCCTATATATATTCTCCTATAGATAAATGAACCCACTCCACTCTAATCAGTCTTTGCCCCAAATAACTATTTTCCTTATATGCTTCACCCATTCTTCCTTTTCCTTTCACATGATCCATTTATTCGCCTAAAAAGGAACTTTCCTTTTTCCAATCTATCTTGCATATTAGTTTTTTGTAAACCTATCATCCATTATAGGCTTGAATCTTTGGACGGAACAAATTGTTCCAACCTCTCTCCTAGCAAAATGCTGAAACAGGAAATGGATAGGAGAACCAAGAATGAGCTGACTGGGAGGATGTCTCTATGATATGGGGCCCATACTCTTCTATCATTCTCTACTCGAGACACAAGGAAACCCTCAAGGACCGATTAAGTTATAAACTCTTCATCCCCCAAAGTGGTATATTCTCTAAGTAAATATCCTCCCAAATCTTTACTCTCCCCTTTCCCAATCCTAAACCTAATTTCCGGTTGAAACAATTATTAATAGGACCAGTATGACAAATAGACTTCCAAGACACCAAGCCTTGGCCACAACCTAACTTTTTAATATCCTACCTGCCCTACCCTCCCCATATTTTTCAATAATAATCTTCCTCTGTAGAGCCTCTATTTTTTTGTTTGTTTTTGTAATAGGTATGCTGGGATCGAACCCCCGACCTCATGGTGAAAGAACATAAGAAATCCTTATTTCTCAGGAGCCAGTTATTGATTTTGTTTCATTTTGGCCGGAAAACCGGAATGGAAAATAAATGTCCTTACTATTTTTTAATGCCCATTTACTTAGGATTTACTTTTAAATAGGGGAATACCCCACATTTGGATTTATTAAAAATGGTTTCAAGACCCAATTCTAAAAGGATAACAAGTCAATTTTTCAATTCTAGTTCAAAATTTGACATTTTTCTGTCATTCCGGGTTGGGTCAAAGTCTTAACTTCCAAACAATGGGATATTCTTTCGATTTTTAAAATTCATAAATCCTATCATGTCCAAACGCTATTAAATCCCAAAAGTCCAGTAAAAAAATCTCATAATTTAGTCTCTAAAAAATTTTCATCTGAAGCTTATTGGCAGACAAGGTGCTAAACCATCTTTGCACTGGTTGGTTGGTTAGAAGCTGCTGTTGTGAATGAGTCAACAGCAAGTGGTTCAGTCGAGGGCTTCTGTCAATGGATTTGGCCGTCGTAGGTTTGACAGAGAGATGGGCACCCGGCTGGACAGTAAATTACATTCAGGGAAGTCATCCTCTGGCAGTTTCAGCAATGCAGGTGAAGATCACTGAACTAAATTTGTTTTCATGTTATTCTTCCCCTTCTAACAGCTTCGTGTTACAGGTCTAGTGAACAGCAGCAAAGTTGGCGGGCTTGACAGTTCATCACTTGACCGACTAATATTCTTGACAACATGTCTTATTGGACATCATGTGGAAGTCCAGGTGAAAAATGGATCTATATTCTCTGGAATATTTCATGCAACAAACACTGACAAAGATTTTGGTAAGTCTCATGTGCTCTCAGTATTTGGTTTCTAGTTCATTCTTTCTTAATGATTTTTTTGAACAATTTTTTTAGTAACAAGCTGGGATTGAGCCTACGACCTCATGGTTGAGGTTCTTTCTTAGTGATTTCTGAAGGATTTTTATGGTTGTCATTGTTTTTCCAACTTTTCCACATTCTGAAAACAAATGAGGCTCTCCTATATGCATTTATGTTTTATCAGTCTGCATTCTCAATGTTTGGTTCATTATATTTGCAGGAATTATCCTAAAAATGGCTCGGCTAACCAAGGATGGTGCATTCAGAGGACAGAAGCCTGCTTATGAATCTGTTGGCAAAGCTCCTTCAAAGACTTTGATAATACCTCCTATGGAACTTGTCCAAGTTATAGCAAAGGTTCTCTCTACTGGTTTAGATTTTAATGATGAAAAATTATTTCCAATATCTAAACAACTTATGATTCTTTTAGATATTTATTGGACAAAATGGATGAATGATTTACGGTTTTACTAGACTAAGGGTGCTCATTTTGTTCTTCATCTGTGTCAGGATGTGCCCATAAGTGCAGATGGGTACACAGATGGTTATGCATGTGAAAAGCGTCAGGATATCATGATAGACTCCTTCATATCCCAGTCTCATCATGTTGAGGTGGAGAGAGAGCTTGAGCGTTGGACCCCTGATAATGATGATCTGCAATGCCCTGAATTGGAAAATATATTCGACGGCACTTGGAATAGGTGGTTATAGAACTTTCATGCGTTGGAGTAGGAGAAATCTTAAAAATATTTAGTCTTTAAATTTAATCCTTTCAGCACAATTGTAAATCTTTGTTCTTGCTTTTACTCATACTTCCATTTTTTTCTTTTCTTGCTTAGGAGTATTTCTTTTGCTTTCTTTAGAAATCTCTCAAGGATTACTAGTCATTAGGTTCATCAAATTAATGTTTTTGCTTTTGTTGACTTTAGTCCATCAAATTAATGTTTTCCTGCATATTGACATGCATTTAATATATTTCTTGACCAGGAATTGGGATCAGTTTGAAACAAATGAAGCATTGTTTGGTGTGAAGAGTACTTTTGATGAGGAACTTTATACAACAAAGCTTGAGAGGGGTCCTCGAATGATAGACTTGGAAAGAGAAGCTTCAAGAATAGCAAGAGAAATTGAGGGAGAGGAAACTCAAGATCTTCATTTGGCAGAGGTAACATTATCGTAACTTTTTATGCTTTGTTTTTCTCCAATGAGTTCCATTGTATCGTACTTTCTTTCCAGTTTTGACACGTCTTTGTTGATTTATTCAACAGGAAAGAGGCATTCAATTTCATGAAGATTTCGACCTTGACGAGGAGAGTAGATTTTCGTCAGTATTTAGACGAGTCGATGTTGGCGTATGTGAGGAAAATGAGGAAATGATGCTGGATGCGAGCAATAATGAAATCTTTGGAGGTTCATCTGGTTCTGTTATCAACAAGTCTGTTTCTGGTATAACTGGAGAGAAAAACAATGATGGAGCTCAATCATTATCCAGCTGCTCATCATTGGTAAATCCTTTATCGTTCATTTATTTTCTATGGAAGATGGATATATTGTGTTACTTTGAAAATATATTTTATTATTTTTCCTATGAGTCCTATCATTCATATATATTACAGGGTAGATATGTGGACACAGCATGACAGGTACAATAAATAATGGAAATTCCTGTCATCGTTTTAGCCTTTTAGGTCAAATTATTTGAAACAGAATATGCATACATCTTCACAATGTATTACATGTGGGTAATGGCACTAATGTAAAATGTTGTCTTTGCTTTAGTGCAAATTATTCGAAACAGAATATGCATTGATGTTTACAACGTATCACGTGTGGATAATGGCACTTTTATGCATATTTGGCCTGAAATCAACAAAAATCGCCATATAACCATGGAATTTAAATTCACCATTCAAAAAAAAAAAAACAACATGGAATTTAGAGGCAATTTTCAGAATATAGACATATGAGAATGATTCGCCACATAGAAGTGCAAAGTTCAAACACATTTACTATCCTTAGAAGCCTACCTTGTATTTTCAGGCAAGGATATTCGAGAGTTTCTGTAGATGCATGCTACATATATACCACAGGCTACTTCCTTCAGTCCTTTTTTACCATCACCTGAGTTCAGATACTGAATCCTTTTTTTCATAGGTAAGCTGGGGTTTGGCGGGGACCTCTACCGGTTTATTAGAATGAGAATGATAATACAATCAGCATACAAAACCCTAACCCTAACAAAAGAATAGGGATACAGACCAAGAAGAATAGGGTTTAATCTTCCCAGATACTGAATCCTGATCTGGGAAGACTAAATCTTTATGGCTTTATTCTATATCCATTGAGTAGTCCTCCTTTTGCGAGTGGAACATTCTAGTCAAATTTATTCTCAGCCTTATCTTATATTCTTACCAATTGAGAATAGATTGTCCAGCATTAAGGCATAGAGCACAGTGAGGAGTAAGAGGATGGCGGCGTTTGGAAAGCAAAGAAAAGGAGGCTGGGCAACAGATGGTAGGAGACGGAGTCAGGGGTGGAACGGTTGGAAGGATTGGAGCTGTACCAACTGTGGGTATTTCAATTTCAGTTGGAGGGGAAAATGTCGATGGTGTGCAACCTTTCGTCAGAAGACGAAACCTACATTGGCGGTGGAATCTTATGCGAAGCAGTCAACAATCAATGAAGGTCGGAGACATGTAGGAGGTTGGCCTGACTCGGGTGAAATCTCAACCAGCACGGAGAGTGGAGTTCCACTTTTATCAATTTCGGGGAAAGAAATAAACGAAAGGCGAAATCTTTTAAACTCTTGTTTGATAGGACGGACGATGGAGATGGAAAGGAATATCGAGGAGCTTTGGAGCTGGGCTAGGGAGCATTGGGGCATTCCGTCTAGGATTAGTGCTGGAGATAAGAATGGGGGAAAACAATGGCTAGTGCATGAATTTTGCATCGGCGAGAATTTACACCCCAAAATGGAAGCTATCATTACCATATTTACGTCTCCGAGTTCAAAACTCTTATTTTATGGTTGGATTGGAGGTTCAAAACCCACATCCATCGCCAATGGAAGGGTTTCAAGGGGGAACAATGTCTCTCCCGATGATAATGACAGATTCCCGCCGGGAGGATTCTCAGGCGTTCACCAAGGCAGGAGTAGGACCAATGGTAAATCTTATCCCTACAGCTGTCAGGGAGGGAGTCCGTGTTGGGATGGGTGATAGTAGAAAACGACAAAATGTCTTGGATACGGGACTCTGAACGGGTCATTGCGAAGCGTTTTCGAATTTCAAATTTCAAATTCAAAAAACCAACCCAGATAAGAATACAGAACAAATGACAGCTGGAGAGAGAAAAAGATGGCGTGGAAAAAAAATACTGCAAAAGTGATTTCACCAGAATTGGAAGACAAAGTCAAGCGGGCCCTGGGTATTCTTAAAAGCAGCGCGAGTGGGCCCAATTTCAAAAGAGGGGCCTCGAATTAGAGGAAAAATCACAAACGTGAATGGAAGCGAAAATGTGACTCCCCTCTCTCTGTGGCTAAGAGTAAGGAGAATACCCTTGCGAACAAAAACGTAAACCTGGTTATTAAGGATCACAGGAAAAGGGATCCCCACTCTCCGTTTCCGATCGAAAAAGTCTCTGCCTGGTCCTCTGGAAGGGTCGGTTCTCGGAACCCTTCTACGAGGGCGGTGCTGCTCTCTTAAACAAAATCTCTCACTCGTTGGGGGTCTGAATCTTCGCTCCCGATGAGGATGGGATTTTGGAATATAAGAGGATTGAGGGAACATAAGAAGATACAGTTAATCAAAGACTTTGTCTTCTAGCGCAAGCTAGATCTGGTGGTAATTACTGAATAAAAAATAATGGGAGTCACAGATCAACTCATTAACAAACTATGGGGCAGGAATCATCGGGAATGGGTTGCTCTGCAATCGGTGGGGGCGGCTGGGGGAATAATTGTAATATGGAAGGAGGGTAAATTTGTTAATGAAGGAACCAAGATCGGCAGGTACTCGGTCACAATTTTCTTTACTTAAGCATAATAGGATGAGAGGTGGACATTCATAGCGGTGTATGGTCCAATAAAAGCCAGAGAGAGGAAGGATCTGTGGAATGAACTGTTTTCGATTCGAAATGCATGTCAGGGTGCATGGATTATAGGAGGAGATTTCAACACAGTTCGGTTCCCTTCGGAAAAGAACACTCCAACCAGAATAACCACAAGCATGAGGAAATTGTCAAATTTCATACAAGCAATGGAGCTGATCGATCTGCCATTAGAAGGAACACGCTTTACTTGGTCAAATAATCAGGATCGATTAATAATGTGTTGGCTGGATCGAGTTCTTCTAACCTCAGATTGGGAAGACCGGTTTCCTTTGATCAACCAGAGGGCTTTTCCTTAAACTTCTATCGGATCATAATTCTATTGTACTGGAAATTTTGGATTTTTCTGGAGGTCCACCACCATTTAGATTTAACCTAGACCTTCTTGAAATTCAGGAAGTAGATGAAAAAATCAAGCAATGGTGGGACGAGAATTCGGTACAAGGTTGGAAGGGTTATATTCTCTGTAAGAAACTTAAGGCTATAAAGTAGAAAATAAAAGAATGGCAAAAATCGATGGATGAGGAGAGTAATTGTAAAAAGGCAGAGATTTTGATTGCTTTGGAGTTTCTATAAGAAAAAGAAGGTGCTAATTCTCTTTCGAGCGCCGAGAAAGTGGAAAGACTAGAGCTTTTGGAATAATATGAGGAGATTTTGCGTAGAGAAGAGATTAGGTGGCGTCAAAAAACAAGGGTCACCTGGCTGAAAGAAGGCGACCGAAATATAAATTTTTTTCCACAAAATGGCAAATTCAAGGTGGCGGACTATTACTATTTCGAGTATGAAGGAGGGGAGCTCGCTAATTGAAGATATGGGCTTTTAATTAAACAAAGAATTATTGACTTCTACCATTCCCTATACTCAAAATTGGTGGAATGGCGGCCGAAATTAGAAGGGATTCAATTCAAATCTATCAGTCTTGGTCAATGGATTTCTTTGGATCGAGATTTCACAAAAGAAGAAGTGGAAAAGGCAATTTTCTCCATGGCGAAAGACAAAGCTCTGGGCCCGGATGGTTTTCCAATTGCTTTCTTCCGGAGGTTTTGGGGTATTATGAAGGGGGGAGATATTCTGGCATTATTTCTTGAGTTTCAGGAGAGGCATAATTAGTGAAGCGGCCAGAGCAACCTTCATAGCACTAATACGGAAAAAGGGGTGATAGGGATAAAATACTTCAGACCAATCAACCTTATCCAAAGCATTCCAAAGATTGTCTCTGAATTGCTTGCTCGTAGGGTGAAGAGTTGTATGGGGAACATAATTTCTCACTTTCAGGGAGCCTTTGTGGACTCTAGGCAAATTCTTGATGGAGTCTTAATAGCCAATGAGATCATAGATTCGGTCAGATGAGGTGGCGGCTCCGATCTGATCTTTAAGATTGACATCGAAAAGGCTTATGATCATGTCGATTGGGAGGTTGTCGATTCCATTCAAGACCGTTTGGGTTTTGGGAGTAAATGGCGAATGTGGAGGAAATTGGTAATATCAAATAACAGCTTCTCAGTTCTAATTAATGGTTCGATAGAAGGTTATTTCAAGAGCTCCAGGGGGCTTCGTCAGGGTGATCCCCTAGCTCCTTATCTTTTCATCATGGTGGTGGAGGCACTTAGTCTAATGCTGTCCAAAGCTGGGGAATCTGGCCTGATTCATGGTTTGTCGGCAGGACCAAGAGCTGACAAGATTAAGCATCTACAGTTTGCAGATGATACTCTCGTATTCTTGCAATTTATCCCTCAGGCCATTCCTAATGTCATAAGAATTTTTAAGTGGTTTGAGGCTATTTCAGGCCTCAAAATTAATTTCGCCAAAAGTATGCTATTGGGCATTGATATGGAGCAACAAAAAGTCCAGAATCTCGCAGCATCTATGGGTTGTATTGCTGGGGTTTTCCCGGTGTCATACTTAGGTTTGCCACTGGGCTTTGGTATATCGTTGCCATCGCAATGGGATCCGGTAGTTGAAAGGGTGGAACATAAACTTGCTACCTGGAAGAAAAGATACATATCAATAGGGGGTAGAATAACGTTGATAAAAGCAGCTCTGGCCAATATGCTAGTGTACTTCATGTCGCTCTTCAAAATTCCGGTAAAGGTGGCGTTACGAATAGAAAAATTACAAAGAGACTTCCTTTGAGATGGTAGTGGGGAGTCTAAAAAATTACGGCACCTAATGAATTGGGACATAGTAACCAAATCAAAAAGAGATGGTGGGTTGGGAATAGGGAAGTTACGACTGCGCAACAAATCATTGCTAGGAAAATGACTCTGGGGATATGGTAATGAAAAGAAGGCTCTATGACGTACTGTGGTTGACTCTAAACATGGTATGAAAAAGGGAGACTAGACCATAAAAAATCCGACTGCTGGGAAGGGACCAGGCTCTTGGGGGTCTATTTGCTCGGTCATGGATGATTTTGATCAGAGAAGTAGATATAAAGTGGGAGAAGGAAAAGAGGTCAGATTTTGAAAAGACCTTTGGTGCGACAAAGTGCAGTTCTCGGTTGACTATCCAAGGCTATATCGGATTGCAGTTAACCAATAAGCTATGGTGGCAGACTATCTCAGTCGGGAAGGAGATTTCGGAAAAGGTTTTTGGGACATTTGTCTACGAAGGAATCTTAAAGATGAGGAAATACAGGACCTTGAGCGGCTTCTCTTACAGCCACAATCGGTGTACTGTTCCGAATTAGCAGACGATGAGCTTCTATGGGCACCAGAGTCGAATGGTATGTTTACGGTCAAATCATTTTTTGCTGAACTGAGTGCAGGACAAAAGTCGGACAAGAGGCGCATCTGGAACTCTTTGGCTCCACCAAAAGTAGTTGCTTTCGGGTGGACTCTAGTACACCGGATGATAAACACCTGTGATCGCCTGAAAAAAAGACATTTAAGCCTTTGCAAGCATCTGTGTTCTCTGTCATCAACATGATGAAACTTTAGATCACTTGATGTTGCACTGTCCTTTTTCCTATCAAATTTGGATGCGAGCCATTGGCGCCTTTGGAATGTGGTGGGTTTGCCCAAATTCTATTAGCTCGCTTCTCATCTATTGGAGGGGAGGCCCCTTTGGAGAGATAGGTAAACTACTGTGGGCCACCTTCCCCTATGCTATTGTATGGAACATCTGGAAGGAGCAGAATAGGCGTATCTTTGATGATCAAAGTAGAACCTTGGAGCCTTTGGCGACTGATATAAAGGAAGAAATTATTACATGGGCCAAGAACAAAAAAAAATTACCTTATGGTGTGGGGGACTTGATAAGGAACTGGTGGGCAATCATCTGGGATAGAGCTATCCGAATTAAACCTAAACCTAAATGGATGGCCCCGCCAAGTGGGTGGCTCAAACTTAATTTTGATGGAAGCTTGGTTGGAAATCCGGGGAGGGGCGGGATTGGCTGTCTAATTAGGGATGATAAACAATCGATCATTATGTCTTTCTCGGGTCTAGCTGGAATTTGTGATGCGAATGAGGCTGAAGTCAAGGCTCTTCTTTTTGGACTATGATGGGCTTATGAGAACAACTTGCGATCTTTAATAGTGGAAGGGGACTCGACTAATGTAGTGGGTTGGGCTTCTGGACTTCAAATGGGCCCTAGCGCCTTCAGGAAGTGTTTAGCCAAAGCAGGAGTCCTAAAGGAGGAAACTATAGTTCTTACATCTTTGTAATCCTTTCGAGGATTGTACTTGGACTTGGATCCATTTTTGTAATATGGCGGGGACAACATGTCCCAGCCACTATTAAATAAAATGTCAATTTTCAAAAAAAATAAAATAAAATTCTCAGCCTTATGTTCATGTTTTCTTTGCAAGAAATGGTCTTCCTTGCTTATATATGACCTAAGAAACTGTGACTGTTGTCATGTTCTTTTAATGAAGGTTCATGTTGGAATTCACCAAATTCATCTGATCTTCATGTGACAACTTGAATTTATATACCCTTGATTTGCCTTTGCTAGGAACCTTAAAATAATGATGGGCATTATGGCCTTTTACAGGCCAGGGATTTTTTTGGTCACCCTTTTGATAGATAAGGAGGTTATTAGATAAGGGAAAGGTGGTGGCACCCTCTTTTTCTGTACTTTCAACCTCTCATTTATTTGGAATTTTTTCATTAGTTCTTAGTTCTTACAACTCATTTTAAGGTGTACTAACCAGTGAACATATTCTACTAAAAGCGATGGTGGGGAAAAGATCCAAAACAAGTGGGTGGCATTACGACCCTTTGATAGATTAGAGTACTTTCCAGCTCTCAAAGTATTCTTCTACCACACTATTCCACACATAGGAGTGGTTTCTGAAACAGAACACTGGATTCGGTGGAACAGGAAATTGCTCCAATCCAGGAGAAAAAATAGAACGGCCTCCAGAACAGAATTGGCAACTGAGCTCCCAACCTTGAAACGCTGTAAATTGGACCTCTTTTGCTTTGCTCTGTGCCACTGAAAATTGATCTTCTTTGCTTCGCTCTACCCCACTGAAAATTGACCATTCTTCTGCCTTTCTGAAAACTAACTGTTCCTCTGGTCTGTACCCGCTTCTACTCCTTGCTACCAAGTCTTCACATTGTACCTAGAGTTCTTTTTTCTTCTATAAATAATTTTCTGTACAAAATCCGCTTCTACTCCTTGCTACCAAGTCTTCACATTGTACCTAGAGTTTTTTTTCTTCTATAACAAATTTTCTCGGCAAAATTATAAAAAAGAGAATTCCAGAACAGATAGTCGTACACATATATTTCCATTGTCCATTGGAGTAGGAGTCCCATCTGCTCTTTGATCAATCTATCATGCACACAAATATCCACAACTGTAAACATTTCATTCTCGATGTGTGTGATGTCACGACGATAGCTCCATGTATGTTTAGATTGTTTCCAAAACAGATTTCTGGGATTTGAGGTATTTACAGATGTCCCCCGCTCCTTATAAAAGATCTTTTTACACCTGTTAATCTATGACATGATGGCATCTAAGGCTTGCTTCAGTGGCTTCTTGACCTTAGTTTCTGGACGTTGTTCTATTTGTAGTTTCCTCCAGAGTTGAAGGATGTACCTTCAACAAGCACATCTCTGAACCGGGATATCATCTATGGATCTTTATTAATGGGCTTAATCTTCCGACATGATATCTGAATAATTCCTATTTATTGATTGTATTTTAGCAATTTATTGCTCCCATTCTTGTCTGTTCGGTGCAATTGCATCACATATGTCAAACAGCTTAATGGTGACGTACATAGTTAAAAGTTACCTTTTTTGGTAACTGGTGTTATTTCTCTTATATGACCAATAATACATGCTGTCTCGACTTGTTTTTGCTCGCAGGATGAGGGACTATCTTCTCAAATAGCTGCCAGCATGGACCTATTCCTCTCCGCTTCTGGGGTTCATCATAGACTGTTGCTGCCTGACTGTGCCTCAAAGAGCTTCCCAGTAATGGGCGAAGAGAGCAGGTTTCTAGCCATGCCTCTTCTATTGTACATTTTTCATCTTATGCATTGTGATCAAAATAATCTTTTGCATGGATTAAAAGTTGCTAACTCACCTTCCATGGCAACATTGGATTTGACATTCTAAATACTTTTAGGTTGAATGAGAGCCCATATAGAAACCAGCATGGAGGAAAGAGCCTTCCAAAGGAGTCCGCAGAAAGGAAAATTGTAAGTTGATGTTTGAGTATCATAATGGAATAATCATTCACTGCAGATTTATATGTTTAATTTCTCCTAGCTCAGATTTTCATGCATGTTATTTTATATGTCCACTTAATTATGAAATCTTATACTGAATGCAGATCAGTGAGGAGGTTCAAACTTCAAAGTCTCAGGGTGAGTAACTCCTTGTTGTTCCATATTTCAATCTTTTGTTAGTTCTCTCTCTCTCTCTCTCTCTCTCTCTCTCTATATATATATATATATATATATATATATATATATGAGGAATGATAGATACAAGGGAGCCCTTGCATAAAGAGCCAAAAAAGGGCTCTTGATTGGATCCACATCATCAAATGTAACTGATTTTACTTTTTCAACCAATTTTAAATTGTAACTGAAAATGACGTGACGTGGATCCAATGAAGAGCCCTTTTGCGGCTCTTTATGCAAGGGCTCCCTTGTATCTATCATTGCTCACACACACACACACCCACACACACACACACACACACACACACACACACATATATATATATATATATATATACACATATGTCATTTTCTTTACCTGCTATCATTTCTATTTGCATGGATTAATATTCACTACGCTCCCTAATTTTATAAAATGCACTAGTTTCCAAATCTACCAGCAAAATTTTTGTAGTTTGAGCTCGTCACTTGTTTTATCTATATCTTTGCTGCGAGGATAGGCAGTTTAGTCTTTGTCGATGGATGAGTAATATTCTTCTGTATAACGGCTATATTTGGAGCTATGTCAGCCGACCTTGGTTAATCAAATCTTTGTGCAGAGAAACAAGCATCGATGAATATGAAGAAAACTAGCTTGGACAAAGGGCGATTATCTCCCAGTGCCACTGCATATGCCTCTCCATCCTCAAAAGGGCAAGAATACACAGGTTCTATAGGTGAATCTTCTGACTGTGTAGGATCTGCAAAAGCAGCTATTCAACCTGTAAATGTTCATATACGACCTGGCAGTTCTATGTTATCCACTTCTGAGTGTGCTACCTCGGTTTCTAGTGGTCCTGGCTTGTCATCAAGTTCATCAGTTGGCTCTTTATCTTCAGAAAAATCAACATTAAATCCTTATGCTAAGGTGAAGCTATTTTTGTCACATTTTACGTTTGTATTTATTTTTACAATATTCTCATGCTAATTTCTTCTGGACTTTTTATTTTTTCAACTAATGAATCTTCTCAAACTTCGCTTCTTTGTTCCTTTGAATTGTTGTGATGCAGGAGTTTAAGTTTAACCCCAATGCGAAGAGTTTCACCCCATCTCTGGCTTCCGTAAGGCCTCCTCCTTCTGTATCCGAGGGTTCATTTTATTTTCCTACTAATGTATCTGCGGTCCCACATATGCATAGTGTACCAGTCGGCATTGGGGTGAGCAATTTATGGAACCTATACATAATTTATCATCCTAGCTGGTCCAAGATTTACTTGTTTACGATCCTATTATTTTGCCTCACTTTATTTTATAGAATCCTGCAAAAATTGTTTCTTATGTGGTATAATTTACACATACATGAGCATCTGCGCACACACAATTGCATATATGTATCTCTATGATCTGTTTCTACCATTTGCTTCTCATTTCTATCTTCATATCCAATGATCTGCTTATTATGAGATGGTTATTGTTTTTACCATTGTTATGATACTATGAAATCTTTGATAACTCATAGAAGTGCTTTCTTGTTACGCATGTTTCTCCTCAGCGTGGCCCAAATATTGTAAATAGGTACCATTAGAAAAAAAAAATATAGGATAGTGTCAATAAGTAAAATTTATTAGAAGGGAAAAAATGCAAAACGTCCCCCAGTCCCTCTCACTAAGAACATGACCAAGGAAAACTGATAAGGTCACATGAGGTCCTTGATTTCTTCAAGCTTATCCTTCCATCCTGAGAAGTGTGGTCAACTCTATTCATCCAGTTGTAACATTCAATGGAGATCTCCCATGACTAGAAGAGTGCATGTGTTTTCACAATCGCTTGAAGCCCCTGGGTAGATCTGGAGCTTTCGCATCTATGAATTCCAACACTCACATCATGGTCATGTCTTTTGATACTATCAACTCTATTCATGCCCAGATAAATAATATCCAAGTTAAGTTGTAGATACCCTTCTAGATGTGAAATCTCCCACGCTGCTGTTAGAGAGTACAAAGGAGTGTATGTGAGGTATTTTGGTCATTTATGTTTATAGTATATTAGCTATTGTATTCATAGATTTCATATTAATGAAAAACACTGTTTCTCCCTCAAATTTTTCTCTGTTCATTACTCAATTTCCCATTTTACACAACAAATCTCCAGATTTTACATGGTATCCGAGTGGGGTATCTATCAAAAGAGAAGCTAAAGGCCAAGATTTATGGTTTGAATGTGGTATTTTATTCCTTTTCCAGTTTGGTCTTCTCTTCATTCCATGCATTCCTTATCTTTAAATCCCCTACTTTTCTTCCTCTTGCTTTCCATAATCAAATCCATCCTTCCTCACCTTCAAGACCCTAGTTTCTCTTTTTCCTTTTAACCAAAATCTCTGTCTGATTATTTTTTTTAAAATAATCCATAACCCCCACCCCCCAACCAAAAAAAAAAAAAAAAAAAAAAACAGCAAAAAAAAAAAACAAAAAAACAAAGAAACACACACACACACACACACACACACACACACACAAAGGGTTTCTTTTTTTTCTTTTCTTTCTATTAATTCCTGTTTCTTCTGCTAATGTGCACCTCCCTTAAGGTTCATGTTAGCATTTAACGTGAAGAACCTTTAAAACCTAAAGATAGCCCCCACATCACTTAAGGTGCAGCATTTTAGCATCTAACTTAAGGAAAGTGTGCATGTCAGCATGCTCTCCACAAAATAGCCACAACCCCACAAAAATTCCGTAAATCCCTCAATTTATTGTCCATATTGTTTTATGCCTTTTTCTCTCCTTGCCTTCTTCTAGGGCAACTTTCATGATCCTCATCTCGTGACAATCAACCTTTTTTATGGAAATTTTCTTTTTTTGGAAAGGCCAGATACTCCTAATTGCATATGCTTAAGGGTATTCTAGATCATCTTGAAGGCCTCTCGATTAAACCTGATGGATTAAATCTGATGGATATGTAAAGGATTGGGGCGGGCACTGTTCCCTAAAAGAGACAAAGACTTTTCATTGGAAGAAAATCCCACATGAGGCATGGCATGTTGAAGATCAACGTGTGATTGCCTGGTTGAATTAATAAGTTGTTCCTGTTGAAATTATTATTCAATATTAATCCTTGGTTCTCTTATACTAAATCTGATTTTGGATTAATAGAAGAGTCCAATTCAATTGCAAAATCTTGTAAAAGTATCCAAATCTATGGCTGAAAATGACTTTTTACACTTTCTAAAAATATCAGATCTAACCCTCCAAAATATTTTGAAAATTGACCCAGGATTAGGATTTTAAATCTGAGTTGAATTCAAGTTGATCCGACTGTTTGATCCTCAACCTAGAAATCCGATGGTAGAGATGGAATAAATGTAACCATAGGATTTTTTTTTAATCAGATCTCAATGGAATCTTTAAAAATTGGATCAGATTGGGGCAATCTCTGTACCTGTTCTAAATGTTCTTTATTTTGCTATTTTAATATTCTTTTACTGGGTTAAAAAAAGAAAAAGAATTCATTCACCAGTCTTTCCAAGGTTTTTTTATTTTCTAATTTTATTATAAACTTTAGCCTATATTGCATTTCAGTTTATTACCTTGATGGAAATGTTCTTTGCAATAATTCCACCATTTCTCAAAGCAACACTTGGATTGTGCTATATTACCATTGTTGTCCTAAGAGTTGTAGGATGAGAATTTTATTCATATGAGGAAATCCTTTGTTAATATGGGCTTGGTTTGTCTTCATTTAGTTTATTGAAAAATGTATTTTATTCATTATACCTTTCTTTTCGTGATTGTTAGGCATGTCTATGGGTGATGTGACATAGTAAATTCATCGAGAACAGGTATTATGGATCATTGCATAAATTGTTCTGGACTGCCTATGTTTGACTCTTGACTTGTCGAAGTTAACTTTGCCAGGAGGCTCTGCCGCCAAGTCATTAAGATCAGTAATTTAGGCAAGTTGAGTAAAATAAAGCTAAATATTCACCGACTCGGACAATTTTGCGACCCACCCACCCTTTAGAGTTGGTCGTACTTGAATTGGACACCTCGTCGTATCTGGTTAGAAATCCAAGTTTTTTTAAAACTTTTATTCATGATTTAAAAAAAAAATCAAATTATGGTTTCATGTTTACATCGATATTTTGGAAATTATTTTATGAAAATGGCTGTACATGCATACAGTTAGTTGCTATTAGAGCTCTTGTTATTGTTGTTTTCATGATGTTACTATTGTCATATCATTGTTGCCATCATTTTGTATCTGTTTCTAGTCAGAATATGAGCATTTTATAATTGTCACCATATTACATTATTTGTAGATTGGACCCTCATTTGGTGGCCACCAGCCTGTTATCTATAGTCCACAGGGTGCGCCAATGCAGCCACATCAGGCCTATGTCCATCCAAATGGACCTTTGGTACGTGACTTTCCTGCATTTGCAACTTCCTTTCACAGAAGCTTTTGGACATTTTTCTAAAAGGGTGATGATATTTTAATCCCCTTACTTGATAATGGCACTTTCTCTTCAATTTACACTTATCTAATTAGCTGTTAAGTGTCGTCACAATCCCCATAAGGCTCTAAAACGTCCACAACCAATCAGAAGGCTTCACTATAGAGGAGTGCCATTATTGAAAATATGGAGATTCAGGAACTTAGAGATATAAATCCTCTTCCTAATATCACAATTGTATCTGTTACTTGGGATTTTTTATCCATATCAATTTTCCCCTGCAAACTCTGGTGTGTGTAGTATGGGCAGCAGGTGATTCTTGGCCAGCCTAGACAAGTTATGTACATGCCAAGCTACCCCGCTCCCCACTGTAAGACAACCCCATTCTTAATTGATGTGCATAACAAATTGTCTCCATTACCCCCCTTCTAATATTACATGCACACTTACATACTATTCATCAATCTGGTCAGGAAATGCACTACGAAGGAAGAGATTTCTAAGCAGGCAGAGGGCATGTCCACGGTCCAAAGAACTTTTGTAAATTCCAAAGTTTCGAAGAAATAGCTGTAAACATTGTGGCGGAGAAAGCCGCTGCCACAAGTCCAGCTATTTCTGAAACCATGGGGAATTCAATCACTTCTGAATCCCATTTTCGTGCCCTGTATTTGTAAATTTGAGAGGATACCATATCTCTCGCCACGACATGGATGTTCTGTCTTATTATTATTAAATTACTAATGATTTTTCTAGGAGGTTGTTTCACCTCTGTGGCGACCAAGTGTGTTGCTAAAACAACACATTTTTTGTAATCTCACCCCTTCGGAAGAACATGAAAGGCTGATTTCTAGGTTGACACACTTAGCCGCGTCTTCCCCTGAACAAACCTTCGCTCCAGTTGGTTAGGAGGAAGTTCCTTCAGTACCTTCAGATATACTCGTGTGCCTGTATTTACTAAAAATACCCTTAACCCCTATTTCTTAGGATAGCAACACATGCCATAATGTTACTTGGCCGCGTATTTGTACTGAAGGAATTTCCTCCTAACTGTAATGGAGCGAAGTTTTGTTCTCTTCCCCTGAGCATGGTGGTGTACTCTATAGAGATGGTAATTACTGCTTATCTTCCTATAATACTAATTCGTGTTGTGTTCCAATGCAATAGAAGAGATAAAATACTATTATTACTACAAGAGAGAACAGTATTATAGCTACAGGAGAGTGAACACTACTGTAAATCCTATAGTGATCACGAACGTGATCAAAGCAAAAAATAAGGGGAGTGTGTATTTATTATGACTCCTCATCTAATCTTTTTATACCATAAGCCATAAGAGGGGGTGGCCGGGGGGGGGGGGGGGGAAGAAGCCTAATAGATCATTTCCTGAAAAATCTGTGCTTTCTCATCACTTTTTTGGTGGGACTCCATGCTCTGAACTTGGGTCCTGCATCGTACGTGTAGGGAGCACTAACAAGTAACAACCCTCTTATTGCGGAAGTGATATATTCTCCCCGATTTTTTTTTCCCTAAGTCAGCCCCTCCCCCTCACCCGTGAGTGTTAGACTACAAGCCAGTGGCCAGGGAAGAAAATGTGGCGAATATTGTCATTTCCCGTTCCAATTAGGGGTGACAACGGTTCGGTTCGACCTCCAAACCAAACCAAACCAAAGTTTGAATCAGTTTGGTCCTATTGAACCGAAACCGAACCGAAATTTGAATTTTCGGTTCGGTTAGGCCAATTTCGCCTCCCGTTACTCATAATCATTGGAAATCGGAGGCAACGGTTCAGTTTGAAATTTGAATCGGTTGTACCAAACCGGGTTTCGGTTGGATTGCCACCCCTACTTCCAATCCACGGAAAGGATTGTAATGGGTTTGAGTGTGTGTCGGTATCATTTATTGGGCTCCTTCCTATCTTGTTTTTTAGTGGTAAAAAGTATTTCATATTTACAACAACCTCAAGTCTTACGGGGGAACGTTCCTAAATGCCTTCCTTTTGGAGAGAAATTTATTTCCCAAAATCGTAGATTGGGACGTGACTCTGGTGGAAATGGAAACCCACAGAAACGACCCATATCCTCATTGGTTAAAAGCCTAGATTAGTATGGAAGCCAATGGATTTGAAAAAAACCAGCAACCAAACACCCATAAGAGCTGAACTTCAGAAGCAAGAAGACAAGGTTTTAAAGCAGAGCACTTGAAGCAGTGAAAAACCAATTTTCCAAACCGATTAGGTCGACTCCTCCATCATTTATTTTCCAAAATCGTAGAATTAGACTCATAATCTTCTATCTCGTTTGAAAGAAAACCCAATTAGATCTCTGTTTTGAATTTTGAAGGGGTCTCTGTTTATCGGCTTTTTTTCTCTTTTTAGGGCTTCCAAGGGCGTGGTAGAACAAGGGAAATGTAAAATTTTACGGTGAAAACTTTTATCGCGTAAAAGTTTTAATCACAGGAAATATTTTCTTCGTTTCCTTTGACAAACAACCTTTACGTGTCCTCCACACTCCACTCACCAATAATTTCTCTCTTTCAAGCGTGTGAAAACTTGTCTTCTTCTTCTTCTTCTGTTCCGTGGCTTTCCCGAGTTTTTGCTCTTTACTTTTCTACCTGCTCTTGCTTTTTTCTGAGAATCCCGATCGAAAATTTAATCGTGATTTGGCCGATTTACTCTCTCTGCAAGGCCTTAAATGGATTTTGTGGAGGAGAATCTGGAACTGAAAGAGATACAGAAGCTCGAAGGTCACACCGATAGGGTTTGGGGACTCGCATGGAATCCAGCCACTGGATCTGCAGGGATTCCATCCATGTTGGCTTCTTGCAGCGGAGATAAGACTGTAAGAATATGGCAGCAGAATACTTCAAGAAAATCAGATTCTTGGGAATGCAAGGTTGATTTTTCTTCTTCTTCCTCTTTTTCAATCAGTTTCGCTACAGCACCTGCTGCTCTACCTAATTGTCCACCCTTTCCAAGTGTGATTTCTATCTTATGTATGGCCGTGCCTAAGGGCATAGATTCTTCTTTTTTATCAATAAAAACCCCTTCCCAAACCGGACAAGCTTCTTCCAAAGCATATGGCTTTCTGGATGAATATGATGATATCTAGACAGATGGATCGGATCTTATATGAATCTTATGATGAAGTACCGCATGAGTGGATATATAGGAATCCAAATCTGCCGAATCACTCATGTTATGATCTTATACATCCTAGGTCTCTTCGTTCTGTCATCTGGCTTATGCTCTTCATCTAGCATTCAGACCGAATGACTCTATGAAATTACGTCGATACTTCCACATACTACGTTGCGAAAAAAAAAAACCCTAATTCCACATTCCTACACTGATATTTTAAGTTATGTAAACTGCATCAATCTTTTTTTTTATTTTTTTCTTCTTATTCAATTCCCTTTTTTTCTCATGTCTATTCTCTTTCTAAGGATTTGTGTTTGTTATATTTTCTTCCATTTTTTTCATGCTCATTTTCGGTGGAAGGTAGTTTCATACTGTATGATACTTGGTTTGGAAGGAAAATGATTATTTTGTTAAAAATGTTTTGTTCAATTGGTTGTCGATGACTCCTTTTAGGCTGTTTTGGAAGAAACTCATACTCGCACAGTTAGATCTTGTGCTTGGTCACCATCTGGAAAGCTATTGGCTACGGCAAGTTTCGATGCCACTGCTGCAATTTGGGAACATGTTGGCAATGATTTTGAATGTGTTGCTTCATTAGAGGTATTACTGTTTTAAAGCTAAGGGTAGTTTTGTTTATTTATTTTTTAGAGCAAGATTGTGACTATGTCTTATGTAAGTGATTTCTGCATTTATTAGCACACATTACTCTGTTGAGTCTCAGTTCTTGTGTAGGGTCATGAAAACGAAATAAAAAGTGTTTCATGGAATTCATCTGGGTCTCTACTTGCCACATGTGGTCGGGATAAATCACTCTGGATATGGGAAGTACAGCCTGGTAACGAGTTTGAGTGTGTGTCGGTATTGCAAGGACATACACAGGATGTGAAGATGGTGCAATGGCATCCATTTTTGGACATTTTAGTTTCTGTTAGCTATGATAACTCTATTAAGGTATATGCTTTTTTTTCTTCTGAAATGGTTTCTCTGAATTCAAAATGTTTGTTGACTGCTATCTATTTTGTTCTGTAAAATTGAAATTTTTTTACGATGAGGATGGTGATTTCAGTTTGTATTTTAAAATGGCAGATTTGGGCGGAAGATGGTGATAGTGATGATTGGCATTGCATTCAAACGTTAGGTGAATCTAGCAGGTAGTATTGCTTAACATTTTCCCCCCTTTTCCTGGAGTCCTCTTTAAAAAATGGATCTACTTCTGTGTCTAGTCTTACTTACTCTCGCTAGTTTATCACTTGGTTGAATTAGCCGTTATCTATGGATGAAAACCCTAGGGAAACTCCTTCCGCTCTCCTCAAAACCACTTTCTAACTAGAGAAAAGAAACTCACTCTATTGTCTCCAAAAAGCTCCCTTACAGATGAACCTTGCGTCTATCTATAGACTCATGGAAGTGGTCTATAACCTTCTTTACCAGCTGTAATCCAGCTGTCATATGGAGAGGTGGCAACAAGTGGCAAAGCTTAAGTGGTCCCCACTCAATGCCACTTGTCAAGCCCTCCCTATTACAACATGTCCTCACTACAATGATCTCTTTTCTCATGTTTGAAACATACAACTATTGTATGAGTTACAAGCTGAAAATGGACGAAATTACACGCAATATGTGAGGTGTTCCTTGCCCAAAGGTGGAAAAATCGTGCACGGAAGGTAGAGAAGTCAGCTTCTCAAGTGTCATGTGTGCTGGTAGGTTGTGCCATAATATGGTGTGTACCTCGTCAATGTGTATCCTACCAAGCCAAGTACTCTTGGCTTTCAACCTTGCTGACCTTTTTAAGGCCTTGAGATGTTCCAAAGCCTTCATAAGCTCGGGAGAAATTCATCTTTCCCCTCCTTTATTCCATGAAAAGAAGAACGAATAAAAGGCCTGCTAGCAACTCATACTACCGTATGCCCAAAAGATCCTTGCTTGGGACCCGCTCCACATCACTTGCCAAGAAACGCCTGTGGATTATAGTGAGGTCGAAGCTCTTGCCCTTTGACATGGTGTGAAAGCCTTTTAGAGTTATTCATGCCCATTCGAGATTGATTGTCGGTTAGGAAAGAACAAAATTTCCATGGTGGTTAGAGGACACAATAAAAGGCGATATGGACATCTTTGATATGCTACAAATTCTCATTTCTTCATATGCATTATGGTGATGATTAAGAATCTGATGGATTGGCTTAGGAAGAAGTGAAAGGACAATTTGTGCTCTTTGGGTCTCACTTTCCCCTTTTGTACTATCTGTTGTACTCTAATTTTAATTTGGATTCTACCTT